>NC_047658.1:116649748-117277248 GCF_011762505.2 Arvicanthis niloticus | reverse complement strand
CACTTGAAATGTGGAGGTGGAGTGAGCAGTAATGACAGCAAGAATAAGAACTGGTCACAGCTGGGCATGATGTGTCACACCTGTCATCCCAGCAGGAGCAGCTAAGGCAGGAACTTCAAGGCCAGCCAGGACCAAATACTGAGTACTAGGCTGGCAAAAGCTACGCAATAAGAGGCTGATTCAAATAAAAACAACAAATTTACTCATTATTACCAAGTACATGAGAATTCAGGTATCAAGGAAAAGAAACTTAAAACCCACCCCAGGGGCAGGTAGTAAAAACTCACTCCTTTAACCCCAGCACTCAGGAGGCAAAGGCAGGTGGATCTCTGAGTTCAAGGGGTCAGCCTGGTCTACAAACAAAAACTAAAACAAACAAATAAACCAGGAGACTCAGAGAGTCAACAGCAAGACCAACACTTGAACCCAGACAGAATCTCAGAAGCCTGTTAGGTCAGAGAAATTCTGACTTACTTCTGGGGCTGCCAAGGAGCCCAAAGAGCTGGGAGATGTGTGCGTGCCCACAATCACCTCCAGTCAGGAGGTCATGTCAGAAAACTATGAGTTTGAGGCCAGTCAGAGGAAGACCTGTCCCTCCTACCCCCCCAAAAAAAAATCTGAAAAGAGTCCAAACTTCAGCTTCAAGCCCAGCCCCCTCAGAATAACCACGAACAAAAAGATGATCAATAGCCAAATGACTGCCATGTTTGATGGTACAAGTGTTTAATTTCAGCACTCGGGGCAGAAACACGTAGACAGGGCTCTGTAAATTGCAAACCTACAGGGCTACAGAGTGAGACCCTGTCTCAAAACAAACAACTGACCAGGAGTAATGGCTCATACCCATAATGCTGGCTGTTAGGAGGCTATGACAGGGGTCAGTGTGAGTTTGAGAACTGGGCCTAGTTTACATAGTAAGACCCAGAGAGACAGACAGACAGAAGAAGAAGGAAAAGGAGCAGGAGAGGGAGACCCAAACATGGTGGTGCCGGCCTGTAATCCCAAGCATTTGGAAGGAGTTCAAGGGTAGCCTCAACCACACAGCAGGTTTTAGGCCAGCATAGACTACATGAAACCCTATCTAAAAAAAGAAAAACACTTGAAGAGAAAGAGGAAGGAAGGAGAGAAGAAGTGAAGGAGGGGAAGGAGGAAGTAAAGAAGGAACAGGAAGAGTAGATGACCAGGAAAAAGGCCTCAAGAGAAACCAAACTTGCTGGTACTTGGACCTTGAACTTCCAGATTCTATACCTGTGTGAAAAATACATCTCTGTGAACTTCCCACCCATCTGTGGTACTTCATTATGGCATCCCTGGCCCACCAGCACCACTGACACCGCTAGCCCCTATTGCTCCCTATCACTGGCGATAGATAACACCCTGAGCTACCCTTCACTTACTTCATTGAGTCTCCCAACCCAGAGGACACTATTATCCCCATTTTAAAGTTGGGAAAACTGCCAGACGGTGGTGACACACACCTTTAATCTCAGCACTCAGGAGGCAGAGGCAGGCTGTTCCCAGCTTGACAGGATCTCTGAGTTTGAAAACAGCCTGGTCTATAAAGTGAGTCCCAGGACAGCCAGGGGGCTTTACAAAGAAACTTTGTCTCAAAAAATCAAATAAATAATAATAAATAAATAAAATTGGGAAGAGTGGGGCTCTTGGAAGAGTTACTTCCCCCAAGGTTCCCCACCAGATAAATGACAGAGACAATATCCCAATGCAGGGAAGCAGGCTCCAGAGCCTGTCCTCCTGGCCATCATGTTACACTGTTTGGGACATTCATAACACTGGTCTATAGAAAGTCACACTTGAGGCTGCAGAGATGGCTCTAAGGTTAAGAGCACTGGGTACTCTTTGAAAGGACCCAGGTTCAATTCCCAGCTCACACTGTCTCTAATCTGACCCTCACACAGACATACATGAAATAAAAATAAAGAAATTTAAAGAAAAGAAGTCACACTCTGCCCAAGCTCTCAGGCTAGCTGGATACGCTACTTAGTTGTATCACCTTGGGTTGTTCTCCTGGAACCTCGGATGAGGGCACGTCACTCCACGAGCCCAGAAGCCTTACAACCCACTGCCATGCCTACAGAATATTCATATACAAGCTCTGGAGCATGATAAAGTATTATAAACGTGATAAACTCTGGGAGGAGAGAGAGAGAGAGACAGCTGGTACATATAGTTCAGGGAGCCATCATGTCCACTCTTTAAGCAGCACCTCTGCTCTTTGTCACAGGGATGCAGGTATGAAGCCCTCTCTGCCATCAACTCACTGGTTATCCAGTGTCCTTGAGGAAAGCAGTCCATTGGCTCAGTAAGGAAAGGGCTTTGTCCACAAGCAGCAGAACTGACAGCTTAGCTGCCTACCAGGTATAAGAAAGTGGCCTCTCCCTCCCCGCTTACCAGAGATCAGAGCTACAACAGGCCCTAGAGATGGCCTCTCCTGGTCCCCTCACCAAAGGGACTCCAGGGCATGGTAAACAGCCATCAGTTCTGCAACAAGGTGGCCTGGCAGAATTTGGAATGGACACTCATTTCTTGCCATTGGCACACCCTCTTACGGGCCTCCAGCCAGAAAACACCGAGTCACCCTTTGTACTGAACAAAGCCAAGCTTTGTCAGCGCCCAGTTACTCTGGAGCGTGGGAGGAGTGAAAAACTTGACTGGTACTCGTGATGTCCTCTGCCCAGTCCTCCTGCCTAATCATCTTAGGCTCTCCTCCCTTTCCAGCCCCTTGCAGTAAGGTTGTTCAAGATGTGGTGCCTAGCCTTCTGCACATGACTCTCCCCGTTCCACTTGATCAGATTCACTACGGTACATTTATGAAACACCATGGGTGATTCTGAGGCCTATGTCCTGCTGGACCCTTTATGTACCTGTAGCCTGTCTGAGGAAGCTGGACATACTCTGATGTAGTCTGAGGAAGGAAGACAACCTGTCCTGGACCACTTGACTTGCAGTACTAAAATCTGGACAATCCAAGAAAACACAAGATGGCTGGTGTGTGTTACTTGTTCAGTTGCTGTGACAAAATGTGGCAACAGGCACCTAAGGAAAGAAACCTTTAATCTGGCTCACAGCTTGAGAGTACAACCCATCATGGTAGAAGCAGAGGCAACAGGAACTTGAGACAGCTGGTCCACATTGCATCCACAGTTAGAGCAAGAAGTGAATGCTGGCACTCCGTATTTGTATGCAGTCAGGGACCTCATCCCACGGGATGATGCTCAAGCTTCAACTAAACTAATCACAATAATCCTTCACAGATGTGTCTAGAAGAGGCCTGTCACTCCGGTGATTCTAGATCCTGTCAAGATGGCAATCCATATCAACCACTGCAGCTAGTCACCCCAGCACATCTAAAATTCCCCACACACAGGTCAGGAGAAGGGGCGCTGGCAGGTGAGAGCTCTTCTCCGCAGGCCTCACAGAGTTGGAATGTACCACAAATATACTCAGAATTTACGTGGGTGTGGCTGAAGTCTGGGATTTCACAACATTTCAGATGAAAAGATGAAAACAGACTACAAGGAACTGAGTCAGGAGCCCTGGAAACGGGTCCAACTTCCGCTGCCTGCCCTCTGTCCAAAACTACAGTCACCACCCTTCACCAGAACAGCAAATGCCTGCCTCGAGCTGGCTGCTCCTTGGAGAGAAGGGAGTTGTGATGATTCTTTCTCTCCTCTCCAAAGAACATTGCTGCCTTATTGTCCTCTGTCAGCAGGGACAACAAATTCAGCAAGCAAATGCACTCTAAAGGCAAGCCGTAGGCCACTAGGAGCTGGGATTAAGGACCACCTCTACCCAGCCTCACCTAAGGGTTTTAGAACTAATTCTTCAAAAGCATTTTGAGTTCTGAGATTTTTTTTTTCAAAAGTTACTTTCAGAAATAAAAAGAGGCCGTGAATTTGAGTCTAAACAAGATGAGAGGAACATGGGAGGGAGGAATGGGAAGGGGGAAGTGATGTAGTCAATATTTCAATTTTAAAAATTAAAAAAAAAAAAGTAAGTCACCTTCAAGTTATAAGCCATGACAAAATGGGAGCAATCGTCCAACAATTGATGTGTCTGTCATTGGCTCAATAAAGCCCTGGCTGTGAGGAAGCCTCCAGGGAGTGGATGAGTCACTGTACAAGACAGGATAACTGAAGGTGAAGCCTTTACATGAAGGGCATTTCAACTTTTAAATAAATGCTTTCTAAAATGACCTCTTGTTCCTGCCTCCTGAAACAGGACACAAGTCAGACACACTGAAGCTGATGCTTACAACCCTGGGGCTGAGAGGCTGAAGCAGGAGAATTGACGTGAGTGTGATGCCAGCCTGAGCTACCCTGTCTCAAACATCAAAATAATAATAATAATAATAATAATAATAATAATAATAATAAACAAGATAGCGCATGTGAGATACGAGCTTGGGGTGAAAATCGGGAGAGGTCCATTTACCCAGATTATGCAAGGCCCTCAAGTTGATCCCAGGCCCCCCACAAAAAATAAAACAAAATAAAGTAAAAGGCATGAGACAGTAATTCAGCAACCTCCTAAGGCAACACAGTAGACCTGGGAAGCCCTGCTCCTGTCCCGTCCATCCGGTCCATCGGTTCCTCATATGAGAAACTTTCCATCTCCACCCCAGGCTCTCATCTCATCCCATCTCTGCCCTCCAACAACCACAGCTATTCAGCGCTCAGTTGCCACACCCACAGGCCAGCAGTTTCCTCTGTCCATATTTATTAAAGTTACAGAACTGGAAACTTCTGAGCGTAATCCCAAACCACACTGCAGATCCTACCACTCACCCCAGCAGTCAGCACTCTTGACTCAGGACGATTGTCGTGCATGCTTTCAACGTCCTCACACCCTGATAAGTGGCCAGCACAGGTCACTGTGGCCACTTTCTTTTTTAATTGTCAATGATTCTCTGTGAATTTCACATCATGCACCCCAATCCCACTCATCTCTCCATCTCTCCATCTCTGCCCTCTCCCCTTGCAACTACCCCAAAAGAAAACAAAAAGTAAAAAAATAAAATTCACTATGGAAGCTGCAGCGTGTCACACAGTATACTTTTGCCCAAACAGCTTTGCTTGCAAATGTTCACTGCAATGAGTCATTGGTCTGTTTGAGGCCTCTGGCGTCTGCTACACTATCAATACTGGATCCTCACCAAGACTGCTCTTGGATATCCTGTTGTTGCCCTGTCATGTGTCATGGAGATCCTGCAGCTTTGGATCTGCAGGACCAGGCCCTTTGAGTGCTCCAGCAGTTCATAGATGGGGTAGATGTTGGGGTGGGCCAACTCAAGGCCCCGGATCTGGGCCTGGGTGGTAGCTGAGTTGGTCAGCACACCAGCTCTCCCTCAATCTTCAGCACTGTCCTGGTGAGGTATGAGGTGTGGCCACATTTAAAGACAAAACTAAGCTTTTCAGTTAAGTGAGCCTCACAAGCACCCGATCAGTTCATGGCAGGTGTATAATACGAACGCTTTCAGCTCCAAACCTACATGCTTTTCAAATTCTAGAGGCGCCCACTCTGCTTAAAGAGCCATTGTGCAAAATCCACCAGCAGGGGCTAGAAAGACAGTTTCATGGGTAAGGGGCTTGAGTCCAAATGTGAGGACCTAAATAAGAACCCCCCGAGCCAACACAGAACCAGGTACAGTGGTACACCTTTGTTTGTTTGGATTTTTTTTTTCAGCCTTTTTTTAAATGAATGGATGTTTTGCCTGCATCATGTCTGTGCACCATGTGTATGCAGTCCCCACAGAGGCCAGAAGAGGATCTTAGGTCCCCTGGAACTGAAGTTACAGCTGGTTATTAGCCATCATGTGGATGTTAGGAATGGAACCTGGGTCCCTGCAAGAGCAGCCTGTGCTCTTAACCTCTGAGCCATCTCTCTAGTCCAGCAGTGTGGTTTTGCAGTCCTAGTACTTTTCCAGAGAAATGGGGAGTGGAGACAGGAGAACTAGCCTGGTGTGCATAGTAGGGGTAGAGTTGTGGGGGAGACTGTCTCAAACAAGGTGGAAGATAAGGACCTACACCAGAATTTGACCTCTGAACTCCACACACATACCGTGTCACACACAGTGGCACACGAGTGGGCACACGAATGTGCGAATGCGCATAAACACACATGCACACACACACAAACACAGGGATGATGAAGTTGTTGTTTATTCTCAAGAGGCTGGCCTCTGCTGCTTCCTTCCCAGTTCTACAGACACAGAATGTGTTGCCAATAATGTATCTGTTTCAATTCTATTCTAACAGTCTTACTTTCCAAAGAGTCTTTTATAGCAGGATGTCAGCCCTTTGGATCCTGACAGAGAAGTACACAACCCACACTCGGGCTGACAAGAATCCCTTTAAACGTCTGACTACTAATCCCAAGCTGCCACCTAGCACTGCCTGGACATATCCTTACCTTTGTTAGCAAATTCCCTTTCTCCTTTCGCATAACCACAAGCCCACACCCATCTGTTCCCACAGCTTGCCTCCCTCCACATCTCTGCTTTCAAATTACAATCTCACAGATTAAACCACCAAGAAAATAGAAAGGCAAGATGAAAGCCTATCTCATCTTCTTTCTATCCAGCCTCCACCTGCCTGCCTTCATCCAGCTGTGTACTCTCTCAGCAGGCTCATTCTTTGATGGAACTGCCCTGCTTTGACTGGGACTGAGGGTGTTCCTGGGATCTGGAATTTTTTTTCATCTTAAAATTGGGCTTTTAATGCTATAGCTGGGCAAGTAACTAATTAGCTTTTCCTGATCCATGCCAGGAGAAGTACACCCTACTGGATACAAAAGACCCCCTTCCCCATCCCTCATCTCTTTCCCTGTGCAAGGGAAAGGGATCCTAATATCCTGTCATCCTGACTTCTGCCTCTTTTATCTGTCTCTACTGAATCATTGCCCTGAGCAGGCCACAAGTTTTAATATCTGCAAACATATATATATATATATATATATATATATATATATATATATATATATTGCAGAGATGGCCCAGTCATTAACATAACTTGTTCCTCTCCCAGAGAACCAGAATTCAATTCCCAGCACACACAAGCACACACATCAGATGGCTCACAACTGCCTATAACTACAGCTCTAGAAGTCCTGACTCTCCCTCCTATGCCCTCCACTGGTACCCACACATAGACACAGAGTTTGACACACACAAATGAATAAAAATAAAAGCAAATAAATAAATAAAATATTTCCCTAGCCCCAGCTTTCTCTTCTTCTACTGGCTCATTTTTTTAGCCATTCTCAGCAGATTTACCTGTCCTCAATGAATCTGTGCTTCTCCTCAAACTTCCATTCTCTTCTCCCCAAGAAAACCTTCATCACCAATGGGGCCAAATACAACATAACGAAGGAAAAATGTATTTGGGTATTTGGGCTATGGGTTTCAGAGATGTCAGCCCATGGTCACTTAGTTTCATGGACTTGGACAGAACATCATTGGGCCAGAACAATGTGGTAGAGGACAGAAGTAGAAGGAAGGAAATACAGGAAGAAGCCAGAGAAAGATAAGGAAGGCAGACAGACAGACAGATGACACATATTCTAAGATACCTTATATTCTCAGTGTCCAGTTTCTACCACAGACTCCAAACATATATCTTGAGGTGTTCGAGTCTACCAACACTGAGGAAATGACACTAGAAGCCATGATTGTCTTGGAAAGGACATATGAACAGTTGCCAACATCCCCTGCTACAGGTCCTCAGCGATACCTCTCCTCAGTGTGTGTTCACTGGCTCAAGTTTGCCATTTTGCTTCTTTGAAGTTCAGTTTAGTTCCAAAAGCACTTCCTGCAGACTTCTCTCCCATCAGCTCACTTAGCACTTGAGAGGTCTCAGAGACAAGGGCTTAAAATGTGATTCCTGTCCCTTAGAAGCATGGGAGACAATTGTATTAGTTGTATTAACTATATCAGGATTAATTATATTCATGTAACCATTCCTCAGTAAGCATGGCAGTTGAGGGGTGCGAGTGTGTGTGTGTGTGTGTGTGTGTGTGTGTGTGTGTGTGTGTAACTGAAGGCTCTAAGGTCAGGAAGTTGACAATTGTTTTAGTTCATAATGTAGAAAAGATGGGGTGAGCTACAAGCACTGTCCACGCAAGCCTGTGTGCTAACATAAACTAAAAAGCAAGACAGGCCTGACGGGTCATGCCTATGACACCAGCACTGGGTAGATCCTGGTGGAGTGAGATCCTGTCAGAGAGATTGGGGGAGGTGAAGAAGAGAACAACAAAAATGAAAACAAAAACAAAAAACAAAAACTCCAAGGGTTCCTTGCTACCAAAACCACAAAAATTAAAATCTCCCACCTCGTTACCCTGACGCTTAGTCACGCCACAGAGCGAGGCTTATTTGCTGATTAGAGCCTTAGATACTCATCCCAGAACCACAGAAGCAGAAAATTTGTAAATGATGGTTTACCTTAGGTCAATTTTCATCCCGCTACCCTTGTTTTCTTGTGGAGGAAAAAAAAAAAAAGCAAAACACTTGTAAACGGGCAAATTGTTTAATTGTTCACAAGCACCCAGTGTTTACCCAGCTAGTAGACCTTAAGAGAATCAACAGGTAGTGCAAATATGAGACCTGTCAGAGTTCCTTCCAACACAAGCCCCTTGTAGGACAACCAGGTACTTTCACTACCGTGGCTAACCCTGCAAGCTGAAAGAATGTCAGGGAGGATCTGGAGAGGGGGACTCTTGCAGGGAGAGCCTTACCTTCCTTAGCTTTAAGGATAATGACAGAATGACTGGTACCTGGCACTATGGGAGGCTGGCAATTGTTAAAGGAGTCCTATCCAAACAACCCTAACCTAAAGTACAGTGCGTGCATGTGCGCGTGCGTGCGTGTGTCCACATGTGGGAGTCAGTTGTGTCTTTCAACCATGTGAGTTCCGAGGATTAAACTCTGATCATCAGACTTAACACCTTTACCCACTGACGCCATCTTGCCAGCCCAAACAACAGTGACTGTATCACTGTAGATGGAACAACTCTGCTGTCTGGCAAGAGTCTGCTCTGCACTGGATGGTACTTAGCAGCAATCCTGCCGCCACATACTAGATGGCAGTAGAAGTCCCCTAGCTTCAACAACCAGAAGTGTATTCAGACATTTCCAGGATAGCACCCCTGGCTGAGAACCACTGCCCAAGAAAAGAAAACAAAGACAATGAGAAGGGGGAACGAGGCAGAATACAGAGGAGACAGTGGAGAAAGACATCATATGCAGTAGCAGACAGACACAGAGTCTGGAAAACCCTATCATAGCCCCATCTGGGGCTCCTCTAAGCCTCTCCTCTGGAAAAGGGAAACATTAGTTAAATCTAGATGTATCTCCATGTCCACAAGGCCTCATAAAATTAAGAAAGCATCTTCCATCTAACTTAACAAAGAGAAAATCATCACTTTTCACCAGAATCAACATCATTTTTACTATTAACTATGTAACGTCCATTTGCCTGAACCACTCTAGTCTGAGACTGAGTCTGAGGCCATTTTGACAATAACTTACATGATGGTGGCTCTGACCCCTGACAGCTGCAGTAGGATAGTAGGATCCTAGCCTCCCACAGCCCACTTCTCATACACACATGTACATGGATGTGAGTCCACGTACATGTGTATGCATACAGACATGCATTTATAAACCTGTGCGTGTGTATATATATGTGTTTTTGTATGTGTGTAGCATACACATGCATATGTGTGTACCTATATAAACACAGGTTCATGTGTGCATGTATGTTACATGCTGTTACATACACACACGTATACATCCAGACATACACCCATAATTCTACCATTCAGGAGGTCAAAGTACAAGGATCACTTATTTGAGAATAGACTGGGCTCACATAAGGGGCCCTGTCTCGAAAAATAAAAATAAAAAATAAAAAACAGGAGCTGACTGACCCACTGAACCTCCCTCACATTTTTTGTTTTTGGGTTTTTTGTTTTTTGTTTTTTTTTTTTTTTTCATTTTTATTCTTATTTTGAGACAAGGTCTCATATAGACTAGGCTAATCTGAAGCTCACCATGAATCCAAAGATGACTTCAAATTCTTGGTCCTCCTGCCTCTAACCCCCAAATTCTGGTATTGCAGGTACATGCTTCCATGTTTATTTCTGTCTGTTTATTAGCTCCAGGCTAGCCTGGCTCTCACGCTAGGCCTATTTCAACCTCTCAGATGCTGGAATTACAGGCATGAGCCCATGCCATCTGTCTGTGGATGTGATGTGATTAGCTGCCTCAATACCCTGCCACCATGACTTCTCCATCACCACTGTGCCTAGAACTGTGAGCCAAAATAAGCTCTTCCTTCCTTGCATCCTCTGCCAGGAAGTTGCCACAGCCCTGAGGAGACTGAGGATACAGCCCTTTTTACCCCATAGGCTTTCCCAGAACATTCTGAGCCCACTTGCCTAGGCCAGCTTCCCACACTGTCCTCCTGTTGCCCCCAGGGCCCCTCTTCTCCAGGCTCCTCCACTTTGGTTGTTCCAAGTGACTGTCACCCACTGCCCTCACTGAGTACCACAAACCCCATCTGCCTCTAGGTTCTTCATTACCCCATCTTGTAAGCCACCGTATCTCTCCACTGTGAACTCCACCATCCTCCAAGTAATAACTTATCAACCCTACTGCCTCTGAGTAATAACGACTAGACACCGGCCACCTCCCCTCCCCCACCCTGTCAAGGGCTCCTCTGTGGCTCTTGGCCTGCCTCCTGCCTGCTGTGACTCATACAAGCTCTCATCAACCACATGAATTCAACCCTCCCTTGATGCCTATGCCAGGACCACACTTCCTCTCCCTCTCTTCCCACCCGCTACCATAATTTCTCAAAGAATGATCCAGACCCTGGCATGAGGATGACCAGAAGCCCTTGTTTAAAATACTCGGACAGTGAAATAAACCAGACACAAAGGCAAACTCTGTGAATTTACCTTCTGAGGTTACTCAAATAGTTAGCTATGTAGGGATAGAATGGTGGTTGCAGGGGCTCAGGCAGGGGGACTGGCAGTGTTCAACAGGGATGTTCAAGGGGTCCGAGTTTTAGCAGGAGAAGGTTCTAGAGATAGATGGCGGTGACAGAAAATGTGAGCATATTTGAAAAGAGCACTGCACACTTAATGGTTAAAACGTGCGTGTGTGTGTGTGTGTGTGTGTGTGTGTGTGTGTGTGTGCGTGTATGAGCGTGCATGTGTGTGTATGAGTGTGTATGTATGTGTGTGTATGAGTGTGCATGTGTGTGTATGTATGAGTGTGTGTGTATATGAATGTGCATGTGTGTGTATGTATGAGTGTGTGTGTGTGTGAGTGCGTGTGTGAGTGTGCATGTGTGTGTGTGTGTGTGTGTGTGTGTGTGTGTGTGTAGTTCACTTGGTAGAATGCCTACTTAGCATGCATGAGGCCCTGGCTTTGATCCCCAGTGCCAAACAGCCATGATGGCACATGCTTATAACCTCACTACTCAGTGGGAAGTAAAACAGGAGATTCTGGTGTTCAAGTCCATCCTGCCTACCTAGCAAGCTGAGACCAGCTGGGACTATATGAGACCATGTCTCAAAAACGGTACTAAAATTGGAAAATTTTATTAATTGTCTACTTCAATTCTTTAAAGCTATGAGGAAATCAGTGCTGGGAGTAGACAGTTTTACGTATCATATGTGTTAGAACAACTTATTCCTTGAGTCATTTTCTGAACAGGGGAGCCTCTAACTCCCAAACTTAGCTACACAGTGAGGTCTAAGGACAACCTGGAATAGATAAGACCCTGTTTACAAAAATAAACGAACTGTAACTTTAGCCAGTTAATAAATCCTCCAGGCTTTACTTTCCTTATCTGTAAGATGGACACAATACCTTCTTCTCAGGGCTCTTCTGAGGGTTGCATCAAATACAGAACGTGACTTCTAGGGGCCTCAAAAAAAAAAAAGTGAGCTTGAAAGCCAGGTGTGAAGGAAGAGGACTTTAATCCCAGTACTCAGGAGGGAGAGGCAGGTAGATCTCTATGACTTTGAGGAGGGCCTTGTCTACATAGAGTTCCAGGCTAGTCAGGGCTACGTAGAGAAGCCTGTCTCGAGTAGAGAAAAAAGTAAGTTTGAGAGGTTGAAATGGCTCAGCAAACAAAAAGTACTGATGATCTGAGTTTGATTTGTAGTACCCAAGGTAGAAGGAACTGACTCCTGCAAGTTCCCTTTTACCTCTACATGCATGTTGTGCTATGCCTTCACCCTTCCTCACACACGCCACATGCTCTTTACACATACACATATGTATTCTTCACACACACCAATAATAATTAATTAATTAATTAATTAATTAATGCTTTTTGAGACCTGGTTTCTTTGGGTAACCCTGACTGTTCTGGAACTCATTCCATAGGCCAGGCTGACCTTAAACTCAGAGATCCACCTGCCTCTGCCTCCAAGTGCTGGGATTAAAGGCATGCACTATCACCACCCAGCTGAATAATTAATTTTTTAAAAAGATGCCTCTTTAAAAAAAGAAAGTGGAGCCAGGCAGTGGTGGTGCATGCCTTTAATCCCAGCACTTGGGAGGCAGAGGCAGGTGGATTTCTGAGTTCAAGGCCAGCCTGGTCTACAGAGTGAGGTCCAGGACAGCCTGGGTTACACAGAGAAACCCTGTCTCAAAAAACCAAAAAATTAAAAAAAAAATTTAAAAAATTAAAAATAATAAAAAAGAAAGTGAATTTGTCATTTGGCCAGCTCATGAACACTTATTGAACACTTGCCAGAGCTCTGGGAGTGAAGTCAGAGCAGACACAACAATATCTCAGGTGCTCCTGTTCCTGCCATAGAACACCTGGCCCCAGGTAAAGAAGGTCCTCATCTTAGGGACTGAGGTTAGAATCTGGTAAAGGGGGTGAGGGGACCCTGTCAAACATAATACAGAAGAGTTATATGAGCCTTGTAAAGCAAGTTTCTGAAAACTTAAAATTGAGGAGCCCCTTATCAAACTCAGGGTCTAGACTTACCTGAACCAGCAATGGCTGTACTGAGACCTGGATGGTTACTAGGTATTCCTGGAAGGTTACTAGGTATTCCTGGATGGTTACTAGGTATTCTTGGCCAAAGATTAACAACAACAACAACAACAAAAATGCCAGAGACTTTGATATATTCAAGGAAGAAAACAAAAAGGTCAAGGTTGGTACGTGACGAGAAATGTACACTGGGAAATGTGTCATTTCATTGAGAGTGGAAGGTGGGTTCTCTGAATCCAGGAGGCCTCCATAAATCAGCAGGCATGCAGGAAGCCATCTTATACTCAGTTGCCCCTTCTCAAAGGAATTCCTCCCCAGAGACACTGTTATCTTAAAAGAAGAGCATCTGTGGCCTCCTTATCTTCTCATCCATCTTTCTTTCCCTGTGTGACTTCTTGTCAGCTGAGCCTGGAGGCCTGCAAGGGTGGCCTGAGCCCCTGTGTTCTGCTCACAGTAAGAGCAGACCCTTCCTCCCCTGCTAGCTACCAGTGCTCACCCCAGCCCCACCCCCAACAGAACCCAGGACATATACTAATCAGTTCTCCCTCACCACACACTACAGGAGACACTGTTGGAAATGGCATCTTGTGCTAGAGTATACCTTAGGAGTAAAATGCTGGCCTAATACAGACAAGGCCTTAAAAGCTCCACATCTAACACACACACAGAGAGAAAGAGAGAGAGAGAGAGAGAGAGAGAGAGAGAGAGAGAGAGAGAGAGAGAGAGACACCAAGGTAGGAAAGGAAAAAGGGAAGGAAAAGAGGAGAGAGGGGAAGTAAAACAAAAAAAGAGATAAGAAAATGGCTTTTTAATTTAATATGTATTTGTTTGTCTGTTTATGTGTATGAGTTATGTGTGTGTACCATGTGCTTGAACTGCCTGTGGAAGCCAAAAGAGAGTAGGATCCCAGAACTGGAGTTGCAAACATTTGTTAAGACCCATGTGGGTACTGAGAACCAAACCCCAGTTCTCTATAAGAACAAATGCTCTTTACCACTGGGCTATCTCTGCAGCCCCAAAACTGAGTCATATAAATTAATCTGTGTACTTTCTTTTTTGAAGGACTGGGGATTGAATTCAAGTCCTCATACATGCTAGGCATGAACACCCCCAAGCCTTTCCTCAGTTGGTAAACTGCTTGCTGGGTGTAGTGGTTTGAATAAGAATGGCCCCCATAGGCTTATGGATTTGAATGCTTAGTCACCAGGGAGCGGCACTACTTGAGAAGGATCAGGAGGTGTGGCCTTGTTGGAGGAAGTGTGTCACAGGGGGCTGGGCTTTGAAGTTTTAAAAACCCCAAGCCAGGCCCAGATTCTCTCTTTTCCTGTTGCCTACATGTCTGAATATATGTTTGCCTGTATGCAGCCATGCTCCCCATCATGCTGATATCGAACTAAACCTCTGAAACTACAAGCAAGCCCAACTAAATGCTTTCTTTTATAAGAGTGGCTTTGGTCATGGTGTCTCTTCACAGCAAACAGTGACTAAGACACTGAGCAAGCATGAGGATATTAGTTTGCCATAACCTACGTTCATAATCCCAGAGCTGGGAGGCATAGACAGCTGAATCACAAGCTCCAGGCCAATTAGAAACGATCTCTCAAAACAACAAAATAGAAGGCCCCTAAGGAACCATACCCAAGGTTGACTGTGGCCTCCAACCACATGTATGGCACATGTGCACACACACACACACACAAATAACTTTAATGTCCCTCACACAAAAACTAATGTTTTTAATTTGTTTTTCTTCTTTTAGTTTTCCCAAATTGACCTCTACAATTAGCAATGCTTAGGAGAAGGGCACATATTTCACTGAGCATGGGAGCACACATCTTTAATCCTAGCATTCAAGAGGCAGAGGTGGGTGGTTCTGTGAGGTTGAGGCCAGCCTGGTCTACAGAGCTTGTTAGAGGATAGTCAAGGCTACACAGAGAAACCCTATCTCAATCAAAAAGAAGAACAAACAACCCCTCCTAAAAAGAAATAGGAAAAAAAAAAAAGGCACATATTGCTACAAAAATCACAGTAAGGCTGGGCTTGTTGGCTCATGTCTGTAATCCTAGAACTCAGGAGACTGAGGCAGGACAATCTGGAGTTCAAGGACAGCCTGGATTATATAATGGCATTTTGTCACATCATCATCATCATCATCATCATAGAAAGAAAAAAATCACATTAAAATGATCCCTCCTGGGACTCTTGGCCCACAAATATTTCTCATGTTGACACAATTAAAGATCATAGAATGCCTACGTCAGCACTCACTGGAATAAAATTATTGCACAATTTTTAAGGGTTTTTTTTTTTAATCTCTCTCAAGAGTTCTACAACTTGTGTAGTTTGGGGTCTACAAGTGGTGAATGTGCTAAGAAATTACCTAAACATTTTGTCAGGACAACATATTTGTCTCTGGTACAAGGAAGGTTGGAAGGTGGCCAAGCTGCTTAGAACCCTTTTATTAAGATATTTGTCTAAGAGCCTGTCACCATGCAGAGGGGAACTGCCTGGACAGGGAACAGGCCTCTATTCTGTGACCTAGTGCCTTTCACTGCCTCCTTCCACTGTGTGTGAATCCCCACTGGGGATAAGGAACAAAATTAAAATTGTCTTTCCAGAACTGACTGGAAAATTGGGTGATGGGGTCTTGAGTGCAACCCTGCCCTTTGCCTACTGTGCTCCAAAGCTGTTCTCGGAAGCAGTCCAAAGTGGCTTTAGGGAATATGGGTATCTCAACCTCCTTTGGACTTCAGTGAAGAGCTTGGCTGGTTCCAAGGAGCTGGAATGTAGGGGAGAGGCAGATAAGGTGCCAGGTGCTCTTTCTGGCTTGATTCTGCCAGGTTTGTAGGAGGGCATTCCTTCCTCTCACCTCCCATCATCGCCAACCCTGAGCAGGAGAGCAGCAGGCAGGTAGAGGAAGCCACACCCAGACCCTGCTCCCCTCCTAGGAGGTCAGTACTCTGAACACTGCCTGCGTTTACTGGGGAAAGAAGCTAGCCCCAGCGCCTGCAGTCCCGGATGGGGAGGGCATCTGTCAATCTTACCTCTCCTGCTGTCAAAGCCCATCTGTGGGTGATAGTTTCAAGATGGGAGAAAATGTAACTTGAAGACTAGATTAAATCACTGGTCCTGACAGGGTTCATTCCACATACACCAGCGCAGAGGTTTGTCAGGCAAATTTGGGATTAGCAAAGAAAGGCCTAGCCAGCTCCAAATGGGCCTGAACTCTGAAGCCCTGACTTTTGTCCTCAAATAAGGCTTTTTTTTTTTTTCCTGAGCTCTGCTATGCAAGGAATTCTGTTGCAATGTAAAAAACAAAAACTCTCCCTGGATCTGCTGCTTTGTGATCCGACCAAGGCAGAATACACAATGTGGAGAAAGGCTCCTTGCCTGGCCCTGCACATAGCCCCTGAAAAGAAACGCCAATGACTGAAGACTTCCACCTTCCCCCAGAGCCTTGTAGGTATCATCCATGCCTGAGGAGATGTGAACTACATGGAAACTGGCAGCTGGCGCTAAACTAAATGGAATAAAGGTGACTCGGGCTTCTCCTATCCTTCCTTCTGCAACATCCCAGTGCTGCCTTCCTACCCTCAAACTTCCTACCCTGTGACCTACACTGCACCCCCAAACCTACAGGGATTCACTTTCATGACCCTTCAATGACCATGTCCTTCCTCATTAAATCAAGCCCTCTGCCTAAATGTTAAAGTTTTTTTTTTCTTTTTAAATTGAGAGACAGAGAGAGAGAGAGAGAGAGAGAGAGAGAGAGAGAGAGAGAGAGTTTCCTCCTTTCTACTTTTACACGCCTTCACCTCTGGGAATCCAATTCAAGTTGTCAGGCCTGTGTGTCAAGTGCTTTCCCCCACAGAGACATCTTGCTAATCCTGGTTCGGTTTTTCTTTTTGAAACAGTTTCACAGTATAGTCCTAGATGGCCTGTACTCACTTTACAACTATGCCAGCTACTTTTGTGTCAACTTGACACAAGCTAGCATCATCAGAGAAGAGGGACCCTCAATTGAGAAAATGTCTCCATTGGATCAGGATATAAGCAAGCCTGTAAAGCAATTCTTAACTAGAGATTGATGGGACGAGACTTGGGCTATTGTGGGTGGAGCCATCACTGGGCTGGTGATCCTAAGGTCTATCAGAAAGCAGGCTGAGCAAGCCATGGGGAGCAAGCTAGTAAGCAGCACTCCTCCATCAGCTTCTACCTCCAGGTTCCCGCCTTGTTTGAGTCCCTGTCCTGACTTCCTTCAATGATAAACCCTTTCCTCCATGAGCTGTTTTTGGACATAGTGTTTCGTCACAGCAAAAGAAACTCTAAGACAATAACCCAAACTAACCTCAGATTCACAGCAGTCCTCCTCCTGCCTCAGTCCTTCAAGTGCTGGGATTACAGATGTGAGTTACCACACTGAGTAAGATTGCTTTTTCAAGGCTGATTCTCTCTACATAGCCCTGGCTGTCCTGGAACTCACTATATAGACCAGGCCAGTCTTGAACCAACAGCAGTCCTCCTGCTTCAGCCCTTCAAAGGCGGGGATTACAGAGCACATCACCATGACCAAAAGCAAGATCTTTCCTGCTATGTCCTTACTCTCCTACCTCATCATCTTCCCCACCACTCACCAGCTCATGCTCTTTTCAAGGTGAGGTCACTTTTTTATTCTTTATTGAATCTGCCTCTATCTCTGGGCCATCATTCAGATTGTCCCTATCCCTCTGAACAGAAAATATTCCTCATTCTGAATGTGTGAAATATGCAGAATAGACCTGTTTCTCCCTGGTTGTATTTAACCCTTAAGAGACTTAAAGGAAAGATAGGAACAAACTGTCCAGAACATGAAGACATACTGTGTCCTAAGATTCATCCGCCTATGTAGTTGAATACCTCAAAGGCATTTAGAAATGCCACGATTTCTACACCAAGAAAAACTGCCCGACTGGGCAGTGGTGGCGCACGCCTTTAATTTCAGCACTTGGGAGGCAGAGGCAGATGGATCTCTGAGTTTGAGGCCAGCCTGTCTACTGAGTGAGTTCCAGGACAGCCAGGAATACAGCAATACACAGAGAAACAATGAGAGGAGGAGGAGGAGGAAGAAGAGAAGGAAGAGAAGGAAGAGGAAGAGGAGATGGCTCCATCAGAGCTGGAGCCTCAGCTAACATCTGCTCCTAAAGGTGATCTGCACTCAGGTTACAGGAGACCCCAAAACCCAGAACCACGGGGCCACTAGTTGACAAGAACAAGCAGGCTATCAGAACCTCTGGTTTGCCAAAAGAATACTGCAGGCTCATCAATCAATACATTCACAGCTCAGGAACACCCAGGAGTCAGGGGTGGTCAACCTCATCAGGCCTCTGTTACTGTTTCAAATCAAGAGGGACTAACAATCAAGACAGCTAAGTAATCAGCCAGCCCTGAAGCTCTGCCCCCAACAGAGAGATCTACATGGTATGTTCAATACAACATCAAGGAAAAACAGCTCAGAAAATAAGGGATTTAAAAACAGCTTCCAGGGCTCACAAGCATTTGTAACTCCAGGCTCAGGGTGTACAACTCCCTCTTTGGGTCTCTATCAGGTACCAGACATTTAAATGCAGGCAAAACATTAGTACACATAAAAATTTTTAAATAAATAAAATTTTTAAAAGGAAGGAAGGGAGAGAGAGAGAAAGAGAGAGGGGGGAGGGAGGGAGGGAGGGAGGGAGGAAGGAAGGAAGGAAGGAAGGAAGGAAGGAAGGAAGGAAGGAAGGAGAGCAGTTGGTGGGTGGGGTTCACTAAGTGTTTTTTCCCTAGCTTATGTGAAGTCCTGGGCTCCACCCTTAGCATCAAAGGAGGGAGAGTGGGAGGAAGAGGAAGCTGCAGTGTAGCTATCTATAGCATGTTGAATTCATTACTAGACCCCATCTGGCTGGTGGTTGGTGACAAAGCCAAGGATGAATGGAGAGAGGTATTCAACTCATCTGTGTTCATGTCCCAGCTCTGACACTTAAAGGCAAGCTGCACTGGAGGCCTCTGATAGTTTAGCCATTACCTAAGGCTGACAACGCCTCCTGCATTCATTTTTGATGAACGCACTTTCCATAGCACCTGAAATGGAAGCACTCAGATCATTTCCCCGCCCCCCCCCCACCCCCCGCCAATGTTGACTAGATGTCCACTGAATGGCAGGTGCTGTTCTCACAGAGCCAGAAGCACAGTTTTCAACAACAATCAAAGTCTCCTTATAGAGTTTGCTCTCAAAGGAAACAAAGGAAATGGTGAAATCAAAATTAAATAAAAGCCATGTTTTCTCAAATACATCTAAAAGAAAAATGTGAAGGAAAAAACTAATCAAGCAAGTACACGGGATTTGAAGTATGATTCTTACGCTGCCTCCTTAGAAGAGGCCAGCAGAGGAGAGAGCCTTGAGATCACAGCACATATGTAGAGGTCAGAGGACAGTTTACAGGAGTCCATTTTCTCTTCCCACCACGCAGGTCCTGGGGATTGAACTCAAGTCATCAAGCTTGGCAGCAAGCACCTTTACCCACTGATCCGGCTCACTAGCCACCTCCACCCCTTTTTTGAAACAAGATCTCACTGTGCATTCCTAGCTGCCCTGAAACTTGATATTTAAACCAGATTGGCCTCTTACTCCTTACTCCACCTGCTTCCCGATTAAAGGTGTGCTCTCCCATTTGCGGCTAGCACGCGCGCGCGCGCGCGCGCGCACACACACACACACACACACACACACACACTTTTTTTTTTTTTTTTTAGTATTTTGAGACAGGTTTTTCTGTGAAGCTCTGGCTGGCCTTGAACTCAGAAATCTGACTGCCTCTGCCTCCCGAGTGCTGGGATTAAAGGTATGTGCCACCACTTCTGGGCTCATTTACCACTTTTTAGACAGTGTCTCACAGTGTAGTTTAGGCTGGTAGTTTATGCACCCCTCACTGGCCTCAAATTTTCAATGAACTACTGCTTCAGCGTCCAATAGACATTTATACTCAATATAGCTTACCAAACAGAACAACACTTAGAAGAGAATAACAAGAGTCTCCATCTTGTTGTTTATAGATTAAGAAAGCTACAACAGGAAATAAAAAAAAATAAAAACATCATAAAGCTACATTCTAGTGAAGGGGGAGGAAGTTAACAAATTTAGGTACTAATGTGTATCAGAGAACACTGACTAAATGGAGAACATGGAATTAGTAAAAGCCGTAGGTGGTAGTCATTGTGGTGGCTAATGCCTGAATTCCCAGCACTCTAGAGGCTGAGGCTGGAGTACTGAAGTGAGTTCAAGGTCAGCCTGGACTACATAGGGAGATACATATAGTGAGAAAGGAAGGAAAGGGGGAGGTTGGGAAGAACGGTGGAAGGTATGTTAGAGGTCTGTCTGGTGAGGCGACATTTACCAAGAGAAGAATTTGTCAAACAGAAGGACATTCCAGGCATAGTTCATAGCAAAGAATTTGATTGTCAAATCAGAGAGCAGCAAAGGATCAAGGGATGGTGAGCAGGAGCCAGATGCTGTAGAAGTCTTGGATCATTGCTAGCCCTTGAGCTATGTCTCACAGTGAGATGAGGAGCCACAGAAAGTTACAAGTGGTAAATGACATTTTTTGAGATACTTAGACTAAGCTGGTTTGATTGACTAATGTTTTGAAAGAGTCAATCTTGTTGCTATGATATAAAAAGATCAGAGGGTCCAAGGCACAGAAAGAGAGACCAGTTAGGAAACGACTATCATAATGCTAACGAGAGTTGGTAGCTTAATCAGGGATGTTGTGGTAGTCACAGAAAAGTGACTGTATTATAGAGGTGGAAGATGGAATGGGAGGAGTTGCTAATGGTGTATCAAATGTAAAAATTGGGCTCAGAACCTGTTCATCTGAATAAGCTGACATTTGTGAAGATAAAAACCTGTGAGCCACTGCAGTAGAGGAAGTAGGGGAGGTAGAAAGAACTTTCCCAGCAAGTGTTCAAACCTCTCCTGATTTATAATGTTCACCTGATACAAGCTAGGGACCATAGCGAGAAGGTCATTATTGGACATATAAAAGAAGTGGGAGCAGGGCCAAGATGGCTCAGCCACTAAAGAAGATTGCTGCTGAGCCTGACAGTCTGAACTCAGTCCTCCAGATCTTCAAGGTGAAACCCAGCTCCCAAAAGTTGTCCTCCAATGTCCACTGGCACACTGCAGCACATACAAAAAAAAAAAAATTGTTTTGAGACAGGGACTCACACTACGTAGTCCTGGATGGCCTGGAACTTGCTATGTAGGTCAGGCTGGCCTCTTATTCACATAAATCCTCCTGCCTCTGCCTCCTAGTACTGAGATTAGAGGTATACATGGTCATGCCCATCAGTAAATGTAAATTTTGACTGAAAGAGATATTTGCTCATCAGTGCTCATAGCAGAACTATTCACAAAAGGGATAAAGGCATCCTAAATGCCCATCAACAGATGAACAGGTAAACATGATACATACAGGAAATAAATTACTATTAATACTGAACAGTGATTATATTCTGACACAGGCTGTAACATTCAGAACATTACTACAAGTGATATAAGACCCCAAAGGACAGATGTTTTAGAGTCCCCTGATATGACATACATGGAATCATGAAATTCACAGACACACCAAGGAAGATGGTTTCCGGGAGCTGGGTAGTAGGAATAGGGTGTTGGTGTTCCATGATGATACAGTTTGAACTAAGGAAAATGGCAAGAGTTTTCTGGAGGTAGCCTATGGTGAGGATCGCACAAACACAGGAAGACACTTAATGTCACTGAAGTGAACATCGTAAAAGGGTAAAGCCAGGGGTTGGAGAGATGGCTCAGAGGTTAAGAGTGCTGGCTGCTCTTCCAGAGGACCCATGTTCAACTCCTAGAACCCACAAGGCAGCTCACAGCTGTGTGTAACTCTTCTGGCCTCCAAGGGCACATGTAGAACAGGTAAAGCAGGTACACACATGAGCACAATTCTCTCTCTCTCTCTCTCTCTCTCTCTCTCTCTTCCCTCTTTCCTCTCCCTCAAATAAAATAAATAGATTTAAAGAAGAAGGAGAAGGAGTAGAAAAATAAGAAGAATTAAAATAGTTCAGGCAGACCTAGTATCACAGGCCTCCAATTGGTCTGCACTCCCACCTACCTGGGAGGTTAAGGCAGAAAGAGTCAAAGCTAGGCTACAGAATGAGTCCATAATAGTTGAAAAGTTAAAACAGGACTTGAGAACTGGCAGTATAGACCAGTTGGTAAAGTGCTTGCCTGGCGTGCACAGAGCCCTGGCGTCAAAGCCCGCGATGAACATGCCAGGGGTGATGATTCATGGTTCATGCTATAGTCCCAGCTTCACAAGGTGGAAGCAGAGGGTCAGGAGTTCAAGGCCATCCTTGCAAATTCAGCAAGTTTAAGGCCAGCCTCAAGGTCATCATCCTCTGCTACATATTGAGATCAACAAAGACTGGGTTCCAAGAGAACTTTTGAAAAAAGAAAAAAGGTAAGAAGAATAAGAAAGAGGATATGAACCAGGAGGTGGAAGCACACGCTTTTAATTACCAGCACTTGGGAGGCAGAGGCAAGTGAATCTCTGTGAGCTCCAGGATGGCCAAGAATACACAGAGAAACCCTGACACAAAAAAGAAAGAAAAGAAGGAGATAGAAGGTAAGAAAAAGAAAAAGGATGAGAGAGATATAGCTCAATAGTAGGGTACTTGCCCAGCAATTTCAAAGCCCTGGGTTCAATTGCTCTTAGTGGGGAAAAAAAAAGGTTAAAATGATATTTTAAAATGTTATTTTAAAACTTTTACCAAGTTCGAGTGTGAGTATGACTCAGGAACTTAAATATAAAATGAACTGGGTGTGGTAGTGCATGCCTGTCTGTAATCCTAGGACTCAGTGGGTGGAGGCAAGAGGATCACAAGTTGCAAGCCAACTTGAGCTACTCAGGAAGACCCCCATCTCCGTCTAAAAATAAACAAACAGAAAGAAAAAGCAAACAAATTATAGCCTGCCCGGGTTACAGAGCTGAAACAGCCCTAGAGCCCAGCGGCTTCAGGGCTGGTCCACTGCCCCTGAAGCAGGACACCTGGGTCTGCAGCAGCATGGCTGCAGGAGCTGCAATTGGAGTTTCTACACTCCAGCCTCTCACCCTCAAAAGGACCATTAGCCTTGAAGCCACAGACCAACCAGGCAGAAGACTGCAAGGCTCTCAGGTAGCTCTACTTGAAAGTGGTTCTATGGACTGACTTGCTGCTATTTTACCAAAATGACTGACCACCGCTGACCATCAGCAAGCTCTGTTGTACGCACGTAAATTGGTTTTTAGGTCTCAGAGGAATGCCAAAATCCTCTTGTGATCTGCAGGCAAATGGCAGAGCCAGGTAAGCCTGGTTTCTGGAATCCAAAGAAAATGGTATTTGCACAGATTCTGTGTCCAAAAGAGAGGACAGGACACACAGAAGCTATTTTCCTTCCTTTATTTGAGGGCCTGAGTACATGCACGGCTTGCCTTTGAACTTACCTTTGACCTTGATCTTGTAACAATCCTTTTGCCTAATGAACACCAGCAAGCCTGACTTCTGAAAGCTACTTTCTTTCTTTATTTGGTTGTTCATTTGAGTTTTGTTTTTGAGATAGGATCTCTATAGATAGCTTAGTCTAGAAGGTAATATAGTTGCTATATAAATAAACCAGGATAACCTAGAACTTGCAGCAATCCTGCCTCTGCCTCACTAGCCCTGAGATTCTAATCATAAATCACCGTGCCCAGAGCAAGTTAATTTCTAAGTTTCATGTGCATGAGACCCTACATTCTAAAGAAGCATTCATAGTCAAAGGAGAGAGACAGTCCTGTGCTTTAATGCAAGGCACATGGGACTGGTAAGATAGGCCAGCGGGAAGGTGATTGCCTCTAATATTTGACTTATGACTTGTCTTTGATCCCTGAGTCCCACATAGTAGGAAGACAAAACCAGGATTTGTGTTATTTGAGGAAAGAGATCTGATTCTAATCCCCTTTAAATTTCAAGACATTTAAACAATGATGAAATAAATTGAAAAAAGAAACAAGCACCTTGTTGGGATGGCAAATACTACAAGAAGCCAGACTTGTTCCCAAGAGCAAGAGAGCACTGTCTACCATGAAAGCCAGCTGCTTTTGCCATGTTTTGCTGACTGTTTGCCGAGCGTTCTTTGCGGTCCCACCCACCCCCTGCCTCATGTCGTCTAGTAGAGCTGGTACAAATATGCCCAGGAGTCCTGGGAAACAGAGTCTTTGAGACTCAGGGGGCCTGAATTGAGGGAGATCGTCAAACTCAGAGCATAGATTGGTAGGGAAGCCTGAAATCCTAACCACTGGGGAGGCTGAGGCAGGAGGATTAAATGTTCCAAGTCAGCCAGAACAACTTAATTAGATGCTGTCTCAAAGAAAAAAATAAAAAGAAGGTTGGGGTTTCAGATCAGTAGCAGAGGGCTTATCCATGTGCCCGAGACCCTACATTCAACCCCCAGTACTGCTAAAATTAAAATAAATAAATAAATAAATAAATAAGCAAGCAAAATAACAGTAAGGCAGGGCATTGGAAGGATCATGAGGAACAGATCTGTGGCACAACATCATGGCTTGGGGACCTGCAAACACTCCATCACGGCTGGAATGGAGAGTGTCCGTGGGAATAAAGGGGCACAGAGATAGAAACTGGGTCACAAACCACCTTGTGTGCTAAGAACATAAATTTTACCCTGAAAGTCATGAGCCACTGGAGAACTTCAAGAAATAAAGTAAGATGATTTGATTGTGCATGTGTGTTTGTTTAAAACTAACTCTCTTTGAGCCTACTCTAGCAGCGGAAAAAAAAATATCTAAGACAGGAAGGCAGAAGGTGAGTTCAGTCAGCAAAAAAAAAAAAAAAAAAAAAAAAAAAAAACCTCAACCATCAGAGATGTTAAGGATGTGGGCAACCTGTGTGGCGACCAGAAATTAGCACAGAAATCAGGAGGGTGGGGGTCAGATCAGGAAGAGATGGAGTCCAGTGCTGGGCACCTCAGAAGTGCTTGAAGGAGTATGGGCGTGGGATTCAGAGCCCCCAAGGTTACCCAGAGAATGAGGGGGTAAAGAGCCTTAAGACAAATCCACAAACCCATGGAGGAATCTTGCCATTTCTGAGCTTATGGGGAAAGAGGAGCTATGGTGGAACCTGTCCTCTGTATATGATATAGCCACTTCAATCTTTATTTTGTTGTTTTTGTTGTTTTGGTGGTGGTGGTGGTGGTGGTGGCGGTGGCGGTGGTGGTTTGGCTTGGCTTGACTTGGCTTGGCTTGGTTTGGTTTGGTTTTGGACAGGTTCTATCTATTTAACCTTGGTTGGCCCAGAACTCATTCTGTAGACCAGGCTGGCCTTCAACTCACAAAGATCTACCTGCCTCTGCCTCCAAATCCTGGGATTAAATGTGTGTTGTTCCTTGCTCAGGCCCCACTGTGGTCTTAAAGACAAAGCAGCTGCAATTATTCGCAGAAGAGACCCTCACAACAGAGAGCCTATCAGCATTTTCTCCCCTCACTGCAATAGATGAGAATCACTCTCTGTTCTTCAGCTGCAGCCCCAGCTGCATGTGGTCTTCAGAGATGCTCAAATATGTACGAGATGGAAGGGTAACTAAGAGTTGGGTGTAGTGATTCATGTCTGTAGAGCCAGCACTTGGAAAGATAAGGCAGGAAGATGTCAAGTTTGATACTGGCCTGGGTTACATTGTGTGTCTGGGGGTGGTTTGGAGTACAGAGAAAGACCTTGTATCAAAAATAACAAAAACGTGGGGGCTGGGGAGATGGCTCAGTTAAAAAATTTTGCCACTCCTGCTGAGGACCTGGGTTCAGTTTCCAGCACTCACAATGGACTACTCACAACTACCTATAATGCCAGATCCAGGGCACCTAAGCCTCTTGCCTGTGACCTCCACTAGCACTTGTGCTCAAATGCACAGACATACAAACACACACACACACACAAACATAATTAAAAGTAATAAAAATATTTTAAAAAAAAAAAAGTAGGAGAGAGGGTTTTGAAGTTCTAGGTACTGGAATGCCAGGAGCAGGACAGGGTGCTGGCATCCTAAGTCAGCTCCTTCTAGGATGGACATCCACCGCCCAGGAAGTCAGCATACCTGCCGGTACTCTCCTGAGCCTGATCTCTGCACACACTCCTTCATGTCTATAATGAAGGCTCTCACATTTTCAGTCCCCACCACTTCTCTCACCTGCATCTGGGGTGGAGTCTGATGCTGCCCCAGCTTTGTTGATGACTTCCTTGGGGTTTTTCGGGTCATTACAGTCCAAGGATGAAGGTTGTGTTGTGCTCTAATGATAAGAATAAAGATGATTATAGAGTCATGGAACACCGTCTCATGGATTATCGTGTCTCACGTGTATACTGTGGGTATGCACAAAACACCAGAGAAGCCACCTTTCCCAAACTACCTGCAAACCTCCCAGCCCCTCCGTACCCTAGCCTGGAAGCTCTAGCTATAGAGAAGACAGCAGAGGACCCTGCACTCAAAGCTATCCTTCCGTGAAAGTCACATAAAGTCTTTATATATTTCATATAAAGGGACATTGTCTCTGGTTTGTCAATCACCAGATCCAGTCCTCAAAGGCTTCGCAGGGGCAAATGAGAGAAACAAGATGTAGTTCAACACTATCAACAGCCTGTAAGGAAAGAGGAGTTTTTATTGGACCAGCACACTGGACAGTTATTGTCCATGGAACACCTTTTCTCTCTGTCCAGCACTAAGTTAAAGGTCATGGGGCCGAGCATACAACCAGCAGGCTATAATCCACGAGGAGTTCATTCCTAAAGGCTTATGAGGTAGACCTCCAATCCAAGGGTGAATCCTGGATGGAGGAATCCTATCAAGAAAGAGAGCCCACATGGCTTAGGGATTTCCTGGCCATAGCCAATGTCCACCAGACAGCAACATGGAAACCAATTCACAGAGAACTTAGTCAGTGGTGGCAGCTTCTACAGGCTACTCTTTCCCTGACATTCTAGCAAATTATTTTAGAGATTTATTTAGTTGTATCTGGTCTGTGTAAGTGTTTGCACACCAGCAAGCCAGCGGTGGCACATGCCTTGGGCGGCCGCCTCCAGAAGACAGCCATGCCCTTCTTCCCAAGTTCAAATCCCACTGTCTTTCCCTCTTCCTGTGTGATTCATGGGGAAAAAAAGTGTTTGCACACATGTAGGGGTGCAAGCCTATGCACACTCAAGGAGGCCTGGAGATGGTGCTGGGTGTCCTTTCTCTATCACTCTCTGCCTTCTTAGGCAGCAGGATCTCTCCCTGAACCTGCATTTTCTCAGCTATCCTGGAAGCCACATGAAGTGTAGTTTGGATTATTCTGTTGCCCCTCCATTGTTTTTGTTTATACTAATTAGAAAAGAAGAAAAAAAAGTGCTGGGATTACAGGCATTTGCAGGGATACTCGGCTTGTTACATAAGGTTAGAGTTCTGGTCCTCATGACTGGAGAGCCAGCGGTCTTGACCAGAGGCACTATGCAAACACAGAAAATAGAAAGAAAGAAATCTTGTTTTAAAATGGCATGAAACTTCTAAGGCTCCGAAAACCTGCACATAGGGCAGGGCAGTGGTGGTACATGTCTTTCATCCCAGCACTCGGGAGGCAGAGGTGGGAGGACCTCTGAATTTGAGGCCAGCCTGGTCTACAGAGCAAGGTCCAGGACAGCCAGAGCTACACAAAGAAACCCTGTCTCAAAATAAACAATCAAAAAACTACACATAGTGCTGAGGCCTTGGGTCAAGGAACGTTCCAGTGGGGTTTTGCCCCATCTCCTCCTCCCTTCCCCTGCTCATCGGACATGTCATCTTTCTTAATTTTCCTGCCTCCACCGCCACCTTCAACTCATCGGATGTACAGTTTACAGTTGAGTAAAAGTAAACAGAAGGATTTTTTTTCTTGGTTGGATGTGCAGAACTTGGGATGTGTGTATATAAATATTGTGTGTGTGTGTGTGTGTGTGTGTGTGTGTATTACTGACTTAAATTAAAAAAAAAAAAAAACTACACATAGGTTAGTCCCATCCCTGATTCTTCATTATCACACATCTCCAAAATTTCTGATAGATGAATCACATATGAAATAGTTTTCAAAAAAAATCACGGCTTTCCCAGAAAGAGTTTGGTTGAGTACGTGTTTGATGGCTATTTCTTTTCTTTCAATTTGTTGCTTTCAGTTGCAAAATGAATCTCAGAATAAGTCCAAATAACTACAGAAGAAAGGAATGCCTTTTCCTGACAGCAACAATGATCAAATCATAAGGGCAAACACATTAGCACTGAGCATGTGCCAAATGAGGCCAAATAGTTTTCATTCACATGTTAACTCCTTACAGCTCTGGAGACATGCTATGTGATCATGAGGCAGCTCACAACCATCTGTAATTCCAGTCCAGGGGATCCAAAAACCTTTTCTGACCTCCTCCGGCTCTTGCATGCACGTGGTGCATATACACACACTTAGCCACATACACGTAAAATAAATAATTTTGTAACTGTACAGAGAGATGGATAGACTGCTCAGTGGTGCTGTGCAAGCATGAGGACCTGAGTTCAGATCCCCAGAAACCCACATAAATGCCAGGAAAGCACGGCAGCCTGTCTGTGACTCCAGTCTCAGAAGGCAGTGACAAGGAATCTACAAACTGGCTAACAAGACTAACCATGTCAGCAAGCACTGGGCTTGCTGGAAAGACCCTGACTTAATGAATAAAGAACAATCAAAACCAATCAGGCCTACACATGGCACACATGTGTATGCACATGCACACACACACACACACACACACACAAATGGAAAAAGGAAAAAAACCTGAATCTAGTTTCCAGTCAGGGGTGTGGTAACACATGATTGCAATCTTGGCACTCAGGAGGTGGAGGCAGGAAGATCAGGATTTTAAAACAAGCTTTAGCTACATAAGGTCTTATCAAAAATTTAAAAAAAAAATGTTCTATTTCAGGGGAGTTTGTGATGTCATTACTTTGGGGTAGGGAAAGATGTCTAGAAGAGCTAGCTGGGGAGATAAAGCGTGCCTGAAGGCAAGATCATGCAAAAGTGGGCTCTGGTCATCTCTTGGTAGCCACAAGGGAGGGACTTGGGCTTTAACACACATGTGTAGCATCAGGCTGGCCTCTCATGAATGGGTCTTCAGGTCTGTGCCAAGCAGTACAAGCTTGAAGACTCTTCAGCCCCCTTCTCTTTCGATACTCCCCAGCCTTCAGGAGGGACTGAACGTGAGTGGCAAACCTGTAGTCTGGTTTAGGAACACCTCACGAGAATGCCCTTCCTGCGTGTGACCACCTACAATGAGGATGGCCAAGGAGGACAAGAGAACAAAGAATAGATCTACGTTGCAGACAGGAGTCCGTACAGATGCCAGCTGTACTCCACTGAGCATCTCCCTCCATACGCCATTCGGTCCCAGACTAGGGCCCATCCAGTCCTGGCAGTGCAGAGAATTCATGTGGCAAAGCCTTATGGTCCCCAGGCCCTTGCTTCTGGCCCTCCTATCTCTCTCTAGACCAACTAGCTTCAAGCTTTACTCCCTATCTAAGCAAACAGAACTGGACTGGGATAGGCAGAGAGGACTGCACAGGGGCCTGGTAGGAAAAAGTGGAACTGAGTTTGTGGCTTACCCAAAAGGTAAAACAAGGTTTAATTGAACCTGTTTCATGTAAAAGGAGAAGATTACGGGAATCATGTATCCCAGACCACTGCATTCAGGGAGCGATGGCAAAGATTGCCACAGAAACAAAAGATAAATGACTCAGTGCTGGCGAAATTGCAGATATCCTTGACAAGCCGGTAGAGGAGATATTTCTGGCTAGGCAGCCTATCCTGAGGCCCTCACATTGCACTTCACAGGACTTGGTTGCCCCACCCAAGCCTGGCCTAGCCAGCTTCCTTGAGTGTGGGTTCACACGGGTACTGAAAGGCTGGAGTAATCTGATTGGCCTGGAGATTCCGTGGTTGCTAGGGAAGACAGTTTCATTAATTATCTGAAGCAGGTTTGAACCTGTTCATCTCAGTCCTACATGCACGTCCTTGTACGGTCCTGAGGTGAGGCACTGCCAATCTGATTGCTCCCATGATTTGCAAAACCCAGGTGGGTTTTAAACTGCTAGACCTGGTTGACCATAAGGACTATGAAATTAAAGAATTACCTAAAAGTCATTTTGTTTCCCCTTAGAGGTAAAAGACTCAGTGGCGAGATTCCTGACTTTCCATTGCCCTAGTAATAATCTTTTTATCTCTGTTTTAGCTAGCAGAAGCTTGATCTCTGTGGAAGAGGAAGCCACAGAAGAAATCAAATGAGGCTAACGGAGCTGGCCCTCAAAGTTGCTTTCTAGAAGGACTTTGTCTCAACCTGAGAAACATAAAACATATGCTTGGGACACCACAAATATTTTTCTGCATTCACATGCCACTATATCACAGCCAAATGCCTTCTAGCAAAAGGCACAGGGCTTTGTCTCATTCTGCAGTGGTCTGCACTGGCAACCTGGCCACTGTCATGTGTCTGGCAGGCTCAAACGGAACAGGAGGGCAAGCCTGGGGGTGGGGCAATCAGAGGAAAACATGACTCTCCACATTCCAGTTGATTTCTCAGGAGTCAAAGAACTCAGGAGAAAGAAAGAGAGGGAGGGAAAGAAGAAGGAAAGGACAAAGAAAAAAGGGCAAATAAAGTTGTTTTATTTTAATATTTTAGTAAAACAAAACCTGAGGCTGGGGAGATGGCTCAGTGGACAGCAGTGCCCTCTGTACAAACATGAGGGGCTGAGTTGAAATCCCCAGGACTTGTGCAAAAAGCTGGGTGTCAACACTCACTGTAAACCCGCACTATCAGGAGCTGAGACAGGATAGCTAGGGCTTTGCTGGCTGCCAGTCCAGCTCCAGGTTCATGGAGAGGCTCAAGGGTATACAGCAAAGAGTGATAGAACAGGACACCAGATAGCCTCTTCTGGCCTCCATACACACCACACCTCACCAATAAATGTCTATATACATGACACATTCATAAACTACACACACACAAATATGCATATATGTATATACACACACGTGGAAAAAAGTAATATACTATAATATACATTTGAAGTTCCGCTCAGAATTTCTTCTCATTAAAAAGCACATGTGTATATGTGTGTCCATTTGTATGTTCAAACAAGGTCTTACTATGCAGACTAAGTTGATCTTGAGTTCCTGATCTTCCTACCTTGATTTACCGAGTAGTGGATTTATAAACCTTTTCTCCCATACCCAGCTATCATTTATTTAGGGGGTGGAGAAATAGCTCAATGGTTAGAAATACTTAGTGCTCTTGCACAGAATCTGAATCTGGTTTCTAGTACCCACATTAGGAAACTCACAAGTGCTGCTATTCCTGCACCAGGAAATCCAATACCCTCTTCTGGACTACAAAGGCATCCCAGTGCAAGTGAGCAAGCATTCGTGCATGTCCACATGCATACCCACCACACACACATGCACACATACACACCACACACACACACACATACACTTTATTTTGGAGGGTGTCTTAGGATTTCTATTGCTACAATAAAACACCATAACCAAAAAGCAAGTTGGGGAGGAAAGGGTTTATTTGGCTTACACTTCCTTCCGTATGCTGTTCATCAAAGGAAATTAGAACAGGAGCTCAAACAGGGCAGGAACCTGGAGACAGGAGTAGATTCAAGGCCATGCAGCTTGTTTAGCCTACTTTCTTTTAGAGCCCAGGGCTACCAGCCCAGGTGTGGTATCATCTACAATGGGCTGGGCCAGCCCCCAGTTGATTACTAATTTAAGAAAATGCCTAACAGCTGGATCTCATGAAGGCATTTCCTTAACTGAGGCTCCTTCCTCTCTGTCTACCTATTGCTTGTGTCAAGTTGACACACAAAACCAGCCAGTACAGATAGGTTGTTATGTTTTATATAGTTCCTTCTTTTAATGAATATGAGTATTTTACCTCCATGTATGTCTGCATGCCTGGTGCCCTCAGAGGCCAAAAGATGGTATCAGATCCCTTGGCATTACAGACGGCTCTGAGCCACCATGTGGGTTCTGGGAACTAAACCCGGGTTCTCTCTCTCTCTCTCTCTCTCTCTCTCTCTCTCTCTCTCTCTCTCTCTTTCTCTCTCTCTCTTTCTCTCTCTCTCTTTCTCTCTCTCTTTCTCTCTCTCTCTTTCTCTCTCTCTCTTTCTCTCTCTCTCCCTCTCCCTCTCCCTCTCCCTCTCCCTCTCCCTCTCCCTCTCCCTCTCCCTCTCCCTCTCCCTCTTTCTCTTTCTCTCAGTCTCTCCAGCCCCTATTGTATTTGGAGACAAGTTTGCTCCGTTGCTCAGGCTGGTCTTAAACTCAAGTAATCCTCCTGCCTTAACCTTCCTTGTAGCTGACAGTACAGATCCACACCACCATTCTAGCTTTTTTGAGTAGGGGAAGGGAGTTAAGTTCTCATTATGTAGCTCTAGCTATCCTAGAACTTACGATGTAGACAAGGCTGACCTCAAACTCACAGAGATCTGCCTGCATCTGCCTCAACAGTGGTGAAATTAAAGGCATGTGCCACCATCCCAGCTCTCTCTCTTTCATTCCATATATATATATGTGTGTGTGTGTGTGTGTGTGTGTGTGTGTGTGTGTGTTTAAATACATACATATATATACATACATACAATTCCATATACATGTATGTATATTGTGTATAATATATAAGTATATAATATATATTGAATAAAAATGAAAACAATTGAAGGGCAACATAACAGTTGCAGCCACACTTCACTGGCTGAGCCATGAATAACATGCCAGATGGCTGCTTCTTGTTTAAGACCTTACTGATGAAAAACTCTTCCACTCACCCTTCTCCCACAGCAGCTACCAGTAGCCCACCATTCTCAGAGTTTATCTCTTTACTTTCTGTGTCTCTAAGCTCCTGCCTGACCTCCTGTCTACCCAAATGTCATTCTGGAAGCTGGGATGGTGCAGACCTGAGGAGCACCACCCATAGTCTGCAGACCTTGCATTGCATTCCCGACCACAGCTGAATGCACACTCTAACAGCTCAAGGGAAGCAGCTGGCCTGCAGAAACCTCAACAATAACTCAGAGAAGAAGAATAAAAAAAATAAGGACAGGCCTGGTGTTTGTTGCTCATCTTCTGTTTATTTGTATTTGTTCTCATCCTGAGTTTAGGAAAATACCTCTGAGATTATCCAGCAAGGGACAGAAGGGAAGCAGGTGTCCCTGCTGTTGATGGGAAGTACATGCAGTGACAAGATAGTGCCGTGGTGACTTATAGAATTTCTGCCATGATCTGGGTGCCTCATGCCAAGTGCCTGGCATTATGCCAGAGATAAAATAATAAATAAGAACACAGCATCCCTCCCTCACGGGGTTGACAGTCTAATTGGGAGAAAGACTGACAAGCAATCAGTCACTGAGAGCTGAATATAAGTAGCACTGAAACCAGAAAACTAGAATAAAGAGAGCACAGAATAATTGGGAAAGAGAGAGGAGCCGGGCAGGCTTCCAGGAGGAAATGCCCCTTAAGCGGAAACCCAAGGGTGAGAAAAAAGAAGGCTGCCTCAAAGCCAGAGGGCTGCTGGGAAAAGCTGAGCATGGCTGGCAAGGCCAATCAGGAGCTTGAAGAAATTGACAACCATTGCAGTAAACAGTAGGGGGGAGCCTAGGGGTCAAGGGTTCCCTGGGTCTTGGTTAGGTATGGACAAGCTGAGATACCTCCACAACACTTCCCTCTCTGGGCAAACCAACAGTCAGGCCGTCCCACCACAACATTCTCATCTCATCTCATCTCATTGGTTTTTGAGACAGGGTATCACTATGTAGCTCTGGCTGTTCTGGAACTTGCTGTATAGTTCAGGCTGCCCTCAAACTCTCAGAAATCCACCTGCCTCTACCTCCTGATTAATCTGCTGGGATTAAAGGTGTGTGCCACCCTACCCCCAAAGATAGTTTTTAAATGAGGATGTATGTATTTGTGTGAGTATATGCCACATGAGTTCAGATACCCAAGAAGACCAGAAGAGAGAGTCAGATCCCCTAAAGCTGGAGCTGCAAGTGGATGTCAGCTACCCAGCGTGGGTGCTGGGAATCAAACTTTGGTCCTCCCAAAGAACAGAAGTCACTCTTAACCACTGAGCCATCTCTCCAGCCACCCTACCCCCATCTAACTTTTAAGTCTTTCTAGTGAACACTAAACAAGTGCTAGTAAATACACGCCAAGTTCAACCCACTGTCAGGGCACAGTAAATGAAAGGCAAGCCACAGTCCCCATGTTTTTTCCTGTACTCATTCCTGCGACCAACAAAACCTATCAAAGGTTTTCCATGGTTATGTAACGAGAACATGACAAGTGATACACAGGATCCAACCATTTCCCCTCTGGAAACAACAAAAGGGACTGTTTGCAGAACATGCAGTACAGGGCTTTGTACCTGGGAGACTGGCAAGGTCTGGAGTGGCCATCCAGGGGCAAGAGTCTGGCTAATCCAAAACACTTATTTCCTTCTGATAATCAGTAATCTGTAATTTCCCACTTCTGGGGATAGTAATTACTCCAAACAAAGAGTAGTAACCAAAAACAGTATTTAAAGGGAGTGGCTTTTTTTTTTTCCTCCAGAAGAGATCTGCAGCTCAGTTAAAGAAAAAACAAAAACCTTAGTTCAAAGCTTGCCTATTAGATTCAATAGGAAAAATAATTTGAAGGAAGATATAGTAAGTATGCAAGCAGAAAAAAAGTGAAAGCCTACCCATGCCAAGCCCTGACCCCCTACCAGGGCCCCACCCCCCTGCAGTGAATTTGCCCTACCTGACCCACCTTACTCCTACAGCTGAAATTCCTAGAATTTATTTTCTAGGAATTTAGACAATTCAAATCGGCTGCCTCCGCTCTCTCACCTGACATCCCTATCTGCCTGAAGGGCCCACTTGAAATTCAAGTGGTGAGCCAAACTCGCAGGCTTACAAATAGAAAATGAGGGGTCATTCTGCTCCCTTGGCTTTTCACATTCCAGCCCTCCCCACTGCTTGACTGCCTGAGCGAGAGGACAGAGCACAGGCTGCCTGACAGCTATGTACCCTGGAAGAGACTGTACATAGGGAAAAAAAACACACAGAGCAGGCCACTCTGCATAGCTGAAAAAAAATCTAAGCCTTCCACTTTGGGTGGACAGGAGTATCGAACTTTAAGCTGAAGCTCTTTCCTCAGCAGGGTATCAAGTGCTCATACTGCAGTCCAGTGTGACTACAGCTCAGTAACAAAGGCTGTCAGATTCCAGGAGATGGAGGGTTGGATGGGCCTTAAATAGTCACCAGGAGAGTGACTTCTTGTGTAGCCCAGGCTGATCTGGAATAAAGCTATCGATGGGAGGATGACCTTGAACTTCAGATTCTCCTGCCTCCACCTCCTGAGTTCTGGGGTTTCAGATGTGTGCCACCACACCAGGCTTATGATATGGCAAGCCGGGACTTTATGCATGCTACATTCCCAGCCCACACACAAGTCTTATTTTTATTATTATTTGTGTGTATTTGTATGTGCGTGCACGTTTATGCATATGCACATGGGGGGTACAAGTCTATGCCCATACATGTGAAGGCTAGAGGCCAAAGTCATTTACTTAACCATTCTCCACCTTGTCTCTTATTTGACTTGGCTCACCAATGGGCTAGATTGTCAGGCCAGAGAGCTCTGGGAGTCCTCTATTCCCACCCCACCACCAGTGATAGATAGGGTTATAGACGGGAATACCACGCCCACCTTTTACCTCAGTTCTGGACACCAGAACTCAAGTCCTCACGCATGAGCAGCAAGAACCTAACTTCCAACCGTCTCCCCAGCCCTCTTTTAAATACCAGCATGCACAAGTATATACCTAAGACACTGTCATAATCAAAGTCATCTTTTAGGCAAAGTCTGGATAAAAGAGAGAGTTGGACTGATGCTGCATTTTAGAAATTAAGGTCCCACCAGGTAAGGGGTGAGTCCCAGAGGCAACACATAAAGTGTGAACCACACACAGCAGCTTCCAGCTGGTCTCTGCTGACCCTTTTCTGTGATTGCCCAGTGTCCTATGCTTAGTCTTGTTTGGCTGTCAGCCCGGCCCATTACTTCACAGTGGCCTGGTCTAAATAGATAAAAATCTGCCTAGGAATTGTAACAGAACTTGGATTAGTTCCAGGATTGGCCAGTTGGCTAAAAGTGGCTACAGTTACTCCCAGAGACTGGGTTCCCTTGTTCCCTGGACACTAACAGCCAGATTGGTGAATTGGGGTGGGGCAGCGGTGGGGGGGGGGGTGTCAGATCATTTAGTTTGGGGTCAGAGCAAAAATTTTGCCTTGATGTCACAGTGCTCTGATTTTCTTAGAATACATTTGTTTGGGGCACCCCAGAAAGACAGGGCTCAAACCCTCTGAAGCCACCCTTTGGGGTGTTCTTGTGGTAAGGAATAATGCCAACATTTTACACATACTAGACCACTGAGTCACACCCCAACCCTTCTTCCTTTTTCTGGTCTTCCTCCTCCACACTCTTTACATTTCGCAGGCTCATCCAAATCATCCTGGCTCTGACTAAACCACTTTTGCCTAGGCTTCCCCTCAAATTTCAACTTGTTTCCTTCTAGGCTCTAATCTATGACTAAAGAGCTCCAGGTGTCCTGAGTTCTTACCCTTGGGCTTGGAACCAATGGTGGGTGGAACTGCCCCGTGGATGACTCTCCAACTGGAGTTGAGCAGGCGTGGCAAGTGCAGGGACACACGGGGAAACAGCATGCTTGGAAGCAACTCTCCTACCCCCAATCCCTGTGTGGAAGCCCCTCACATTCCCAGGCCCTCCCCTAGACATGAGGCTCAGCCTCCTCGGGTCCCAGATTGACCAGAGCAGTGTTGGCAGACGGTCAACCTGTCTACTCTCTAGGGTGGGTGCAGGGGGTCCCTGGGACCAGTGGATGGGGCTAACTATAATATATTCACTTCAGTTGCTGTTTCTCTCATTTTTTTAGTATCGTGGAAGAGCGAAGAGTGGATAGGGCAAAAGACTGGGAATAGTATGAGGTAGAAGTCCAAGGAAGAGACAGACAACTGCCCAGGAGGGCAAGCCCGGGCCAATGTCTCACTGCTTCTGACCTCACTGCCTCTCCTTGGAGGGGAAGAATTGGGCACTTACACCAGTCTTTGCCTTCCATAGCTGATCCTGAAACCTGTGTTCTTCTGGGACCTCAGCATCCACCCTCCCTGTCCTAGCCCCACCGTGCTGAGCCTCTCTCTCTCCCACACTTGACTACCAGCTTCCACTCCTGCTGCCTCCCTGCTTGGAATACCTCCCTCAGCTCCTCTCCAGGCCTTAAAACATGGTTTACTAACCCAGGCTTCCTGTAGCAGAAAGAACAAACTGCTGATGAAGGCATGCGTTTTCTCAGAAGAGACTCCAGTGAGATTGTTGACCCATTTTACTGCGTGCCCCTGCACACAGCACTAACCCTGTCTGAACTTGTCTATAAAATGCAAATTAGGGCCCACCTTGTAGAGTTGTAACATATAGAATGCTTAACTTAACAGAGTTAACAAGCAGTTCATAGGAATAACTCATACAATTTTTTACTATACACTGAGCATACTGTATGTTTCATGAAGCAGAAGTTGAAGTTTATTAGGAAGAAAATATGTATGTTAATTTACATTATTCTCATAATACTGTAAGAGGAATTCCACACCATCTCCTTCTTTTCATCTTATAAAAAAGTAAATTCCATAACTGTCTCCTGACCTGGGTCCTAAGGAATGAACCCTGGACCTGAACATACCACACAAAAACTACCAACTTATATCCCCAGCCTCCTGTCACAGATCTTGATAAGTTACCCAGGGTCCCAAAGGTAGGAACCTACAAAAATGATCCCCCACCCCCCGCCTTAATGGTTTTTCAAGACAGGGTTTTTCTGTGTAGCCCTGGCCATCCTGAAACTCATTCTATAGTCCAAGCTGGCCTCTAACTCAAAGATTCACCTGCCTCTCTCTGCCTCCTCTCTCTGCCTCTCTCTGCCTCCTGAGCTCTGGGATTAAAGGCGTGCACCATCACCACCACCCAGCATTTGATAGCTATTTTTAAACTATTTTTTAATTTCTTTAATGTGTAGGATTATGTTGCTCTAGTATATGTATGCACAGCACATGTGTGTCTGGTGCCCTAAGAGGCCCGAAAGTCTATCAGATCCTCTGGATATAGAGTTTTAGATCATTGTGAGCCAACTTGTGGGAGCTGGGAACTGAACTGAGATTTTGCAGAGGACTAGCAAGTGCCCTTAACCTCTGAGTCCCAAGATTTAGTTTTTAAATTTATGTGTATGTGTGTGAAACTTCATGAGTGTATGTGCACCATGTGCATACATGAGGCCCTGGAGGTCAGAAGAGGGTGTCAGATCCCCAGAAACTGGAATTGCAGCTGGCTGTAGGTGGCCCTGTGGGTGCTGGGACTGAATACAGGGTCTCTACAAGAGTAACAACTGCTCTTGGCTATTGACTCATCTCTCCACCCCAATTATTAGCTGTTTGTTTGTTTGTTTGTTTGTTTGTTCGTTCGTTTGTTTGTTGAGACAGGTTCTCACTATGTAGCCTTGGCTAGCCTGGCACTCAACTATGTAGACCAGGCTGACCCAGTACTCACAGAGAATCCACCTGTTTCTGCCTCCCCGGTGCTGAGATAAAAGGCGTGTGCCACGTGCTTGGCTCTAGTTTTTATTATTATTCCCTTAATACTTTCAGAGACGAGAAAATGTCTAAGATCCTAAAGATTTCAAGAGATTTTTATGCCTCCTCAAACTCCCCCTTCCTTCGGGGAACTACCACAGGGAAGAAAACAATTTTGTTTCTAAAATCTGAAAGCTTTGATTTCCCTAGGTAGGATCACTCCTTCCAGGCTCTGAATTGAGCCTCACCTCTCTGGACTATGACACGGGGTGGGTAGTGCCTGCTTTCCTGGGTGGAGCTGAGAACACAGTGTGAGATGTCCTGAGATAAAGCACTTGTGCACTAAAAGGACCTGTCTGTCCAAAAAGAAGAAGAAGAAGAAGAAGAAAGAGCTCTTCATCTGTAACCCTTTCCAACCTCAGCTGTCCTACTGGGAAGTCTTTCTGTGCTGGCCAGACCTCAAACTTGTTGTGGAAAAAAACAGAGGCATTTGTGGGGAAATGAAACCACCCTCCTAGGCAGAATGTTCCCCCACACATCTGCTGTGGCACAAGGCTGCAGCTCTGCAGGGGCGTTCAGCCGCAGGAGGCCCCTGAAGCTGCCTGACGCCACAGGGTGATCCAGAGGCTGGTAAACAGCTCATGGTATTCCCAGCTCAGTGCTGAGCATTCATGCACAGAATTCTTTGTCCTCGTGAGGAAAGACAGAAAGCTGCTGTGTGCTGCAAAGCCCTAGGCCAGAGCCCCACTTTCAAAATCCCAGCCAGAGATCATGCCAAGGCCAAGCATGCCACCAGCCTCCAGAGTACGCTTGTGAAATAAACTTGCCCAAACTTGGACTTCTCACTTGAAAACTTAGATTTACTTGTTAATTCCGAAGGAAAAACATGGCAAGATTACAGGGAAGAAGTCTGGCAAGCTCCTACTTAATTGGCACTAGTACACTTACATGCCTTTAGAAGGGTGAGTTAAAAGGCACCCAACATTACTTCTGTGAGTGTCCTACCCCCAAAGGCATCACCTGACGTGATCATGAGGAACATCATCAGACACATCAGATGAAAGAATATTGCTACAAAATGACTGGCTCCATAATGCCAGGCCAGCAAAGGGGCAGCAGGTAAAAGTATTTGCTCCCAAGAATAAGAACATGAGTTTGATCCCCAAGACCAAAGATCCCATGTTCCAGGGTTTGTCCTCTGACTTCCACATTTCACTCATGTCTCTCTCTCTCTCTCTCTCTCTCTCTCTCTCTCTCTCTCTCTCTCTCTCACACACACACACACACACACACACACACACAGACACACACACACACAGACACACACACAGACAGACACACACACAGACAGACACACACACACTCATACTCATACACCAGTTAAATTTTTTTAAAAAAATGAAAAGATATTACAGCTGCTAGGGATGGTTGTATACACTTGTAATCATAGCTTAGGAAGGCTAAGGCACAGAAGCATTGTGAGTTTGAGGCCAGCCTGAAGGACCTCCAGACCAACCTGAGTTACACAGTAAGATCTGCTAGATTGAAGAAATAGTGGCTCACACCTGTAATCCCAGAATTTGAGAGGCTGAGGCAGGGGGATGAGGCCAATCATACACAGGGAGTTTCAAGACAGCCTAGGCAACAAGTATAAGACTCTGTGTCAGACAGCATTAAAAACAAAACAAAATAAAAGATTGAAATCATGGAAAAGAGAACTAAATTCCAAGGGGGACTCAGAAACCTAGCCTGAAGCCTAGCTGGGACAAAAGGTCAGCTGTTAAGGAAACTACAGCGGTAATCAAAAAATTTATGAATGGATGATATGACTGATAGATCAAAGTAAGACTTACTGAATGTAATCATTATATTAGAATTGCATAAGAAAGTGTCCACACACTTAGGGGTTAACGTGTTGTGTCATCTGTAGTCAGCTCTCCACCAATTCAGAAAAAAAAAAAAAAAAGGTTATTATAATACCTATATATAGAGAGATTAAAGTTAAGGAGGAGTGTTAAGGATTGGAGAACACCCCTGGAGGTGGTACATGCCTTTAATCCCAGCACTCAGGAAGCAAGTAGATCTGAGTTTGAAGCCAGCCTGGACTACAGAGGGAGTTCCAGGACAGCCAGGGCTACACAGAGAAACCTGTCCTCCAAGGAGGAGGAGGAGAAAGAGGAAGAAGAGAAAGAGAAGCAGGGAAAAAGGAGGAAGGGAGGAGAATATGAGTGTACATGTGTATCACCATATTCTTTTTGCAGTTTCCCTGAAGGTTTTAATTTAAAGTGTGCATACTTTAAAAGGAGTGAGAGAAGACAGATGTGGTGTACCTTTAATCCCAGCTCCCAGGAGGCAGAAGCAGGTAGTTCTTTGAGAGTTTGAGGTCAGCCTGGTCTATATAATGAGTTTCAGGCTAGTCAGGGCTACAAAGTAAGATCTGATGGATGGGGTGGGGGTGGAGGCAAGGGAAAGAGAAATTATAAAAGAAGGGAAGGATGAAGGAAAGAACAAACGCTTTCAGTTGCATGCTTAGCTGAGTCTCCCAGGTTGTATTTAACTTAACAGCTCAGATTGTGCCCTGAAGTAGGATGTGTGGTCTGGCATGTGTGAGTCCTGGTGGAGGCTCAGTGACACTTCAGCACTGCTGTGTCTCAAAACGTTTCAGACAATACCACACAGGAAAAAGAATTACTCAGTGTTACAATCACACCTTGCTTTTCACCCAAAATGGCCCATCCATGTCACTCTCCAGCCTGCTTCCAAAGGAATCATGGACTGTTGGGTCTGGCAAGGACCTTAGAGACTTTAAATGCCTCATCCACATTACCAGGAAGTAAATAGAGGCTCACAATGGACCCTAATGTACCCAACATGGGAGATTAACTCCAGTGACTCCCAGGCCAGTGCTCTGCAGTATCTTCCAGTCCCTTTTGGCTCTTTGCACAATTGAGAAAAAACTTTATTTCCCTAAGGAAATTATTTTCCCTCTGTGTGTGTCTGCGTGCATTTATATGTGTGTATGTATCTGTCTGTCTGTCTGGTTGGGTGGCTGGCTGTCTATCTGTAGGTCAGAAAACAAACTGCAGGAGTCAGTTCTCTCCCTCCATCATTTGGATCCTGGAGATTAAACTCAGGTCATCAGTCTTTTCAGCAATCACTTTTACCTACTGAGCCCTTTCACAAGTTCAAATTATCCTTTTTTAATGTATACTTAACTCTGTATGCAATTACAACAGAGAAAGAACAAAAATATTGTTTCTGGAGATGTAGCACATTGGGTAGTATCAGCCTAGCATACCAGAGGTTCAGACTGGGTTCAATCTCCAACACCACCTAAAGCAGAGCGGTAGCATACAGAATTGTAATCCCAGCAGAGGAAGGAGAAGGATCAAGGTTATCCTCCAGCCCCTTCTGCCTCCTTCCATGCTGCTCTTCTTGTTGAGAAATGCAGGATGGAGACCTCCTGCTCTATAGTCACTGCCTCCAGCCTGAACCTGATGTAAGAATACCTGAAAGGTTCCTTGTAGTTTAATGGCCAGTTACTGCCCACCCATTCTACTCAGGACTCCCAACTGTCCCAGCCAATAAGTCACTACCTGAAGGTCTTGGGAGTCTCCTCATCTCCACTAGATGTGTTATTTCCCCCAACCCCACTCCCTTTTTCAGAGTTCAAAGCATTCTAGACTTCAGCATCCATTATGTTGTTTAGTCTGTAGAAGTCAGCAGAAGAAAATTTTGAAATCACTGGGCCTTAGACAGCATCTAGCCATGGTGCTCAAAAAGTATTTACTAAATAAGTGGACACCTCAGACTACACTAGCTATACCTCTCCTTCCTCAAGCTAAAAATAAATGAGTTGATGTGCAATTGGACAACTTGGACACGTCTGTCCAGAATATCTTCCCAATATCCCAGTGGTTATCTTCCCCAACAGTGTACACGGGTACTGGATGTGATGGCTTTCACTCAAGGAACATTGTCTCAAATTCAAGACCAGCTCAGACTACACTGAGAGTTCCAGGACAGCCTTGAATACTTCATTACAGTGTATCTCAAAATACAAAATATCTGTCTCAAAAATACGAAAAAAGAATCCTTCTGCTTCCACCCCCATGTGTTGGGATTGCAGTTGTGAACCACCACACTGGGTCTTATGAGTGTCTGGGAATTTAACCCAGGCTCTCATGCATACCAACTAGCCAAGCACTCTATGAACTGAATTACTTCCTCAGCTCCACCCCCACTTCATTTTAAAGTCTTGCTCATGCTAAGGTGAATTATGACCATTGTCCACTCTCAATTGCTCAGCAATGATGCTGCCAGTCTCCCATCATAATCAAGAAGCAAAGACTTCCTTCTGGTACCTGCACAGAGGTGATGCCTTAAAGTCACTAACAAAACTAGCAATAGCGTCTGGTGGATCAAGTCTGAACCATAAGGGCTATGTGTGCAGCCTCCCTTGGCTTCATTCCTTCAACACAGAATGCAAGAGCACAATACATCATGGTTAATAAAGAGCTTTATTTGGCTTGTACAGCATCGATTTTCATACATTCTGAATTAATTTGCCATTAAAGTGCCAGACATTTCCTTAATCATGATGGCATTTGTTAAAAGAAATCGGAACTTTTCTCAGGACATTGCAGTCATGAATGAACACTTTTCTTACCAAACCCAAAATGTAAGCCCCTTACATTGACCTGGTGGGTTGGATAATTTGCAAACAGATTCAAATCCCCTCTCACCTTGAGCACCAAACACATCTGGGGATTAAAAAGTCATGCTACAGAAATTGAGCAACAACCACCCACTGGCTGCCACCTCCTCAGGGCCATGCCAGGGCTTCCCTGTTTGTACAGGTCTAACCTTCAGAGCAATTAAGACCTTGCCCCCTCTGCCACCTTTTATCCCACCCTCCCTTACTCACAAAAGCCCCCAAAGTCATTACAATGAAAAAAGAGTGGGTTTCCATTACCCAGGTACTAACGATGTTCAGTAAAAATAAGGAAGATAAACACAAAAGCTTGCTTAGTAAACACGAGCTCTCAGCGTTCAATGCAAAAAACAAAGAAAAAAAGAAAAAGAAAGAAAAGAAAAAGAAACCAAAAAAGCTGAAATCTTAAGGCAAATGCTGTTCACTTTGCACTTGGGCCAGAAGAACTTAGAACTGTTTACCTAGCTGCAGAGTCCCAGGAGCCTACAGGCGCTTGGTTTGTCAGCACTTGCCACTGGCAGAGGCAAGTTCTTTGCATTATTGCTGAGGCTATTGGGGTGTTTCTCTTTGGAGTTTATATACAAACACACCCAAGGCTGATGGTTTTATATGTATATATATGTACATGCATGAAGGCCCACTACTCTTTCTTTGTGGAAACTGATAATTCTACCTCAGGAAGCTGGATGCCAACCTTAGTCCCACTGTCGTTGCTAGAGGAGGAAGACAGTCGGGACTTCTTCGAGGCCAAGGACACTCCACTCCCCTGTAACTTGCCTGCCTCATCATCACTCCCAGTAACCTCATAATGACCTTTGCTCTTTGACCCCAAGCCACCAAAGGTACCAAATTTCAGCTTCCCATGTTTGCCTTTAACTTCTCCACCTGCAAACTCCAAAGTCCCAGTTGGGGTGGAAGGCGCTGAGAACTCCCTCTCATCACTGAAGGAGTTGGAGCGGTGTCTTGGCTTCTTACTTTTAAATAGAGAGAATTTGCCTTTGGGTGAAGATGCTTCAGCTTCCACTTCTCCCTCCAGAGAGCCCAAGCTGGCCTTTGAGCTCTTCAGGTCCCCTTTGGACCCAGAAATGGATGCTTCTGGTGAGCCAGTGACACCACCTTTCCCTTTAGGTTTAGAAAAGGTAAACTTGGGCATTTTGATTTTGGATTTTTTAAGTTTTACTTCAGACTCTTCCCACTCGCCTTCTCCAGCACCAGCCTGCACACTGGCCTCCACTTTAGGGAAGTTGACATCCACCCCTACTTCTCTACCAATGAGCTCACGGCCAGAGAAGGTGAACTTAGGGATCTTCATCTTGGGGAATGTTACTTTTCCAGATCCACTTTCCAAGTGACCTTCAGGCCCAGACACATTCAGCCCGGGACCCTGGAGCCCAATCTGGCCCCCTTTCACATCTCCTTCTATCTTTGGTCCTGAGAAATGAAGGTTCCCAGCAAGTTTAGATGTATCCAAGTTTAGAGAAGAGGAGACTTGGGGTCCCTTCCACTCAACTCCAGAGCCTTTGACACTCATATGCCCTTCACCCAGGTTGATATCTGGGACACTGACACCTCCTGAAACATCTACACCTCCTTTGACTTTGGGGCCTTTCAAGCTGACACCAAAATCTGACTCAGGAGACGCCACATTAAAGGAAGGCCCCTTGACACTGATATCAGGAACAGCCCCATGGAGACCTATTCCTGAACCTTTCATCTCTCCTTTAATTTCGGGACCAGAAATCTGCCCTGATGAGAGTTTCACATCACATCCAGAAGCCTTAATCCCAGGCATTTGGAGGTTTCCTTCTGGGCCTTGAATGCTGATGCCTGGAAGACCTCCCCCAATCGCTGGGCCTTTCAGTTCACCAGCAGCCCCGAGGTTCCCCTTCACTTTTGGTCCTTCCAAATTAAAGTCCATGTTTGGTGCTGAGATCTGAGGCCCTTTCAGGTTCACATCCATCCCTGACCCCTTAAGTTCTCCACAAACTTGTGGACCCTTAATGTTAATGTCCAAGTCAGATCCCGGAGTAGAGACGCCAAACTGAGGCAGCTTCATGTGAGGAAATTTGACACCACCTTCTAAGGCCTCCAAGTTAATATCAGGAGTACCCACAGATACTTTAGGGCATTTGATGTCTCCAGACACAGCCAGGTCTCCCTGTAGACTTGGTCCCTTCAGTGTCACATCTGGTGCCACCACATTGAGTGCTGTTGCGGCATCAATCCCCAACACTTTCATACCATCTGCTCCTATCTGTATTTTTCCATCAACACCTCTGAGGTCAAGACCTGGGGCATGCAGCTTCATGCTGGGACCGGAGGCACCCAGGTCTCCCTTCAAACTTGGTCCTTTCAAGTTCAGGTCAAGATCAGGCCCAGATACTTTTGGCATAGAGAGGTCCACAGAAGGCAAGTCCACTCCTGGGCCTTTTAGAGACATATCAGGCCCTTCAAGCTTAACATCTGGTGTGCTCAAACCTCCTTCAAGAGAGGGCATCTGGGCATGGATCTCAGTGCTCCCACCTTCCATCTTCACACCAGGGGCACTGATCTTGGGCAATGAAAACTTAGGAAACTTGATTTTTCCTTCTGGACCTTGCAGATCTACATCAGTTCCTTCGAGACCCACACTGGGAACATCACCCTTTATCTTTGGTCCTTTCAACTTAACATTCACATCGGGTATGGAGACTTGAGGAGCAGAAACACTAAAAGAGGGTGCTTTGATTTTACCTTCCGGGCCTTCAATGTTGACGTCAGGTGTGTCCAAGTTTGCCTGCACCTTGGGCCCTTTCAAGTTGCCCTCTATCTTTGGCCCTGAGGCCTCCACACCTGGCACCTTGAACTTGGGAGCCTTCACATGAATATCAGGACCTTCCACATTCATCCCTGGCGAGGAAATATTCACATCTGGCACCTTGATTTCACCCTCCAGCTTGGCGGTAGGTAGGGGAGCCTCTGCTTTAAATTTAGGTGACTTAATGTCAAATTCTACATCTGGAAAGTACATTTTTCCAAACATAGTTTTCTTGACTTTGGGAGATTTTACTTCAGCTTTAAGTGCAGCATCAGGCCCTGCAACACTGACGTCCATATCTGGAGCTTTGAGACTGGCATCAATCTCACCTCCAGGAATATTCAAATCAAATCCCTGTTTTTTGGCCTTAACCTTAGGACCACTCATGTGAATTTTAGGCATTTTAAACTTGCTTTTCTTGCCCTTGCCACCAATGTTTATCTCAGGAGTCTCAACACTCAGCTCCGCTTCAGGGACAGTCACATCAACTACGGGTGTCTTGGTGTCAGCTTTGGGACTTTTGGCACCAAATCCAAACTTGGGTTTCTTAAATTTCGGAACTTTAACATCTGGCCCCTCAATGTTAACATCTGGACTCTCCATGTGGACATCTAAGCTTGGAGTTTCTAGATCAACTTTAGGCCCCTTGAGGTCTACTTCACCACTTCCTAACTTAGGCCCAGAAATGCCAACTTTTGGTGTCTTGAGGTGCACATTAGCATCAGGCCCAGTTATTTTAGGAACAGATACCTCCAGTGATGGCATCTTCAAGTTAGGACCACTAAGTTTAGCATCAGGACCTTCAAAATCCAGACCTGGACCTTTCAGGTCTATTTCAGGTCCTTTGAGGGTACCTTCAATCTTAGGAACAGATCCATCAAAGGCTCCTTTTACTTTGGGTCCTTTTAACTCCAGATCAACATCAGGCATGGAGATCTTGGGAGCTTTGATGTTAATCTCAGGCATCCTGAATTTGGGGCCTTTCACCTTCATATCTGGACCTTCAACATTCACATCTGGAACATCAATGTCCACCTTGGGTCCTGAGACATCAAGGTCAGCCTTGGGCAGGTTCACATCTACTTCTGGACCCTCCCCTTTGAAGCCAGGCATGCTGAACTTGGGCATTTTCACCTTGGGCATCTTCAGGTGCCAGTCTGGACCATGAACATCCACATCTGGAACATCAATGTCCACTTTGGGGCCTTTGATGTCAACCTCTGGCCCTTTGAGGTCACCTTCCACATTTGGTAGGGAAACATCTACATCACCCTTCACTTTGGGTCCCTTAAGATGTAAATCGATGTCAGGCATGGAAATCTTGGGAGCCTTGATGTTCATCTCGGGCATCTTGAACTTGGGGCCCTTCAGTTTTGCATCCGGACCTTCAATATTCACATCTGGAACATCAATGTCCACCTTGGGTCCTGAGACATCAAGGTCAGCCTTGGGCAGGTTCACATCTACTTCTGGACCCTCCCCTTTGAAGCCAGGCATGCTGAACTTGGGCATTTTAACCTTGGGCATCTTCAGGTGCCAGTCTGGGCCCTGCACATCCACATCTGGAACATCAATGTCCACTTTGGGGCCTTTGATGTCAACTTCAGGAACTTTAATCTCACCTTCTACTTTGGGCAGAGACATGTCCACATCACCCTTCACCTTTGGCCCTTTCAGATTCAGGTCAACTTCTGGCATTGAGATCTTGGGTGCCTTGAGGTGGAGATCAGGCATTTTAAACTTAGGGCCCTTCAGTTTCCCTTCTGGACCATGAATGTCAATATCAGGAGTGTCGATGTCCAGTTTAGGGCCTTTGACATCCACTTTGGGACCTTTCAAGTCCCCTTCAGGTTTAGGAATAGAAATGTCCAAATCTCCTTTTATCTTAGGTCCTTTCATGTTCAAATCAATGTCACTCATTGAGATTTGTGGGGTTTTGAAATGGACATCAGGCACCTTAAATTTGGGGCCTTTGAGTTTTCCTTCAGGACACTCAATGTCTATTTCTGGCCCTTTTAGATCACCTTCAACCTTAGGGAGTGCAAGGTCCACATCTCCCTTAACCTTAGGCCCTCTCAGATTTAAGTCAAAGTCAGGCATGGAGATCTTGGGAGCTTTGATATGCATGTCTGGAATTTTAAATTTGGGTCCCTTTAATTTTCCTTCTGGACCTTCAATGTTGACATCAGGAGTGTCAATATCCACACTAGGGCCCTTAATATCAATACCAGGACCCTTTAGTTCACCTTCCATTTTAGGCAAGGAAACATCGACATCTCCCTTCACTTTAGGACCTTTCAGATGCAAATCCAAGTCAGGCATAGAGATTTTGGGTGCTTTAATGTTCATCTCAGGCATCTTGAATTTGGGACTCTTCACTTTTACATTTGGCCCTCCAACATTCACATCTGGAACATCAATGTCCACCTTGGGTCCTGAGACATCAAGGTCAGCCTTGGGCAGGTTCACATCTACTTCTGGACCCTCCCCTTTGAAGCCAGGCATGCTGAACTTGGGCATTTTCACCTTGGGCATCTTCAGGTGCCAGTCTGGACCATGAACATCCACATCTGGAACATCAATGTCCACTTTGGGGCCTTTGATGTCAACCTCTGGCCCTTTGAGGTCACCTTCCACATTTGGTAGGGAAACATCTACATCACCCTTCACTTTGGGTCCCTTAAGATGTAAATCTGGCATGGAGATCTTAGGAGCCTTGATGTTCATCTCCGGCATCTTGAACTTGGGGCCCTTTAGTTTTGCATCTGGACCTTCAATATTCACATCTGGAACATCAATGTCCACCTTGGGTCCTGAGACATCAAGGTCAGCCTTAGATAGGCTCACATCTACTTCTGGACCCTCCCCTTTGAAGCCAGGCATGCTGAACTTGGGCATTTTCACCTTGGGCATCTTCAGGTGCCAGTCTGGACCATGAACATCCACATCTGGAACATCAATGTCCACTTTGGGGCCTTTGATGTCAACCTCTGGCCCTTTGAGGTCACCTTCCACATTTGGTAGGGAAACATCTACATCACCCTTCACTTTGGGTCCCTTAAGATGTAAATCTGGCATGGAGATCTTAGGAGCCTTGATGTTCATCTCCGGCATCTTGAACTTGGGGCCCTTCAGTTTTGCATCTGGACCTTCAATATTCACATCTGGAACATCAATGTCCACCTTGGGTCCTGAGACATCAATGTCAGCCTTGGGCAGGTTCACATCTACTTCTGGACCCTCTCCTTTGAAGCCAGGCATGCTGAACTTGGGCATTTTCACCTTGGGCATCTTCAGGTGCCAGTCTGGACCATGAACATCCACATCCGGAGCATTGATGTCCACTTTGGGGCCTTTGATGTCAACCTCTAGCCCTTTGAGGTCACCTTCCACATTTGGTAGGGAAACATCTACATCACCCTTCACTTTGGGTCCCTTAAGATGTAAATCTGGCATGGAGATCTTAGGAGCCTTGATGTTCATCTCCGGCATCTTGAACTTGGGGCCCTTCAGTTTTGCATCTGGACCTTCAATATTCACATCTGGAACATCAATGTCCACCTTGGGTCCTGAGACATCAATGTCAGCCTTGGGCAGGTTCACATCTACTTCTGGACCCTCTCCTTTGAAGCCAGGCATGCTGAACTTGGGCATTTTCACCTTGGGCATCTTCAGGTGCCAGTCTGGACCATGAACATCCACATCCGGAGCATTGATGTCCACTTTGGGGCCTTTGATGTCAACTTCAGGAACTTTAATCTCACCTTCCACTTTGGGCAGAGACACGTCCACATCACCCTTCACTTTTGGGCCTTTCAGGTTTAAGTCAATGTCAGGCATGGAGATCTTGGGAGCCTTGATGTTCATCTCAGGCATCTTGAACTTGGGGCCCTTCAGTTTTGCATCTGGACCTTCAATATTCACATCTGGAACATCAATGTCCACCTTGGGTCCTGAGACATCAACGTCAGCCTTAGGTAGGCGCACATCTACTTCTGGACCCTCCCCTTTGAAGCCAGGCATGCTGAACTTGGGCATTTTTATCTTGGGCATCTTCAGGTGCCAGTCTGGACCATGAACATCCACATCTGGAACATCAATGTCCACTTTGGGGCCTTTGATGTCAACCTCTGGCCCTTTGAGGTCACCTTCTACCTTAGGTAGAGAAACATCTACATCACCCTTCACTTTGGGTCCCTTAAGATGTAAATCAATGTCAGGCATGGAGATCTTAGGAGCTTTGATGTTCATCTCCGGCATCTTGAACTTAGGACCCTTCAGTTTTGCATCTGGACCTTCAATATTCACATCTGGAACATCAATGTCCACCTTGGGTCCTGAGACATCAATGTCAGCCTTGGGCAAGTTCACATCTACTTCTGGACCCTCTCCTTTGAATCCAGGCATGCTGAACTTGGGCATTTTCACCTTGGGCATCTTCAGGTGCCAGTCTGGGCCCTGCACATCCACATCTGGAACATCAATGTCCACTTTGGGGCCTTTGATGTCAACTTCAGGAACTTTAATCTCACCTTCCACTTTGGGCAGAGACACGTCCACATCACCCTTCACTTTGGGGCCTTTCAGGTTTAAGTCAATGTCAGGCATGGAGATCTTGGGAGCCTTGATGTTCATCTCCGGCATCTTGAACTTGGGGCCCTTCAGTTTTGCATCTGGACCTTCAATATTCACATCTGGAACATCAATGTCCACCTTGGGTCCTGAGACATCAATGTCAGCCTTGGGCAGGTTCACATCTACTTCTGGGCCCTCCCCTTTGAAGCCAGGCATGCTGAACTTGGGCATTTTCACCTTGGGCATCTTCAGGTGCCAGTCTGGACCATGAACATTCACATCTGGAACATCAATGTCCACTTTGGGGCCTTTGATGTCAACTTCAGGAACTTTAATCTCACCTTCCACTTTGGGCAGAGACACATCCACATCACCCTTCACTTTGGGGCCTTTCAGATTTAAGTCAATGTCAGGCATGGAGATCTTGGGAGCCTTGATGTTCACCTCAGGCATCTTAAATTTGGGACCTTTTAAGCTTCCCTCTGGACATTCCACATTGAGATCTGGGCCCTCAATATTCATACTGGGACCTTCTATATTGATGTCTCCTTTTGGCAAATCCACAGAAACATCAGGTCCTTCTGCTTTTAAGCCAGGCACGCTGAACTTGGGCATTTTCATCTTGGGCATCTTCAGATTCCATTCTGGACCATGAACATCCACATCTGGTGCATTAAGTTGAACATCTGGTGCTTTAATGTCCATTTTGGGACCTTTGAAGTCTCCTTCTAAATTTGGGCCTGTTGCATCTAAGTCTCCTTTGACTTTAGGACCTTTCAAGTTTAGCTCCACATCAGGCATGGAGACTTTGGGAGATGAAATGCTCAGGAAAGGCATTTTAAACTTGGATCCTTTTACTTTACCTTGGACTTCAACGTCTGGAGCATTAATATCAACTTTTGGAGCTGTTATATCAACATCTGGCTTTTTAAGTTTGACATCCACTTCAGGTGTCTGAACTTTGGACCCAGAAAAATTAAACTTAGGAAGCTTAAAACGAGATTTCTTTGCTTTCCCATCTATATTGACCTTAGGAGCAGAAATGTCCACTTCTGGGCCTTTCACATCCACCTTTGGAGTTTTAATGTCACCCTCCAGTTTGGGTCCAGAGATATCAACATCTCCCTTGACCTTTGAGCCCTTTAAATTCAAGTCAATTTCTGGCATGGAGATTTTGGGCATGTTTACATGCATATCGGGTATTTTCAGTTTGGAACCTTTTAATTTGCCCTCAGGACCATGAATTTCAATATCTGGAGCATTTACATCTAATTTTGGGCCCTTTATGTCAAGAGAAGGGCCTTTCAAATCACCCTCTATATTTGGAAGGGAAACATCCACATCTCCTTTCACATTGGGGCCTTTAAGATTAAGATTCATGTCTGGCATGGAGATCTTAGGAGCCTTGATGTTCATCTCCGGCATCTTGAACTTAGGACCCTTCAGTTTTGCATCCGGACCTTCAATATTCACATCTGGAACATCAATGTCCACCTTGGGTCCTGAGACATCAAGGTCAGCCTTGGGCAGGTTCACATCTACTTCTGGACCCTCCCCTTTGAAGCCAGGCATGCTGAACTTGGGCATTTTCATCTTGGGCATCTTCAGGTGCCAGTCTGGACCATGAACATCCACATCTGGAACATCAATGTCCACTTTGGGCCCTTTGATGTCAACTTCAGGAACTTTAATTTCACCTTCCACTTTGGGCAGAGACACGTCCACATCACCCTTCACTTTGGGGCCTTTCAGGTTTAAGTCAATGTCAGGCATTGAGATCTTAGGAGCCTTGATGTTCATCTCAGGCATCTTGAACTTAGGGCCTTTTAATTTTGCATCTGGACCTTCAATATTCACATCTGGAACATCAATGTCCACTTTGGGGCCTTTGATGTCAACCTCTGGCCCTTTGAGGTCACCTTCCACTTTGGGCAGAGAGATGTCCACATCACCCTTCACTTTGGGACCCTTAAAATGTAAATCTGGCATGGAGATCTTGGGAGCCTTGATGTTCATCTCAGGCATCTTGAACTTGGGGCCCTTCAGTTTTGCATCTGGACCTTCAATATTCACATCTGGAACATCAATGTCCACCTTGGGTCCTGAGACATCAAGGTCAGCCTTAGGTAGGCTCACATCCACTTCTGGACCCTCCCCTTTGAAGCCAGGCATGCTGAACTTGGGCATTTTCACCTTGGGCATCTTCAGGTGCCAGTCTGGACCATGAACATCCACATCTGGAACATCAATGTCCACTTTGGGGCCTTTGATGTCAACCTCTGGCCCTTTGAGGTCACCTTCCACATTTGGTAGGGAAACATCTACATCACCCTTCACTTTGGGTCCCTTAAGATGTAAATCTGGCATGGAGATCTTGGGAGCCTTGATGTTCATCTCAGGCATCTTGAACTTGGGGCCCTTCAGTTTTGCATCCGGACCTTCAATATTCACATCTGGAACATCAATGTCCACCTTGGGTCCTGAGACATCAATGTCAGCCTTGGGCAGGTTCACATCTACTTCTGGACCCTCTCCTTTGAAGCCAGGCATGCTGAACTTGGGCATTTTCACCTTGGGCATCTTCAGGTGCCAGTCTGGACCATGAACATCCACATCTGGAACATCGATGTCCACTTTGGGGCCTTTGATGTCAACTTCAGGAACTTTAATCTCACCTTCCACTTTGGGCAGAGACACGTCCACATCACCCTTCACTTTTGGGCCTTTCAGGTTTAAGTCAATGTCAGGCATGGAGATCTTGGGAGCCTTGATGTTCATCTCCGGCATCTTGAACTTGGGGCCCTTCAGTTTTGCATCTGGACCTTCAATGTTCACATCTGGAACATCAATGTCCACCTTGGGTCCTGAGACATCAACGTCAGCCTTGGGCAGGTTCACATCTACTTCTGGGCCCTCCCCTTTGAAGCCAGGCATGCTGAACTTGGGCATTTTTATCTTGGGCATCTTCAGGTGCCAGTCTGGGCTCTGCACATCCACATCTGGAGCATTGATGTCCACTTTAGGGCCTTTGATGTCAACCTCTGGGCCTTTGAGGTCACCTTCTACCTTAGGTAGAGAAACATCTACATCACCCTTCACTTTGGGTCCCTTAAGATGTAAGTCAATGTCAGGCATGGAGATCTTGGGGGCTTTGATGTTCATCTCAGGCATTTTGAACTTTGGGCCTTTCAATTTGCCCTCTGGTCCTTCAATCTCAAGGTCTGGCTCGCTCATGTGCACATTTGGCCCTTTGATGTCTCCTTCCAATTTGGGAACATCTACATCCACTTCCCCCTTTATCTTTGGACTCTTTAAGTGAAGATCAATGTCTGGCATGGAGATTTTGGGAGTTTTGAAGTGCATGTCTGGCATCTTAAACTTTGGGCTTTTCCATTTACCTTCTGGGCCTTCCACAGCTACTTCTGGTAAGTTTGCATCTAATTTGGGGCCCTTGACATCCACTTCTGGACCCTTTAATTCTCCTTCAAGCTTTGGGGCTGAAACATCAATATCTCCTTTGATTTTAGGACCCTTTAAATTGAAATCAACATCAGGCATGGAGATCTTGGGGGCCTTGAAGTGCATGTCAGGCATCTTAAACTTCGGGCCCTTCAGCTTCCCTTCTGGACCTTCAATATTCACATCTGGAACATCAATGTCCACCTTGGGTCCTGAGACATCGAGGTCAGCCTTAGGCAGGCTCACATCTACTTCTGGGCTCTCTCCTTTGAAGCCAGGCATGCTGAACTTGGGCATTTTCATCTTGGGCATCTTCAGGTGCCAGTCTGGACCATGAACATCCACATCTGGGGCATTGATGTCCACTTTAGGGCCTTTGATGTCCACATCTGGCACTTTCATTTCACCTTCTATCTTGGGCACTGCCACATCCATGTCCCCCTTGACTTTGGGGCCTTTCAGATGTAAGTCCACATCAGGCATGGAGATCTTGGGGGCTTTGAAGTGCATGTCAGGCATCTTGAACTTGGGGCCTTTCAACTTTGCTTCAGGACATTCCAGATCAACATCAGGCACTTCCACATCCACACTTGGGCCTTTTAATTCTCCCTCTAATTTTGGCACTGCCACATCCATGTCCCCCTTGACTTTGGGGCCTTTCAGATGCAAGTCCACATCAGGCATGGAGATCTTAGGGGCCTTGAAATGCATGTCAGGCATCTTGAACTTGGGGCCTTTCAACTTTGCTTCAGGGCATTCCAGATCAACATCAGGAACTTTCACATCCACACTTGGGCCTTTTAATTCTCCCTCTAATTTTGGCACTGCCACATCCATGTCCCCCTTGACTTTAGGGCCCTTCAGATGCAAGTCCACATCAGGCATGGAGATCTTGGGGGCCTTGAAGTGCATGTCAGGCATCTTAAACTTCGGGCCCTTCAGCTTCCCTTCTGGACCTTCAATATTCACATCTGGAACATCAATGTCCACCTTGGGTCCTGAGACATCAAGATCAGCCTTAGGCAGGCTTACATCTACTTCTGGGCCCTCTCCTTTGAAGCCAGGCATGCTGAACTTGGGCATTTTCATCTTGGGCATCTTCAGGTGCCAGTCTGGACCATGAACATCCACATCTGGGGCATTGATGTCCACTTTAGGGCCTTTGATGTCCACATCTGGCACTTTCATTTCACCTTCTATCTTGGGCACTGCCACATCCATGTCCCCCTTGACTTTGGGGCCTTTCAGATGTAAGTCCACATCAGGCATGGAGATCTTGGGGGCTTTGAAGTGCATGTCAGGCATCTTGAACTTGGGGCCTTTCAACTTTGCTTCAGGACATTCCAGATCAACATCAGGCACTTCCACATCCACACTTGGGCCTTTTAATTCTCCCTCTAATTTTGGCACTGCCACATCCATGTCCCCCTTGACTTTGGGGCCTTTCAGATGCAAGTCCACATCAGGCATGGAGATCTTAGGGGCCTTGAAATGCATGTCAGGCATCTTGAACTTGGGGCCTTTCAACTTTGCTTCAGGACATTCCAGATCAACATCAGGAACTTTCACATCCATATTTGGCCCTTTGATATCAACGTGAGGACCTCTGAGATCAGCTTCCATTTCTGGCACAGAAGCATCTATCTCTCCTTTCAGTTTGGGCCCCTTCAAATTTAAGTCCACATCAGGCATGGAGATCTTGGGAGCCTTGATATTCAACTTGGGCATCTTAAATTTGGAGCCTTTCAGTTTTCCTTCTGGACCCTCAACATCCAAGTCAGGAACATCAATGTCTACTTTGGGCCCTGAGACATCAATGTCAGCCTTAGGCAGGTTCACATCTACTTCTGGACCCTCTGCTTTGAAACCAGGCATGCTGAACTTGGGCATTTTCATCTTGGGCATCTTCAGGTGCCAGTCTGGACCATGAACATCCACATCTGGGGCATTGATGTCCACTTTAGGGCCTTTGATGTCCACATCTGGCACTTTCATTTCACCTTCTATCTTGGGCACTTCCACATCCATGTCCCCCTTGACTTTGGGGCCTTTCAGGTGTAAATCTACATCAGGCATGGAGATCTTAGGGCCTTTGAAGTGCATGTCAGGCATCTTAAACTTGGGACCCTTCAGCTTCCCTTCTGGACATTCAATATCAATATCACCAACATCCACATCAACTTCAGGACCTTTCAAATCTCCCTCCACTTTTGGAAGAGAAACATCTACACCACTTTTCAATTTAGGTCCTTTCAAATTAAGCCCAACATCAGGCATAGATATCTTATGTGTCTGTATATTCATGCTTGGCATCTTGAACTTGGGACCCTTTAGTTTTCCTTCTGGACCTTCAATATTCACATCTGGAACTTCAATGTCCACCTTAGGTCCTGAGACATCAATGTCAGCCTTGGGCAGGTTGACATCTACTTCTGGGCCCTCTCCTTTGAAGCCAGGCATGCTGAACTTGGGCATTTTTATCTTAGGCATCTTCAGGTGCCAGTCTGGGCCCTGCACATCCACATCTGGTGCCTCTACTTTGGGGCCTTTGATGTCAACAGCAGGAGCTTTTATTTCTCCTCCCACTTTTGGAACTGAGGCATCATATTCTGCTTTTACTTTAGGACCTTTCAAATTCAAGCTAACATCCGGCATGGATATCTTCTGAGGCTTTATGTTCATTTCTGGCATCTTAAATTTTGGACCTTTTAGTTTTGTATCTGGACCTTCAATATTTACATTTGGAACATCAATGTCTACCTTGGGTCCTGAAACATCAATGTTGGCCTTAGGGGTGTCTATTTCTAGGCCCTCTCCTTTGAAGCCAGGCATACTGAACTTGGGCATTTTCATCTTAGGCATCTTCAGGTGCCAGTCTGGGCCATGAACCTCAACATCTGGAGCATCAATGCCAACTTTTGGCCCTTTAATGTCCACTTCTGGCACTTTTATTTCACCCTGTACCTCAGGCAATGATGCATCTACATCTGCTTTTCCTTTGGGCCCCTTAATATTCAAGTCCACATCAGGCATGGAGATCTTGGGGGCCTTGAAGTGCATGTCAGGCATCTTAAACTTCGGGCCCTTCAGCTTCCCTTCTGGTCCCTCGATGCTCACATCTGGGGCCTCAATATCAACTTTGGGTCCTGCGACATCAATGTCAGCCTTAGGCAGGTTCACATCCACTTCTGGACCCTCTGCTTTGAAACCAGGCATGCTGAACTTGGGCATTTTCATCTTGGGCATCTTCAGGTGCCAGTCTGGGCCCTGCACATCCACATCTGGGACATCAATGTCCACTTTGGGGCCTTTGATGTCCACATCTGGAACTTTCATTTCACCTTCTATCTTAGGTACTGTCATATCCATGTCCCCTTTGACTTTGGGGCCTTTCATGTTTAAGTCCACATCCGGCATTGAAATCTTTGGGGCTTTGAAATGCATGTCAGGCATCTTAAACTTGGGGCCCTTCAGCTTTCCTTCTGGTCCCTCGATGCTCACATCTGGGGCCTCAATATCAACTTTAGGTCCTGAGACATCAATAGTAGCCTTAGGCAAGCTCACATCTACATCTGGGCCCTCACCTTTGAGAGTAGGCATACTGAACTTGGGCATTTTCATCTTTGGCATCTTCAGGCTCCAGTCTTGGCCTTGTCCATCAACTTTTGGTGCTTTAATATCTACATTCGGACCTTTAATGTCCACATCTGGAACTTTCATCTCTCCCTCTATTTTTGGTGCAGACATATCTAGATCTCCTTTCATTTTGGGTCCTTTGAGTTCCACGTCCACATCTGGTAGAGACACCTTTGGAGCCTTGAAGTGCATCTCAGGCATCTTAAATTTGGGGCCTTTCAACTTCCCTTCTGGCCCCTCAAGGTTCAAATCTGGAGCACTGATATCTAGCTTTGGTACAGAAATGTCCACATCAGCCTTGGGCATGCTCACATCCAACTCTGGGCCTTCTCCTCTGAGACTAGGCATGCTGAATTTGGGCATTTTAATCTTTGGCATTTTCAAGTTCCAATCAGGACCATGAACATCAACATCTGGAGCACTGACATCTACTTTGGGGCCTCTCAAGTCTCCTTCCAGCTTTGGCATTGTGACTTCATATTCTCCTTTTACCTTGGGACCTTTCATATGCAAATCCACATCAGGCATGGATATCTTTGGGGCCTTGATATTCATCTCAGGCATCTTCAGCTTAGGTCCCTTCAGTTTTCCTTCAGGTCCTTCGGCATTCACATCCGGAACTTTGACATCCACCGTGGGTCCTGAGACATCAATGTCGGCCTTCGGGAGATTCACCTCCACTTCTGGGCTCTCTGCCTTGAAGCCTGGCATTCCAAACTTGGGCATTTTTATCTTGGGCGTCTTCATATGCCATTCAGGACCTTGGACATCTACGTTTGGAACATCAATGTCCACTTTAGCACTTTTAAGTTCAACATCAGGAACTTTAATCTCACCTTCTGCCCTTGGTACTGTGACATCATATTCTCCCTTTACACTGGGGCCTTTTAAGTGTAAGTCCACATCTGGCATGGAGATCTTTGGAGCTCTGATATTCATTTCAGGCATTTTAAACTTATGCCCTTTCAACTTCCCTTCTGGTCCTTCAATGCTTACATCTGGAGCACTGACCTCCACCTTAGTCCCAGAAATGCCAATGTCAGCCTTGGGCAGGTTCACATCCACTTCTGGACACTCTGCTTTGAACCCTGGCACACTGAATTTGGGCATTTTCATCTTGGGAATCTTCAGGTCTGGGCCATGAACATCCATTTGTGGGGTGTCAATGTCTACTTTGGGGCCTTTCAGTTCTCCTTCAAGCTTTGGTGTTGTTACATCATACTCTCCCTTCACCTTTGGCCCTTTGATATTCAGATCCACATCAGGCTTAGAAATCTTTGGAGTCTTGACACTTACTTCAGGAAGATTAATATCAGGGCCTTTAAGTTTGCCCCCCAGACCTTCCATGTTGACATTTGGAGCTTCTACATTTACCTTAGGTCCTGAAATACTGATATCTCCTTTAGGCAGAGTAACATTTACATCTGGGCCTTCTCTGACTCCTGGGACACTGAACTTGGGCATCTTCAAGTTCCACTCTGGACCATGAACTTCCACATCTGGGGCACGGATGTCCATTTTGGGGCCTTTGACATCAACTTCAGGACCTTTGGCTTTTCCTTCTACTTTGGGGAGAATAACATCTACACCTCCTTTCCCTTTAGGTGTAGCTACATTTAAGTCTACATCTGCCATGGAAATCCTACAGGTTCCTATTTTTCCAGAAGGGCTGCTGAGCTTGGGACCTGTCAAGGTACCCTCTAAGTCTGGTGTCTCTATGTCCACTCTGGAGCCTTTAACTGCCACCTGAGGGCCTTTAACATCACCTTTCACCTCGGGAGTTGATACCTTCATATTTCCTTTTAGTTTACAGGATCCAAGGCTCAGATCCACATCCTGCATGGAGATTTTAGGTTTCTGGACAATCATTTCAGGAGTCTTGACTTTAGCACCCTTCATCTTCCCTTCGAGCCCACCAGTAGCAATCTCAGGCAGATTGACATCCCCAGAGACCCCAGGAAGGGTCACTTCACCTGTGGGCAGTACCACATCAAGGCCAACTCCCTCTCCCTTTGAACCTGATGCAGAGAATTTAGGGACTTTCATCTTGGGCACATTCAGTTTGCCCCCTAGCCCATGAACATCAACATCAGGGCTTCCGATTTCTACACTGGGACCAGTGATGCTGCCCTCAATTTTGGAAGCACAGGCATCCATTCCTATGTTCCCTTGCAGCTTTGTACCTTTCAGGCCTAAGTCACCCTCAAGTGATGCCCCAGTGATTTGGGGACCCTTCAGCTTCCCCTCAAGCCCCTCAATATTGACAGAGGAGGTACTTACTTCCAGATGAGGAGTCTGGATATTTTTCCCAATAGCCAAGCCTGGCTTGTCACCTTTGTGTCCCATAGAGAATTCAGGTGCAGAAACATTCAGCCCTACCTCTGGTATCTGGCCCTCCAGGCCTGCTGAGACACCAAATTTTGGCATCTTCATGGTAGGAATTTTAATTTTCCCAATATCACCACTCTGGAAGGATGGGCCCTGTACCTCTACTGAGCCAGCCCCAAGAGAAGACGAAACGTCCACTCCTGGAACTTGGATCCCTCCTTTGCCACCCAAGTCCAAGCCTTTTGCTTTGACATTGACATCTAGGCTTCCCACCTTTGTTCCAGGCATAGTGACCTGGAATTTTGAGTGGCCAGCACCTTCAAGCTCTGGTCCTGAAGCAGAAATGGCACCTGCCTGGATATCCACAGCAGAGCCTGTGGTTGGAGAGGCTGCCCCAGATCCCGAGGGCAGTCGGATCACTGTTTTCCCGGGTTGGGTTTCCACATCTGTGTTGGAGATTTCAGTCACTTCATGCCTTGGTATCTTGATCATGAACTCAGGGCTGCTGATGTCAATGTCCTTCACTCCTTCCCGACCGGTCACATCCACAGTGTAGGCTGTCACCCTTCTGGTCACTGTGATGGTACGGCTCTGGGTCTCCCCAAGGTCCCCTTCTACTCCATCCTCCGACCTCAGGCGTGGTTTGATCTTTGTGGTATAGATGCGCTGGTAGTCCTCATCGTCACCGCTCTGCAGAAAGACATGCCCGGCAGAGGTTGCAGCAAAGCCTGCCTGAATTGGCAGACGCTGGGCTGCAGCCCAGCCGACAACAGAGTTGCCTGCTTCCCCAAGGTGCTCAGACCATAACGGAGGCCTAGAGAGCCTCCTCGTGCAGGACACAGGGCACTGAAGAAAGGGGTTGACAGTCATATCATAAGAGGAAAACAAGTTATTTGGGAAAAAAATCTGGTAAGCAAAAGTCATGGCAGGGTTAGGAAATAGGTAGATTCCTTAACTATGCTGCCCAGGAAGAGGCTCTACCACCCAGTGATAGTTCAAAGAAACTTGTTTCAGGGCCATCCCAGTCAGGCCCTTTATCTTTCAATTCTCAGCTCACTGGCTTGGTTGTTTAAGGAGACTCCCAGGAGCCTTTGCACACTGGAAAGCATTTGTGAACCCTGACGGCTTGGCTGTGATTGGGTAATACTTTCACTTTGAGTACACATGGTTTATTCAATAAGCAAGCCATTAGGAATAAAGAAGCACTTCCCACGAGCATTGTTCTGTTCATCTTCTCACTCATGGACTGCAGAGAGGCAGGTTGAACACCAGTGAAGTCATTTCAGAGTAAAGCAGCTAACCTTCCTCTTGGCACCTAAGCCCCCACTGCTTGAGTTGTTTCTCACACCACGGCATAGTCTTAAGAAACTGAAGGAACACTGTAATTGTAGGAACGAAATCAGCCACATACCACATATAAACAGGAAGAAACCAACGGAGAGAAGTCACAAAAGAATGCAGAAGATGAAAGAAGGAAGGCTCAGGAAGTGAGGCCGAGAAGCCATCAGGATCATGGGGGAGCTCTGAGCAAAGGTGGGTCACCAGGTACTCACCAGAACCACCTCAGAGCTACGGGAACTGAAGACTTCATGGGTCCAGGTCTGCCCAGGCTCAGGGGAACGGTCCCCTTTACGATGCAACTTCAACCCAACAGTGTGATGCCCCATGGTATTCAGCAACTGGGTCACCTCACCAGACGGTAGGTTTTCAAAGTAGATGGTGGCACCCACAATCTTGTCCCCTAAGTAAGGGAGTACAACAATCAGGTAAAGACCCACAGGTCTCAAGAAAGCACCACATAACAGCCACTAAAACTGACTTTCCTTTAGCTTCACAAATACCATGCAGACACAGTATTGCCCACTCAAGTACAGATGAGGATAAGGCCAACTTTTTTACACATAGCTGCAGAATTGGTGAGGAGCACAGAATCAGATCTGAAGATAAGGTCGGTCTCCAAGACTCCACATGACTACCTCCCCTGAGATTCACAAGCAAGACACAGAGTAGCAAGGGACAGGGTTTGGGTACTGACCTTCCTTATGTTGTTGGACCCAAGGCCTTCCACAGTCATTTGGTCATTTCTGCCTGCCCCCTATCTCCCACTCTTCCACCTCTCACCCCCCACCCCGTGCCCAGTCATTATCCAAGGGAGACTCACCCTCCTTGACCACCCCAGTGCGAGCCGCAGGGGAGTTCTGCATCACCTCCTGTACAAAGACTCCATCATCCCTCTGGGCAATGGTCAGCCCGTGGGAGCCACTGCCCTGCCAGTTAGGCAGCAGCAGCTCCCGGGTTGTCTCTTCCTCCTTCTCCATCTGGGATGAGGTGAAAACAGAGCTCTGGTCACGGGGACATGGAGGGTAGAAAGGCATGAGAGAACCAGAGATCTTTGGTGCTGTGCACATCCATGGACTAGAGCCCAAGCTCCATGCACCTGCTCCCTCAGCCCTGGCTCACCTGGGGGCTCCTGAGGGATGGATGATCTGTTCCACATTTTTCCACTGTGGAAGTTCTCATGATGCACAATAAAGAAGACAGAAAGAGAGAACCCCGCCCTTTGATCCACCCATGGCACAGGTCCAAATGCTACACCATGTGTCCATCATGCCCCATCCCATCCTCCACTCCTCTGCACCATCCCACCTACTAACCTTTGCAGGACTCGGCTCAGGAGCAAACGCCTTGCCAGGAGCCCGCCCCTCCTTCTTCTCTTTCTGTATCAGTCGCTCTCTCTTTGGGAATCTTGGTCACACAACCTAGGAAAAATTTCACCATGATATTCACCTCTCAAAACCTCAGTGAACTACCACCCAAATGACAGATGAATACTGAACCCCAGGGCTGGCCAAAATTCCGGTCCCCACTACAGTCAGTAACTACATGACTCTGAAGCCCATTGCTACAGAAAATGAGGTTAAAGGAAAGTGGACTAGGTTTCTAACAATGGCTGCATCTTCCCAGCTCCAGGACTCTTGCCAAGGACCCTTAACTTCTTTGAACCTATGTTTCTTTGTCTGTGAACATGGAAATAGTAAGAGTTCCATGCAGATTGAAGGAACTAAGACAACAGCTGGCCCACAAAGGTTCCACACAACACCAATGTTCATCAGTCTCTAGAATAACTGGTCCCACAGTTACAAGCAGAGACTGAGACTCTGAAAGGCCCATTTGCCTGGAGTGCAAACAAAGAGGGTGATGATGCAGATGTTTCTGTGGGTCTTCCTGCTATGCTACATTTAGTCTATAACTCTTCACTAATGAGAGACTATTTTCTAAGAACAGATAGTGGTGTCCACCACAGTGACAGTGACTCAGCTTACTATCTATAGCCTGGCCCCCAGGACCAAAAGGAACCCTTACCCACTGGGAGTTCCATAAGCCATGCTCCTGCTGGTGGCCTAAGCAAAGACAGTCCCATCCCCACTAGGCTCCCAGAGCCAAAAGCTCAGCCCCTAGTTAGTCAAGGCAATGTGACTGTCCACACTGGACCCTAAGATAGACACCACAGATGAAGGCATCCCTCCTTGCCACAGGATGAGCTATCAGCTGCAGAGGTGCCCTGGGAAAGCACCCAGCAGAATGGTGGATATAGCAATGAGTTACAGCCACCCACACAAAATACCACTGGCAGTCATCTAAAAGCATATCTGTGAAATTGTGTGAAGGACTCTATAAATTGTGGTGAGCCTCACCCAAAGCCCCACCCTAAAACTGTTTACATCCAGAAATTAGTCAACCAATCATAAATACATGTATACCGATCACCTCCTGTATGTCCGAGTCTATACTACATGTTGCAAAGGAAATCAGCCAGGGACAAACACAACCCAGCCCAGCACTTAATTGTACACTGCATTAGATTGTTACCTCCCAACACGCATGCATCCTCTAGACATTTATTAAATGCACTCCCTGTGCCAGATATGGAAATCTAAAAGACTTAGAGTTCGATCTCTGTAAATGATAAACAAGGGACTCTGGGTGTGACCAACTGGGCTCCACAATGTTCCAGAAGTCTTAAGAGGCATCTCGGAGAATGAAATATAAACGAGGCTTCAAGGTGCTGGAGCTAGCCTCTAGGATAGGACGGTGGCCCAGTCTCAGGCAGAAACCAACAAAAGATAAACACACACAAACCAAAACAAATAAACAAAAACAACCAACAACCTAGATCACCACACCTGTTCTCAGACTTGACAAACTCATAAACACAGTGTTTACTGTAGGCCTACTTAACAGCACAGATGCTGGCTAGAGGGTAAGGGAAGACAAGAGAGAAGCCTGCTGGTGCAGGTTTGAACTAGGGAAACACCCCCTCCCTTCCCAGCAGGCAGAAGAAACTGTTTTAAGAGGAAAGCCACACTGACTCTTCACAACTTGAAACTGGCACTGTCTGGTCTGCCCTACCCCGGACCAATACTGAGAAGCCAGACTAGAAGTCAGAATCCCAGCAGAAACAGGAAAGTAAATGTCTCAAGCTCAAACACCTAAGAACTGAAGCCACCCCTTCAAGTTTCCTAGTACCCGGCTTCCTCCTTATGCAGGGCCCCTTGCTCAGCCAAACATCCTGGTGCTGAGCCAGCAGAAGAGAAAGAAAGCCAGCTCACTCTCACCCACATGGTGGCCCCACCCTGCCTCCTTCCATGGTGAGTCACTGCAGTCTGCAGCAACAGCTCCAGACATGCACAGGGTCACGCCTAAAACCTAGTCAATGCAATGCCTCCTAGACCAGGCCCCCACGTGCCAGAGGGGCTAGGACTTCCCAGTTTCCCTTCTCTTGATTGAGCCCTAAGATAAGGGTCCTTAGATGCCAAACGCACTGAGGACTAACCTGGACTCCCTATATGCTTCACTCAGTAGGTTACTGAGAGAAGTCATTCTGAAAAGCTCTCAACCACTGCAAACAGGAACCACCAGATTCGTGCTACAAGTTGGCCCTACCCAAGTGGCTCTTGGGTACTCTGTTACTAGCCAAGAAGGACTCTCTTCTCAACATACATAGTCCTGAAAGCCATGGGATGCAGATGAGAGAGAGGAGGCCATGGTGGCAACAAGCTTTGTTTTCTACAGCTGGGTGGCAGCTCTTGGTCTGTCCTCCACTAATGGAGCCTGTAGCCAACCCAGATGTTCCTCCCTCTCCTCCCATACAGGTTAAATCAGGCCTCTAGGTAAATCAAAAAGGTCTTTGGAGGTTGGGAGAATTCTTCACAATTCAGTCACTCATCACAAGCCTTTGGGGCTTGAAAAGAGTCACATGTGAGCTGCTAACATGGTAGCCACATGTGACTATTTAAATTTAAATGAATTATCCTGGCACGGTGGTACACACCTATAGTCTCAGCACTCAAGAGAGAAAGCCAAGAGATCAAGAGTTTAAGGCTGGCCTGAGCTATAGCACAAGTTCAGTGCCAGCCTGGGCTACATGAGAACCTGTCTCCAATGCCAGCCTGGGCTACATGAGAACCTGTCTCCAAAAGCCAAAAATAAAATAATTTTAGGAAGGTAATTAAATTACTGTGCACTCTCTTGCTCGATATCTCTCTCTCTCTCTCTCTCTCTGTCTCTCTCTCTCTGTCTCTCTCTCTCTCTCACACACACACACACAAAGGGGGGAAAAGGATGAAAAATGACTCAGTGTTGAAGAGTGCTTGCTGCTCTTTCCGAGAACCTGAATTCAGCTCCCAGCAGCCAAGTCAGGTGACTCACGACCATGAATAATTCCAGCTCCAGGGAATCGCATGCCCTCTGGCTTCCATGGATACCTCCACATATGTGGCTCACATACGTGCTCACACAGGCACACATGTATATACATAAATAAGCACTCAAACTACTTTTAATTATTTTTAATTGTGTGTGTTTGTATATATGTGCATATGTGTACCTGACTGCAAGTGCCCATGGGGTCAGGAGTGTTGAATTCCCCTGGAACTGGAATTACAGGTGGTTGTTAAGAGGCCCAGCATGGAGCCGGGCGGTGGTGGCACACGCCTTTAATCCCAGCACTTGGGAGACAGAGGCAGGTGGATTTCTGAGTTCGAGGCCAGCCTGGTCTACAGAGTGAGTTCCAGGACAGCCAGGGCTACAGAGAAACCCTGTCTCGAAAAACCAAAAAAAAAAAAAAAAAAGAAAAAAAGAAAGAGGCCCAACATGGGTTCCAAACTTGGGTCCTCTGAAAGACCAGTACGCTTAACCACCAAGCCATCACTCCAGCCCTGTGGGGTCTTTTGGTCTTTAGCTTTTTGAGACAGGGATTCATATTGTCCAAGCTGACCTCAGCTTTGTAGCTGAAAACGACCTTGAACTTCTTGATCCTCATGCCTCCACCTTCCCAGTTCTGAGAGTTAAGAGGTGTTCTGCCACGCCTGGCTTAAAGTTTAAAATGTAATACCATTAGTCACATTACAGGTGCCTAACAGCCACTGCCGCATTTAGACAGCAAAATCTCCTCTACAGTAGCATCCCAGAGGACAGCACTGGCTGCTACTCACATATAGGGAAAGAAAGGTACACAGAGACTAGAATAGGGAAGTGTTAGAACCCTAGAATTCAGGTCTGCTAGCTCCAGTCCTATTGCCCAATAGAGGTGAGCATGTTATCCTTTGTGATGGGAAGAGGCAGGATTGGAGTGGAGAACCCCTAAGACAGAGGGCTGCATGGAGAACAGAGGACTGAGGTAGTGAGAATGCTGTAAGTAAAAAACAAAAAGGACTCACAGATCAGGCCAAAAGCCATAACAGAATGCCCCTTCTGCAATTCAAAATCGCACAAAAAAATATATGCAGCAAAAATATATGTGCCTGCTACCACAGGGGCTGTACTGAGCAGATCCAGAGGATTTCCAAAAGCAGAGTCCTGCCAACAGTGACCTCCAGAAGAGCATTCTCTCCCCTCTGTCCTCAGGGAACAGGTGAGAGTTCAGGGCAATTGCTGCTGTAGCAACAGACAGCATGTGTCAAGGTGACAGGATCTCTCATTCTCTTCTCTCTCTCTCTCTCTCTCTCTCTCTCTCTCTCTCTCTCTCTCTCTCTGACAAGCCTAGCCCCAGGCCTCAATGGCTGAATGGGCCAAACCTGAAGTCAAGGCCTGCACCAGAAGGGCACATGGAGTGGACCTGTGTAGCACAACCTGCACACAGAACACTCAGGGAAGAAAGAAGTACTCCACCTACATCAGGGAGGACCTTAGTAACTGAACCTTCCATCACTGCTGCACCCACATGCTCTAACTAACCAGCTGTACCACAGGACATGGAGTTTCCATCCCAGGAACATACTGACTCACAGCTAGGATTAGAGATCTCCCCTAGAAGAAAAGCCCTGACTTCTAACCAGGTGAGGGGTTGGATAGTCAGAGAAGAGAGACACACCCAGAAGGACGATAGATATACTGTCATAAACACTCCCCAAAGGGGAAGAGAGAGCTGAACACTGACCTGCCATCAATAGTTAAGAGAAGGAACTCAGACACTGAGCCAGCAACCAGGCAGTATACTCTAGCCGGTACGAGGTCCCTGACACATATACAGCAGAGGACTGCCTGATCTGGCCTCAGTGAGAGAAGACACACCTAACCCTCAAAAGACTTGAAGCCCCCAAGGAGTGAGATGTCTGGCAGGGTGAGGAATAGGGGAGGGTGGGGGCATCCTCTTGGAGACTGAAGAGGAGGAATGGGACAAGAAACTGTCAAAGGACAAGGATGGACTGGGAGAGATAATGACTGGATTATAAAAAAAAAAAAGATTAAAGATAAAAAATTTTTTTAAAAAAATGTTTACTCAGAAATAAAAGAGACAGAGAGAAGGAATTCTGTAGAACCCTGCCTGCCAGGACTGTGTCACTGATATCCCCTTCTTAGGGTCTCATCTTATGAACAAATAGTCCTACGGGGATGAATTAACATTATTTTAGAAATATGGAGACAAGCCCCAATCCAACAGTCTTCATCCAAGCAAAGAGATCAAGACACAAATATACATATAGGATGAGACACATGGGAAACCACGGAGAGAGACCCATAAGGGAAACAAACACCCAGAAGCAAGTCCGGTGCCGGAGCAGGAGAAAGTGCGCCACAGGGATGTACCCACCAGAAGAGGGAAAGAAGCCTCTCTCTGCTCTTAAGGTCCACCAGCCTCATGATGGCCCCACCTAGGCAGAGTTGTAGGCACCCCGGGCCCAGCACCTAAGGAACCTTTATTCTGAGTCTCTTTGAGGCTGTGTCCCCAGAAGCGGAATCCCAAGCTTTTCAAAAGCCCAAACGCTCCAGAAGCTAGTTCTGGATTTCTCTTGGGCTAATACATGGAAGACAAGAGACGCTTTTCTTTCTAGCACTCAACCTGAGTTGGATCAACAGAACCCACATGGTAGAAGAGAACTGACACCTGCAAGTTGTCCTCAAACATTTAACATGTGCCAAAGCATGAGGACACACACACACACGCAAAAAAAAAAAAAAAAACACATTTATAACAAAACAAGAAAAACAACAAACATTTAGCACAGACAGGCATAATGGTGCACACTTGTAATATTAACACTTAAGAAGCTGAGCCAAGAGGATCACTGCAAGTTCTAGCCCATCCTAGGCTATATAGTGAATTCAAGGATAGCCTTGACTACATGAGGTCCTGTCAAAAACAAGCAAAAAACTTTACAGGAGTGAACCTTGTGACTCATGCCACCGAGAATCCTCAGGAGGCTGAGACAAGGATAGCTAAAGTTTTAGGCAAATGTGGCTACTTAAGTAGATGCAAGATGGGTCCCTTTCCACTTATGGGAGGGAACAAGCAAAGAGAACTAAGCCAACAAGACCCAGATGACCTGAATATTGGAGGGATAGTCAGGGAAAGACACACATACATTACACACATGCAGAAGCTCACAGAGACTCTTGTCAGCCCCATCTCCCACCTTTCCAGGCTTAGGAAAAGCTTTATGGTTCACAACAGGTATCTGCCACCTGTTTACCTGGTACTCAGATCCCTGGATGTGCACTTTCCTCTGTGTCTGTACCTACATTCGAGGGTCAACCATGCTACCACAACTACCAGAAGGAAGTTTTACCAGCCTCCTTTAACATCCCCTCCCCACCCCCACCCCCCACCATGCTGGGTTTCTTACTCACTCTCAGTCATAACCAGACCCATAACTGCTTTTGACTTCCACCTCTCCTCTCTACTCTGGCCATACACACACACACACACACACACACACACACACACACACACACACACACACGCAACTCTTTAGAACAAGCTGCAAGCCCCAAAGCTCTAAATTCTCACTTCCAGCAGGAAGGGAGAGTCCCTCTCCCTCCCCTAGCTAAGGAGCTCTCTATTTCTCCTAGTGATACAGACTGAAGACAGCATTGTATTACCCAGTGGGAACTTCCCCATCAGGGCACAACACCAGGGAAAAATTGGCCTTAGACAGGACTTCTGGGATTAAGACACCAACTCTGAGGGCAGTGTCCTATGGTTGGGGAACCCGAGGGAGATGTTGTTACCTTGTGGGTTAGATTACAGTTTAGACTATACCCTGTGCCCCACCCAGCTCCCTAGTAAGTGCTGTGTGTTCGCCCCCCAGTGGTCAAGCCATGTAGCAAAAAGACTCAGAGCCAGGTCTTCAAACAGCAGCAGCAATGCTCCCTCCCACCCCCAGCCTAGCCAGGACACGTAGCCAGGATCAGCTCCAGGCACTTCCCCTTCCCCCAGAACCTCCGCTCCAGGCCCCAGGGACCAGGCAGGATGCCGCTCCCTGACAGGCCACATGCAATGCTTTGCCCAGCTCAACCTCCATCTGTGGGGACTATACTCCCAAGACTGCCCTACCCTCCTTGAGGGCCTCTTGACACAAACTTCAAGGCCTGGACCTGTACAGGACAAAGGAGCTCACTTCAGCCCATAACTGCAGTCTTTGTACACTGACACCCTACGGTAGTCAATCATTGCCTCTGCCTTCCAAGTCCTGGAAGGCTAACAGAGGTGACAGGTTTATCACAGTGTGAGGGCCCCATGAATAGCCAACAGGACAGCCTCTCACAAGCAATAACACAAACTTCACTGAAAGTGAATAACGACTCCTGTAGCTGTAACAGTGACAGACCCAAGACCAATTATTTGAGCTTTAGCCCCAGTGGAAACTGGAGCTAGGAGAGAGAAAGGGGAGCTTCATCAAAGTACACAGACATTTCCACAGGAACATTCTGTGACACCATCCCCCATTCTGACACTTTTTGGACACACTCAGACATGGATGACCAAGAAGGCTTTGGAAGCCAGCCAAATGATCCAGTGGTCAAATCAAAGAATTGCAAGTTCCTGAGAGCCTGGCTGAAACCTGAAGGGGCCCAGGTGTATTTCACATTCTAAATTGGCAGCCACCTCCCTTCCTCTAACCCAAGCGAATATAAACACGTGGTCAGGTCAGCCCAGCCCCAAGGAGAGAAACTTGGGGGCGTCCAGGCAGAGATCTCTTCAGAAGTCAGACTAGCTCTCCCAGTTGGCCTCTCTTGTCTGTCTCCAGGCAGTTCCCAAGTTCTGAAAAAGGTAGTGACCACACCCTAGTACCCAACACACTCCTCCACCCCCACAGCTTTACCCCAACCCCTCAAACCAGCTCCTCAGGCTCAGAGTGGTGTGCTCTGCCAGAACCCTACAGACAGTTCCAAGTGGAGCATAAGAGTCTAGTAGTGGAGCATAAGACCTGGTAGGGCTCTGAACCTCTAAGCAGAGCCTCTCTAGGCCTGAAGTGAGCTGGGGCCCCATAGCTCATTCCTTGTCTTTAACCAACACTAGTTTTCTTCTTCTTCCACGGAGTCCCTGGTCTACTGTCTCTCTTGTCCTTTCCTGGACTTGGAGCTGTGGAGTGCCAGGCCCAGACCTCTGCATCGCTGCTGACCTCCATGCTGTTAGCACCAGGCCTTGGATGACTCACATGCCTGTCTCTCTGACCGTCCTGGTTCTCTTCAAAATGTCCCTTTGCATAATCTCATAGAGACAAGAGCTTTAGAAAGGAGTTCAGACATCTTCCAGACGTCTTCCCTATCAGCCCCAGGCCCCTGAGGCTTTCACTAGCTCAGCTCCCATGTCCCCAGCTCCTTTTCCACACTCCCCTTGCCCCATAACTCAGCTCAAACCATGGAAGTGCCTTCTACTGCACAATCTGCACACTCTACAGACCAGATACAGACCTGCAACACACACACACACACACACCACCACCACCACCCTGTAGTTTTTCAAGTTAAGAAACGGAAGCTACTGGTTCATTCAGCTTGGGAAGAGGAAAAGAGACCCACCCTACCCCAGGGATGTCTCTAATAGGGCGGGGCCGAAGCAATTCTACTCACCTAAGCTACTCTCAGTGAGGGTAGAGACCCTAAACATTGCCCACACCACCTTCCTGTGTGCCCTCCACACTCCTAGTCACCTATGAGGACAGCAGCCATCTGAATCATTGGATCTTGTGAACCCATCCCAACATCTATTATATGTTAGGCTGCTATTAGGAGAGGGGTACAGTAAGGTGGTCCCTGCCATGGCTAAAGTTTAAGGGCAAATTGTTTCAAAACCATCTGTAGGGAGCCCAGAGGTGTTCTGGGAACAGAAATAGACCTCTGGGTCATTTTTCTCCAGGGAATTCCAAGTCACCCCCAACCTCTCCAAGGACCCCCAACTACTTCCGGAAGCTTTTCTACAAATCCCCTCCACAGAACAGGGACATTGAGAATAATACAAGTACCCGGAGCACCGCGTGTCCTCAGAGACAGCCTAGGGCCACACCCTGCCAAACCAGGGTGCCAACCCAGAAATCATGCGCACAATCTTCTGTGGTCACACTGTGCAGAAGTGACAGAGTGCGCAGGCAAGCACACACACCACACACACACACACACACACACACACACACCAGGGACCCTACGTTGTCAGGACTCCATTTGACTTGTAGGATATCCCCGGGTCCCCCCTAAGAGTCTTCTAGTGCTAATCGCCACGTACAGCTAGCCCTGCTGCCAACCCAGTGCCACCAAGGTTCTGCTCCCCCCAAAACCCGCCCTGGCACTTCAAGGGGCTCCGACCAGAGGAGGCCCAGGCTCCCACACACTGCACATCCCCTCCCTGCATGGGAAAGCCTTACATAACAACTCTCTGCACACACCCTAAGCGTGCAGCCTTTCCAACCCCTCAGTAGGATCTTGCCTCCCGCCCTCTCCACTGGCGTGCACTGCAAAAGTGGAGGGTTCCAAAGAGAGCAGTGAAGTTCTTCACCTACGCCCAGCGCTCCGGCCCCCACCGCTTACACACGGCCCCTTTCCCCCTCCCCTTTGCCCCTCACCTCCCCCCACCCCCGAATTCTGGTTTGAATTAGTCACCGGCTCCAACCACTACATTCCTCAGGCTGCTGGAATCTAGCCAGGCGCTGGGGCGGGGGCCATCCCGCCCGGACGAGTTTGGGAGTGGGGTGGGGTAGGAAGAAAGCACCGCCCCTAGAAGGAGCAAGGGAGGTTCTGGGGACTGTGTCGATTGCACAGCCCCCTCCGCGCCCACCCCAGCGCAGGAATCTCCCTAATTATGTCCCCCACCCCCTACTCCCACCCATCCCACAGGGAGGCACGCTGCAAACTTCCAGGCTCCGACGCCCTGGAGAAAGAAGGGAGTTTTCTGGAACTGGGAACACGGAGGGGCAAGACTAGGGCGGGGCAGCTGAAGGGGAGCTGTTGAAGTCGCCGCTAGGAGCCAGAAAGGGAGAGGCTGGTGGTACAGAGCAGGGTGGGGCCGAGGGGACTCCGGACGCGAAGTTCGAGATGGAGGTGTAGGGAACCGCGAAGGACAGCATAGGGGGCACGCGGTGCAGGGACGCAGGAAGGGCGATTGGAATCTTGGAAAACTCCAGTAAACATGGAATAGGAACCCAGTAGTGCTCTGAGCCACCGCCCCAAAGTGAGGGGGTGGGTCAGGGACCATCAGACCTGGAACGTCCTACAGAGCAGTTGGGACGACAATTCACCCGCGGGAAAAAAACTAAGGCGCAGCAAAGCACACTTCAAAGCGACTTTCTAACTTAGTTAAACTTGGCCCAAACTCCGGAGAAAGAGCTTTGCTCCCGAAACGTGACGCGTCGCCTGCCCCGGCGGCTGCAGGCGGCCAGGTTTGCTCCAAACTGTTGGAACCCTCGTAATGACACTACCGCAAATGCACCTCGTCCAAGTCCCTCCCTCCCCTGGTCGCCCGTACCCGAGCCCCATACCTCACCTCCCAGCGCTCCGCTTCCCTACCTGCGGGCTCAGCCCCAGGACGCAGCCATAGCCCGCGAAGGGCCCGAGGTCGCAGTGTTGTGACTGCTGGCGACGGCGAGCCCCAGTCGGGGCGGGTCTGGCAGGGCGGACAGTGCAGTCCCCGCGGCAGAGCTGCTCCAAGTGGCCGGGCCCCCGCGCGCGGAGGCGGCTCTTGTAACTCGGGCGGGTCTGCCCCGAGCTGTGGGGAGAGGGCGGGGCCGGGCGGGGCCCGAACAGGGCTGGGACCCGAGAGCGAGACCAACACTGAAGCCACCCTGGAATGGGCTGGTGAAGGGAGAACCTTGAGGGGGCTCAGGAACGAGGAGGCGTCTCCTTTTCCCCTCTCCTATCCCATCTATTGCTCTTATCCCGAGTCTGGATCTTCCCACCCCATTTTAAACAGTGTACGTGTCTTCACCGGCAAGAAATTCCTGGAAGCACGCAGGGATAGAGGCTCACCCTCACCGCTGGAATCCAGCATCAACCTATTCTGCAGAAGAGCCAAGCAGCTCAGATGATTCAACCTCGACCTCCAGCCTCCACACAGACCTTTGAGCTTTCTCTCAAGCTCAGATACATTAGTCCCAGGCCCCAGCCTCCTCTCGCATTTCCCAAGCTTCTTGCAGCCTCGCCCATTTCTCGGCTTCAGGCTCTCTTCTCCTTCTACAAAACACACTGACTCTAAGACTTAGATCCGACCCCTAGGAATGGAGTCACCTATGCACCACACCACGGTCCTGTTCATCATTGCAGCGACACCAGTCAGGCCTGCAGCCCTTGGATGAGCCACGGAACTAACAGCTCGCCCTCTTCCGTAAACCCTGTCCCCCAAGCCTTTTGGGTGTTTTGTTTCGGGGAGGGAGCTCCGACTGTGTAGCCCCGGCTGCCCTGGAGCTGGCTAGAACCTGATAGTTCTACAGATTCGCCTGCCTCTGCCTCCATGGAATTAAAAGCATGAACCACTGTGTCCCAGTAGGCTTGAGGAACCCCAAGGTCCAGCTTTTTCTTTGCCCCCCAGTCCTTCCTCCCTTCCCACAGCTCCTCCCCCATATTCCCATCTGCAAGTTGCTGGGCTCCCCAATTTACAGCCATTTCCCACAGCCACGTCTAACTATATGTGGATTTTATTAAATGCTTAATGATGGGGTTGCAGCGATCTTCTGGCTACATCCCCCCTCCACACCTCCCTTTTTCTTCTTCTCTATGAGTTCTACCCTCCCTGGCAGGTGGCTACCCAACTGCCCACTCCAGTTTCTCTTCCTTCCCAAATGCCCCAAGAGAACTCAAGCTGGAGAACTGAGACGTTGGCCTGAGGCAGGAGCACCTTCGCTCCAAGATCATGAGTGGGCTGGGGCTGAGACCAGCCCTGCCCTGTCCTCTGAAATGGCAAACATGTTTACAGGCTAAAAATATCAGCCAAGACTACTGCCAGCCCTGGGGGCTGTGTCCAGGTCCAGTTACCACACAGGGCACAGGCGATGGGGGGAGGGAGACAACAGAAGGGAGTGATAGAGACCAGACACAGATATAATGCACACACCAGGGTGGAGAAATGTAGGTAGAAATTCAGACAGGCAAGGACATGCAAGGACAGGCAAAGCAGAGACTTGGCTACTAACCTCTCTCTCTCTCTCTCTCTCTCTCTCTCTCTCTCTCTCTCTCTCTCTCTCTCTCTCTCTTCCTCTCTTCCTCTCTTCCTCTCTCTCTCTTTCTCTCTCTTCCTCTCCCTCTCTCCCTCTCTTCCTCTCTCTCTCTCTCCCCCTTTCTCTCTCACTCTCTCCTCAAACCCACTAAACATCACAAACACACTATCAACAGGCTCAACACCCCCCCCCCCCAAATCCACTCCTTTCCCAGCAGTCACTAGGGTGAACTCATAGTGAGTTCCAGGCCACCCAGAGATACAAAGTAAGGATCAGACCAAAACACATTTCAAAAAATAAAACTCAAGAGCCAGTCGTTTCTTTTATTTAGTGTGCACAATCATGTGGAGGTCAAGGGACAACTTGTGGGAATCTGTTCTCTCCTTCCACTGAGATCAAAGAGGTCATGAGGCTTGGCGGCAACTACCTGAACAGGGTGAGTCACCGTAGCCCTCAATCATGACTGACTGCAACAGGGTCTTGCAATGTACTCCAGGCTATTCTGGAACTCACAGTGTAGGTTTGGTCATCCTCAAATGTACAACAGTTCTGCTTTAGCCTCTCAAACACTGAGATTACAAGTGTTCACCACATCGAGACATTTTATTTCATTCATTTTAGATGTTTACTTATACATTTATTGAGCCAGGAATGGTGGGTGGGACTTAACTTTAATCTTAGCACTCAAGAGATAATGACTGGCAAACTCTCGAGTTTGAGGCCAGCCTGGGCTACATAGTAAGACCCTATCTACATATAAATAGCATTTATTTCACCTCTTAAACCTTGACCAAGAATAAAATGAAGTACTGGCCAATCCTACTAGCCAGGTAATCCTGTTGACATTAAATCAATGCCTCCCTCCATAACAGTCAAGAGCGTTTGTTAGGTGTTTTGTGTATGAGTACTAGAAATCGAACCCAAGGCTTCTTATGTGAGAAATGAACAATGTACAATTGAGCTTCATCCCAGTCCTTGAAATTTAAGCACCAGAGAGACAGAGGCAGAACCACAAAAAGCAAATTTCTGCCCAGTGCAGTTGTCACTCTGAGGCTATCTGACCGAGACCCCTAAGACAGGGTTATCTGTGACCTTGGCTACATAGAATTCAAAGTAAGCCTGGACTACATAATACCTTGTCTCAAAAAAAAAAATGTAAATTTCTCCCTTTTTCTCTACCCAGACTCTCCCCCCAGAAGTCACCAGTTAATCAACTACCAACAAATAATTTTGAAAAGAATCTTCAACTGGGGGGTAATAGCACACACCTTTAATACCAGCATGCAGGAAGCAGAGGTAAGAGAATCTCTGAGTTTGAGGGCAGCCTGGTCTACAGATATCCTGAGTCCAGGATAGCTGAGGCTACACAGAGAAACCTTGTAGGGGTTGGGGGGGGGGTCTTCATTTTATTCCTTGAAAGAACAAGTTTTCTGATGCATGTTCAAATGGAAATTGATTTATCCCTAGGCTTCCAGAAAGGTGGCCATGATGTGATGTAAGCCCAAAGACATGGGGTATCTGCAAGGAGCATTCCGGGCAGGAGTGTTGGAGGAAGGAGGCTGGCACAGGAGAGGAAGAAAAAAATGAAGGGATGTGGGCACCAGGCACCTCAACTTTGCTGTACACTGCATCTCCAAGAGGGAGAGCTTCCTGGGCTCTGAGCCAATTGTATCTGCCCCAGTGTTTGTTCTGGCCACCCTTTTGGTCAACAGGGAAGAAGGCAGGAGGGCAAAGCTGGCTTTTGCCGCTGCTGTACAGGGATCACTGTCCAGACACTTCATTCAGGGTTAAGGATGCCAAGATTACCTGGTCAGGGCATAGTTCTGGGAACTGGCTCCTGTCCCATTCTAGGCTAAGAGGGAAAGGATAACCTCTATCCTTAAAATCCTTAAAGATTATGATCGTGCAGTTGGAACCAGACCTGAAGTTTCCTAATTAGCCCAGAGGAAGGGGTTGTTTTCAAGTTTTTAGACAGGTGTGACAATGGTTCCATGTCTGTAAATCTGAATGCTCAGTAGGGTGAGGCAGGAGGATCACTGAGTTCCAGGCCAGCCTAGATTATATAGTTCTAATGGGCTACAGAGTGAGACCTTTGTCTCAAAGAATCACATACAATTTTTTCAGTGTTTTAAGTGAAAATTCTAGCCCACCCCCAGCCCTCGCCATTCACCGCCAGCCCATGCCACAGATCCTTATCCCCACCATAATGCCCATTGTATGTGATTCTGCAGGAGATTTTCACATATTAGCTCATTTAATTCTCACATACCCTGAGAAGGAGGTACTTGATAAGGAAATAGTCTCAGAGGGGTTACTGATTTACCTATAAAGTCACACAGCTGGCAAAGGAAAAATTAAAATTCCCAGTCACATCTTACAGGGATTTTCCCTCTTCGGGTGCTCTGGGTGGGTGGGTGGGTGGGAGGCGCGGCCAGACATTCAGCAATCGCTCAGAAACAAGAATTGTTTATTTATTGTACTGCTAAAAGCCAGGGTCTCATCTATGCTAGGCAAACACTCCATCACTAGGATATATGCCCAGCCCTCAGTGACACGTTCATTTACTGAATGCTTTCTAAATAATAACTGGCTCCAAAACCCTTACTCCTTATAAAAATGTCTTGCCTCTCTCTCACATCTTCTCCAGAATGTCAGCCCCCAGGGAACAATTCCTCTACTTGTAGATCTTTGTTGCAGCTGCACAAACATTCTTGTCCATCCAACACTGGGCCCAGGACTTGTCAGTAGGTAATAAGGAACTCAGCAGGGTGGAATCCCTGACCTCCAGGTACTTAGCCCAGAAGGAATGGCTCAGAACGCTTTACCTTGTCTTCTCAGTTCCTTGCCACAACAATTTTCTGTTCAGAAAATGAAAAGCTGTTTTTCTATGCTGTCTTTTTTTCTGCTATCCCACACCCAACACCAGATGCAAGCCTCACACACACATACACACACACACACACACACACACACACACACACTTTAGAAGAATCCCCTTTGCCCTAACATTGTAAACAAACAAACAAACAAACAAACTTGTTTTCTTCAATTTCTTCAAGGTTTCAGACTCCTGTCAACACTGGCCTGGGTTTAGGTCAGCTGTAAGGGTGGCACTGGATTACCCTTCAGTCCTCCAGATTCACAAAGAAAGCTGCAGGAGCTCTAGGACTCATCACTGGGACAACCCAGTTTCCAGGAATGACGCTCCTACCCTGGGGGGTTCCCTGAAATGAAGGAGTCATGAGTATGTGTGTGATAAACCTTAGGCTCCTAGGTTGCCAAGCAACATGACTATGTTTTGTTCCTATTATGCCTGTTTCCATAGTAACCACAAAGGGGAGCTCTGTGGATGGGCCCTCTGCCAGGGGATTCCCCTTCCCCTCCCTTTTTGCCACAGTCCCTTTTTCTGAAACCAGTACATAAAAAAAAAAAAAAAAAAAAAAAAAAAAAAAAAAAAAAAAACCCAACAGCTTTTTAAGTGTGATCCTAGAAAGGAAGTCAAAGCATGCTGTCTGCAGTTTAGAAACAAACTCCTTCCCATTGAAGGTCCATTGGGATGGCAACCTTAAACACAGAAAAATGACTGGCAACCCTTCTGAGTACCACAGGGTTTTCCCAGTACCCACCTCCACCCACCAAGCCCCACCTAGCACTAGGGGACCCTGTTAAACAGGCCCTTCTCCATCCACTCCAAGCTCTTCCTAATCTATCATCTTTCCAAGCCAACCAATTGGTTCGTTCTGGAATCTAAACATCTCCTAATCAACTCTCAAACTCTGAACTATTCCCTCTTAAGCAAAATACAAAACCAAAAACAAGATTACTTTTCCCCAATTCAGTACAAATCCCAACCTGTACAAGATTACTTTTCCCCAATTCCCAAGATTACTTTTCCCCAATTCAGTACAAATCCCAACTAACCTCAGACTTCAAATAAGGATTTCCTGAATGGCTCAAAGTAATATGGGGAAACCCTTCATGGCCCTGGGTCCTAATGAAATCTTTAGGACCAGCTAGAGTTCAAGTTAAAGCTGGTTAGGGAACAAGAATGATGGTGCTGTCTTGATAGACAGAAGTCTTAGGAAGAGTATTTGGAGAAAGGAAAAGAGCTAAGCAGAGGGAAGGGTGGGTACCCACACCAGCAGTGGAGAGACTCCAGGCATGGGTGTGCTGTTGGAGATGGGGGGGCGGGGGGAGAAATGGAGGAAAAGCATGACTGCTTGAGAGGGGAGGAGGTAAGGAAGACACGTGCTCAGACTGGACAGGCAGCGTTGCAAATAGGAGCAAAGAGAGAATTAGCCCAGCCTGCTTTCCCTCCCTAAAGGGCCAAGGAGGAGCAGAGACACTGGGGAACACCAGTCTTGACTCTTCCTTGGAATCAGCTTTCTAACTTCCTCTGCCTTGGGGGGGGAGGGGGGAATGGGGGGGAGAAGGAATGCCAGCCTGGGTTTCCCTCCCTCTTCTGTTCACACTTCCCCTAGCTCAGCTTAAGATCAGGCTGAGAAGGAAGGGCCTAGGCTGCCCAGAGCCTGAGTCACCACATAGTTGAGGTTCCTGTCACTCACAGTCTTGCCTCTGCTACACCCTATGCCCTATGCCCGCCCCAGGACTTAGATTGCTGTAGCTGACCCTGCCCTGGGACTTGCTTCACTTCTAGGCTTCTTAGTAGAGTTCTGGGCTGCTAGAACCTTTAGAAGCTAGGTTCCTGCCCTCCAAAAGTTGCATTCTGTATCCACTGTAATTACCATCATCTTCTGAGAGAAGCATTCTCCTACTTAGGAGCAAAGGTGACTCAGTATGTGGCCACAAGAACTGAGACTTGGAAGTACGTGTGATAAGTCACTTCCCCTCTCCAGTTCATTGACATGTGAGTGAAATAAAGAATGACTTGAGATGGTCTTACTGACAACTCGAGTAAGGTACATTCTGTAAGGCTGAGTCAGAGAAATGGATGCTTCCTATTTGAAGAGTAGGGTAAAATGTGTGTTCACTAACCCCTGTCCTAACCTAACAGTAGAAACGAATGGGAATGGGTGGGGCAGGGCCAGGCTGAGGCATTGACAACACCCTAGGAACTGGGTGACTCAAGTCCCACATGGTGAAGGACTGGCTGTAAAGCGCATTATATAGCTCTGCAGTTTGTGAGTCAGGGGAGATGAGGTTCTCCTGACTGGCTAGGGTCCTGCTACAACAAACACTCAGTCTCCGGAGCTACAAAGTTGTCAGTCCTACCTCAGCCCCCACTTCCTATGATGGGAGCCCTTCTGCCTCCCTTTCCTGTTTGGCTGCTCTCTCCTCCTCCCATTTGACCTAGGTAACCCATTTCCTCAGCCCTCGAACCCAGTCCTCCTCAGCTTCCACAAGTTAGTTCCCTTGTGCCCTGCCATGTTCCCAACTGCCATTAGCTCTGCCCATCCTCACTGTCCACCCCCAACGCTGGCAGAACCAGCCAGATAATTGCAAAAGGGCTGAGCCAGCTAGAGGCCTTCACATGACAGCTGCTGCTGCTGCTGCTGCAAGGGGATGGGACAGCTGGAAATAGAGGCACATTCCATGGAAGATCCTATCAGAAAATAGTCCCAACAGCCTGACCACCCCAGCTCCTGGTCTGTGCAGTACCAGGGATGGGGATGTAGTTCAGCTGATAGGGTGCTTTCTTAGCATAAAGGAAGCCCTGGGTTCAATCTCTAGCATTATATAAGCCAGATTCAGGATCACACACCTGTAATCCTAACACTAAGGTGAAGGGAGAACAGAAGTACACGGTCACTCTCTGCTATGTAATGAAAAACCCTCTTAAAAAAAAAAAAAAAAAAAAAAAAAAAAAAAAACCACCAAACTATTATCATCAACGGGCTCCAAAAGCAGGTATCTAAGATGAACCAATACTATGTACCTAAGGGATTCAAAGTGACTAATGATACTCTGCAGACATCCCCAGAAGGATCTCAACCCCGAGCCCTAGGCACTTGAGCACAGGACACCCCAGAACTCCACTGGAGTTGAGACAGCCTCCTCTGGGATCCATGCCAGGCTGACTTAGTGCACACAGACAGGAGCAGGTGGTAGCTTCTCTTTCAGGGGCATCAATATTTCAGTGGCACAGCACTAGAGGAAGGGAGAAGAATGGGTGGGTGCCCTTAACTACATTCAAACACACAAAGGACCAGAACAAACTGGAATAGTGGTCTCCCACTTTGAGAGCCTGGGCAAGCTCTTAACAAGCCTCTTTAACAAAAGCCATCTGATGTATATAGCAGGATGGTCTAAGGAGTGCTGGTTGTCATAGAAACTATTAATTTCAGGGTGGGGCCCTCAAAACACTCCTCTTCAACACTCTAGAGCGTGTGCACCAGCGTACACACACACACACACACACACACACACACACACACTGCATCTTTCAAAGGGGGAAGTGGCACATTTGGGGCATGTGGGCAGCTGGTGGGCTGAGTTCAACACGGAGAACAGCAGCTGTCCAGACCTAAGTCAAGGCAGGACATGAATGGGGAAAAAAAAAAAAAAGAAAAAAAAGAAAAAGGACAATTCTAGGTCTATTCTGGAAGAACTTTACAGAATCTTAACATTTTAATAAGTGATTTATACAGAATTGCCAACAAAGCTAAAATAAAGAGCTGCTTCTGACCAGTATCTACTGGCTTATCTGCAAACTAAACCAAGGCTCGACATTTCCATTCACACTCCAGACTGTAAAGATTCTATCTGAGGCAACTGCAACTCTAGGCCCTGACCCCTCTCAAGTCTCTTTCAGCATCTCTGAGCTGAGATTCAGCCTGTTAGGTGGATATGATGGCCTCCTTCCACTAGCTCTGCACGATCACAGCCTGACCCATTCCCAACACCCCATTCCCTTATGCCCTTGACCCCTAACTTTGCCAGCTTGGTGGGTAGTGCTGCCAACCCTAGACAGTGACCAGTGGCAGAGAACTTCTCTGGCACACAGGGAAAACTACCTAGCACCCAGAGACATTCACAGGCTCATGCTTGTATTTGTGGCTGACAGTAGAGAGGACTAGGCTCTAACTAGATGCCTCCAGCCCAAGATGAGATGGAGGAAGGCCAGGCTGGCAGTGTGGTGACTCAGGCCTCCCCAGGGTAGGGCGGAACCCCAGATGTGCTTCCCCTTTCTGCACAAGGCCTCCCCCCTCCCTCGCCTCTTAGAAACTCTTGTTAACTCTTTCCTAGGGCTCCATCCCTAAAGCCTTCCATACCCTCTTCTCAAGATCTCTAACCCCTGTGCACTGGCCCTTTATCTAACAACCTGGCCACCTTCACCCTGCACCAAACCAAACCACCAGGGTTAGAAGCACTAAGCAGGATGTGCAGATGAGTCACCCTTCCTGCAGGCTCAGAGAGGAAGAGGAGCTGAAGGTGAGGGTCCCTGCCCACCTCCAGTCCAGATCAACAAGGTTGCTTGGCAGCCTGCCACACCCCGAAGAACTCTATCCTTTAACAGGCCTCTTCTTAGGCTAAGGCCTACCCCTTAAGTAGCACACAAAGTGGCCTTTTTGCCTCAATCTTCTGCTATTGAAAAATGAAAGACACCGAAAAGTAGCGATGATTACACAAGCAAAGGGGGTGGGAAATGGAATTTAGGAGTCTGACAGGTTCAGTGAGGTCCCAGCAACAAAGATATGGACACACCCCACACCAACATCTAGTACTGAGAATACCTGAGGCCAAACTGCACAGGAGAAAAGTTTGGATCTAGGCTTCAGGATGACACCTACTGGATTCAGCTGCCAGCTTCCACCTCAGATGTGTTTATCTAGAGTTACTGCGAACTGTCCCCAAACTTCCTTGTTAGAAAGCATGGATACCAAGCACCCAAACCTATAATCCTAACACTTGGGAAGCTGAAGCAGGGTCTAAGTCTGTAGCCAGCCTGGACCACACACACAGTAACAACTGTTTCAGAAACAAACTAGAGGCTAAAAGGTGGCTCAGCAGTGAAGAGACTTGCTCTTCCAGATGACCTGAGTTTAGTTCCCAGCACCTACACTGGGCAGCTCACAACTCCAGGGGCTCCAATGTCCTCTTCTGGCCTCCAGGGGTACCTGAACAATCATGTAGTATGTGCACACAAACACACACCTTTAAAACACAGGATATGACCAGAGCTGATCCACAGCCAGTGGGACTAACAGGCCAGTACCTATCTACATGGCTAGTCTTCTAGAGTGTTTGCAGCATTTAAACTGGACAGTGCCATCCAGCCACTCACCTACCTACTCTGTAAGGCATCTATGAGGAAATGAGACTTCCCTATCTTACCATTTTCTTCTGTAGAGCACTTAACTGCAATGGATAGATGTAGGCCCTATGAAAACACTGCACCATTTACATAAAGTTCCTAAGTTTGAGAACTACCTATGAGGTTACTCCAGAAACCCACCCATACAGAGAGCAGCAGCCATGAGAGAAAATGCCTCTGCATACCGTGAGCTACCCCTTAGCTCAGCAAACACTTTCTTCAATGGTTAGTCTGGGATATAGTTTCTAAGAATGTGGTAATAATTAAGCCTCATGTCACCACCCAGTCTGTTTCTCATCTTCCCCAGCTAGAACAGCATCACTGTAGGAAACAGGATAATACAGACAAAACTGAGGCCAGGCCTCTACTTCTGCTCTTCTGAAAACTTCTGCCCCGCCACAGTGATGTCTCAGGCATAGGCAAAAACTTTGAAGAAGCCACCAATCACAAAGGAGGCAGGACAGGAAAAAGGTCAATGTTCAGTTTCCTTTAATGACCCCCATCTCCCTTGAAGGGTAGGTGCAGGCAGCTAGGCGACTGGCAAGACATGTTCACTTGAAGATCTTGCCTTGATTGAAGGCTTTGCCCACGTGCTGGAAGGCCCCCTCCCAGGAAAAGTACTCTCGAACAAGGGTCTGGGTCTCCTCACTACCAGGATCCAGTTTCCGCCATGTATACGACTCATAGTCCACCTGCCAATCTGGACTCAGCTGAGGATTTTAAAAAAACAAAACAGTATAAAGGCATGAGGTTAGACAATGATACTCGACACTGAGGCACCATCTCCCTCTAGATTCTAGCTCAGACATATGGCAACAGATGCCAGGATTCACACTGAGGTGAACATACTTCCTAAGTTCAATCCAGAATTTTTCCTCCATACCCACTGGCCATGGCTCAAGACTCCTAGTTCCTCATATCATTGCCCACTCCTCCCAACACCTTCCTTACCGGAAAAGCAAGCTCTTGGCCTCGGAAGACCCATACGCCAGAAATGGAACTGCTATTGTTGGTTCCAAAGAGAATAACACTAGCAAAGGCATTCTTCCTCAGTTTGTCCAATCGCTGGAACATTCCTGGAGGGGAAAGGGGAGACTATATTTAGTCTCTGAAATCATGTCACCCACTACCTTGATCTTCTTCCTCCCAGACCCACCCCCTTCTTCTCACCAGTGATGAGGTTGCAACTCATGAAGGTCTGGGTGAGCTCTTCAGGGAAGCGGTACTCAGCATACCACAGGGACCAGCCATCTTTATCAAAGTGCTCCCAAAAATATGGCAGTGCCACAGAGAGGGTGTCCTCATTGGAGTACTTACGCTTAAACTCATCCAACACAAAGGTACTGAAGAGAAGGGAAAACATAGGAGGCCCATAAGGAGCAAGCCCTACTGAGACTGCAAAACATCTCCAAGCCAATGGCATTTTCATTTAGTACTGACTGGTATGAAGGAAACGGTCCCTGTAATGTGATGCAATTACAGACACTAATAGTGTAGGGTATTGAACTTGAAGTTCACCCATGCTTAGACAAAGTGCTATACATTCTAGTTACACCACCAGTCCTAGCTTTTGGAGGCAGGATCTTGTTTGTTATAGTCCCTGTGAAAGCCAAGGCTCAAGGCATCCTGTGAGCCCAGCAAGGATACAGCTGGTTGCTGCCCCCAGGTGGTGGCTAAGAGCAAGGTAGTCTTGTTTTTCTCTCTCTACCCTCTCCTGGACATTCACCAGGAGTCACCACAAGTCAATGCTCAAGTTTGAGACTCACCCAGAATCTCCCTCCCCACCACGCAGGCCTTCTCAGATTACTGGAACCAGAATTCTAGGGGAAAACAGCCACCTCAAATCTTTACACCCAGGTCCTCTAGTTCCTCTCTGTCCACTAACAAGTTCGCATACTAAAAAGCTCTTAGGTCCAGGTTATCTTCAAAGTAACTTGACACTCAAGGTCAGCTGCCAAGAAAGCTAGCCAGCATAGGCACAGGAGGAATTACTTTCCCATGGCTCAGGCCCTAGCTTTTTTTTTCTTCCTCTGCAATTATAAATTGGTTCCAAACCATCTTTAACTCCAGTTTCAGGGGATGTGCCACCCTCTACCCTCTTCTGACTTCCTGAGTCATTAGGCATGCACATGATGAAATAAAAATAAATCTATAGAAACTATTAAAAACTGAATACTGACATAAGAAAATCTATAATCTCAGTAAGTGGGATAACTAATATTTTATGTCCTTTCCTTTGGCCTTTGTGTTTCCACAGATGCAGCCATGAGTTACTAAGTTTTGTGTGCAACAATTTAAGTGTGACATGCTAGGAATAATTTTTACCAGGTGTGGTAGAGCACACCATAATCCTAGCATTTGAGAAACAAAGATCATGGGTTCAAAAACTGCCTGGAATCCTATGTAAAAAGAAACTTTAGCAGCTAAGTAATCTTGTATTACATAAATGTGCTACAACCTATGTGAAAAAATATTTTAGCAGCTAAGTAACCTTGTATTACATGGATGTGCTATAACCTGTTAAATAAAATGAATTAGCAGAATGGTTTAAATTATTAGCATAAATACTGCTGCAAATTGGTGGTTGTGCCATACTCAGTGCTTGGGAGGTAGCAACAGAAGAATCAAGAGTCCAAGGTCATCATCCTCAGACACAAGGCAAGCTCCAAGGCCAGCCTGAGTTACACAAGACAGTGACTCAAAAGCTACAATTTAAGGTTGTTTCACTCAGTCTCACAACTTCTAAGCTATATTGTTACCTTTCATTTCACAGCTGAGGTTAAATGGTAAAACTTGTCCAAGATTACTTTGTAGCAAAGTCAGAAATCTGCCCTCTAACCATAGGTCTCAGATTGGCCTCCAAATGTCTAGAAAACAACTCATCTGAGAGACCTAAAAGCCTCAAACCCTCCTCCTTCCAGCCAAAATGTATGACTAGAAATTTCTTCAGACTCCATGTCCTGCCCTTCCCCCAAATAATGCAGTTCAAGTGTGGTCTGCATCTGTAATCTCGGCAAAGGGATGATAACAAGACCCTACCTCAAAAGCTAGGACTTAGACTTTGTCTAAGCACCTGTGAAGCTCCAAGTTCAATACCCAACACTCTAAAACCACACAACAATAAACATGACTAGAATGAAACCTTGAACAAATGATAGTTCAATTGCTGGTTTCAATTTTATGACATTAAAAAGGCCTAAAGGATGTTGACTAAATATGGTAGCACACTTTAATCCCAGCACTCAGGAGGCAGAAGCAGGCAAATCTGAGTTTTAGGACAGCAAACCAACAACAAACAGAAAGTCCTAATGGGAAAACACTATTGGCATCCCATCATGGTAACACACAAAATAGACATTAAATAAACATCCTCACAGGTACATAAAAGAACAAGCAAGAAGGCTCAGTGGTTAAAGGTACTTGCCTTTGATCCCCAAGACTCATGTGGTAGAGACACAACTGACCTCATTCAAATTGTCCTGACTTCCATACACATCAATCCTGCACCTCTACGTAGGGCTGGCAAAAGCAGGCACACACTCACACATAAATTGTAAAAAATATATTTTTAAGGAAAAAAGGCAGAAAGATCAAAGCTGTTCAAAGATTCTGTTTTATTTTGCTTTATTCCCTGTCCATAAAACATAGACCAACTTACTATGCTTAAGTGTCTAGATTACAACAGCATATGTTAAATACATTATAGATTTATTTTTTACACAACAAAACTTTGCTCATTAAATCTATCCTTGTGCAAGGCTGGGGGTTAGTTACTTGAGTTCCAAACTCAATGTATACTTTAAAGAGCAGGGCTGCGGATGTCCTGAGAGGCTGAGCAATTTTCTTAAATGAACCTGAGTTCCACAGCCAGCACCTTCCAAATCTTCCATGCACACACACAACTTAAACAGCAGCTACAGCTGGACAGTGGTAGTGTACACCTTGAGTCCCAGCAGTTGGGGGTCAGAGGCAGGAGGATCTCTGAGTTCGAGGCCACCCTGGTCTTCAGAATGAGTTCCAGGACAGTCAGAGTTACAGAAAAATCGCTGCCTCGAGCCCACTCCCCATTCCTCAAAAAAGAAAAAGAAAAGCTACCAAAGTCTTCTCTGCAATTTCCAACTCTACAGCCAGAGTACTTCTATATGCTGGTTTACAAGGCAATCACTTAAAACATCACAAAATGCTGGGCGGTGGTGGTGCACGCCTTTAGTCCCAGCACTTGGGAGGCAGAGGCAGGCGCATTTCTGAGTTCGAGGCCAGCCTGGTCTACAGAGTGAGTTCCAGGACAGCCAGGGCTACACAGAGAAACCCTGTCTCGAAAAACCAAAAAAACATCACAAAATGTAGGTAGGTCAAAAATAAGTCTGCATGGCTGCTCTTTAGCCAACTTGACCAGGCTAAATAAAATGAGTGGACCCAGCATTCATGTCTCTCTGCTCGCTGACCATGCCTGGTTGCCATCAAACCATGAGACAAAATAATCCTTCCCTTTGGTTGTTTTTTCTCAGTTGTCCCAGCAATGAAAAAAGTAGTATGAAACAGACCAGTATAGTAGTGCAAAGAAGGTGGCTTTGGGAAGGGCAGAGAATGTGGTCAGAAAAGCAGAGATGCTAGACTAAGACTGTCTCTGAGCCAGTGAGACCCTATCTGAAAAACAAACCAACCAACCAACCAACCATATACACATCCTCTCTCTCTCCACTTTAAACACACTTTTGCCCTTCCTTTAGAAAGAAAATTCCAAGAGGCTGAGGACATGGCTCAGTGGGTCAAGTGCTTACTCTGAAAGCACGAGAAGCTGAATTCAGATCCTCAGCACAACCTGGACTATACAAGACCTGGACTACACTTACAGCCATCAGTATTTTAGCAACCTAAAACTGTAGCCCTAGATGTGTGTGAGAAGAACAAAGGTTAAGAATACCTTCCAACAGCTTACCTCTTGGGCAGGTGAGCGAAAGGGTCCTTGGCCTTGGGCTCAGCAGCCAATGCCTGCTCACACTCATCCATCTCTTCCTCAGGAGCTGGGGCAGCTGCCTTTTTTTCCTCTTTCCGCTCAGCCTGGGGCTTCTGTTTCTCTTCTCGTGAACCCTTTTCTTTCCTTGGGGTATCCTTTTTAGGCTGGCTCTCTGCAAACTTCTTAGCTGGCAAAGGAGGGAAGTAAATATATAGTCTCTTTCTTTTTTCCTCCAAACCAGACAAGCAGGGAAAAGGTTATGGCTAGTACAGCCAACTGTAAATGCCAGTTACTGTGTGGTATTCTGTAGGTGAACAAACGCCAAAGGCTATGCAAATCAAGGGGCTGACAGGAGCAAAGTGGACCATGATCCTATCACATGCCCAGTCTCTTAGACTTACCATCAAACTGGGCCATCTTCTCACACAGCTTCACCTCCCCCAAGATAGCCCTGAACTGGGGCTGGTTAATGCAGGTAAGGAACCATCGGTTGGTATTGGGGAAGGCCTGGCGAAAAGAAGGCTCTAAGACCTACCAGGACGGAATGACAGAAACAAAATCAACAATGGAAAGGTCATGAACAGATTTCAAACCAGAGCACAAGACCCTTACCTCCAGGTCCACTTTCCTCTCCATGCCCTGATATCAGAACCTTAAATGACTACATTTCCTGGAAGACTCCTTTTCAAAGAAAAAGTATATTTTTTAAACGTGTATGAGTATTTTGCCTACATATACATGTATACTACAATGTATGTGCAGCGTTCCCTGAAGCCGTAAGACAGTGTTAGGATCCCTTAGAACTGGAGCTGCAGGTGACTGAGGCATTATACGGGTGCTGGTAATTAAACCCTGGTCCTCTGGAAGAGTGGCCAGTGCCTTTTACCACTTAACTGTTGAGCTATCTCTCTAGTCTCCTTTTCTTGTTTTTTTTTTTCAGTCAGTTTTATTACATAACCCAAGTGAGCCTTCCACATCAGGATCCTCCTGTCTCCATCCTGCTGTGCTGGGATTACAGGAGCTTCTTCTCCACTGTCTTTGTAGTTCACTTTAAAAGGATAGCTGTTCCCATTCCTTCATGTACTATTATTCTATTAATGATTTAATACTTTGCTTTTTTCTTAATTCTTAAGTCTATTCTTAATTTTTAAATTTTCATGCCAACAAAATTTTCAACTTTCAAAATTTTCAAATTGAAAAGTTAAGGCAGGCATGGTGGATCATGTCTTTAATCCCAGCACTCAGAAATCAAGGCAGAGGCAGGCAGATCTCTGAATTTTAGGGCAGCATAGTCTAAGAGAAACCCTGTCTCCACCTGCAGCCCCAAAAGGTTGAAAGGTTGTAATAGAGCCTATGTATGAAGAGTACCAGGGCTAGGAATGTGACCCAGCACTGGGTCAAGGTACTGGGTTCCAACCCAGCACCCAAACGGGGTAGAGGAGGGTGACTACTGACATATTTTGCTAAATAAGACAACCCCCCCCCAAAAGACACTTCATGTGTGAAGTTAGGAATGGAACACAGAGCATGTCAGGGAAATCCCTGGGCTCCACTCTAGCCCCACACTGCAACTGTAACTAATAACTAACATCAATGACACAACCAAAGGGAAGGCTAAAGGACTAGAGTGTAGCTCAGCAACAGAACAGTCCTTCAAACTCCTTCACCGACAAACTTACTATTCCCTCTAAAAATGTTTAAGATTTCATTTTTATGTGTATTAGTCTTTGACCACATAAGTCGTAAGACACTGGCTCCCGAGCCGGAGTTATATAGCTTTTAGCTGCCATTTGTGTATTGGGAAATGAACATAAAACTTCTGCAAAATCAAGCACTCTTCAAGTGCGGAGCAATCTCTTCAGCCCCACACCACCATCTTAAAACTTCTTGTTTTTATTTTTATGTATATGGGTGTCTCGCCTGTGTGTTGTCTATGCACCACATGCATTCCTAGTGCTCACGGAAAGCCAAACAGGGCATCAGATCTTTTGCAAATGGAGTTACAGTGGTGAGGAATCATGTGGGTGCTGAGAATCCAGAGTCCTCTGGAAGAGCAGCAAGCATTTTTTTAAGCATTGACTCATCTCTCCAGCCCCTGTCATTTTCTACTTTGCCAAAAGAGGAGGGGGTAGGAGGGTAAATCTTGTCATGGAGACATGATTAGTCAGGTACTGCAAGTTCTGCAATACTTGGGATATACTTGAGCACTTGCTAGCTGTGTGTTGTGGACTTGGAAGCATCACAATGAACCCTGTGAGGCATGTTGTCTGGCAAACGATGAATTTTTTTTCCTTTGTTCTCATCGGACTGTAATTCTGAACCAGAATGTGTCCAGAGCTGCTGCCTAAAATCAGCAGTAAAATACTTTAAAAAAAAAAAAAAAAAAAAAAGGGGGGGGGGGAGGGTCCTGGCTACCTGGTTTGATTCCCAGCACCTATATAGTAGCTCACAACCATCTGTAACTCAAGCTCCTTGGGATATGCATACATACACACACATATGCAAATACACATAAGTAGAAATCTCAAAAATACATATCACCTTGAATTTATCACAGATAAATAACTATGAGAATCTTTATACCACTGCATCCTTAAACAATGAAGCCAAGACAGAGGCTAGAATCTGCCTCCAAAAGCCCTTGCTGCTGCAGTCACCATCCTGGTCGCTCATATCTTTGATTTTTACTTTCTATTTTTGGTATCACTATGTAGCCTAGAGTGGTCTTATACAGGAGTGATTCTTCTGTCTCAGCATCTCAAGTACTGGGATTACAAGTATGAGCCACCATACCCAGCCTTTACCCATCTTTAATAAGATGGAAACAATCACAGTTCTCAATGCTAGGAACCCTACAGGCTGTATTGGTCTGTCCTAAGCAGAACCATGGGTACCCCAGTATAACAGGGGTACCCTGTTAGAATTTGACAGGTCTAACCCCTGTCAAATGGGATATAAACCTTACCTGTTTATAGAGCCACAACAGGGTGCAGACAACTGTGATATCAGCCAGTGTCACTCGCTCACCCACCAGAAAAGTCCGTGTCTTCAAGTGAGTGTCCAGCAGCCCCAGGATTCGCTTCACCTCCTCTTTTGCATTTTCAGTGGCCTGTTGTTTTGAATATTCATACTTAGTGGATAACAAGTCCCATTCCTCATATCCCCCACCAACAGAACTAAAGAAGCCACTTAATCAGCACTGACTCAACCCCCAGCCTCTGTCATTAGACTCTAGAATCAGTTGAGATTTATCAGAAATGAGTCATTCATGTTAAATCTCTTCATGGTCATCATGACTGCCCACATGCTCCTGGTATCTTTTTCCTTCATCTATTTCCCAGTCCCAAAATGTAGGCTCTGACTCCATCTCTGCCCCAGCTTCTCCCCAAGCTCCAAAGCGTACCTGTTTGTTGTGGTGCATAATGCCCAAGGTGGGGAACACCCAGGTGCTAGCTGGAGGGACGATGTCACTGTCAGCAAAGCTCACCCACTGCACCACCTGAGCTGCAGCCTCAGGCGTACTTCCCCGCAGCTCCTCATTGCTTACTGCAAAGGCAGAACATACAGCTTAGAACTTTGACATCATGCCAAAACCCAAGTCTCTGATTCCACCTTGTCCACTGCAGCCACTTCTACAGCCTGACCCACTGCAGCCACTTCTACAGCCTGACCCCCAGACCCTCTTACTCTTGCATCCCCACAAATTACCATAATAGGCGATGGCATTACTCTCAAACACACAGAATCCATCATCACCCTCAAATGCTGGAACCTGGGGAGAAAGTAGTGGAAAATACAAAAATCACAGGGATTTCTCAGTAGCTAATTCTCCGGGTTGAATTGTTCTAAATAATATATTAAGACAGACAACTCTTGCTATACAAATTCATGACATCTCGAGCTCAGAAATGAAAAATACTTAGTGTCCCTTATGATATGAATTCACAATGGCTGAAATTCAAACATAGCTGAAACGAGGTGCCCCATACCCTTAATCCCAGGAGTTTTGTCTGGACCAGCCAGAGTTAGTGAGACCCCCCCCCACCTCAAAATAAATTCAGATATGGATGCCATCTGACAATCCTCCAGCGTCACCGCCCAAAGCACTTGCCCTCCTCCATATTTAGCTTTGGATATTTAGCTCTACTAAAGCTCTTTGGGATAAGAATCCAACTCTCAAGACTTACTTAATATATGTGTACTGAAAATACACTTTATCCCACAATTATAAACCAGGTCTGTAATTCCTGACAGTCACGGAACAGCTGTGAATTTCCCTTCATAAACACACATACCTCCAATGTTTTTTTTTTTTTCTTTAGAGATAGGGTCTTACTATACTGTATAGGCTTACTTCTCACAATCTGCCTCAGTCTCTGGAATACTGTAATAACCAGAAGCTTTCAAATATCTTTCTTTCCCTTTAGACAGCCAAGTTCAGGGACTTTCATAGGTTACATCCCTGGCCCCATAAAATTTCTTTAAAAAAAAAAAAAATCAAATATATCACGGAGGCCATCTCTAGAATTGAATTCTAGGGATCCCTGCTGCTTCCCTACTCACCTTGCCGGCAGGAAATTTTCGGAGAAATTCAGGGGTGCGGTTGGTTTGGCCAAAGTGGAAGTGGGGTGGTGCGGAGAGCACGCGGACCTGAGCCCCGCTGTACTGAGCAGCAATGAGGGCCTTGAAGGCCCTCCAGTTTTCAGGGTATGTGTACAGGGTCTACAAGAGAAGGGGTGAAGGATGGACTTAAGTAAAGGAGTCCTGAATGCCACTCCCCATGCACACTTCCATGCAATTCCAATGTGCACCGCTCAGTTTCACTACTAGTGAACCAAATTAACCAAGTATGCTCTATGTAATCAGAGTACTCTGAAATACCAAGAAGTAGAACATACCAGCTGCTAAATAAAGCTTACCGACAGATGTGACCTCTCTTAAGGACATCTCTAGAAGCATTCTTCCCTTCAAAACTCCTGGTCCCATTAGACTCCCATCTGCCTAAACACCCGCACACACTCACACCCACCCATCTCTCCCAGAACCCTTGTTTCATTCATTTGTGATGACCCAGCGTCTAACTACTTCCAGGCTGTTATCACTTCAAAAGCACACACATAGACCAAGACAAGAGATTTCAAAGCTCCCCTCTGAATCGCCACGTTGAATTCTAATGCTCACCAGTTGTTCTTCCTAAAAGACCTTTCTTTGCACGTCTCGAATTAACATCCCTCTGGTCCTGTCCTGCAGTAAGTTCCCAGTTGTCTCCCTACTAGAATCTCACCAACAGGGTCCAAATGGACTCATTTCACTGTTCCTTTAGTCCTCTGGCTCTCAAACCTCCCCGAAGGTCAACTCCAACTGGGCCAGTCTCCCCTTTCCACAAAGACCCTCTCCTTTTCGCTGTCCTCGTTGCTGACCCACAAAACGGTGGCAAAAGTTCCACTAACCTGCGCAGACACCTCATCTCAAAATGGCAGTGAAGCTAAACGCACTTTTTAAAGGTCCCGACAGTGGAGACCCAGCATCTCGTTTTCTCCTCCAGCCCAGAACGTTCCACCTCTGGCCTCCAAGCCCCAGCCTCAGTTCCCCTCCAGGCCCTAGGAACCCTGCTCTCCGACCGTACGGCCTGTGGACCCCAGATCGGCTCTCGGCTTGGGCCTGAAACTCCCCTGGCGCCGACTGGCCCGACTCAGGCAAAGGATGGCGGTGGATAGGGGGACCCGAAGCACTGGAGCCGGCAAACTTACCCCAGCCGCCATGGTGATTCCGCAGAGAAAGGGGGTGGGGCTGTCGGTGCTGCCGCAAAGTAAGCCGCAAGGGAGACAAGGGAGGAGGGAAGGAGAGAGCGGTGTGGAAACAGCGGCCGGAAAGCGAGGACGGCATAAAAGGCATACGCACGACAGTTCCGTCTCCAGCAGCGCTGAGTTGGAAAAAGCAAGGGGTGGGGCCGCTGCCTGGAGCGCAAAGAGCGGGCGCCTGCGTAGTACATCTCTGGACAAGCCTGCCCCGCCTGCGTAGTCGACCAATCGGAAGCCTGATGGGAGACGGAGCTCGCCGAGGGAGTAAAGAAGTGTGAGAACCTGGCGGAAGCACCGCCCCTTGACGGCTGCTATCGGGAACCTAAAGGGCTCTACAGGAACTGCCGCGTGGAAGGAGTGGCAATTTACGGAATTCCTTTTGTTCCTGTTTTTCTCTATAAAGGGATGTCTGTTCAGCTGGGGCCCATGGCCGAAAACATCTGAAAGTAGGTCTGCTTCGATTAAACACCGTGCTTAAAACTTCTACAAGAAAGCAGCGCGGACCAACTTGCCACGTCACCGGCACCTCTCAGGCTTGGCTGCACCCCAGAGGGTCGGGTAAGGCAGCCCCGTTCTGATACAATAGTTTACACGTAACCAAATTCGAAAATCTTGTATCCAACTTATGGGCAATTTGAACTCTCTTTCACGTTAAAGGATAGAAAAGACAAAAACCCTAAGCCCCAATGTGTGGTGGTTTCCATCAGTTGGAGCAGCAGGACAAGCCTTATGTAGGCAAACCTTGTTCTTAGACGTCAGTACCCTTGCCTTGTGGAGGTGGCACTCCCTAATAAAGTGGTTTGAAGTGGGGAGAGCTCTGAAGTGGAATTGATACGACTGTGTTAGGGTAGTCAGGCCAGAGGCTACATTAAGACAGAAAGAAAACAAAGTTGTCCAATGTCTGTATGAAATAAACTAGCAGCTTTATTGGTTTTGAGGTTTGGCTCCTCACTTGAGTAGATTTTTAAGTGCTTGAGGGATAAAAACCTGTAGAAAATGATGAAGACCAGGGAACAGGCCTTGGGAATCCTGGAGTGGTGCCACAGTGAGTGTCTGCTCAGCTGGGGAGGCAGATGCCACAAAGGTGAGGAGGGGCTCCCCCTCTAGCCTCTGTTGCTCACTGTTTAGTCCTTTCAGTTCCTGGGTTACACGAGCTTCCATGGCCAGCCACTCTGCTCCAGTGGAGGAACCTCCTCTGCCTTCTTCCTTGTTTTGCTGCTGTAATCGTCTCCGGGCACGCCGTCTCCCCTGCCATACTTGGTGCCACAAGGCACAGCGCCAGCTCACTGATGATGGATGTGATGCCTCCTTCCCTGACTCACCCTGAGACCCTTCTCCAGCCACCTCAGGTTTCATGGGGTTCTGCTCAGCTAGCTTGTCTAGACACTGTGCAGTCATCAGAGGCAGCTCCTCTGGTGGTCCAGAGCACAAGGCCCAGTCCTGGGGTGTCTCTCGAAACTCTATTGCCATTTCTTCTACCTCGTTTTCACTGTGGTCCCCTGCACATCCCTGTGCCTCCCCTTTCCCTTCCTCACAGCTCTTTTCTTGCCCACCAAGTCTCTGTCTTTTGTTTGCCCCTTCCAGGGGAGAGTCTTTAGTTCTGGCACTTTCTGACCGTCGTCTCTTGGTTCCCTGTTCTATATGGCATCCTAGCGCTTCCTTTAACACATTCACCAAAGCCACAGTGATCCTTGGAAAGGGGGCAGAGGGTAAGGGGATAAGCTTGGCAGACAGCAGGGAGCTAGGGGAGCTGGGCTGCAAAAGTGGGAGCAGTCCCCAGTCCCGGCCACGGGAGGAACGTTGCTGGTACTGGAGACTTCGGCAGTAACTGGCTGCAGCTCCACAACAGCTCTGCAGACGTTTAGCCACTCGGCCAGTTACATTGGCTGCAACATTGTGACTCAGGTCAAAAGGATCCTGGAGATTCATGGGGCCAAGGCGCAGCCCTTCCCAGCGATCAGAAGGCAGGCCCCCTGCCACCATCAATGCCTGACCTTCCCGCAGGGACAGCAGGGAGCCAGAAAGATCCCAGCAAGAAATGCAGGAGAAGAACTGGGCCAGCAAGGAACCTGGTAGAGGCAGATTAGAAAAAGGGGGTCACCTGGTAGCCATAACTGGGACATCCCTGCAGCTACTTCAGTGGGACTTTCTTCCCTTCATAGCACTTCAGAAGAGTCCTGAGAAACCCAGTTCCTCAGCCATGTCCTGTCCCAGATGCTTCTGCTTGCCGTAGAGAGCACTGAAACTGGGGAATACACCTCTTGCCTGCTCAAGATACGTGTTTTTTCATCCATAAAACAGCAGCCATAGGCTACTATGAAGACCATGCTTTGCACACGACAAATATATGTCCCCTATGCTTGAACCTATCATCACTATCAGTTTTCTACTAGGTTCCCCAGACTCACTGAGAGGCTCTACGTTGGTGCTGGGCTCCAGTCTTGAGGCATCCTTAGGGAAGCTACAGTCCCAGCCATCAACTTCTACTTGCTCCCCTTCACCTGTGACAGAAGAGACAGTAAGCCTGGAACCAGGAAGATTGGGCAGGTAGAAAAACAGGTGACAGTTGAGATCTCATCCGAGTGCATCTGGAAGTGTGGAGGGGTGAGATGACGCTGGGGTCATGACAGCAGAGGCTGTTCTGCAGTACCTGCTCTCTGGGTAAGCTGGGCCACAGTAGGAAGCACTGGAGGGTCTCTGGTCTGAAGGAAGTAGATCACTAACAACGTCAAGGCGTAGTTATTGAGAAGGGGACCGCCCCCTAGATAATAACCAATAATTCAAGTTAAGAAAAAGTATTTGCAAGCCCTGGTTCCTGTGCCCACCTCTTTTTTTCTTGCTAAATCCCTGCCTTTACCTGACACAAACTCGGGCCAAGTCTGTCCTCATTCTTACCTGACAGCCCATTATGCTGAGCCCAGCAGCGTAAAGTATATACAAGGGGCCGGACTCGATCATCCATCTCAGAGCAGAGGTTCAGGAAACGGGAATTATACAAGGCCAACCTAGGACAATGGAAAAACAAAGGTGTTAGAAAATTTCCCAAAATTCTGCTGACATAATGGTCTTATGAGAGACTATGCTAAAGAACATTAAATGGATGTAGGGATGTGGCTCAATGGTGGAACATTTACCAAATGCTCATCCTATACAGTCACCATTCAGAAAACATGTTGGTGGGCTGGAGAGATGGCTCAGTGGTTAAGAGCACTGACTGCTCTTCCAGAGGTCCTGATTTCCAGCAACTACATGGTGGCTCATAACCATCTGTAATGGGATCTGATGTCCTCTTCTGGTGTGTCTGAAGAGAGCAATGGTTTACTCGTATACATAAAATAAATAAATCAGTCTTTAAAAAAAGTTTTTGTTTATTTATAGAGGACTGCTCAACAGCCAGGCGTGGTAGCACATGCCTGTAATTCCAATTCTCAGGAGACTGAATAGGAATATAGAGACCTGCCTCAAAGACACAGGATCAGTGAGATGGTTCAGTGGGTAAGAGTCTGCCACCAAGACTTGACACCTTCAGTTCAATCCCTAGGAATTCTATTACAAGAAAAAGAACCGATTCCCACGCATTGTTCTCTGATTACACTCAAGATGAGATGCACGCACAAATATGTGATTTAAGATTTTTTTGAAACCAAAGGACTGTTCAGAGCCTTTGGGGGAATAAGCAAAGTGGCAAGAATAGTTTACTCAATGCAAAGTGATAATACAGATCAGAAAGAAATATGCAGGCCATCCATATAAATCAGAGTATTCAGGGGCCCAGTTATAATTTGGGACCTTCCTTTATGGGGAAGGCATTTGGTTACATAGATCTTAATATACAAAGAAACAAAGCATGGAGTAGGGGAGGAAAAAAAGTGAGGGAAAAACCTGTTTACTTTTAACCTAACAGTTCTTAGGTTTGTGTAGCTACAGAACTCTTTCTGACATCTTTAACCCCAATTGAGGAGGCAAAGGCCTCTGAGCTCAAGATTAGTGTGGTCTAATAAGTAAGACTGTCTCAAAAAACAAAACGAACAACAAAAAGCTGTATCCAGAATCAAGCATAGTAGCACATGCCTGTAACCCCAGCATTCAAACTAAGGCAGAAGAATCACAGGCTTGAGACCAGTCTAGACAATGGAGCAAGACACTGACTCAAACGCACAAAGTATTCCAAAGAAAAACCAACATTGAAATGGAAGCCAGGTGTGAAGTGACATTCATGGAAGAGAGGAGAACCAAACCAAAGAAGAAAAAACCTAATTCAGTAGGCATAAGCCCTTCCACATCAGGACACCCTCCTCATATACCCAAGATGTTAGAGCTAGCCTTTCTCAACCCCACAAGAAAGTACCGGTTACTGAGAGAGATGTCTCCATGAAGACCTGAAGGCCGATGACAGAACTTGACCACAGGACGACGAGCAGAGGGCACAGTTTGGACTCGGTACACTCCAGGGACACAGCCACGGAGTATAGATCCCACCAGCTCTAACACTGCTGCTGCCTCCTCCTTCTCGTCCTTTGAGGCTTCTGATAATTCTAGCTCCTTCCCCTGTTTCCCCTCTCCCTTGTCTTCCTGCAGTGGTGAAACTGGAGGCAGAGACTGGGGAGAGGTGACAGTGTCAGAGCCCAAAGCAGAGTCTGGTGTCTGTGGTGTCAGAGAAGAAGGGGTTTCAAAGTCCAGGGCCTCAGAATCTTGGAGAGAAGTTGGAGACAGTGAGTCTAGAGGAGATGCTGGGGTGCAGGCCAGCACTTGAGGATCCAGGGAAGAAGCAAGGGCTGAGTCCAAGGATGAAGCCTCTGGAACCTTTGGAGCCTGTGGGTCTGGCTGTAGTGAAGATAAAAGGGAGTAAATACCTCTCCTCCTCCTCCACCTTCTATGTTCAGGCTTTACTCTGCAACCTTACATAACATTTACATAACTCATTCTCAACAGTCCTTTGAAGCCAGGCCATGGTGGTACATGACTTTGATCCCAGCATTCAGGAGGCAGGTGGATCTCTATGAGTTGGAGACCAGTATGGTCTACATAGTGAGTTCTAGAACACCCAGGACTATAGAGAGAGACCCTGTCTCAAACAAAAAAGACACAGTGTATATGTATGTAGCTCAGACTGACCTTACAAACTTTCTTCCTTTTATGTATTAGGTTTTTTTGCCTGCATATATGTCTGCACCACTTATAAGCAATGTCTGTGAAGGCCAAGCAAGGGCATCAGATTCCTGGAACTGGAATCACACCCAGCTGCAAACTGCCATGCTTGTGCTGGGACTCCCGTCCCTGGTCCTCTGGAAGAGGACCAGTGCTGTTAGTCACTGAGGCTCTTTCCACCCCCATGGCCTTTACCTTTTCACAGTCCTCCTGTCTCAGCCTCCCAGGGATTTAGAGTCCTGCTTTAAATTAGCCTGACAATCAAGGCTGTCCAAAAGACTACCAAAACATACAGCCTATTGCTGTTGCCCTTGATTGGCTCACAATGCCCATAGTGTCTGCAGAAGACACTTTGCACTTCAGAAATAGAGCCCAGAAACCCCTAGGCTGGAAATGACTGGAATGCTTCCTCTGTGAAGACTAGCTTTCATAGTACCAGAAGACACCATTCAAACTTCCAAAGGAATGAGATAACAAACACCCTTAACCAATTACGGATACCTATGAACCACAGCAACTAACATAGCATGATACCCTTAAGGGTACAGTAGTGGCACACATATTTGATGGTAACTGGCAGCTTTCTAATTGGACTTAAGACCTGCTCAACCAGAGGATAACCATGCCTGAGAATGGAAACACATTACCTACTTGGTTGCTATTCAAGTTATGAATCTTGAAGAGAACCTACAACCACTACTTTATTAAACCAGCATAATCCCTAACAACAATGTAAATGTTTGTCCTTATAACCACAAAGAAGTACTGCCTCCACTCCTCATCAAGGAAACTTCTCTTTACAACAGACAGAGATCACTACAGAAAACCACAGCTAATGAAAATGCAGAATTGTAGAGCCCAGTCCCAATGGATTCACCAAAGGCTCTGCAGACACTGTGAAGGAAGGAACTGAACAAAGACAGGCAGAGAATCAGGAGGCTGCTGTGTATGAGGATCATCTTGTGCACTGTGGAAAGGTTATCTCTGTATTGCTCAAATGCTGATTTCTATACCACAGAGCATGAGTATAGGCTGCACTCTGATACTGTTATTCTTATGGCTGCATCATATTTTATAAACACTCTCCAACACCCTCTGATTGGTTTAATAAAGAGCTGAATGTCCTATAGCAAAGCAAGAAAAGATAGCAGAACTTCCAGGCAGAGCTAGGAACTCTGGGAAAGAACCAGGCAAGAGGGATTTGTCAGCCAGACACTAAGGAAGAAACAGGTGCCAGTACTCAAGAGGTAATGAGCCATATGGCAGGATAGAGATTAGTATAAAGGTTAGTATAAAGATTAGTATCAAGTTAAATTAAATCTAAGAAGTAGTTAGGAACAAGCCTAAGCTAAGGACAAGCTTTCATAATTAATAAAAGATCTCCATGTGGCCAGCATAGCTTACATAGCAAGTAAAACAAAACAAAAACCCCAGTAGGCCATATGGTGATGGAACATTCCTTTAATTCCAGCACTCAGGAGTCACACAGACTTCTGAAATGTCTTACCTTCCTGTGACACTGTCATCTATCCCGTGCCAACTCACTTCACTCTGTCTAATGCACATCCATCCATAGCCACATTCTCACAATTACAGGAAGGCCTCTGGTTAAGAACCATTACATACAAATGTGACTAAAACATGAGCGTGTAGGTAAAGCATTTGCCTGAAGTCATATAACTGCATGCTCCCCTTCACTCACCTGGGTCTCTTCCATATCACCCAGGTCCAAGAAGAGGTCGAGATCACAGCCATGAACATCAAAACTATTTACAGAAGAGCCAAAAGGATGGACCACACAGCCTAGGTATCAAAGAATAAAAATCAAAAAATATTAGGGGGCTGGCAAGATGGCTCAAAAGGTGAAGGTCTGATGAGCTGAGTTTGATCCCCAGGGATCCATGCAGTAGGAGAGAACCGACTCCTAAAAGTTACTCTCACCTCCATAAGCATGTGTGTCACTTGTGTACACATATAATAAAGAGGGGTAAAAGGACAGGGAGCTCTCCGTTCAAGAACATACTGAAGTACAAAGAAGAGCAAGCAAATGAAACACCTACAGCTGAGGGGAGATTGAAGGTTCAAAACTGGAGTACAGGGAGACTGACAGAGGTGTGAGAGATGTGAGAGAGAGCTCAGACTTACAGCAGGGGACTCACCAGGAAAGAACTCCGTGAAGACCTCCTGCATCAGGGCCACAACAAGGTTCCGAAGCTGCCGCTCAGCCTCAGACAACTCCCTCAGTTCCACAAGCTTCACCATCTGTGCCCCCACATCTGCAGCCTCAGCCAGGGCTTGGGCCAACTGGTGACTATCTGAGTCCACTCCTTTGGGAGACTTGGAAGCTGGGCTCTGGAACTCTTTCTGCTCCCTTGGCCGGACACGAAGTCCATGTCCCCCAAGGCTGTGCTTGGGCTGTGATAAGACAGCCTCCCGAGCACTTATGTCTCCCATCTCCACGATGGCAAACACCCCCTGGAAAACCAAATGAGAGCAAAGTTGATGGTTTGGCAATCAAGAATCAAGCATATGTTTTAACAGTAGATGAGAATCTTTGAAATGGGAACTAGCCCATATACTGGGAATATTTACTTGATTTTTTTAAAGAGGGAACATACTCAGATAACTAGTCTTCACCCTTATCCCATACATTTTTATTCCGGGCTGTCAATTAAAATTTCATTGACTGCCTCATACACTTCACCATAACTTAATTTCACACGTTAAAATAAGACCCATCCAGTCAGGCTTGGTGGTACATGCCTGTAATCCCAGACTCAGGAGGTAGAGGGCAGGGTGAGATTGAGATGGCCCAGGCAATAAAGGCACTTGCTGCCTAGCCTGATGATCTGAATTTGAGCTCCCTGGGATTTACATGGTGAAAGAGTACAACTGACTACTAAAAGTTATTCTCTGATGTCTTTATCTGTGCCATGCATGTCCCCCTGATCACCTACCACACAGACACACAAAACCAACAAAATGTAAGGAGCTCAGAGGTTAAGAGCACCTATTGCTCTTTCAAAGGGCCTGGGTCTGGTTCTCAGCACCTCTATGGCAGGTCTCAACCATCAGTTACTTTAATTCTAGGGGATACGATACTCTCTTCTGACCTCCAAAGGCACCAGGCACCCACAAACATGTAGGATAAAATTCATACACATAAGTCTTTTTTAAAAATTAAAATACAATTTAAAAAACTTTACAGGAGTTAGAAAGATGACTTAGCAGTTACAAGTTTGGTTCCCAATACCTGTACCAGCTAGCTCACAACCACCTGTAACTCCAGCTCTAGGGGATTTATTGCCCACTTCTAGAGTTAAAGGCACATGTACACAGCTTCAAACACAAACACATGTGTACATAATTTAAAACAAAAACAAAATCTTGGTCAGGCTCAGTGGCACACACCTTTAATCTCAGTTCTTGAAAGGCTACAGAGGCAGATTTCTGTGAGTATGAGGCCAGGCTGATCTACCTATCAAGTTCCAAGACAGCCAACCAGGGAGGGGAGGAGGGGGGGAGGGAGGGAGAAAGGGAGAGGGAGAAGGAGAGGGAGGGAGGGAGAGAGAGAGAGAGAGAGAGAGAGAGAGAGAGAGAGAGAGAGAGAGAGAGAGAGACACTGACTGACTGACTGACTGAGACTGAGACTGACTCAAACAATAAAGCCGGGCAGTAGTAGCACACACCTTTAGTCCCAGCACTCAGGTGGATCTCTATGAGTTCAAAAAAAGCTCTGTCTACAAAGTCAGTTCCAGGACAGCCAGGGCTAGCTACATGAGGAACTTTTCTTGGAAAAAAAAATAATAATAATAACAAAATCTTTTTAAAAGGAGAGTTGGCGGGAAGATCAGGAGCTCAAGGCCAGCCTCAGCTACATAGCAAGTTTGAGCCCGGCCAGAGAGACATAAGATTGACTCTCAAAAAGCCCCCAAACCAAAGTGTAACTTTTTTCTAGCTGACTCCTTTAACGATAAGAATCCATGGCAGGGAGGGAGGGTCCATATGTGGAATTCTAGAGAAATCCCTCAGTGATTAAGAACACTTGGTGCTCTTACAAAAGACTGGAATTCAGTTCCCAACACTCACATAGAACAGCTTGCAACCACCTCTAACTCCAGCTCCATACAATCCAATGGCCTCTTCTGGCCTGGGCACTTGTACTCACATACACATGACCACATACAGACACACACAAACATTAAATCATTATTACTATTAATGTTGGGGTAAAGTGCTTGCCACCAAACCTGACCCTGATTTCAATCCCCTGAACACATGACAGAAGAGAATCCCAAACACTGTCCTCTGACCACCACATTTACACCATTGGCCATGCATGTGCACACATGATAAAATTTCAAAAAGAACACATGTTGGGCTTAGAATGCAGCTCAGTGATAAAGTTGTGTGCATAAAATCCTGGATTTAAGCCTTAGCACCAAAATATAACAAAAAAATAAATAAATAAATAAACCCACCTGCTACTGCTAATAATATAAACACACACACTCTAATAATAAACCCTGTCTTCAAGGAACTTACTATCTAGGATCACCAATAGTGCGACAGCTAGGCTGCTATTACTTGGGTTTAGCTTAACATAGCTGAACATTTCTTTCTTTCTTTTTTTTGTAAGGTAAAACATTAGCAGGATCAAGGCAAACATGACTGCTTGTGGGTAAAAATGCATGTTCTTTTATGTCATCTGTTCCTATAGAGAGGCACTCTGTATAAAGACTAGTGTCAGCATAAAGACATATTCAGATGAAGAGAAAGAAACTGATATCAACAAATAAACCCCTACATCCAATCAACTAGTTTTCAAGAGGATAATAAGACCAGTGGGAAAAGAATCACTTTATAAATGATACTGGGCCACCTGATAGTCATAAAGAATGTTGGACCCTTTCCTCCTTATCGTAACAAAAAAAATTACACAGGTCTCACTAGCACATAGCCATGAATCACAGATGGGAAGTGACTGATAATGGATATGGGGATGGTTTGGAGATAAAGGCCACTTTGCTAACATTCAGAAGTACCCAGGTTCAATCCTAGAACTAAAAGAGAGAGAGAGAGAGAGAGAGAGAGAGAGAGAGAGAGAGAGAGAGAGGAAGAAGAAGAAGGAGAAGAAGAAGAAGAAAAGGGGTGGGGGTGGTAAAAGAATAGGGCAAATGCCTTTAATATCAGCCTTTAATTGTAGGATCAAGGAGGCAGAAGCAGGTGAGTCTGTGAGTTCAAGGCCAGCCTGGTCTAGATAGTAAGTCCCAGTCAGCTAGAGTTACATGGCAAAAGCCATAGTTTCGTGATAAGTACCCTGATACATACATATACGTTTGGTAAACAAAACCCTCATAATTAATACTGGTGAATAAAATCCAAAGAGTGGAGAAGATGTCAGAATTTCACAAACTGACCTACTCAAGGTTCTAAAATGTCTACCAAGGACACATCAAAACAGACGGCAGGTTTCTCTCTTTGCATATGAAGCAAACCTGTCTGAAACCTGTTTGCATATGAAGCAAACATCCCAGAGCCATCCACTCTACCTTGTCCTTGTCCATGACAATATTGGCCACAGGGCCAAATGTCTGAAAGTACTCAGAGAGCTGAGCAGAACCCACATCCCTGGGAAAGCCACTGACAAACACACTTCGAAGTCCTTGGGCCTTTCTGGTAGCTCAGAGCCATCCACTCTACCTTGTCCTTGTCCATGACAATATTGGCCACAGGGCCAAATGTCTGAAAGTACTCAGAGAGCTGAGCAGAACCCACATCCCTGGGAAAGCCACTGACAAACACACTTCGAAGTCCTTGGGCCTTTCTGGTAGCTCGTAATTGTACCAAATCCCGGTGCTTCCGGCCTTTCAAGTGGGCATCTAGGCTGGGTCCTGCAGAGACAAGTGTCAGACATAAGCATATAAAGTATCTTTTAGTGTACCTGGTCTCTTGCTCTGCTCTCTACATATGGAAATATTCTGTTCCTTCAAAGACAAAGGGTGACACTGGAACACTTGATATTCTTTCCTTTTCTACACACTGCTTTCTCTAAGTGGTCTAAGGGAGAAAGAGCAGGTAGTTCTTAAGCCATCGTAAGCATTAACTAGAGCAACATCTGCACATTGTAGAGAAATTAACAAGTAATTTGTCCAAGGTCATATGTAGAAGAACTAAATAAATTAAGGCCCTGGATAATTCTCAGGAATAAAAAGTAGGTATTTCAAATAAATCATTTTCTCAGATACATTATGGAAATGATCGTGCCTAACACATTGGCATCATTCACATACAGCTCTGGCCTTCTGGTCTGTGGTAAGTGTAGAACATTAGCTATTAGTATTATTTTAGTATCAGTCAGCTGCGTGATGCCATGGAGTATGTTATGTGGACAAAGAAGGCTCCTAAGTTGCTAGCTTGCCCTAATGAGCAGAGTGCTTGGGGGGGGGGGGGGGGGGGGGCGGGGACGTCATTCACAAAGAAAACACCAGAAGGCCTTGTTAAAGGGAGATCATAATTACAGACATGAAAGGTAGGATCTGATGTGTCACTGAGCCGCTTACAATGTCACAATGACCTAATCCACCTTCCAAACCCCCTTTCTCACAGGCACCTTCCGCACTCATTCAGGCCATGCTGTTTCACTCATCCTCGCTTTTGGAGAATTCCTCCACTGGGGAGTCTCCGACTGAATTACTGCCTTCTCTCTGATCCCTCGCTCTGTAAACATACCCGTAGTGTACTGAAACTACATCAGGCCAGACAATGAGTTCCTAAATCCCCTTCCCTATTCTAGAGACCAGCAAAGTACCAAAAACAAGGGGGAGGGGTGATGATTTTAAAGGGAATAATGAATATTTCACTATGGAGATTTTCCATAGTGGAAACGACAGGTCAGATTTTCCCCACTCTCCAGTGCCCTGGGATATGCTGAGTGAAAACAGGTGGAGGACCCTAGCGCCAGCAAAAACGAAAAACAAACACACACACAAAAAAAACATAACCTAGATAACCCTAACTTTCACTAGCACCCGCCTCCCTCACTAGCCACCGCTTACGGTTGGCTGTAGTAACGTCGCAGAGGCAGCAACGAAAGCGGCCACGCGGCAGCGATACAACATCGGAATCCACCGCCGCCATAGCCACTCTCCGGTACGGACCGCCTACAACCTATTCCGCAACCTCCGCAACACACAACTAAAAATTGTAACGTTCCGAGAAGTCACTTCCGTCAACGCAGTAGGAAGTGACGTTGTGTCCTACGCTACCCTGTTCCTCCAGAAACCTCGTTCGTAGGGTTGAGAGTCCCAGCTCTAAAACACTTTCAGGAAAAGCCGCCCCTCGACGATGCTTATTGGCCTACAGTTTACTAGTTGGAGTGCTTCGTTCCACTCCGGCGTTGATTGGCCTGAAAAATCGTGAATATTCATTAAACAGCCACAAAGGCGGGCTTGCTTCTTGACAGCAGAGGTCTTTCTTTGCCAAGTGGTGGCTGCGATCTGTGCCTTCATTTCACCACACAACTGCCCCCTCAAATCTCTTATTTTACCCTGCTAATAGAAGCAGAGGGTGGGTGTTTCCAATCCTTTGCCTTGTGGAGCTCAGGGACTCCCACATCCTCAGGTCAGTTCCGTTCTCCGCAGCCGGATCCTTCTACAATGTTCTCAGCGCTGTCCCTCCCTGTCCCTCCCTCCCCCATCAGCTGGATTCAATGAGGGCAACGCCAGATGGCTACTACCTCAGTCTGCCAGTTTCTTCCACAGATGTAGTCCGAATTAAGTATATTAACGAGGCCCGTTTCAAGGCAGTACAATGAAGAACAGACTACAGTGATAAGAGATAAACACATTCATTCAAGGGAGTGGAAGGGGGTGAAACTGGAAGTGTAGCAGATCCCCAGTCAGAATAAGTCTTGTACGTTCAGAAGAAGAGAATATGAAAGCTGAGCACAGGGACTGTTAATGAAACGGGGGCTATCAGGTGAGCTCAGCACCTTGTGCTGTATCAGCCACACAGTAGACCTTAAGCAGAAAACCAGTCTGTGACTTTAGCTGAGTCACCAATGAGGCCCTGTGTCACTCCTTATTGGGCCCTGCTCAGGCATCTGACCCTTATGCCAAACCAAAAGAGCAGACCAAACCAAAAAAGTAGAGAATACTGCTGTACATGTAACAGCAGGGGCAGTTTCGAAGGTTGGTTGTGTTAATCCTGAGGCAGCAGTCTGTATACATACACCACTGAGTTTGAAGTTCAGTCTAGCAGTACCACACCTAAACCACTAAGGTTGGATGCATCTGCTTTGTTTCTTTGTTTTGTAGACTGGACTGGCCTCAGAACTCAGATCTGCCTGTGTCTGCCTCCCCATTGCTGAGATTAAAGGTGTGTGCCAACACCACCAGCACTTAGTGGGATACATCTTAGCCTGGTTGCTAGCATTTCCTAGACTCCTAAATGAAAGTAGAGTCTGAGGATGTAGGTAGCTCAATAGTGGAGCATTTGCCTAGCATGCACCAGGCCCTGGGATCAATTCCCCAGCATCAAAAGGAAGAAGTGGGTAACAGGAAGACATTCTCACCCCTTCTGTGGAGACTCAGCCATTAAGAGAGCTTTGAACGAATCTAGACCAAGATACTGCTTGCACTCCAGCCAATGGGAGAAGCTTGAGTCCCACAAGGCTAGCTGGCAGACTTCCTCCCAGTCCGGCTGCATGTCTCATAAAGCTGTTCCTAGAACAAGCACCATCTGTACCTCTTTCATTGTCCTTTGTCCTCTATTTTCCCTCTCAAAATCACCCCCAACAAACACACACACACACACACACACACACACACACACACACACACACACGCAGCAGCAGAGAACAGCTGAGCCTGGAGGAGCTGAAGAAAACAGCTTTTTATTCATTGCTATAAGAACCAATTACAGAATCTGAGGTTAAAAAACAGACAAAAGATCTTTATTTCTGAGAATTGGCATATAAAAGGCAGAAGGAGAAAGGGGAGGGAAGAAAGAGCATGGGCTGGGGTTGATGCCAGCTTAGGGCCCTCAAACTCCAATTAGGAAAGTCCGGACACCGGACAGTAAGAGTAACCCCCCATTAGAAAATAAAGAAAAAAAGAGACATGGCAGTATACACCCCTTCCCCCTGCCAGGGACCAACACCTGATATGTTTACTCTTCCCCTCCTCCATCCCTTTTACAAAGGGAGGTAAATTTTTAAAAAAATTAAAAAACCCTCCCCAGAACTGTCCAAACCAACTGTGGGTCCCAGGCCCAAATAGGGTAGGTACACACACAGACAAGTTCCTATAGGCTGTTCTCCATCACAGGCATAGAGAAGCCCAAAAAGGGGAGTTACTGGCAGTAACACCAGAGGGTGTCCAACCCCTGCAAGGACACACACACACCAGCTTCAACCCTCCCTCACTCCTTACTCCCTTTGATACCAAAAGGAATGGAGATTTGTATGCCCTGGGCACCCACCCCTCTATCTCTCACCCCACCTCCCTTCCCTAAGATGCTCAATCCTCCAGGACAATGGGCTCATTGGTGCTGGCAGGATGTGACGATGCGGGCAGAGGAACTGGGGGCCGCACTGTCATCAGTGTTGACTTCACCTTCAGGGGTAAGTTGGGCCTTCGGGCAGCTCGGCGCATTTCCAGGTGAGTTAGAGCTTTCCTTAAAGCCCTGGCCAAAAAGCAGGAACAAACAGGGAGGCTCGAGGAGCACCGAGAATCAGCCAGGTCAGACTTCACAATGCTTCTACAATTCTACTCTTCTGGTACCCACATTCTTTCGTGCACCTATCTTTCTCAGATACTCCTGCTTCCAATGCTGGATAACTTGGATTGTCAGCCTCTCAGCCCCTCCCATGGTGAACTCCCTCCCTACCTGGTATCCTTTGTGGCCACAAATACCACTGGATTGGGAGCATCAGCAGGGTTTAGTTTCTGACGCTTGGCTCCTGGCTGTGAGCTTGAACGAATCCCTGAAGCCAGAGGCCTTCCATTGGCAGAGAAGGGGACCCCTGGCCCTGTGATCTGAAAAAGGATGTGGTACATGATGAAGAACTACCTCCCTGAGACTACTATTAGCAACAAAAGCCCACCCCAGTCAGCTTTTCCAACCCATTCTGTCAACTCACAGTCTCATAGGAACGTTTCACCACAATGCCTCCCAGGCCTCGACTCTGGGTCAGCTGGTTTCTGTTGATTGGTGTCTTGGTGCCCCGAGGTGTTTTGGGTTTCAGAGGTGCCTGGGCCACTATCAGTAGAGGGAGAAGGGGGATGAAATAGAAAATGTTCCTACCTTCCTTGCCTGTGTAGCTTCGTTAACATTCTTTCTTCCCTGTCTACCCTGACCACTTGTTTACCCTAATGGCCTAAAGACTAGTAATGGAGAAAAGGCTATCAAGCTACTTACCCCATATTTGAAAAAAAAACATTATGTTTTCAGATCAGAAAATACTTATATAATAAAGCCACTTCTGTGGCAGAGATGGAGCCAATGTTAAACCACTTATCCTGAGTATATGAGGTCCTGGGTTTTGATCTACAGCATCACTACCAAAAAATAATATTAACAAGAAGATCATAATACTAAGAAGCATACTAATACTATAATACTAAGACTCTTAGATAGCCTGGCACCACCCAATCTGTTTCTCTACCTTCCACCCACCCTGGATTGAGTGTAATTCCCCATCTCGTACCCAGATCTTTGACGATAGTTGCCAAGGGAAGCCGCACCAGAGGGTGAATTTTCAGTGGCGTCTTGGCAGCCTTAGGAAGTCGGATAGAACCTGGAGAACAGAAGAAAGCTTCTGGGTATTCTGCAGCTTTGTTTTGGTTTATTGAAATGGTCCTGTTATGAAGCCCCAGCTGACCTAGAACTTGCAACTTGCTATCATCCTCTTAACTCCACCTTTCTAGTACTTGGGATAGAGGCATGTGTAACAATGCCTAGCCTTCATTTTTGAGATTGGGTCCTATTAATAATCCAGGCTAGCCTGGAACTCATTACATAGCCCAGTCTAATAGGACCTAGGTAGCTATATCCTGTCTCAGCCTGAGGGCTTACATTCTAGGCATGCATCACCAGACGCGGCAGATCAAAATTTTCTAAAGGAACTTCACTATTCTCACCTACGTCCAAGAACTCTAAACACCCTCTGTGGCCCACTATCCCTGCAGTCACTCACTGCTAGCACTACCACTCCAGTCCTTACACTCTGCTTTGATGGCATTGGCGTTGATAGGTGCATAGGGTCTTCGGGCAGCCCTCCTTGGCTGTAATAGGTCTCTGCACATCCGTCTGGCAAGACGAGTCAGCTTTGTGGTCTGGAGCAAGAAAGTTTGCCTGTTCTTAGCCAGCAACTTGGCCCGGTTAGCACTGGTTGTATAGGGGGAGAGACTTTGAGCTTCAGGTCTGGATAAATGACCTCTTGAGTGTGGCTCCTGGAGGAATGACATATGAAAAAGAGAAATGGAAAATCAACACCACAGTGCTGTCCTCCATCACCTGCAGACAGCCAACGATTTCTATCTGACCTCTTCACCAAACCCCACCCAACCTTCCTGGCTTCCTAATACTTAGCAAGTGCTCCTGCCCATCTGACAGTCTCCATGGAAGAGGTCGTCAAAGGTTTTCTGACCTTTGCCTAAAGCTCACACCGGTAAGCCCACTAACTACTCTCCCCATCCCCACATGTTCTTGTAGTGATTCTTTTCTATTTGTTGAGACAACATCTAACTATGTGGTCCTAACTGACCTGGAGCTTGCTATGCCTACCAGACTGGCCTCTAACTCAAGAGACCCACTTGCCTTAGTCACCATGTCAAGATCCCACCCACTGATTCTTACTGTGGTGCCCCGAGCAGCCCCTTCAAGCTGAGTAGGGGTCTTCAGTCCCCCATACTTCTTCCAATAAATCCAACAGGAAGCACAAAGCCGACACTGCATGTTAGGTGGGCCCCAGGCATACCACTGGGCAGACTGTGTGGCTACAGGAGCAGAGAGAGAAGGGACATTTGTTGGCAGGAAATATGCCACTCGAGGTCCTCAAATTCCTAGGACAGAGCCCTAGGACCCTAGCCACCCTAGAGCCACCCATCTCCAGCAACCCTATCCCTCCTTGGAACTCACTGTGGCAGCTCTCACAAGTTAGGCCTTTCTGGAATCCAGCCCCATTCATGCCAGGTTTTGAACCCACAGAAATGATCTGGTTGGGGTTTGGCTTAGTACTAATGAAGGAAACAAGAGGAGAAGGCAGAAGCTAGTTAAGAAAATAACCTACTTGTGTGTCTTTCTCCTACCAATCCCTTCTATTTCTCATTCTCTGGAGTGCTGGGGATTAAGCCCACAGCCTTGTGCACACTAAGCCCATGCTTCTCATCGAGCTACAGCTTCTACAATCTGCTTCTGCTTCCTGCTATCATTATCCTTCTGCCACACTTACTAAGTGGGGATGTAGACCTGTTTCAGTTTGCTGTCCGCTTCAGCAGCTTTCAATCTTTTCTGTAAGAAGGAAAGAATAGAAAGAAATTCAGAGCATCTCAGTACAAACAAAATCAAACAAAGCAAAAGGCAGAGAAGTAAGCAGATGGCCTCTGGTCTAGCCTCCCAGCCAGCCTTACCCATACCTGCTGAATATACCGATCTGTGGTTTTCCACATGTAATAAAACTGGACGATGCTTGCAAGTGACTTCCAGGGTAGCTAAAAAGACCAGCAAACAGAGGATGATGGCGTCTGATCCTAGGCCCTGGCTCCTTCATGCTCTCCCTTCTCCCAGTCCCGTTCACTCACAAAGTCCTGGCGGATATCATTGAAGTCCTTCCCATACTTCTCTAGAGCCTCCTCAAACAGCATGGCCTCGGAAGCTGACCACTCCTCCATCTCATCCCGACAGAGCACGGGGCCTCCCTGTGGTACCAGGGTCGACATAGCCTTGGCCAAGTCATAGCCATTCTTTTGCAAGGTGTCCATGGCATGGAACTACCAGAAATACAGAACAAAGCTGAGGACTTGCTGCCCTTTAAGCACCTCTACCTTCTCCAAGACTCCCTGCTCCTCTCCTGCCTCAACATGCCAACTAGCCATCATCAGCATGTGCTTACCAGGGTGATATCTCGGGATGCAGCAGCCGCACTCATGTGCAAGCTTGGCTGCCGGATTGAACTGCTGCAGTCGAGGGCTCGTGCAAAGGTTCCCACAGCTCTAAGGAGAGATTGACAAGTCAAGGGAAGAAAACAGTTCAAGCAGGTTCAGGAACTAAGGAGAAAACAACAAAAATGCCCAGGCCTAAAACAAAACCCACTCTAAAAAATAAAAAATAGATGAGACTCAGAACTCAATCCATTCCTCCCCAGCCCACCTTTCTGATCCACCCATCCTCACCGGGCCACCACAAGAAACTGATCAATCTGTCGGTCTGTGAGAGGGTTGTCTGGGTCCCAGACTTTCATCTCCATCTTCTGTTGGATCCGATTATCCGATTCTCCTGAGGAAGCAAGCAATGGAATCACCATGGAAGGAGAGAGAGGGAAATAACTAGTCTCTTACTCACTCACAATGGCCCTTCTTCCTCTTCTCTGCTTGGAGTCTATCAGACTTCAGAATTCCCCTCCCAGCTGTGCCCACTTATCTCTTTCAGGTTCCTAAGTCTCGTTCTGCCAGAGTCACAACAGAACACCTAGCAGATTGTGCACTTGTACCCCAAATCATGCTATCAACAGAAACTTTCATGTTCAAACACTTCTACTCTGTTGCTTACCCTCTGCCAAACGATCTGGGATCTCAGCTTGGAATTTGCAACCAACTCTGATCTCCCCTTGATCAGCAAGAAGTGTCTTCTGCACAGGATCAAACACCAGTGAGTAAAAAAAGCAGTCCTAAAGAGGAAGAGAGGAGGTTAGTGGGAAGGAATCCACATAGACAGTGAGGTCTATCCAGACTGTCTACGCCTTTTGGGAGCAACATTCCCTCACCTCCCTCTTCTCACGATAGCTCCTCACCTCCTTTTCCAGATACTGGTTTAAGATATCTGTCTCATTCAAGAGAGTCACACTGCACTTCCCCCTAAAAAAACAAGACAGACCCAAGAGTCCTGGATGAGCAGTGCGCACCTTCTTGTCTGCCAGCTCCAGTACGCCACCCTTCCTCTCCATCTTCTAAATCAGGGCACACAGGCCACAATGGCCCTGACTGTCCTATACCTTATGTGTGTGGCTGGTAATGATTCAAACTGCCGAGAAAGAAAAAGCTCTCGGTGCTTCAGCTGATGTCTCTGCTGCTCTGAGACCCCTGGCTGCTTTGACTCCTCTTCAAACTCCCCTAGAATATTGAGGAAGAAACCAAGTCAGAAACAAATTCAGAACAGGTACCTTAGCCGGCTAGCTCGTCCAGGTAAACGACACCCTACCTCAGTTGCTGCACGTCACTGTCACTTTCCTTGGGCGTCTCACTCTTACCCTACCAGCTTTCCCTTTTGGCCTCACACCTCACTGTGGACGTTCAGTCCTCTAACGCCATCAAGGGAATCATCACATCCTTATATTGTGAGAGTACAGGAAATGCACCCAAGCCTAGCTGCCAATACTGACACCACTCAGAAAGCACAAACAGAGCCATAGTACAGTATGATGTCATATTTAGCTCTTTCTTACACAACCAGCCTGGGGTCCTACAATCCAGTTAAGAAGAAGTAAAAATAGCATACATGGTCGTCGTTTATTTACCAGTTCCTCTTCATACTTCAGGACCCGTTGCTGTGTCTGAAACATTACACACAACCTAATGTGCCCTTTCTTTCTACTTAGCTAATAATAGTTTGTGGGCTTTCAAGAAGAGCAACTCTGAAACCAGTGCCAACAACCTTCCTCACCAAAAAGCAGCAGCCTACACTGAAATCTTGGTGGAAACAGTTAACCTGGCTAAGTGCCAACCAAAGTGGAAGGGGACAGAAAACTCAGGCACATATTCCTTAGTGCACTGTTCCCCTGAAAAGTTGGGGGTGTAGAATGGGGGGGGGTCCATGTCTCTCTGTGTGTGCTCTCAGAAACCCAGGGGTAGGGCAAGGACCACACCCCCAACCCTTCTGATTGGACAAGGCCAAGGTCAACCCCTGCCAAATGGGCCTGGAAACCCCAAAGGGCCAGGAAACTTGGTCCAGCTCATTAACCCTTTCATGCCTATGGCCTGAAAAAAAAAATCTAGGAGAAAAAAAGGAGTTAAAAGAAAAGTTAAAAGAAAATTACAAGATAAAGATCATAAAGAAAATGCAGACACAGCAAAGAGAAGTAAGAAAGACACTAATTATGGAGAGGAGAAAAGACTGCAGGAAAGTTCAAGAGAACTTCTCCTGGCATCTCTATCAGTGCTTTGGCATCACCTCCTCCCTGTTAAGCAGGCTTCTCAAAACAGCATCCTACTCTTCACCTTGACCACCCCTCACTAACACTGTCCCAAAGCACCCAAATGTCCCCAAGTGCCTGCTTCTCTACAGCTTTTTTCACTTCCTATCTAAGTATCTCTCCACTCACACACACACAGAAGCCACACTCTGACTTTCCTTATCATGGTCTGCACGATGTTCTTCCAACCCAACATGTAACAACAGGCCTCCCTCCCTAGACCAGGCGCTCCCCACCCCCAACTCACGCCCTGCCTTGGGCATGCTACGGGGGAAACACCTGCAGGAACATGTCTAGTCCTCAGATCCTGGGGGGGGTGGGGGGGGGTGGGAGGGGGGTAGTAAGGAATGAAGAGACTCACTAGCATTACTGTCAGCCAAGCTGTTGAGACTACTAGAAATATCCCTTCGCCGGAAAAGACAAACAACCTTTGCTTCCACGTTTCCATTTGCAGTCTAAAGGAGGGAGAAAAACACGACAAGGAAAATTGGCCATTTGAAAGTGGAGGTGCAGAGTCCAACAACAGTAGTGTCTGTCTCCTTAAGGGTCTAAGTAGAGCCGGGCGGTGGTGGCGCACGCCTTTAATCCCAGCACTTGGGAGGCAGAGGCAGGCGGATTTCTGAGTTCGAGGCCAGCCTGGTCTACAAAGTGAGTTTCAGGACAGCCAGGACTACACAGAGAAACCCTCGAAAAAACAAAAACAAAAACAACAACAACAAAAAAAAAAAAAAAAAAAAAAAAAAAAAAAAAAAAAAAAAAAAGGGGGGTCTAAGTAGAAAACGTAGAAAAACTTAGCAGTAAAGACTTAATATTCAAAGATAATTTCAGGATCAATGAAAAGAATCTCCATGGTTTTAAGATCACCCTGGTCTACACAGCAAATTCCAGGCAGCCAAGTTTACATAATAGAGAGACCCTGTATCTAAAACAAACAAACAAACCTCCACTCACCTTATTGAGCTCCTCAATCCGTCTAACAAGGTAAGGATTGCTGGAGGAGTTCTCAAAATAGACGTAATCTGTAGGGGGTGGGGAAGAAACAAGAGGATCAGACAAGAAAACGAGAGCACCCAGAAAAGAAAGTCGGTCTGTGTGAACCAAAAAGAGACAAAATTCTAGGGAGAGATGAAGTGGAGATGAAGAAGGAGACGTACAAGAGGAGAGACTTAAGAAAATAAGTATTAGCCATTAGCTGGGCAGTGGTGGCATATGCAGTTAATCCCTGGGAGGCAAGGCAGGAGGATCTCTTGGTTCAACACCAGCCAGATCTACAGCTTGAGTTCCAGGACAGCCAGGGCTACACAGAGAAACCGTGTCTCGAAAGAAACAAGGGGAAAACTTGCCTCAAAAAGAAAGAGAGAGAGAGAGAGAGAGAGAGAGAGAGAGAGAGAGAGAGAGAGAGAGAGAAACTCGAGCAAGCGAGCAGGCAAAGAGATATGGAACTATTTTGCCGGGCACTGGTGCCACGCACCTTTAATCCCAGCAGTCAGGAGGCAGAGACAAGCAGATTCTGATCTGAGTTCGAGGCCAGCCTAGTCTACAGTATGAGTTCCAGGACAGCCAAGGCTACACAGAGAAGAAACCTTGTCTAGAAAGAAACAAGGAAAAAAGAAAAAGGAAATGAGTTTTTACCCCCTACCCCTGCAAAACCCAGTTCTAAAGTCAGATCTTCACTCAAAAGTGAGACTTAAGAAATAAGAACATACAACTGGAGTCCATACAACTTTGCATTGAAGTTGCACCCTGTATCGGAGAATTGAGTAAACCGTTCAGGCCCCACCTTCATGAACGCACAAGCCTCCACAAAAAAGAAACCCTCTGCGCGCCTGGCTCTCCTGCGGCTGGCCCGGCGGTCAATCGGGCCCCTTCCAAAGCCACTTCCAGACCGGCGGTCCAGTCGCAGATCTCAGAGCACCGTTACCGCTGCAGGTAAGCCTCTGCGCCCGATAGCGTCGCCGCCACGGAACCATAGCTCTCGGTTCCGGTTCCGGTCGGTGCCGCGGCCCATACGACCCGAGATGTGGCTCTCCTGCGCCTGCGGACACCGAGTCTCCCTGATCCCGGCCTCAGCCTCTTCCGCCAGGGTACTTACCTCCCACCCGGTACATGTTAGCCGCCATGGCCGTTCCCGCCGCCGCCGCCTCCGGCCACACAAAGAGGTCCGGGAGGCTCGCGGGGGCAAAGCTCAGCTCCAGACGAAGCCCCCAGCGCGGGGCTGACGCCTTGCGGAAGTGTCGATGGGACCCGTGCAGCCAGCACTTCTGCTCGCTCAGCCGTCGCGGTTCATCACTGCCGCGCGATGACGACGCTGCTGATATAGCCTCACGCCCGACACCTAGGCCGGCTCCGGTCTGCTCGGCTTCTTCCGGAACGAGCTCGATTCCTGCCTGACCGGAGTGAGGTTCCGGCTCCTAGCGTCCTCACCGAGTGCCAGCAGACGTCGTGCGGTGCCAACCGCTGGGAAGGTTTTGCCCTGCCCGCGTCCGGGTTCGCCTCCTTCCGGAACACCTTCGGCCGATCCGGAGAACAAGGCCCAGCGCTCGGCTCAGGTCGGAGAGCAAGACCCCACAGATCGGCCACTTCCGGAAGGAACTCGGCTCCTTTCGCTCAGCCGCTGCCCCGCGCTCGGTTATTTCCGTTGCAGCTCGACCCCGCCCCCGAGGGCGGTGGGGAGCCGGAATTAACTCTCTGCACTGAGTCCTAGCAGCTCCCCGACAGTGGCGTCGAAAGGCGCGCGCGCGCGCGCCCTCACGCTTCTTGAGGTTATTTGCAAGCTGCTTTGCCTGTTATTTGCATATTTGGTCTGAGCTCCCTTTTCTCTTCCCGCCCTGCACTTTTTTCTTTCATCCTTACACAACTGGGCCCCTGAGGGACCCGCCGCACAAAAGCACCAGGCAGTGACTTTTTTCTTTTTATTGCCCCTCACCGGGCAGAAGGCGTCGGAGCTGGGTTGCCCGGCTCAGCAAGCAAGTCTGTTATCATGTGTGCAATGGGGTGTTGGCCCTTCCAGGAAAATACGCAATTGGGAATGTATTAAGTCAAAGAAAAAGCCAGCCCAGGTAAAGACTGTCATTGGTCCTAGGGGTTGTGTGGCCAGACCACAGTACCAGAGGGACAAGATAATCCAGCATCAATCACACGTCCAGGGAGGAGGCAGGGGACAGAGAGGGAGTTCTAGATGGTGTGGCAGGAGCGGGCCCAGAGCCTCCTGCCCCCAGCACTCTCCACTGAAAGATGCTAGCATCCTTGCCACCTAAGGAGACAAGGTATGAGTCGTCGTGTGTGAACCGGACACTAGTCACGTGGCTGCCATGGCCTGAGTACATACGACTTGGCGCCTAGATGAGAAAAAAAGAACAGCTGCAGCAATGGCAGGGTCCCAAACCTACCCACCTGGGCCCAATGGTCCCCGGAGGCCTCACCTTGGCTCGAGCGCATGGGTACTGAAAGAGGTGTACTTTGCAGAAGTCGTCTGCCACAGCCACCACCCGTTCATTGTGGGAGCGGCAAAGGGAGTTGATGTCTGTCCCATCTGAGCCATCAGGCCACACACCTAACACAACAGGTGGCCTGAGCCCGGCTGCTACCCACAACCTAGAGCTACAGTGTTTCCGGTTTTCAGGTTGCCACTGAGCTCCAGACAATCCTTCCAGTCCCAAGGGGCCTCCTACCCTGGATTTGCCGCTATTATCCCCACCCCGAGACGGCACACACCCAGTATACTGAGCCCAGAATGGGTTCCTCCTTGTTTCCCCAGCCCTCCTAAGGGGTTCCGGATCCTGGCTCACCATAGACGTGGAAGCCCAGCACACAGGTATAGGTAGCCCACTCCCGGTCTCTGCTCTCATAGCGATTCCTTAGCAGTTTGCAGCCTCCAGCCACATCCCCTAGGTGGAAATTGCCCCTGCTCAGCTGTCATTCTTTCCTCAGTTGAGAATGTGAACTGATCATAGGTATATTGTCCATTATGAACCACACCATGTGCTTCCTAAATTCTCACTGAAGTTGTTTGATTTGGTTTGACTTTAAGACAGTCCTGCATGGTGGTACACACCTTGAATCCCAGTACTAGATGGGCAGACAGATCTCGGAGTTGGAGGCTACCCTGGTCTACAAAGGGAGTTCCAGGACAACCAGGTGACAGAAGGAACCCTGTCTCAGAAACAGAGAATCTAGCCTAAGACAATACCTGGAACTTTCCATTCCTGCCTCAACTTCTGGATAAAGTACTAACAGTTTCCCATCAGCTTCTCCTTCCCAAATAAGGTAGCCCCTCCACAGTTGCCCTAAGAAGCCATCCCAAAGCAATATCTTCTTAGTGCATCATTCTTTTTCCTTTGTTTTGTATTTTGAGGCATGGTCTTCCTATGCAGCCTTGGCTGGCCTGGAACTCACTATGTAGTCCACGCTGGCTTTGAACTCAAAGATCTAACCACTTATCTCTGCCTCCCAAGTTCAGGGATTGCGTGGTCCATTTTTCAACTCCCTTTGAGTTCTTGTTGGAAAAGATATAGTGTGAAACTGTGGTTTACTTTACCTACTCACCAGATTGTTGCTATATGCACAATTCCAGCTCCATATCCCTCCACGTCAGCCCCTCCACTTGATGCTCCTCTAATACCATCATCCCTCCTGACTAAAAGCCTCCTGTCAACACCCATATAATTTCTTAGGAGACATAATCAGGAGGATGACAAATGCAAAAACAGCATGGGCCACATAGAGAATTCTAAGCCAGCCTAATACCAAAAAATAAATAAATAAATTAGCCCCATCTCCCTGCCACTCACAGTAAAGAATCTCATAATCCCCAGAATTGGACATGATGAAATTCCCATCCTTGGACCAGTCAAGGTGAGTGATAAAACTGGAGTGCCCCTGGGGAAGAAGAGTCAAGAATTTGACAAGATGGCTATCATCCCCAGACCAGCCATTAATGCATCAAACCCCTGTTACTGTGCCCACAGTTAACAAATCCCACCTTCCACCCCAGGGTCCTTACCACACATCTGCCAAAGCGGCTGGACTTAGTGCCACAACTGGAAACACTATAGATGTAGATCATGTTGTCATGGGAACCAATAGCCAGGTACAACCCATCTACAAAGAAACTTATTCAGACAAAGAAGAGCCAGAGCAGGACCCAGGTCCAGGGTGGGGGTGGCTCCCACCTGGGCTGTACCGGACAACTGAGAGCTGTTCATTGCCATCAGTGACATCAGACACAATCTCTCTGGTCTCTGTGTCCAAAACCAACCACCTGAAAGAGAGAAGGGAAGGAAGCAAGAGGGCAGGATGTGAGCCCACCCCCCAGGGAGGCTCTGAGCAAAGAATGAGCGAAGAGACAGAAAATGTCAGAAAGGCTGTGACGTCTGGAAGGAGGCCACCACTGCACTCTCAGGCTGGGGACTGGGAAGAGGCTAAAGGCATATGAAAGCTGAGGGGCTTCTGATGCCTCCTGGGAAAGAAGTCAGCAACTGCAGGCCAGGACAACCACAGAAACCTTGTGGGGTCAGTAAGCCTGTCACTTCCCTGTCCGGCCACCCACATCCACCCCTCCCAGTCCCACTGCTTCCCCATCCTGAGCTGCCATCCCATCTTGCTCCCAGACTGAAGATATAGATGGGGAAGACTTGGTGACAACAAGGGAGGGGAGGCCTGGGCTACAGAGAAGCACCTGAACATGAAAAGGTGTGGTCCAGCACTTTAGTTAGCCCTGGTCACCTCTTGTCCCTTCCCCTGCTACCAAGAACCCTTCCCTTCCTAGACGTCCCTGCATTTCTTTATAGGAGTAGGAGGTCTGGTGTTCTCTCACCTCCCAGTGTTCAGTCCTACAACCACCACTGCCCCACTTGGGTGGAAGTCAGCACATAGACCCGTCTCCTGAGAAAAAAGAAGGTAAATTCAAGAATTTGTATTTCTAAGTGGCCCGTGAGATCAGTTGAGGCTTCAAAGGATGGGGTGGGGGATGGGTAATAGAACACACATGAAAGTATAAGGGGAAATACTAAAGACATGAAGGTTCAAAGGAGGGGTCAGGAGGCTGGGGGAGGAAAGGGCCTGGGTCACAGTCAAAACTGAGTATATATGTAAATGTTAATTAAAGATAGGGTTTAATAAAAGAAGACAGCTTTCTAGTAAGAGAAGTTGGATGGGTGGACACTTTGTCATCTTAGTAACTTCAAAGGATCCTCCCAAGGCAACCAGAGAAAAAGAGGCATGAGAGACCTGGGATAGAGCCTAGTAGGGGGAAGACACTGAAAACACCTAGTAGTGCCACAGATAAACCAAAACAAGGCCTGGGGCAGCAGCAATGTCACTTTTACCAGTCTATGCAGAATTCACAATACAATCTGTTGTCCCAGACACAGAAGGAAAGGCATTATTAGGGAGTCAGAGTAGGTGTAGTGTGGTGGACTAAGGGCAGCTGGCTCTACCTTTAGGTCCATGCTCCAGGCCAGTGCGTGGCCTTCCCCATCCCACAGGCAGAGCTGCCGGTCATGGCCACAGGTGAGGAAGCGGTTCTGGGAGGGATGTGTACACAGTCCCCAGAGCTCATCAGTGTGGCCCTGCAACAGAAAAGAGTTACCACCGCTCTTCCCCAGACTCCCTTCCCTACTTCCCCTGGCTTTTGCCTTCCAAACCTGGATAACAGGGGAGAAGCCCTGAGCCAGATCTCCCCTCAGTAATGCGTTCTTTGTGGTTCCCACCAGCAGCTCAGAGCCAAGCCCTTCAGCAATGGCCCTCACAGCTCCAAAGTGTTCTGGAATCTACGGAGTAGTAACAGAATGTCAAAAGCATACTGACCATTCCTCACTCCATCCCTTCCTTGACCCCAGCCCATCTCTTACCTCAGCCTCCTGGAGGGCCACCAACCCAGGCCCCCACTGTACCAGCCGTCGGTCCCGTCCACCACCACTCAGCACTGTCCCATCCCGTCGGAGACACAGAGCAAAGATGGACCCCTCATGAGCATGGGCCTGGGCCACAATTGTGTAGGTCTCTGTTGGTAAAGTCTAGGTTAAGTCATGCTCTTAGAGTTCCAGTAAGTAGGGAAAGGAGCAGCTTAGAGCATCACAACACAGAATAGCTCCAGCTACTGAGCACCCACAGAAGACTAAGCCTCATGACTGCCAATTCAGCTCATAGTAATAGTGTCAAAAAAAAAAAAAAACCAACAACAAAAAAAGCAAAAACAAAAAACTTTGAACTTTGAACCTGAGATTTAACAAACTCAATCCCTAGCCTTCTCTCCTTTACTATATGGTTCCCCACCTTTCTAGACCAGCTCCCCAGGGAATTCATCAGTTCTCAAGATAAAAGGAAACCCTCTGCTCTGTTCCCTCAGAATTTCTGAGATACAAACATCCTAAATGCCAGCCCTAACCACATACCTTTGGCTCCACCTCTGCCTGGGGTCTTGGAATCAGAGACACTTCGACCCCAGGTAAGAATGTTCCCCTCAGAGTCTCCAGTGAGAATATTTCCATCAGGGAGAAACACAAAGCAAGGGATAAACTTGGGTTTCTTGTATTTCTGGAGAGGGCAGAGAACAGGTGTCATAGGACAGTTGGGGGTGCTGGGGTAATTAGAGTCTACAGGTATCATAGGACAGTTGGGGGTGCTGGGGTGCATTAGAGTCTACAGATGTCACAGGACAGTTGGGGGTGCTGGGGTAGCACTCAATACTCAGCCCCACTTCCCTCTCTACTGCCTCACCCATCCACACCTCACCCCAAAAACACCCTGCTTCCGGGCGAGGATTCCATTCCCAGGAACCCCAGTTCCACCACTCCAGTTCCAAAAATGGACATGAGATTTTCCACTGGTGACAATACAGCTGCTGTCACGAGGGCTGAAGCCAACGGCGAGGACTGAGTCATTTGTACTCTGAAGAAAGGGAGACACTTGATTCAGCCACCCTAAGTCCTGAGCATCTTCATTGTCTTTGATGCTTTTCTTTGTTTCTATCTATCTATCTATCTATCTATCTATCTATCTATCTATCTATCTTTATATCTTTGTTTCTATCTATCTATCTATCTATCTATCTATCTATCTATCTTTATATCTTTCTTCCTTTCTCTTTTCTTGTTTTGTTTTGTTTTGAGACAAGGTTTCTCTGTGTAGCCCTGGCTGTCCTGGAGCTCACTCTGTAGACCATGCTAATCCCAGACTCAGAGATCCGCCTGCCTCTGCCTCAAATACTAGGATTAAAGATGTGTGTCACCATACCCTGTTTTGGTTTGTTTCTTGTGACAGAGTTTCATGTCCCTCTGGTTGTCCTAGAACTGCCAATGTAGCCAGCTGAGGCTGAACTTTGGACTCCTAATTCTATTGCCTCCACTTCCAAGTACTAAGTTTTTAGGGATGCACCACCACAAGTGGCTCTTTTGGTTTTTGATTTGCTGTTCTTTGTTGACAACTTACTCTATAGACCATCCTGCCTAGAACTCTCAGTGACCCTGCTTCTGCGTTCCAAGTGCTAGAATTATAGTTATGAACCACTACACCCAGCACTTGACTTTTCAATTTTTTTTTTTTTCCTGAGACAGGGCTTCTCTGTATCCCTGGCTATCTTGGCACTCACTCGCTCTGTAGACCAGGTTGACCTTAAACCCACAGAGATCCACCTGCCTCTGCCTCCTAAGTGCTGGGATTAAAGGCCATCTCTGCCCATGTCTTTCCATTTACTTCTATTGTCATATTGAGATTGAGTTTAGGGCCTTGTGGGCGCTGTGGAAGCAGACTATTGGGCTATCTCCTCAGCCTTCTTTCCTTCTGCTCCATCTCCAGAGTAGCTGGGATTAAAGGTTTGTGCTACCAAAGTCTATGTTGTAACTCAATCTGCTTCCTAACAGCTGATCTACAAAAGCCCTGAAACCCCAAGATAATTCTTCCTTCAAGGCTCTGGCTGAAGGCTGAAGGTATAGAGCAATGGTAGAATGCCTGCCTGGCATATTAAAGGCCTTTGTTTGAACCTCAACATTACAAGGGGGAGCTGATCCCCTAAAAAATTATAGTGCCCATTAGAACTGTAGTTCTGTGGTTTCCAATGCACAGATGGAGAAACAAAAGCTGAGAGAACTGAGAGTTTGCCTGAGTCAGAAGTGTATTTATAAATAAACCTGGAACTGTCTGTATTCCACCACTCCCACCCTACTCCAGATTCAGAAACCATCAAGCCACCTAGGCTCCTCACCTTGATCTCAGCCAGCTTCACTCCCCGGCTACAGTCCCACACTGACAGCATGTGCTCATTGGAATCATCCACCACACAAAGAAAAGCACCTTGATCCTGTGGATGAGGCATAGCACTGTGAGTTCTGGAGGTCTGGACATGCCTGTTGTTAGACAGAGATTCTATCACAAGTTGGGAGTGTTAAAGAAGGTGACATGTCTTTTTCTCAGGAGAACTGGCTGTGTGAGCCCAGAACACCAGACCTTCCCCAGGCTTCCTGGTAAAACCAAAGAGTGGTGTCTTGAGCAAGAATAAGGGTCTAGCCAGCTATGGAGGCACATGCCTATAACAATTGTTGGGTAGAGACGAAGGATCAAGAGTTCAAAAACATCCTCATCTGCATCCTGAGTTTGAGAGGCCAGCCTAAGGTATGTGAGACTCTGCCTCAAAAAAAAAAAAAAAAAAAAAAAAAAAAAAAAAACACAGCCAGGTGACACACATCTTTAATCCTAGCACTTGGGAGGCAGAGGCAGGTGGATCTCTGTGAGTTCAAGGCCAGCCTGGTCTACAAATTGAGCTCCAGGACAGCCAGGGCTACATATAGAGAAACCCTGTCCCAAAAAACAACAAACAAACAAACAAACAACAGAGATCTAGAAGCTTTGTGCCCAGCTCACCGCTGCTGAAAAGGCCAAGGCCCCCACACCACGCTCAAAGGCACCCAGTCCAATCTCCTGCAGTTTCAGGAGTGTTTCTGAGTCCCAGATGTGGACCACAGGCTGCAGAGGCTAGTGGAAGAGAAGGAGACAGAACTGTGAAGAAAAACTGACCTGTTAGCTCATCCTATCTGCTCAATATTCTCCGCTGACTTTACCTTTCCATCCTTGTCCACTCCAGCTGTCTGTCCTGAGGCTACACGGACACCATCAGGGTGAACAGCAAGGCTAAGTGAGGGGAAGAGAACTCTAGGAAAAGGGTCTCTCTCAGGACCACCCGAGACATGTTTTCCTTGCTTAAGAAGCAGCAAGGCAACTGTCTTTGCTACCCTTCCGCCCGTAGCCAGACCCTCTTCCTGTCAAGCCCACAATCCCCAGACCCCAAGACCCTCACCATCGAACGCAGTCTGTGTGACCCCGGTAATGTCTCTGGCCGCCACCTCCAGGACCCCCTGGGCCTCCCCCAGGCCGGTACAGCACCACTACACAGGCAATAAAGTAGACCACCTCCCCAGAGCGCAGCACAAAGAGATTAGAGCGAGAATCACGACCCCTGTACCCATAACTGTGTTGGGGACCATGGTCAAGGAAAGGGCCAGACCAAGGACAGGAGGGAACATGAAAACGGCAAAGCTCCCACTTGGCATTACCATCCATGTTGGGGTAGTATGGAATGATTCATGGGTTCTTTGTCTCCCCGCCCCACACACACATACACAGAAAAAAACTGTAAAGAAGGAAGGGAGACCCATCATGGGAAGGGGTGATTCCCATGGAACTGAATAGGATACACCCAGTCAAGGCTCAGGGTCTCCGGGGGTGGGCCACTGGGCAGCTCCTCAAGACTTCGGATGCCAGATGGAATGTACATGGTAATAGGACGGCCACGAAGGAACATCTTCACGGAAATGCCTTCTACGAAGAAAAGCAGAGAAGTTAGCCTCCCTTCCCAAAGGCCATCACAGCAAACCTACCATACCTGACAGATTTCCCCAAAGTAGCTCCTAGGGTTTGAGCCCAGATCCTAATGGCATCATGCACGTTCTTCCCTCTGCCTCTCTGTACATACCTAAGTTATAATTGCTCCTCCGAGATCCAGGACCTCCAGGACTGGACAGGGGGTCTTTGTTCCCCCGGCTATTGAGAAGAAGTAAAAGTATAAGACCAGGGCCAAATGTCAAGACCCGAGAGGGTGGGACGAGATACTGATAGACGCTTCCTTCCAGTCAGCCTGCTGGTGTGAGGTCACTGTCAGAACACAGGGCTCTAGAGAGATGGGGCATTTTAGTTGAAAGGAAGGAAGGAAGGAAGGAAGGAAGGAAGGAAGGAAGGAAGTGAGTGAGTGAGTAAGAAAAGGAAAGAGAAAGAAGGCAATATAAAGGTAAGAGAGAGTACAGAACCATGAAACTATAGCCTGTGCCCTTTCTTCTAGGCCTCTAGCGACCTTTTTATTTCCATATTTGTAAAATGAGGCCAGAATATAGACCATCTCTACCTTTTAGGAATCTGGAAGGTAGGCAAAATCTCCCAAAAGGAAAATGACAATGAATTTTAGAGGTCATTGTCACTGGATGATAAGCTGACAACAGCTCTTCGGAGAACAGAGTAGAAGGTTCAAAAGGACAAGGCTGAGCTGGACCTTCAGGTCCACTAAGACAATAACCCCACACCCAGCAGGCTTCCTGGCACTGGGATGTCCTTATGTTACAGGAGTAGCCAAAGCAGGGCATTGTAGGCAATGGGGATCAGCTGAAGCTCTGAGGACAGCCATCTGTGAAAGATCACCAGAGCTGCCAGGTATCTTCCCAACACTCTGGAAGCCAAGAAAGGACTACCACACCTTTTAGACCAGCATGGGCTACAAAGTGAATTCTCGCTAGCCCAGGCTATGGTATGAGACCCTGTCCCAACTAAATAAGTAAAATGTCATCAGAGCTTTTAGCTCCTAGAATTTTGAAAGGTATGTAGTGATATGAAAATGTCAGCAGGCCGGGCGGTGGTGGCGCACGCCTTTAATCCCAGCACTTGGGAGGCAGAGGCAGGCGGATTTCTGAGTTCGAGGCCAGCCTGGTCTACAGAGTGAGTTCCAGGACAGCCAGGGCTACACAGAGAAACCCTGTCTTGAAAAACAAAAAAACAAAACAAAACAAAACAAAAAAACAAAACAAAAAAAAAAAAAAAAAGAAAGAAAAGAAAATGTCAGCAGAACTAGAATCCGGAAAAATCAGGTTCAGAATTTGACTCTGTGACCTGAGGCAACTGATTGCCCTCTCTGAGCCTGTTTCACCTGTGCAATGGAAGGCATGAGTGACCACCTATTCACCAAAGACATTACAGGGCCTGAATGATGTGGAGGAGAATCTCAGCACAGGGCCCAGAGCAGTGCAGGAGTCCCAAGGAATGCTTTGTTTCTTTCTTCCTGTTGGGTAATGAGGTCACCTACCCCACCCAGGAATGGAGAAAGTCAAGAAGCCAAGCCCGGGGTACAGCAAGTTAAAGGAGGAAAGGGAGGCTTACCCACCTCTCTGTGCTCCCTGACCGCAATAGCAGGTTAGCTGAGGAAGCTGCCTTCCTGGAGAGTTTCTGCCTGGGCCGCTCTGAGGGGGATGAGGAAGAGGAGGAATTTCTTCGGGGCCTGGTAGAGCAGAATGAAAAAGTGAAAAATCAAGCCTACTTCCCAGACTTCCCATCCATCCCAGCTACCGCCACAGGACACCTACGTGTCAGAACGCTGAAGGGGCTGCACAGGCCTGAGGATTCCTGGGGGGCCAGGGGAGCCTGCCCCACTGCTGCTGCTGCACCCTCCTTCAGACTGGGTCCCACTAGGCTCTTCACCGCCCCCCTGAAGAGCTGGAGGCCCATTGCTCAGGCCAGGGGGTCCAGAGGATGGCTCCGTCTCCAATTCTTCTTCTGTTTGGGTGCCTCGGCTCACCAAGGAAGGGCTGCATGTAGGTGGCAGTCCTGGGGGGACTGTAATGCTGCTGGGGAGACAGCAAATTAACCTGATGCCCCAAAGTTCCCAGGAAAGAAGAATGAGTGTGCTGGCATGTTGTACCTGTTCCTTGTTGAAGCTGATATGCCAGACCCCTGCAGGGTTGTGATGGGGCCATGCAGCCGCAGCAGGCGAAGGGCTTCTGCCAAGGCTGCCTTTACCAGTTCCATCTCTTCTTCCTGCACCCGAAGCCGCTGGCTCAGGGTCTGCAGGGTTTCATGAGCAGGGCCCTCACCTGGGAAAGGGGCAAGAAGCGCTCAGAAAAGTGCCACTACCTGGAGGGTGAAGGTGGTTCTGTCCTCCCTCCCAATGTCACAACACCACCATTCAATAGACCTGACCCTCTCAAGCAGTCTAAAGCTTGAAAGCTCATCCCGATCAGATAGTAGAGGGTCAAGAGTCTCCTCCTAGCGGGACAGGCAATGAGCCCGGTAAAACTTTTGCTGCTGCTGTCTCTGCCTCCGCAAAGACAAAGTATCATGGAGTACGTGGGGGTGGGAGGTGGGGTGGGAGACATGGAATACTGCCGAGGTATGTGGGAGTCGGAGAGAGATGCAAGAGCAATTCTGGTGAGAAACCACAGCCCTCTCGCCCCACCAGCAAGCGCAAGTCTCTACCAAATGCAAACACAGCCAACAAGCTTGAGACACAGGAAAGTGAACTGGACAGTAAAACTCAGACTGAGAGGTCAGGGTGTAAGGAACACAATCTGGTGAGTGTACAGAATATCAGTGGAGAGCTGTGTACATCCCAAGGTAACTGTGGGCGTCAGAAATAAAAAGACCCGGAATTCCCGGGGAAGAGGCCCAGTGTGACACAGTGGTCAGGGAAACTTAGAGGGACACAGAGAACCAAGGAGTAGAATGGCATTAAGGAAGTCCAAAATGACAGTAGCGAGTTCCTGGAACTAGAATTGGACAACCTGAAGAACTGAGGAGGATGCTCAGAGTCCCCGGGGCGCAGGAGCACGCTAGCACGCTACTAGACAGCGGTCCAGCACTGGCAGTGCCCGTCGGGCTAGCGCTCAGGGAATCCAGGCCACGCCGCCCGCCCGCCCCGCCCCGTACTCACCGGGCCCCGCAGCCCCGTCCATCCGGCCCCCGCGTTGCTCCGAGCGGCGGCGTCGGAGGCTCTAAGCCGCGGGGGCCATGGCTGGGGAGAGGGGAAGGAAGCACTTGGGCGCGCGCGGAGGGGAGTCGTGCCACCCCTCGGGGGCGCTGTTGAGCGTGGGGACAGGACTTGGAGAGGGCGCTGTGGAACCGGACCGCTTACTCTCCCGGGGTGGGCTCCCGGGGTGCGGTGACAGGGCCGTCCGGAGCCCCTGCGCCCCAGCACAAACAGGCGCGGGACCGGGAGTTGCCAGCAAGCGCGGGAGGGGGGCGGGCCGGAGGGGGGGCGGGCCGCCAGGTAACCCTTCCCTGTCCGGGACCTGAGGCTCTGGCCGGAGGCGGGGGACACACGGCTGACCTTTCACCCCGCCAGGCTCTAGCCCGGCTTCCGGCCCCCAGGCTCCCAGAGGACCTGGGAGGGGACGCAGGGCCTGAGATCTGGGTCTCTAAGCCTGGAGCCCAACGTACCAAACTCTCACTTCCGCGAAAGGGCAGGGCGGGGTCACGAAATGGGCTTTCAGCCTGGGGGCGGGGCCTTTCCTAAAGGGCAAGGCTAAGAAGCATCCTGAATCGCGGCTGGCAGAGGGTTATTAAGGCTGGAGTGGAAGGATGTCCAGGGTATTGGGGTCAGGGTGGCATTAGCTCTATTGAAGCCAGGCTGGGCTGACTCAGCATCCTGCCTGCCCCAGCCAACCCCAAGCCCCGACGGCTCCTCACTCCCTTGGGCAGAGATGGGAGATGGCGCCGGTGCTGCCCGTGGTGCTGCCCCTCCAAATCCGTATCCGTTTGGCACAGGGGATCTGGCTCCTCTCCTGGCTGCTGGCACTGGTCGGTGGCCTCACCCTCCTCTGTAGCGGGTACCTCCTGGTACAGCTGTGGCACCTTGGCACCTTCCTGGCTCCCTCTTGCTCATTCCCTACCCTGCCCCAGACTGCCCTGGCAGCAGGAGCGGTGGCTCTAGGCACAGGGCTGGGAGGCGCAGGCGCCAGCCGGGCGAGTCTGGATGCAGCTCAGTACCCTCCCTGGCGAGGGGTCCTGACTCCACTGTTAGCGGTTGGCACTGCTGCAGGCGGGGGGCTGCTGACCCTTGCCCTGGGGCTAGCCCTGGTTTTGCCTATAAGTCTCCACCATGGACTGGAGGAGGGCCTGGAGGCTGCCTTGGCTCACTACAAGGACACAGAGGTGCCTGGACATTGCCAGGCCAAACATCTGATGGATGAGTTGCAGTTGAGGTACCATTGCTGCGGGCGCCATGGCTACAAGGATTGGTTTGGTGTTCAATGGGTCAGCAACCGTTACCTGGATCCCAATGACCAAGATGTGGTTGAGTAAGTGTGATTGATTTGCTTCTCTTTTTTCTTTCTCCTCCTCCTTAAACTCCATCCTTTGCCTTGAAATTCTTACCCAAATATGCAATAAATAGAGCACAGTGGCTGAGAGAATGGATTATAATTCTATTTATCAGCCCAGGGTATGTTGCCAAGCCACTGTGGACCCATTCCTCATCTGCAAAATAGAAATAATTATACCTGTCTTTACCTTCCCAACAGGCTCCTATCTTACAGAGTTGTGGAGATAAATGAATTACGCAAGCTTGGATAGTAAAGCACTCAGTAAATGTTTTATAATCACGTTTTTTTCAACTGTCCTTGCTCTCAGATGCTCCTCTAAGCTTCTATATGCAGCCACCTAACTATCTTGTCTATGCCTTTGCAGCCGGATCCAGAGCAACGTGGAAGGTTTATATCTTATTGATGGAGTCCCCTTCTCCTGTTGTAATCCCCACTCACCCCGACCTTGCCTGCAAAGCCAACTCTCAGACCCCTACGCCCATCCACTCTTCGATCCTCGGCAGCCCAACCTAAACCTCTGGGCCCAAGGGTGTCATGAAGTGCTGCTGGAGCACCTGCAGGGTTTGTCAGGCACACTGGGAAGTGTTCTGGCTGTCACCTTATTGCTGCAGGTCAGTCAGCCAAGGGCCCTGACTCCTTCTACTTTCAGCTCTGTGGCCCCAAATCCACTGACAATCACCCTTTCCACTTGTTCCCCCCTACAGGTTCTAGTGCTCCTTGGTTTGCGGTATTTGCAGACAGCACTGGAGGGCCTCGGAGGAGTCATTGATGGGGAAGGAGAGACCCAGGGCTATCTTTTTCCTGGTGGGCTGAAAGACATACTGAAAACTGCATGGCTACAGGGAGGGCTTGCTCACAAGCCAGCACCTGAGGAGGCCCCACCAGATGAAGAACCTCCCAAAGAAGTTCTAGCTGAGGCCTAGAAACCTGAGGGGTGGGGGTAGGATGGGGAGAGATGGACAAATATGGAAAACTTCCAATTCTTTACTCAGGCTCAGGGAAGGAGAGGTTCCTGGGATTAAAGGAGTTAGAGCAATCAGAGCTGGACTGGGTTGAGAAGTCCAGGTGTCCTGGAGCCCAACCGTTGGGGTGGAAACCACCAAGGTTGAGAACAGATGATGAAGGTGACAGGGAAGTGACAGCCAAAGGACTGGAGACTGTTTCTACTATACAGATTCTACAATAAAGTTTGTGGACAGAAGTCACTGCTTGCTTGCTCTCTCTGTCTGTCTCTCTACCTCTCTCTCTCTCTCTCTCTCTCTCTCTCTCTCTCTCTCTCTCTCTCTCTCTCTCGTCAAGGGGATGGGAGCATGAAGGACTGTGCAGAGGAGGAACCCAGCCTGTGTAGGTACAGGTATCTGATCTCTTGGGATCAGAGACCAGCAAGCAGGTTTGCCAAGTGAAGGGAAACATGGTGCCCCTCCAGGTTGAGATTCTTTATTTTAGAGGTAGGAAGGGGATCCGCATGCTCAGATGGGGAGGGTCCAGCCCAGCTCCTCTAGCCCCCCCACCACATGCTTGTCCCCAATAAGTTATCCAGTTTCCTCAGCTACCCTCCCTCCTGAGTTCATCTGTCCTGCTCCACCCCAGATGGGGCTGACCTGGCTCACTACAGAAGTTGCTTGTCCCCAGCCTGTGGGCAGTGCCACATGGCAGGCTGGGGGAAGGGAGGGAAGCAACTGGGCCACACCCTGTGGTTGGAGGGGCTGCCTCTGGTTCTGAGGGGTCAGGACTTAAAAAAAAAAAAAAAAAAAGCCACATCCTGGCTGGCCTGGAGCCCAGTCCCACAAGGTATGTGACTAAAATAAGGTAGAAGTCAGAGTGAGGTTGCCATCACACCTCAATGGCTGGGTCTGAGCCCTGGCCCTGCCGTTGTAGCTGCTCCTCCTGCTTCATCTTAGGTTTCTCTGTCCGGGTATGCCATACCAGTACCTGTAAAGGAAGGTTTAGGGTCAGGACAAGCCATAACCAGGACTCTGGGGCTCTGGGGCATGTGATCTAAAATGGATTCCACCCCCACCCCACCTCTTCTACATTCAGCGTTGGTATACAATGTATGAAATATTGGGGTAGGAGAACTTTACTGCCTTTAAAATGGGGCTTTGTTCCTTGTCTCTCTGATATACACATGCGTTCACAGAAGTCTCTGAGATGAAATGGCAGGAGCCCTACCCTGACTCTCAGTAGCCTTTTCTATAGAGTGAAAGCAAATTTGGTCAGAGATCTGGAGATTTCTCCTGGTTCAAACACCCATTCCCACTTCTGTTAGCTGCTCATCCCAGAGTGTTTCTCCATCCTCTTACCTGAGTACAGTTGGCAGCCCGTGGCTCCAGGTCCTTGGGATCAACAAGATGGCTCAGGAGACTACTTTCCAGGTGGCCCCGGGGTGCAGTAGCATCAAACTGGGCATTGGGCTTAGCCAACAGCAAGGGCAAGGCAACTGCAAATCCCGCCATGTCCAGGGGAAAGGGCCTGTTGGGTTCCCATGCTGTGTGGAAACCCACAACTCGGCCATCTTGTACCTGAGGGCCTTCAAATCGCAGGCCGCCCACCAGCCCCACAGGCCACACTGAGACACCACGAGTCCAACGCATCTGACGGAGATGAGAGACGAAACAGAGAGGGGTGGTCCAAGGAAAAGAACTATTTGTTTATTGCCACCCCTCCCTTACTGTTCCTCATCTTCATCCACCAACCCACATCAACACTAGTAAGCAAGAGAAAGAAGGAAGCTGGTCCCACCTGGTTCTTTCTCCATCTTTACCCAGGGCTCACCTCCTTAAAGAGCTCCCGGCTGTAGGTGTTGTCATCATCAGCAAAATACACGACTCCTTGGGTCCCTGGTGGTGGTGGGTCCTTCTCCCCCCCAACAGCACCCCCTTTTCCTCGGAGCCAGTCGAGGGCCTTGTTGCGCTGCTCGACTCCTCGGGGCCGTACCCAGCCTGGCTCACCTTCCCGAAGCCGCTGAGCCTTGGGGGTAAGGACAGCCAGGTGTGTGAAGAGGAGACCAGAGGCAGCCAACAACCCCGAGACCAGCGGGGTAGGGCTCTCAGCGTCCTCCACCAGCAGCCAGTGTAGACGGGGCACCAAGCTCAGGGTCTGGGACAGCCGAACCAGCTCTGCCTTCTGTACAAGCCTGCAGAGGGAGAGATGCAGGAAGGAAGGGGCCAGGTAACCCTGGCCCTCTACACTTAGAATGGCAGCTGCTCCTGGTCACTGTTAGTACCTTCTCTGGCATTCCCCCTACCAGTGCCCAAGCTCTGTGTGTGTGTGTGTGTGTGTGTGTGTGTGTGTGTGTGTGTGTGTTACTTAGGATGGAACCCAGGATTTCAGGCATTCAAACACGTATCAACAGACTACCAAGTTCCCTTCCTCTCCCTTGCATGTCAATCGCATGTAGATATCCACCTGCCCTATCTTTCCAGTCTGTGGTCATAACCCACTTCAACCCCAGGACTCAGGCTGGGTCAAGACTATAGGACAATGACTTGGAATCAGATGGATCTGGGTTTGAATCTATTTGTAGCTTGTTGTTTGACACAGGGTTTCATGTAGCTGGACTGGCTCAAACTCATATGCTAAAGATGGTCTTGAATTCCTGCTCTTCCTGTTTCTGCCTCCCAGTGCTGGTATGCTACCACACCCTAATGTTCAGTTTTATAGTTTATCAAGTGAAATACTTTGAGAAATGGCTTAATCTGAGCCTCATTTACTGAGGAATAAAACTGGATTAGAAAGATGGGCACAGCTGCACACGCCTTTAACATTTGGGGAGACAGAGGTAGACAGACCTCTGTGGAGTTTGAGGCCAGCTTTGTACATAGCAAGTTCCAAGAGAGAGAAGACACTACACAGAGATCCTGTGTCAAAAAACTAAATAAATAGGCCAGGCAGTTATGGTGCATGCCTTTAATCCCAGCACTGAGAAGACAGAGGCAGATGGACTTCTAAATTTGAGGCCACCCTGGTCTATAGAGAGAGTCTCAGAACAGCCAGAGGGCTGCACAGAGAAACCCTGTCTTGGAAAAAACAAAATTAATTAATTAATTAATTAATTAGAAAACTAATAAAAAATAGATGAATATTTTGCAACAGTTTTATTAATTATTGGCTTTTTGAGACAGTCTCATGCTGTAGCCCAGGCTAGCATCAAACTCAACAATTTTCAGGGCTCAGTTTGAGTGCTGATACCACAAGTGTCACTATGCTTAGCTATAGTATTATTCAGTTTTAGGGATTGAATCCAAGGCTTTGAAGTGCTATACAAGTACTCTGCCACCAAGTTATATCTCCCAGACAAAGATGTATTTTAGGAAAACAAGATAAGCTGGTCATGGTAACACACACCTTTAGTCCCAGCATTTAGGAAGAAGTAGACAGATCTTTGTGAGTGTAGACCAGCATGGTCTACACAGTAATCTACCAGCCAGCCACTGTGAGACCTTACTTCAAATTAAAAAAAAAAAAAAAAAAGACAGACAGACAGACAGACAGACAGACAGACAGAAGGAAAGAAGAGAAAGAAAGAAAATTAAAAGAAAAAAAAACAGGAAAAATGATAGAGAAATGGTTAAGAGAACTCGATGGTCTTGCAGAGAACCATTGTTTGATTCCCAATACCTATATCATCTCACAACTACCTATAACTCTAGTTCAGGGGATTCGCCTCCTCAAAGGGGATTATTGGTACCTGCACACTTTCAGTGCACATACACACCCTCAGGCAAAAACATATAAACATAAAAAAGAAATAAATTGTAGCAGGATACTTATTCTGCTACATTGTATTCGCAGTGGAGCTCCGTGATTAGGTAGTAGGAGAGGAGGTGGAGCTGGGAGAAGAAGAGACGAAGGGGAGGGTAGAAAAAGAGGAAAAGGAGGGGAGAAATAGAGGAAGGGGAGGAGAAGAAAGAGGCTATCAGCCATGGAGAACCACGGATAGCTGTCCTGGGTAGCAATTTCTATCAAAAGGTTAGGTATTGGGTAACAACTCTAATTGTGTGAGCATCTTGTTGATTGAACATTCCTAAATATATAAATCCTTTAGATAATCATTAAGCTTTAAGTACTGCAAAGATGGCAGATACTGTCTGGGGTTCAGCGGAGCTTTGGCAGAGCCATCCCCTATTCTGGCATCTCATGTGTGCCAAGGCCCAAGCATCTAGCTAGCTGGAGCCCCCAGAGCAGAGGAGCAGCAGGAACACGGCAGCTGCCCAGGAACAAGCCAGACCAGGCTCCGTTTTCTAAATATCCCCTATAATAAATAAATAAACAAAGTAACAAATTCTAATTTATTTTAACTAATTGGGTTTTTAGAGAAAAAATCTTGAGCTGGTTTGTTGGGTATGCCTTTAATCCCATATCTTGGAAGGCAGAGGCAGAGAGGTGTTCAAGGCCAGCCATGGCTACACAGTACAACCTTGCCTCAAAAAATAAAAATAATGACAGAATCTCATTTTGTAGCTAAGGTTGACCTCAAAATCACACCAATCCCTCTGTTTCAGGCCCCTCAGTACTGGGGATTACCAGGCATGAGTCAGCATGTCATGACTGACAATACAATTTATCAAGTAAAACATTTTAGGAAATGGCTTGAGTCTCAAGTTTACTCAGGAATAAAGGTGGATTACGAAACTGGGCACAATAGTGAACACACCTTTAATCCGGTCATTTGAGACACACAAGAAGGGGAATCAGCCTAGTCTACAGAGTGAGTTCCAGGATAGCCAGGGCTACACAGAGAAACCTCCTGAAAAACAAAACAAAACAAAAAAATTAAATAATAAAAATTAAAAATGAAACACTACAAGGCCAGGTTCTTTTCTTTCTGTAGTAAGGCATCCAGAGAAGAGTTTTCGAGGAAATCCTAGTCATTCTCCAAATGAGAAAATCACTTAATTATTTCTTCATTTTGAGACAGGATCTCCCTGTGGGGCTCTCGATGGCCTGGAACTCACTACAGAGGCCAGGCTGGCCTAAAACTCTAGAGGAGATCCTTCAGCCACTGCTTCCTAAATGCTGGGATTAAAGATGCACATAACCCACACCCAGCTATTCAGTTAGTTTTCAAATGCCCAGCCCAAAATTATCTTAAAGAAAGCACTGGGAATATGTGGTTTGCCTCTTTTGGGTTTCCTCATGGTTTACATTGGTTTGCTGCTCAAGGAATTGGTGGTGTGTGTAAGTGTATGAGTTCAGGAAAGTATGTTGAAGACATGGTAATGCACAGGACTTTTTGACTGCAGGTCTCAAACCACACTTCAAAATTGGTTTTCTTAGTATTAAAACAAAATTTTGACTTTAAAAAAGAAAGAGGGGGGAAGAGAGAGAGAGAGAGAGAAAGAGAGAGAGAGAGAGAGAGAAATACAAAAACATTTCCAAAAGCTAGACTATCTGCCCCTTTCTGCCTCCTCCAACCTTCTACTAGGAATCACTGTCAAAGCCTAGTAGATGCTAAGTAAATATTATTCAACCAAACCTACTTAGCCCTGTTTTCTAAATTTAATCAGAAACTTCTGTTTGTTTGTTTGTTTGTTTGTTTGTCTTGTTGTTGGGTGTTTTTGTTTGTGCATTGTTAGTTTTGAGACAGTTTTACTCTGTAGTCCGGGATGGGTGCAAACAGTAGCCCTCAGTCTCCCAAAGTGCTGGGATTACAGATGTCAGCTACTATATCTAGATCTAATCAAAGTGTTAGAACTTTCTAACCAAGAGATTCCTAAGAAAAGTTCACTCATTGGCAAGCTCAAATTTTCTTTCACACTTTATTGTCATACCTTTTTAAAGCAATAACTCAGTAATCTACTTCCTAATAATCCTTTGCTTATTCTTAAAGAAAAAAAATATTTCGCTGGGCAGTGGTGGCGCACGCCTTTAATCCCAGCACTTGGGAGGCAGAGGCAGGCGGATTTCTGAGTTCGAGGCCAGCCTGGTCTACAGAGTGAGTTCCAGGACAGCCAGGGCTACACAGAGAAACCCTGTCTCGAAAAACCAAAAAGGAAAAAAAAAAAAAATTCCCACATATCTGAATAAAAATACAGATCATTTTTCATAACATTTGGCAAACTCTAGTTTAAACATCACACCCTAGTTCAGTGCCTCCCCAAATTCATCACTAACCCTCTTCTTGTTCACTACAGAGCTCCTGAGTGTACCAGAGCCGTACCTGGCATAGGTGGGGGTAATGACATAGATAGTTGGCAGGGCCTCAGGTTCAGGGGGCTGGGCTGGGGCAGGGGGTGGTCGACGGAGATCAGCTTGCAACTGGGATATCCTCAGGTCCTTCTGCCGAAGCTGCTCAGCTGCGGCTCGAAGTGGAGGGAGGCAGTCACAGGGCTGGCCTGGTACCAAGAAGCACCAACAGGGAAAGGGAGTTGTGACAGAACCTCAGGACAGTAGGTAGTTCAAAAACCCAGGGCCAATTCTTTTTAACTCCTAGCCAATACAGAAATTCCTTTGTAACTTGCTTTTTTAAATATGGTGTCAGGGAGTCCACCCTTCCAATCAAGCACTCTGCATCTTTCATTGTTACCTATCTTGGTCTTGTTATATGGCTCCAAGCTGACTGACCTCAAACCCTTAACGCATTGGCCTGTTTTTCAAATGGTGTGCCACAACAGTCAACTCTTCATTTTTAATCAGTTGCATGTGTCACTCTATTTTTTTTTTTTTTTTTTTTTTTTGCTGAGGCTCCAACCCAGAGCCTTACACTTGTGAGTGCTCTACCACTGTGTTACACCTTCAGCCCTGCCACTCTTTTAACTCATTATCTGTCAGCCTTTCTATCCTTTCTACCTTTTGATCCTAATTTTACCTTCCAGACATAATAGAACAATCTGAACTGCTTGAGGTTCTCATGTAATAATAGCACTACCTGAAAAGTATTTACCAAGCTCCTGCATAAAAGGCTGAATTCAAGCTGCTCCATGGTCACGTGACCAATGGCTGGTCAGTAAGTTCACTGATTCCATCACATGATAAATATTGAATAAAAAGGAGGGGGACGGGAAAACAGTCCCTACTCTCATAGAGCATTTACTTCAGTGGAAGAAGCTGACAATAATAAAGTCATTACAAATTGCGATATGGGCCACTTAGAAAATTAAAACGGACCAAGACTAAAAAGGGTTACTTGAGCTAAGGTGTTCAGGGAAGTCCTGATGTGACATCTGGCTTAAAACCAAAAGGCTGAGCAATAGATGGCCGGGGGGGGGGGGGGGGGGGGGGAAGCACAGCAGGTCAAGAGCTGGAGGGGACAATCAACCTGGGGGTTCTCAAAAACCTGTCAGCAAGCCGGTCTGAGAGGCAGAGCAAGGGGAGGGGGCGGCGGCGGCGGCGGGGTCATTTGGGGCCTGGCCGGTATCCGCGGAGTTGCAGATTGTCGGGAGTTCTAGACGTGAGGCCACCGAGGGCTATCCCGAGGGCCGAGCGGGAAGCAGCTGTCTGCAGGTCTCAGCCCCAGCGCCTCGGGCCGGCCCTCCGCACCCCGCCCCGCCCCGCTCACCGAGCTGCACCAGAGCGTAGAGGAGGCCGGCGATCGACACCAGGAAGTAGGCAAGAAACACGTTCTTCAGCTTCAGCTTCATGGCCGTGCCTCCGGGGCAGGCGGGGTCCACCGGGGACCGGCAGGGACAGGTCCGCCCGGTCCTCGGCCCTCCCGCCGGCCCCGCCCCGGCTGCCCCGCCCTCTTCAGGCTCCCTTAAGAGTTCCCGGGAACACGGGCTCTGAGCGACACCTGGGACCACTTCCGGCTAGTGGCATCCCTCCCACAGGCAGCTTCCGGTCCCACCTCCTGGTAGGCCATACAGGGTGGTGATGCTATATCCGCTGGATCAAGCGATCGTGGCGGGCCGACCAAAAGCAGAGCATGTGCTGCCTAGCTCTATATCCACCTAGAAGCTCCGAAGAGAGCACAAGCCCCGCCCTTGATAGCTGCTTAAAGAAAGGCTGTTCATTACTTGTTCAACCACTGAGTGGAATATAGAGCCTACCAGGTGCCGGACTAGTTTGGCTAGTGATTTCCAATGATTCTCAATCTTCCTGAGACCCTTTAATACAGTTCCTCATGTTTGGCGTCCTCCCCATCATAAAATTCTTTTCGTTGCTACTCCATAACTGTAATTTTGCTGTTAGGAGTCTTTTTTTTTTTTTTTTCCTTTTTGGTTTTTCGAGACAGGGTTTTTCTGTGTAGCCCTGGCTGTCCTGGAACTCACTTTGTAGACCAGGCTGGCCTCGAACTCAGAAATCTGCCTGCCTCTGCCTCCCAAGTGCTGGGATTAAAGGCGTGTGCCACCACTGCCCGGCTGTCATTTGGAGTCTCAATGTAAATGTTTTCCAATTGCATTCCTGCTGGCCCCTCCTGCTGATTTAAGGTTGAGTCCTAGTTGTCTTGCCACCACTGCTGATTTGCAATTTGCTATCCCTACTCTACCAAACTGGACTGAGTGGATTGAGCTGCCACTGCTGACCTGTAAACTGAATTGCCAATATCAGACAAGAGTTGCTCCAGGGCTGGGGAGATGGCTCAGCAGTTAAGAGCCCTGACTGCGCCGGGCAGTGGTGGCGCACGCCTTTAATCCCAGCACTTGGGAGGCAGAGGCAGGCAGATCTCTGAGTTTGAGGCCAGCCTGGTCTACAGAGTGAGTTCCAGGACAGCTAGGGTTACACAGAGAAACCCTGTCTCGAAAAACAAAAACAACTAAAAAAAAAAAAAAAGGAGCCCTGACTGCTCTTCCTAGAGGTCCTGAGTTCAATTCCCAGCAACCACATGGTGGCTCACAACCATCTGCAGTGGAGTCTGATGCCCTCTTTTGGTGTCTGACAAGAGTCATGGTGTATTTATATACATAAAACAAAACATTTAAATAGAAAGAAGAGTATTGGAATAACAGAAAAAATAGGATTTGAAAAAAATTAAAGTTACACATGTTCGTGAAGATCAGAAGACTTTTGGGTTTCAAGCTTGGGACCTCAGGCTTAGTGTTCTTACTGTTGAACCCCTCACCAGCCTTTCAATGTTAGGCCAAAATTATGTCATTACCATAGGACAATTTTTAAAAGTTCCTTCTAGGTCTTCCACTCCAACATCTGTAGTTTCTTCAGGATCACCTCTTTTCAGCAAGTGACTAAAGAGGTAAAATTGGGTACCAAGTATATAAACTGTCACTAGAACAATGGATGACTTTATTCACTGATACTTAACAATTTACATACTTAGTCCAGGAAGTAGCTCAGTAGAGTGCTTGTCTAGTGTGCACTGTTTTTGTCTCCCCACCCCCCACCCCCCCAAGACAAGGTTTCAGTTTCTCTGTGTAACAACCCTGACTGTCCTGGAACTCACTTTGTGGACCAGGCTGACCTTAAACTGAGAGATCTGTCTAGCTCTGCTGGAATTTAAAGGCATACAACCACCATTGCGCAGCACAAGAGCACTGGTTTCTATCACCAAAACCCTGGGGTAGTGGTGCATGTCTGCAATTCCTGCACAACATGGAAAGTGGAGGGAGGTAAACTCCACTATGTATCAAGATGGAGAATTCAGGGTCAGCATAAGCTACCTAGAACCCTGTCCCATTACACAAACTGATTATCTTTGTTGAACAATATATATTGTTTCAACATATATTCAATAAAAAGGGAAAACTCACAAAAGAAAAAACTATGTTCCTATCAGTAACTATGTATGTTTCTATTTCAATGTTACATCATAATAAAAACATTTAAAATCCTTTCATTTAGCTTCTTAAAAACTATTTAGGAATTATCTAGTTACCCTATCATACAAAACAAAATTTCATAACTGTTTTTCCCTGTAACCAAGTATCCACTACTCAACCTTTCTGCAACCTTCCTGGCAATAGTTTTGAGACTCTTAACCCAGAATAGCATTCAACCTACATCAAAGTCTCAGGATGGCCTTGACCTATACCATTCTGCTTGGAAAGGTTTCTTTTCCCCCTTATCTGAAAGAGTCTGTGGTCTAGAATGGCCTTGAACTCCCAACTTAGTCAATCTACCAGACTCCAGAACAAATGAACAGAAGCTCTTTGCTAGCAAGTTCAACTTAAGATGCTGGCATAGAGCATGACCCCAGCAATGCAAACCAATTTTTAAAAGCTGAGTGTGGTGATGCTATCTCTAATATCAGCACTTGGAAGGCTGTGGCTAAAGGACCAGGTGCTCAAAGCCAATGGGCTACATATCAAAATCCTTCCTTAGGTTAGGCATGGTGACATATACCTTTAATCCCAGCTCTAAGGGGAGGCAGAAGAGTTCCTGAGTTCCAGGCCTGTCAGAGCTATATGGTGAGACAAATTTTAAAAAGGTGCTATTAGTTAAACATAGCTTTTTGATGAAAACATTTGACCCTGTATTTATTTCCAAGAGAACCCATTAGCTCTCATCACTACTTTGTTTTTTGTTTGTTTGGGGTTTTGTTTTTTTTTTTCTTTTCGAGACAGGGTTTCTCTGTGTAGCCCTGGCTGTCCTGGAACTCACTCTGTAGACCAGGCTGGCCCCGAACTCAGAAATTCACCTGCCTCTGATCACTACTTACTAAGCCCAGTTTAAAATATGAAATGTGTGTAGGCCAGAGGTTAATCTTGAGTGTTCTTCAGGCATCATCCTTATCCTTTTGTTGTTTTGAAGCTGGATCTCTCACTGGACTAGAAGTTACCAAGTAGGCTGTCTCCACCTCCCAAGAATTAGGCTTACAAAAGCCTACCATCACACTCAGCTTTTTTTTTTTTTTTTTTTTTTTTTTTTTTTTTTTTTTACAATGGATCAAACTCAGGCCCCTATATTTGTGAGACAAAGCAGTTTTTTGACCAATTTACCTCCTAAGATCCTTTTGCTGGGTTCTTCTAAAGGACTAGAATCCACCAACCTAAAGCCTCACGTTTGCTCATTTTGCTGAAATGAAGCAGCTCATACAGATTAAAATGGTAGGCCACTATCTACTGGAGCTATTTTGTTCAGTTTACAACTATAATTCAGGCATCCAATTGTTATCTGTGGTTTATTATTTTTTATTGTTTCTCCTTTTTATCAAAACCTGTCACAGTTGGGAACCCAGAGGAAGTAAAAAAAAAATTCCCACAAATATTTCTCCTGGTTCCTGAGTCTTCCCTCAACCCGCTTACCAGGGCTTGAAGCCATCCCTGGATAACATGATCATCTCTCCCACTCTCAGCCTTTTCCCCAGCAATAAATACAGGTGACCGTGATTCAGTGAAACCACAACTCATTTCTCTATCTTGAGTGTCCCAAAGGGACCAGAGGGGCAAGAGAAGTTTAATAACTATCCCCTCTTAATTGTGTGGAAGCTTCTCCCTCTAAGGATGGGAGAAATGCAGCAGCTCTGGAAAGAAACAGGAAGAAAAGGTTGAGATGAGAAGGAAGAGGACATTCTCCAGGAACCTCAATCTTGATCCATTCGTCCCTTACCAGGTAAGGGGTGGTCCCAGTGCATCAGTGGAACAGAAGGGGACATTCAGAGGAAGGAATGAAAGGGTGGGCATTTTGGAAAGGAGGGAAATGGGAAGAAGAAGAGGAACCCTAAAGTTCACTGCCCTCATCTTCTTCCAAGAAATGGCATCAACACACAAGAGGCATGAATAGATGAGGTCTGAGGAAAAGGTAGGGACCCTAAGGAAGGGAAAAAGACAAGACCCCTCAGGTCTTCACAAATGACTGTGCTCCAGTTACAACAACAGGATACTGGATATGAAGAGAAGGGCTTGGTAACACACAGAAGGAAAGACTAGGTCACAAGAGGAATTCAGAGCCCTAGGACAGCCCTGTCCTCTTGCCCAGATGTTGACAGAATCTGGGTCTTGGAATTAGAAGGTGAAATCTAGGTAGGATCAAACTCCAAGGCAAAGGAAAAGGTAACTCAATACCATCACACCCTTCCTCCCAACTCAGAACAAGTTCCTTGGGTTATCGAAGATGAATACTCCAGTCGGATGCCACATTGACGCCAGGTTTACGCACTATCAGCACAGAGGTCTCAGGGTCATGCTGGAAGGACAAGCGACTTTCAGAGGATCCTGTGGAAGGAAGACAAACACCACAGTCAATAATAGGCTATTTCTACATAGCAAGGCTGCAACCCTGTCAACCCTACCTCTGCTTCTTTTTCCCCATTTCAAGGCCAGACCGTTCACTAACCTTTGGTCTGGAGTACCACAGCTGCTGGCTTTCCAGCCCCCATTATGACCACTCGCTCAATCCAGATAGGTGTCTCAAAGTGGCCTTTGGGGTCTGCTGAACTGGAGGCAACAAAAGCAAATGCCAATTGGAGAAATTGGCAGAAAGATAATCCAAAGCGAAGTTAAAAGGTAACAGGCACAGTGAACCTAAGCCCACTGAAGGAAAGGCCCATACAGAGGACCCCATTACCTAGAGACGAGTGTGTTGCCAGAGAAAGAGAACCGCCGCAACAGGAACTCATGGCGAGTCTGATAGTTAAAGGTGTGTCCATCATCTACAAAGAGTTCTCCTTGGGCTGTACCCTGTGCAGGAAGAGATGAGGACTTAAGCCAAAGAGGGAGTGCCTTCATTCACACCCCAGAGGACTGAGTCCTAGAATACAGGCAGATAGCTGAGGTAGCTCAACCTCTGGGAACTCACCTGAGGACTGAGAGCAACAAAGAGAGTGATAGGATCATCCTTCATACAATCTGAAGAGCGCCTCACACGCATCCACCTGGGCACAATTGTCCCGCCACGCTGGAACACGGGGATCTAAGGCAGAAGCGCTGCAGTGAGGCACTACTCTTTTCGGCCTTTCAACATCTTTGCTCCCCAAATTACATATTTCCTCCCCTTCTGGAGATGTACAAGCAAAGAGATGGCAGCTAGAGAAGTATACTCACACTGCTCAGGGTTACTGGCAGATACAAGGTCTGGGGCCCATGATGCTTCTGATAGCTTTGAATGTCATACCACACCTGTGGATGACAAGAAGATATTGGATCACTCAGTGCATAGGGATTCTATCCTTTTGCTTCTTTACCTACAACATCCTGTAACTTACCTCTTCTTGGCCAGGCAAATAGACCTGCACTCCATGGGCCCCAGCATCCGATACAGGGTGAATAAGGAGTGCATCCCCTAAAAGATACCAGAATTAACAGGGAATGAGGGCATTAGCTGCCAGTCTAGAGAGCATTAAAAGCATCTGCCTATTACAAATCCAGCCATAATTACTCCAACTCCACACATACATATCCTATATGTTGTTAAGCCCACGTCCAACCGACTACCAACTGTCCTCCCATTTCTTACCAAGCATAAACTGATCTTCTATACTGAAGGTAGACATATCCTCAGGATACTGTACCCAGAGGGGCCTAGGAAAGATGCAAGACAGAAAAGGAAGACATTATTTTCTCAGAGGTCAAAGATGCTCTCCTCCAAGAGCTAGCAATTAGAATCACACTTGGGAGAAATCCAGCTTTGAGCCAACGGATTCAGGACTTCAGCTGCAGCGACAGACCTCCACCTTGCCTGATCACTGTGCTTTCTATCTCACCTCTCTAACTCCACTCTTCTATCAACTCTTCTCTACCTGTCAGTGGCCTCCTTGAACACTCAGTGACACATAGCTGGCAAGGCCCTTTAGGAGCACAAGTATCATCTCATTCCCAAACACACTCTCTCCTACCAGTTCCTTCCCAAAGGCCCACTGACCTTTTTTTTTTTTTTTTTTTTACTGGCTTGTTTCACTTGAGAATTTTGGCACCTGCAGCCTCCTCTATGTGGAATGTCCTTCCTTGAGATCACAAACCTACTTTACTCATTGTACGGGTTACTAACATGGCCATATTCTCAAAAAGGCCTCGTGACTACCTACTCTATGTTACTTATTTTTGTCGTAACTTATCACTGCTGGAAGTCTTTTTCAGATGTTAACCTCCATCACTCACTTGTTCCCTTTAGTCTTTCCATGACTCTCTTTTTGAGACAGGACCTTGCTATGTAGTATAAGCTGGTTTTGAACTTTCATTCCTCCTACCTCAGTCTCCTAAATTCAGGATTATAGATATATACAAAGAGACCAGGCTATTATTATTATTACTACTACTATAATTTGAGGGTATGGAGGGTCACATGCCATGCATGTGATGGTCAGAAAAAAAACTTGCAATTTCTAGGAGTCAATTCTCTACTTCCATCATGTTCTAGAGATTGAACTCAGTTTCCTATATTTGATGGCAATTGCTTTTACCCATTTCATTAGCCTGGTGACACTGGGGACTGACCAAACCCATGGTTTTACACATTAAAAGGCAAGTACTCTACCATGAATTACATCCTCAGACATCCCTTTCATATTCTTATTAAAATCAGATCTTACAAACAAGGCCCAGGAAAGGGAAAGAAAAGGGCCCAGAGATGCAAACCAGACCTCATTATCTCCCAGTCTACACAGACCACACTGACTAATTTACCTCATGACAGGAAACCCTTCCTGGTGAGCTTGATAGAAGAGGGTATACCAGAAGGGCAGCAAAGAGTATCGCTGGAACAAGGCATCTCGGATTGCATCTTGGTATTGAGACGCAAACAGCCACGGCTCCCGCCGCCCAGTGTCCAAGTGGGCATGAGCCCGAAAGAATGGCTGGTAGGCACCCATTTGGTACCAGCGCACAAGCAGCTCTGGCTCTGGGTTCTTGAAGAAGCCACCCACATCCGCTGGGAGAGGAGAAGGAGCAGGTTGCAAAATGGCAAAGAAGAAGCGCTGGCAGCCATCCATATAAATACTCTGTTCTTTGCTCATGCCCAGGTCCTGTGACTTTATCCCAATCAAAACCCCAAATTTCTCCGTTTCTTACCACCACAGAAGGAAAGCCCCACCAGCGCCAGGCTGAGACACATAGGGATAGAGATCTTCAAATGTTCCCATTCCGCTGTGTTGTCCCCTGTCCACACAGCTCCTAAGGAAGTCAAAAGGGGAGGAGCTTGATACAGACTCAGCCTTTACACAGGTGACCTCTGACCTGCCACAGTTACTGTCAAGAGGCCAGGACACTCTGAAGATAGTAAAGTTAAATACAACTCCTCTTTTTTTGGTACTAGGAACTTAGCAAAGGCCTTGCATAAGCTAGGCAGTGCTCCCCCTCCATCCCTGCCAGAAGGCTTAAACAAGGACTAGATACACCATTCACACATCAAAATACACAGCTGGAGGTTGTAGTGTGCAGCTCCTCAAAGATACCATGCTCCTCTGATCTGGCCTTCATACTTTTGTGTTACACCTAAGCTTTTGCTTATTCTTCCCTTGAGACAGAGTCATACTTAAACAGATCAGGGTAGCCTATACTACCTGGACAGTCCAGGCAGCCCTACAACTAAAGCTATTCCTGACTCAGCATCCTTAAGTGCTGAGATTACAGGCATTCACTCTCAAGCACAGCTGCCACAGCTCTATTCTCCAAGTCTTACCAAAGCGCTGGGAGCCTGAGAAGAAAGCCCTACTCAGGACAAAGGGACGCTCTATGCCACCAGAGCGCTGTGTTAGCCCATCAGCAGTCGCCATATGCTAGGAAGAAAGACAGGAGAATCTGTCATCTGGTGACAACTATATAGTTCTCATGTTTAAGGACTGTCCTCCCTTTGTCTACCAACTTTCCTCTCCTGGTCCCTTACCACATATAAGCCATAGATGTTATGGATGTCCCGGTGCTCCCAACCACCATAATGTACAGCATCCTTCAGCATGGTGACCTCCGGACCATTGAACACAGACGGTTCATTCATGTCATTCCAAATAAAAAGATTAGGAGCTGAACCCTGAAATCACAGGCACCAATCATGTATAGGGAAAAGAAGAGGATAAAGGTAAACACTGTCAGAAAGAAAGCTCAAGATCTCAAGTACCCATGAAATGTTACAGGTTCAACAAAAGCAACGGCACTGAACAGAAAAGCTTATTCATGAAGGCAAAGTAGAAAAGATAGAAAACATATGGACAGTCTTTCCTACCTCATAATTGTCAAAGCTGAACATGTTAGCCCACCAGGCCCTCATTCTTGGGTTAGTGAAGTCAGGGTAACTAGCTGAGCCTGAGAAAGAAAACATCAACTCTCAATCCCCAAAGAGGCAAAACCAAAATATTAAAATATCGCTACCTTCTTAGCTGCCCCTTCAATTCTGGGCCTGCCTACCTGGCCAGCACCAGCCCTCATAATCAGAGCCGTCCCGAGCTTTCACATACAGCCCGTGGTTCCGCAATTCTTCATGTACTCGGTAGCCAGAGTCTACCTTGATGTGGGGGTCCACGATGGCCACCAGCTGGGAGCAGAGAACACAAGTAGAAGTGGTCAAGGCTGCTGTGCCTCAACCTCCTGCAGGAAAACCAGACACAGCCACAGGACCTCCTTACCTTCCGCCTCTTGGAAGCCAAGTGCTCAAGCATATTGAGGGGCTGAGGAAATCTGGTGGGGTCCCAAGTGAAGTACCGCTTGCCATCAGCATGTTCAATGTCCAACCATATGACATCACAAGGCATGTTATGACCATCAAAACCCTGATCCACTTCCAAAACATCAGCCTCATCCCGGTAGTTCCAGCGACTCTGGTGGTAGCCGAGGGAGAAGAGGGGGGGTAATGCCTGGGTCCCTGCAGGTTCAAACGATAGGGTCACAGGGGCTGAAGAGTTCTTGCTGCTCTTCCAGAGGACCCAAGTTTGGGTTCACAGCACCACCATCAAGCAGCTCACAACCACCTGAAATGGCAGCTCCACATGCCCTTTTCTGGCTTCTGAGGAAATTCACACATACACATACAAGTCATGCACGCACATGCACACACAACAAAAGGGGAAGAAAAGAACAAAAACATACTGGGGATCAGATTAAACCAGCTTATAGAGTAAGAGGATACTAAAAGAGAGTTAGGGTAGGAAAACAAGGGTAGAGAAAATGTCTGAAAATGTACAAACCTAACTTCTCAACAACAGAAAAATGAAGCTGTTGGCTGGCAGAAGTGGAAATATCACCTACCTGTGAGACTAGCATACTGCCGGAAGACATCAAAAACCGAAGGGCCAAGCATCAGGAAAACATCAATAATGCCACTCTCTGACATCCAACGAATGTCCGTCTGTGGAGTCTCCCCAGATCCCTGCAGGTAATCCAGCATCTTCCCAAACAGGGTCTGTGAAGGAGACAAAGAGAAGTCAGCTTTTCACTGCCAACTTGAACAAAGGCAGCAACTTTCTCCTGAGTGCTCACACAGCTAACACCTCACTGTAGTTTAAAAGTAAGGTATCATTTCCTCAAGGAAGCTTTCATGGACCACACTGCCATTTACCACTCCTGAAGTCCTCTTGCCTAATAATAACCTGATGATACCTGTCTTGTTCCCTGTTATTGGGAACCCTTTTCTTTCGAGACATATTTACTTATGTATTTTATGTATATGAGTGCTCTATTTGCATGTATGCCTACATGACAGAAAAGGGCATCAGACAGAAGAGAGCATCAGATCCCATTACAGATGGCTGTGAGCCATCATGTTGTTGGGAATTGCACTCAAGACCTCTGTAGGAGCAGCGGCCAGTGCTATTAACCACTGAGCCATCTCTCCAGGCCCAGAGATTGGCAACATAATCCCTGCAACCCAGAGTGTTCCTACAGAATGGACAGGTAACAAGAGAATCTTCTCAAGCCAGAGAGGCAATGGCTTCACATGAAGATTATCTGGCGATGGCTACAGACTGTCTCTCAAATAACCTGTGCCATTGGTGTTTTCACACTCACATCCAGCATCCCTATTATAAGACACGAGAGACTCTCAGCAGAGCTCTCCTCATGGCTCTCACCTTCCCAGCCGTGTTGGAAGATATATCAACCCACGTCTCAGCAGCATTAAGCCAGAAGATGCCCAAGTCTCGATGAAAGCTGTGTGCCAGGAGCACAGGCACAGACCCATACAGAGCCATGGGGTTGTTCAGCTCGTACTGGAACACATCCAAGTTGTACAGGCGGTATGGCTCACCACCCCTGAGGGCAGACAGACAGACTTAGGCTAATGAATGGCCAGGCTAGAGCATATGCAAATGCTACCCCACAGACATAGCTGAGAGACAAGGGAAGTCTCCTTCCTTAAAACAAGCTTATAATCAAGGAGGTAACCCAGATACAAGAAGAAAATTATGCTTGTCTAGAATATGCAACTGTATGAGCAAATCCCCTGCCCTGGCTGCCCCCTTTTCTAACCCCATTCTAGTGTTAGTACTGGACTCACTCAGTGACCTTCAGCCTCAGGCTGTCTGCATGCTCAGGGATCCCATACACATGTTCCATTCCTGGCAGAGAGAAGTCCAAACCTACAGATGTGGGGCCTGAAAGAAAAGCAGAGGATGGTTTACAAAGCTTCTGTCTGGCAAGATGCCTCTGTGCCCCTACCCAGGGCTTTCCCTGCCCCTCACCATAAGGCTTGCTGTCAGAATGTGTTTTGAATGTCTCCTCCCAGGCTCCTGGCTCATCTTTCTCAGCCTTTTCCTGGGTTTCCTCTGGCTGTAAGAAAAGTGGACTGATACTCACTCATGCACCAGTTGTCTTCTCCCACTCTCACGGTCTAAATCTCATCCTTAGGATGAGCACAGGCTCAACTTTCCTGTGGGCCTTTACTCACCAGCCTCCCAGTCTGCCCTATACTCCACTCCAACCACCCACCACTTCAACTTGCCTTGTCACCATCCCCAGGCGTTGCTTCAGGCTGGGCTCCATTGCCTTCAGCTGGGTCTTTTGTTTCTTGCCTGGAAGGTAGGAGAGCTGTCTGCTCCAATCCAGAGGGGGCAGGGACGAGGGGCTAATGGAAGGAGGGGTGAGGGAATAGAGAGCCAAGGGTCCAAAGGAATGAAAAAGCACTGGAGGAGGGACTGATTGTTACAGTTTGGGAAGGGAGCCCAGTGAGCAAGGACGGGGAAAGAACTGACAGAGGAAAAGGAGGAGAAAATGCCAGCAGGAAGTACTTTCTACACACAGGCCCATATCAACAGCCTCTGTTGGTATCTAGAAGAGACAGGCAAGGTGGTTCAGTGACCTGGGTTCTAAATGCCAGTCCTGGCTCTGCTGCCATCATAGAGAAAAAAAAATCTGACCTTTCTTGACTGTGCTTTACAAAGGCAAGTTGGTCAGACGATAAAAAGCCTCTCCAGGCACAAAAGGGACTCCAAAAGGTTTTACCAAAGAATGCTTTTCAAAGGCAGCTAGCAAACAGTTCTCTCCAGAATCTCAAACGTATTCCAAGTGAGAGCCAGGAATCACAGCAAAATGGAGCATCCCTCCACCCCTTGGCAAAGCAATAAGTTTCCTACATTCCTTAAAGACTTCCAGCACTCATCTTCCTCCCAGAGGGCTCACGGCCAGGGGACAGCAAACAAGGACCCGAATACCAAGAGTGGGGAAAGGACAGATGGTGAAGGGAAGGGAACAGAAAGGTCTGGGGCAACTTCCCCAGAGGGCCAGAGTGAGGGGTAGGTGAGGGAAGAGGAACAGATACAGTACCAATGGCCATGGATTTACCTAGAGAAAAGGTTCTTGATCTTATCCCATATGCTACCGAGCGTGAGACTAACTTTATCCGAGAAACTGGGGCAGGAGGAGATGAGTAGGGAAGGGGAAGGAGGCACAAAACCAACACAAAAACAGAAACATAAAAGTGAGTTTCAGTAGACAAACTTCCAGAGATGGGGGGAAAAAAGAAACCATAAATAAATAAATAAATAAATAAGAAGAAAATACACTAGGGGAATGTGATGATGTGAGAAGGGGAAGGAGAGAGCAGAACCAGGCAGACTTCCCAGAGAAGGTGCCTAGTGTACAGCTCAGGGACAAAAGTATCTGCCTCCTGATCTGCACAAGAAAGAGAAAATTGCAACCCAGATCTGGTTTTACCCTCTCTGAGAGTATCTCCCACCCTCCTGGCCCTATCTGGCTGTTCTGAACCCAGTCTCTTCCCAAGAGTACAATGCCAGACCTTGTGATATTTCTAGGCACTACCACAGTAAGTTCCCTTTAGTCCCCACCCTGTACTCACGGGACCCTGGGGGCCCTCTGGTGCTCAAAGGCCATAAGTCCTCGGGCATTGACACTAAGCAGGAGGCTTCGATCTTCTAGCAGGTCAAGTCGGAATGGCTGTGCTGTCAAAATTATTTTGTAGGGTCCCTCAGCCACTGTTAACTCCACACTGTTGTCATCACGGCCAGAGACTGAAAGCCTGGAGAAGAAAGAGGTCAAAGGGGACTCTATACACACACACACACACACACACACACACACACACACACACACACACACACACACGGAAGCAAAGGCCAGAGACCTGTTGCAGACAGCAGGTCATACATAGCTCAGGGAGAAAAAAAACTCATTAAGAATTTTAAACATTTTTGAGGACTGGCAAGATGACCCAGCAGGCAGATGCATGCTACTAAACCTGATGACCTAAGTTTAAGTTCCAAAGACCTACACTGTAGAAGAAGCAAACCAATCCCCAAATTATCCTCTGACTTCTACATGCATGCTATGGTGCATACACACCTCCACATATATGCCAGTATACAAAGAACCATAAATACACAGAACAAGACTTATTTTTTTAAGTTTATATTTATTTTGTGGGGACACATTAGCATGTGCCACAGTGAACACGTAGAGGTCAGAGTATGACTTTTGGGAGTATAATTTCTCCTTCTCTCATGTTGAGCGTGGAAGATTCAACTTAAGTCCTTAGGCTCAGCCAGAGCTATCTTTACCTACTAAACCACTCTACTGGACCCAAAATAAATAAATCAACTGGGTATAGGAGCACGCATCTGTAACCCAGCACTTGGAAGGAAGAGACAGGCCTACCTCAAGTCTGAAGCCACCTTCATTTAGAACATGTTCCATACCAGCCAGAGCATGGTAAGAGCCTTTCTTAAAGAAAGTTTAAAGTAAAAAGCTAAAAAGACAGACAAGTAAAATGCTTGTAAAAGGATCTCACTTCAATCCTTAGAACCTACATAAAAATGTAGGTGGGTCTGGACATGATGGGGCATGGTTGTTATTTCACTGCCAGGTGATCCTTTAGGTTAGCCAGCAAGCCTAAGCTACTTGCTAAATCCCAAGCTGATCAGAAAAATTAAAAAGGTGAAAAAAATTAAAATAGCGGGGAACACATCCCAGGAACCCCACCAGAGATGTCCTCTAGCTATCACATGAATGTGCACCTTTGCACATATACACACTGCTCACTGGGGGTGATGGGGACAGCTCATCAGCTGTCCCATACTGCTTTGCAGAGGACTCAGGTCAGTTCCCAGCACCCATGTCAGACAGCTCACAGGCTCCTTTAACTCCAGCTCCAGGGGTCCTCTGGCCTCCCTGCACTTACATGTACAAAACCATACACCAATGGGTTCCACCATGTGGATCGAGATCCTTTGCATGGGGCGGGGAGGTGGAGTGAGGGGCATCCAAAGACCCTTTTACAGGGGTCTCCTTAGACCCCTGAAAACACAGATATTCATTCACATTACAATTCATAACAGTAAAATTAGTTATAAAGGTGCAACAAAAATAATTTTATGGGTGGAGGTCACCACAGCATGAAAAACTGTATGAAGGGGTCGCAGCATTAAGAAGATTGAGAACACCGTCATAACCAGACACACAAATACAATTAATAAATAAGTAAATATATAAATAAACCAACATTCAGGGATCTATTAGAAGAAGCACACACACCTGCTTAAAGGCCACTGGGGTCAGGAGACAGAATTTAAAATTTAAAAAAATGTTTTAGCATACATTAATTGTAGAAAGGCATATGCATTCTCTGTCAGAAGTGGTGGCACACACCTTTAATCCCAGTACCTGGGAGGCAGAGACAGGCAGATCTTTGAGTTTGATGCCAGCCTGGTCTACACAGTGAGTTCTGGAGCAGGCAAAGCTACATAGTTAGGCCCCGCCTCAAAAAAACAAACAAACAAAAAAAAAACCCCCAAAAAACCCATAAGAAAATGTTTTCTCTGAGAGGTAAACAAAAATTTTCTTTTTTTCTTCTCAGTTGATGTTTATACCTTTGTTTAGTTTATAACAACAGGTTTCAGTTTATAGCCTAGGCTAGCCTCTAATATCTGGGTTAAAGAGATTCTCCTACCTCAGCCTCTCAAGTAGTTGGGATTATAAATGCCAACCACGATCCATGCCCGAATGAGAAAGTTGTTGTTTTATAATGCTAAGGATTGAGCCCAGGACCTCATATATACTACACAAGTACTCTACCACAGAGCCACATCCCCAGCCCAAGAGAAAGAGTTTAAACAAAGCAATATGTGCTAACACCACAAGGTAGAAAACTGACTGACACATTAACCTAAGAATATTAACACTAAAAATTTGTATTTATCAAATTTTGACACCTTTAGGGTCATCAAGAATATTCAAGGTCTAAAAACCTGTCTCACTTCAGAGGAATCTGGAGATGTATGACAACTGAATGCTGTATGGTGTCTTGGCGTCAGAGCAGAAAAAGTGTACTAGGCAAAACCTAAGGAAATCTAAGTATGTACGGTGGTTAATAATCCAGTGCTAAGTTCATTAGGGAAGACAAACGAATGACAGTTATGTTAGCAAGTACACAAACTGTGTAGGGCACAAAGGAAGTCATTCCTTCAACTTTCCTATAAATTTGAATTCAAGTGTAAGCATGTGTGTGGTGGGGATGAGAGCTGGAGTCTGCACAGGGTAAGCACGTCTACCGCAGAGCCGACAGCTCCCCAGCCCTACTGTAGTGATTTGCTTTTCTTGAATAACTTCAGTACAGAGCCTAGCAAAGTACTCTATAATTAGTTGTAGCCTTAATCCCAAGTTGTTTTCTTTTTTCTTTAATGATACCTTTAGTAAATTAAAAGGTTACAACCTAGGAAAAGGTCCCACAATATATAAATGGTAAAGACTCAAGATTAACAAATTCTCTAAAGCAGTAAGGACAAACCACATAAGAGATGAATGGGTATAAGCTGTCAACTATTATCCCACAGAATAGTAAACCCAAAAGACAACATATAAATAAGGCCCAGGGAAAGAGATCGGTTGACAAAGTACTTGCCTCCCAACTGTGAGGAGCAGAGTTTAATCCCCAGAAGCAGATAAAAATGCAGTGTGGTAGCTTCACATAATAATCCCAGTGTTAGAGGAGAGTCAGGTGAATGCCTGTGGATCACTGGCCCACCAGCCTAACCAACTCAGTGAGTTCCAAGCCAATGAGAGATAAATATTGTTCCAGAGGTTGTTCTCTGGCCCCTATACGTCATACATACATACAGGTATATACACACTAACTTAAAAAAAAAAAAAAAAAAAACACCTCAGAGATGTTCCGTCTCATTAACAAACTGAGGAGAGCAGGGTACTGCATGGTAGCTCAAGTCTTATTATACAAGCCCTCAGGATACTGAAGCCACCAGTAGGACTAAATGAGCCTGAAGCCAAGTGCAATCTGCATACTGTCTCCAGGCAAACCTGAGTTACAGTATGAGATTCTGTCTCACAGAGAGAGAGAGAGAGAGAGAGAGAGAGAGAGAGAGAGAGAGAGAGAGAGAGAGCAGCCAGACCTATCATCTATGTAAACGTATGAATAAATATAAGATAAATATTTGAACTGCTGTATTCTAAACAACCGAGGAAAAAGAAGGGAGGAAGGCTGGCCAACTACAAAGTGTGACCTGTGCCTTGCTTACTTCCTTATAACAGTAATCCTTAGCCTAGGCTTGACAGGAAGATAAAACATCAACTGTTTGCTGAGTGAATGTAAAATGTAAAAAGTAAAACAGAGGAAGAAGAGAAGCTGGAAAGGCTGGAAGATGAGGTACAAGTCAGTCAACTTCTTCTCTGACACAAGAAAGTAAGTCACCACAAAGATTCGTCGGGAAGGAAAAAGGGCAATCAGACAGATATCCTTCTCAGGAAAACTTTACCGAGCTGTGGGGGGATCAGCCACTAAAACATCTGGCACTCGGTATCGAGGCCGCCGGGGCTCTAGCTCATCAATCCTGATCCGAGTCATGTTCTTCTGAAGGCCCTGGAGCTCCAGCACAAGCAACACCTGTAGAAACAGAAACCTGAATCTAAAGAAACAGAACAAGCCCGACCAGACAAACCCTTCCAATCCTCTCTCCTCAGCCTTTTGCCTACCATTCAGATTTAAAACTAATATTTTGTTTTGTTTAATTTGGTTTTTGTTTGTGAGTGTTTTGCCTGCATGAATATATGTGTCCCATGTGTGTGATTAGTGCCTACAGCATGGTCCTTGGAACTAGAGGTGCGGATATTTTGTGAGGCATCATATGGGTGCTGGGAAACAAATCTTGGTCCTTCTTAAAAGCAATAGGTGAAAGGCACATGTAATGACAAACACCTTTAATCTCAGCACTTGGGAGGCAGAGGCAGGCGGATCTCTGAATTGGAAGCCAACCTGGTCCACGGAATAAATTCTAGGACAGCCAGGGCTACACACAGAAAACTTGTCTCCAAAAACAAAGAAAACAACAAAAAGCAACAAGTGCTCTAAATTGTTCAACCCTCTCTCCAGTTCTCTTGATTTATGTTTAACAAGATCTCACTATATAGCCCAAGCTGTCCTAGAATTCATACCTCTGCATTTCTCTGCCTCTTGATATTAAAGGTGTGTGCTACCATGCTAGCTAGCTTTTTTTTCCTTTTTAAGCAAGATCTCATGTAACTCAGGCTAATTTTGAACTTACAATGCAACTGATTGCTGCTGTCCTTAAAACTCTTGATCTTCTTGCCTCTGTCTCCCAAGTGTTGAGATTACAGGCACTATCCAGTTTCTTATACTATGGGTTGTAACTCCTATGAAATAGTATACCTGAATATGGGGGTGGGGTGGAAGGGCCAAGAAGAAACTGACAAGCAGTTTCTCAGTATGTAATGGGAAAACATATTCGGAATCAAACCTGGAGCTCAGCTGACAGTGCACTTCCCGAGTTCAAGGTCAGCACAGCATAAAGCCTGCTGCCATATACACTCCTATGACCCCAGCATCCAGAAGATGAAAACAGCGAGGCCAGAAATTCAAGGTCATTCTTAGCTACAAAGTTAAATGTGGAGCTAGCCTGAACTACATGATACAAAAATAAGCAACCCCCCACCCCCACCCCCAAAAAATCGAACTTATAATGAACCTAAGGTTTTCCTAGCTGTGCTCACCCACATTGTGTCACCCAACTTCACTGAAGCCTTGGTTCTCAACACACTATATTCACATGCCAACATGGTACTTCAAATGCCATGAACACTCCCTAAACCGCTATGGTTCAGATTTGAGACTCTTGTGTGTTATCAACTATGATGTTTTTACTATAAAGTTTTCTGCTCTTACAAAAATGTGACAGTGATGGTGGTATACACCTTTAATCCCAGCACTCAGGAGACAGAGGCAGGCAGATCTCTGTAAATTCAAGGCCAGCAGAGTCTACAGTGAGTTCTAGGTCAGCTAGGGCTACACAGAAAAACCCTGTCTAGGAAAAAAAAAAAAAAAAGATAAAATTATATCTGTACCAAAGAACTGTTTTGAAATAAATTTTTGGTTTACTTAAATGTTTGATTTGTATACACATACCACTTACACACAACTAATATTCTCTCTCTCTCTCTCTCTCTCTCTCTCTCTCTGAGTTCTATGATTTGTATACACACACCACTTATACACAACTAATATTCTCTTTTTTCTGAGTCTTATAAAAATTTCTTGCAAAAACAATTTTTTTATTGCAAATATAAGTTTACAATGTTTTGGCTTAAGGAACTTGAGATCAGATTTCTTCAAAATTAAATGTCTTGGGGACAGAGAGATTGTTCAAACATTAAAGAGCACTGGCTGCTCTTCCAAAGGACCTGGGTTTGAATCCTAGCACCCACATACTGGTCTGTGACTCCCATCCCAGTAGGTCCAGCACACTCTTCTGGCCTTTATGGGCACTGCACACACATTTGTACACATACCAACATGGAGGGCAAAGCACTCATAAAAAAGTCAAAAGTCTCAACATCAGCCCGACACGACATTTAGTTACATTTCTTTTTCCCACATTACCACCCATTTCCCCATCCCTACCACTCTTTCTTGTCTTGCCTGACCTTGGTGACTTCATGGATCAGATGGACTGTGAGACCATCAGGACCAAGCTGCAGAGTGTCCAGCAAGGCACGATAAGGAGAGAGGCCTGGCCGAATGCTTCGCTGCCGTCTGCCAAGTCCAATAGTTGGGAAGTAAGGTTAGAGAGCATCTCGATACCCTCAGCTGCCTCTCCTCACCATTATACTCCCCACCTCACCTCCCACACAAGCCTCCATGTCCCCACTTGCCATTCACCTCTTCTAGAAACATACTTGCAAAAGGAACTCTCATCACAGGTCTTAAAGTTGCTTCTATCCACAGCAAGGGTAATCCCCAGACAGACACCTAAGTATGCCAGCACCAAACTTAACCAAGACCTATGGAAAGACAAGGAGAATAGTTAACACTCTAGTCAAGAAGGCCCTTACCTTCTTGACATAACCCTAACAGACAATTCATAAAAAGCAATCCTATTAAATAGGAAAAAAGTCAAGTAGACCAAGGGTGAGGTCAATTCTGAGTTGGAATGGTGGAGCACATCTTTAATCCCAGCAGTCAAAATCAGGAGGCAGAGGCAGGGCAGCTCTCTATGAATCTGAGGTCAGTCTAAGCTATACAGCAAATTCCAGTAACCTGTAGCTACACAGCGAGATCCTGTCTCAAAGGAAAAATTTTTTAAAAAAAAAGAAGTTAGTCTGAAGGGATGGTTTGTTCACACTGTCCCTGCAAAAGGCAGAGAAAGTGGACAAAGTGTATCTGGCCTTTAGAGGCTGAGTATTGACTATAGTTACATCAGCCTCTCAGAGGAAACGAACAGTAACAGCCAATCCCAAAGGAAATGGTGGTACCATGTGTGTACATCAGAACAATAAAGCTAACTATGCCTTTCAGGGGTAAGGCATCAGATGGAACTAATCAGCTAGTCACAACTTCTAAGGTCCTGGGAACACTAGACACCCAGCTCCTTTGATGTACAGTTCTGCAACTTCAAAACAAATCACCATCGTTATCTAAGGCTAAAAAGAATAACAGCTGAAAACATACTGAGCCCTAATGAACTCAAAGAGCCTAACTGATGTATCCCCTAACTTGCAAATGATTGCAGTTTTAAAAGAATCAATTCATTAGTAACACCTTCAGACACTGATTTAATTGGCCTAAAATAGGGTCTGTTTAAGCTCCCTAGGACACGGTGTATGCTTGTAGGACACAGCTATTTGGGAGGCTAGGCCAGGGTTAGGAACCAGTTGAGCATAAGAGACTAATATGAGCAGCAGAGAACCTATCTCAAAAATCATAATGCATAAATAAATATCCCCTAACCCTAACAATTAACCAAGACTCAAAAACTCAAAACTACTTTATATGCATTGATTTTGGCCCTTTTCTTTCATTGTTTTTCTTAGTCAATGTTAGGTTAGTAGTTCTTTTCCAGATGGGAAAATTAAGGCATACAAGGGACAATCATATATGATTTTTGAACAGCCTCTAAGGGGTGAAGATGGCCTTGAGCTCAGTGCTGACTGACACTAAGACCGTGATTTGTACAGAATACACAGTACAGCACACTAACCATCAGCAAACCAGATCAGACCTGATGAACGGAAAAGCCTTACATCAAGGTTACCACAAACTGTCACGCCCACAATGGGCATCAAATGAAAGACTATGGACTAGTAGCCACATTTACACAAGTTAGTTTAGGGCTAGAGAGACAAGCTCAGGAGCCAAGAACAATAGCTGTTCTTCTAAAGGGCCTGCGTTTGACTCCTAGCACCCACATGCCAGCTCACAATTTTCTGTCATTTGTTTCAGGAAATCCGACACCCTCTTCCAACACCCTCTTCTGGCATCAGATATATACATGGGGCACAGGCGTACATGTAGGGAAAAAAACATAAAAACACATTAAAAAATGATAGTAATATTTTAGTTTGGAGGGTGTATTTACCTACTAAATGAATCCTAAATGGGGACTCTCAGATTTTAAGTGTCTGTTAATGTGTAACCCAGGCAAAGACAGGAGTGTTGAGGCCAGACTGGTCTACAGAGCAAGTTCCACGACTGCCAGAGCTACAGAAACTTTGTAAAAAGGAAGAAAGAAAAAAAGAAAGAGAGCAAGCACAAGTTAGTGTACTCGAGGGAGGAGCAAGGGAGGGAGGAAAGAAAACCTAGCCAAGTATGGTGGAACAAGACCTATAAACCCAGTACTTGAGAGGTAGAAACAGTAAGACAGTTCAGCCACCCTGAGCTACAAATTAAGTTTGAGGGCTAGCCTGGGCTATGTGAAACCCCATCTTGAAATAAGAAACACTTGTCATGTGTATTAAACAAACACTGCCAAACCTTGGACCAGAAGTTTTATTTTATTTTATTTTATTTTTTTGCAGTGTTGCAGAGTGAACTCAGGGTCTCACTCATGCTAGGCAAACATTCAGCGACATCCTCACCTTCTAACATCAGCCTTTAAACAAGTTCTTTCAGTGACTATGATTTAAGCAATACAGGAATACACTCAGATGTGTTCCCCAAGGAGGATGGGGGACTCATAAGAAGGGTTAATAGATAAGAGCACTTGTAGCTAAGTGTAATTACCTGAGCTTGATTATCCAGGACCCACATGTGGACAGGGGAGAACCAACTCATTTCATACATGTACAGAAGTAAACTCACACTACACACACAGGCAAAATACACACTAAAAACAAAAAACTCATTTAAAAAAAAGGGGGAAGTCAGGCATAATGTTGCATACCTTTAATCCTAGCACTTTGAAGCATAAGCAGAGGCAGAGGCAGAGGCAGAGGCAGATGATCTCTTATGTGTTTGAGGCCAGGCCTGGTCTATATACATAGTGAATTAGAGGCCAGACAAGCCTGGATTGACAAGACCCTGTCTCAAAATATAAATGAATGAGAAAGGGGTTGGGGCAGGGCAACACAGAAGACATGGTTCTTCTAAGCAATAAAAACCAAGACAGGGCCTACCATACACAGTTATCCAGCCTTCATATCTACTTGGAAGTTAAAGAAAATTACCATATAGCCAAGTGAATGCCTTGCATTCACCAGGCCCAGTTTGATCCCCAGAATCACCAAAAGAAAAATTTAAAGGGAATCAGCTAACGAAGAAAGTTCCCTAGAAGCAGGAAATTTTGGAAGGCTGGCTGGCAGTCCCCAGTAGTGAAAAAAGGCAGCCAGCAAAGTGAGAAAACACTAGGAACTAGTGCACTAGGCTTTGGAGGAAAAAAAGACAAGCAGAAGACAATGCTACTAGAAAAACCTAACCATAAGACACAGATACAGCCTCGGTCCTGAGGAGTGGCTACTTACAGAAACCTTGGGCCACCAGTCCCAAGTAGCAGCAGTGAGGCGTTTAGCACTTAAATACTCCCTGGAACCCTATCTTCAAGTCTATAAAGTAGGTTTGGAGAGATGTCAAGTAAGGATATGATTTCTAAAGGATATTTTCAACTATGATTTGTTGGTTCTAGGAATTCAGGAATGCCTTAAGCATCCCAAACGAGAAGTGTTCACAAGCTAAAAGTCAAGAATGAACTTTAGGGTAAGTCACATCTGTTTATTGGAGAAGAACTTGAGTATATGATTCACCCTTTTTACACTGCTGTTGACAGTACATGCCTCTCCTGACCCTTTACATCCGTTAGGTGTACCGTGCTTTACGGCGATGATGTGTTTCCAAGCTTTTTTTAGGTTCTACAAAACTCCAGAGAGCAGACCAAACCATTCGATACATGTTGTGTTTGAGCAACATTATCCATGCAGACTGTGAACTTACTGGATCCTGCCCCAGCCGTGCCCAGCAAATGAACATTAATGAAACTGGCCAAGGCTGGTCGGGAGGGCAAGGAGGTAATACAGCATGGCCTGCCCATCGCATTGCTTCCAGCCTGAAAAAGGAGCAGTGTGGCAACAGGCTGCTTTATCACAGGCTGGGATGCATTTCGTCCCCCTACCTGCCTCGACGGCCCTGCGCACTGCAGGAAGGAGACGAAAGCATTGACCACCCCAGGCCGCCAAGGGGAAGAGGGCGGCTGGGAGCGGACAAGTTGGAAGACAACACCCAGTTTCAGCCTTTCTAAGCCACCCGGCGAGATCCCGGAGCCCCACAGACAAGGGCCGCAGCGACTCGTGAATCTGCCGCTGGGAGGCTGTAGCCACCACGGGGACAAAGAGCCCGTTGCGAGGCCAGGAGTAGCAGGGTGATGGGAAGGCCCACAGAAAGAAGCAATATGGGGCTCGGGGGATCTAGGGCTGTCCGGCCGCGCCCCCGGGTTCCGGGCTCCTCACCGCCTCCTACGCGCCGACACTGCCGCTATCGCCGCCATCTTGTACCGGGTTTGCTCCTTGACCCGAACCTACCCGCCCCTGCGCACGTTGAGCCACGTACCCTAGTGCCCACCCCTTCCGGCCTTCCGATTGGCTCGTCCAGAGCGCGGCCGGACGTCTATTCCATTGGTCGAGCGCGTTCTATATTACGAATAAGGCGTGACTTGACGCCCCGGCCCCTGCGTTCTGACTTTTGGCAGATTTCTGAGTCAGATAGAAACACTGGACTATTTGTCTCAACTCGGCAAATTTTATTTAGAAAAAATGGTGGGGTTTGAAAAAAGTGACACCGCTCATTACGTACAGACTTAGAAGCCTCCATCCTTCTGTAGCATCTTAGTCTCTTCTCTAGGTTTAACCTCACACAACTTGTAGAGAAAAGGTCAAGTCCCCTGCCGAAGCAGAGTGGATGGTGGAGGTGCTTGAAAACGGCCAGAGAAGAGCCCCAGGCGATCGATGTTGCGGTGGAGGACACTATGCAGCACAGACAGATGTGGTCCTCCTTCACCTCCACCCTCCCTAGAAAAGTCCCGGATGAAGCGGCCACGCTCAGACTGGAAGATGAACTTCTGGGGCAAGGGCCCATGCTCCCGAAGGAAACCCCAGACACTAAGCAGCAACAGACGCACTTCAAAAGGTGCCAGTTGGCTAAATACTTCGTGCATATTACCCAGGGCTGGTGGCAAGAGGCTTCCCTCAGCCATGACAGCCACCAGGATGCAGGATGCCTCCAGATGCCAGGGGGAGTTGGTTGTATCAGGGTGTCGAGAGGCTTCCCAATGGCTCAAGAGGGCAGCCAGCAGCCCCCGCAGCAGCACGGAGCAGTAGCACAGGGCTGGGGGAGCAGCTGCTACCAGCTTCAAAAGCTCAAACAGCAGAGGTTGTTCCCGGAAGCGCCTACCAATGCGGAGATCCCGCTCCACGGTGGCTCGTGCATGATCCTCTGGGGGCCAGGCCAGCTCAGCACCAGCTGCATCAGGACACACGCTCTCCACTAAGGTCACTGCAACTGCTTTGGCTGCCTCTGGGCTCAGGGTGGGAGCCCCCCAGCAACCCTCACGCTCACTGCCCCCAGATGCGCTGCAGCAGTGCACTAGGAGGCTAACGAGGCTCTGGGTGTTATAGATCACTTCCTGATGGTTTCGAGATTGAACAATTTTAGGTGGCTTTAAGCCACGGCCAATGACTCCAGCGTGGAAAACTGACCAAATCCCTCCAGGACCCGGCACAGCTGCAGTATGCCTCCGGTTAATGTCCAACAAAGAGGCAGAAGCCAAAGGGGTTGAGACAACTGAGAGAGTCTCATTGTCTCCATCCATTTCCCCTCCAAACAGTTCTGTGTTGCCTCGATGTAAGGCTCCCTCAACTAGCAGCTGTAGGACAGCCTTGAGTCCAGCTGGGGAAGTCTGAGCAAGGCGGGTAAGAAGCTGGGAGGCTGAAGCCACACCAGGAGGGCCATGCAGCCTTAGAGAAGCAAAGAAGTGGTGTACTCCAGCTCTCACTAGTCCCAAAAGTTGGGAAGGGGACAGGGCTTCTGAAGGAAAGGGACATATTGCAAGGAGGGAGGCAGCAGCTTCAGCTACTTCCTCCTCTGGGTGTAGTAGGAGAGGAGCCAGATCAGACAGGTGGGCTGAGGCAGACTCCCCAAACCGGGCCCCTAAGGCTGAAGGGCCCTCACCACCCTGCTGCTCCCAACCCACCAACAAGGCCAAATTGCGCAGAAACCGGGCTGTGAAGGGAGGCTGTAAAGTCCCTGCATGTACTCGAGCTAGGCAGCTTCGGAAGGCCAGAGGAAGAAGGCCAGAGAGACTAACCACTAGCCCTGCGTATAGCTGGGTTGCCAAACTCAACTCTTCAGGGCTTCTGGCTCTGCTCAGTAGATGGCCCAGGGCCTCAGGTCCACAGCTAGGTCGAGTATAGACAGACAGTAGGCCCAGGAGCTGGTGCTGCCAGAGGAAGCGCTTCCGTTCTAGCCGTAATGTCTCTCCACACAACTCTCCAACATGGTTTCGTAATGCATCAAGAAAGGGCACTGGACGAGGTGGTGGGGGTGGGCCCAGCACCCCTTCTCCAGGAGACCCTCCCCGATGATGAACCAGTTTTTGTAGATGTAGCAAAAGCAGCTGGATCAGCCGGTCACAGGCCTCTCTTACCGTGTCTGGCACAGCCAGGCCCTGGGTAGTAATTACTGAAGCAGGCATAGCTGTGTCCACTAAGAACTGCAGCAGGCGGTAGGCACCAGTCCCGGAGGCCTGGCTCACTAGATGCACAGCCAGGTTGAGCATGTTGTCTAGCTCTTCTCTGGGGAACCCCTGCAGGTGTTGCTGCAGCTGGCTTAGCACTGCTGGGGGCTTGAGGCAGTCCACAAGTTCTCCAGATACTGTGCCTAGCAAAGCTGGTGACATGACTGCCAGCTGCAGTAGGAAGGGAACTGTGGCCTGAAGAGAGGGCTCCCCATTCCGGCCCCCAGTACCCCCTGCCAAGCTGTCATGAAACATTCGTAACAGCTCCCTCCGGATGCTGTCTCCATGGCGGGAAGCCAGGTGCCCGAGGATGCCTACAACTGAGGCAATCTTGGGTACCCGTTTTTCCCCAGGGAGGGCAGGAGATCCAGGGAAGGGGTCTGCAGAGGGGGGTTGAGAAGAACTTCCACCACAAGCACCAGTTCCTCCTCCAGCCCCACTGTGGACACAGAAGTCCTTAAGGCCACAAGAGAGGACTCGGGAGATGATGGTGCCAGGAAAAGAAGAGCCAATGTGGGCCACAACCCAGTCAAAGTGTGGGGAATGCTGGACAGAAGTGTCTAGCAAGGCATCCACACATGCATCTGGGCAGCTACCAATGAGAGCTGAGAGGCACTGCACATAGATGTCCATTAATGTGCGGGTGGCCCTGCAGCCCATCCACAGCTGCAGCAGTTCATTGAGAGAGCCAGTGGCATGGGGAACACGCTGATGCTGACCTGAATATGTGCTACTCAGCTGTCCCATGAGGTCAATGGACCATGCACTAATCACAGGTGCCCAGGCCTTTGGGTTGGCCCGGATAAACTCACACAGCACCTGCTGTACTTCATGCACCACATCCTCTAAACCAGGTCCACCAGCAGGGACATGGGATGGTGGAGGTGGACGGAGGTGAGGTGGACCAGCCACAGGACTTTCTTCTAGGGCAGCTAGGTGGGCCCGGACACTCTCATCAAAAACACCTCTCAAGTGGTCCAACACAGCAGCCCGGGCAGGTGGCAAAGAACGGAGCAGGAGAAGACCACATCGAGCATGTTCACGAGCTGAGAGCTGGTGGCCCAGAATAGGGTCTACTCCGGTCAGAAAAGCCTTAATTTCTTGGGACAGCTCCTGAGCACTATAAGGAAGCAAAACAAAAAAAAAAAGCAAATCAGAACACTGGGAGATATTAAGCAAGTTATATTTCTTCCATGAGCTTTGGTTTCTTTTTATGTAATAATAGGGCAATACATCCCTCAGAAGAATTTATGAAGATTTAGAAGCATACCCACTCCTGGTTCACCTCGGTCATTCAAGAAATGCTATTTGTCTGCCAGTAACAATAATCCTATAAATAGTAGATTATCTTTCAAATATCCACGTTCTTTTTTCTTCTTCAGTACTAGGTATAAAACCCAGGCCTTTAGGCACACTAGGCATTACCCCTAAGCTACATCCCCACCCCACTTTTAAGTACTTGACCGGTACTTTTTCAGTCTTGACAACAATATGGTTAGACTAGTATGATCCCATTTTACAAAGAAATGAAAGTTAAGAAATCAGGATAAGCCGGGCTGTGGTGGCGCACGCCTTTAATCCCAGCACTTGGGAGGCGGAGGCAGAGGCAGGCAGATTTCTGAGTTCGAGGCCAGCCTGGTCTACAGAGTAAGTTCCAGGACAGCCAGGACTGTACAGAGAAACCCTGTCTCTAAAAACAAAAACAAAACAAAATAAATAAATAAATAAACAAAAAACAAACAAACAAACAAACAAAAAACAAAAGAAAAGAAATCAGGATAAATATTCCAAAGAGTCAGGAACCATTTCTAAGCTCCTAAAACAAAATTCCCTTCTGTTAAGGTGCTGGTATATGGTTAGTACTCAATGAAAAAATGTTGAATTAACTAAATGTATTGAGACTCTATACCTGCTTTAACATCTTCCCAGCCCCCTCTACAGCACAAGCACCCCAAAATGTCTCAATGAACAAAATTGTAACCTTACTAAAAGCTCTGCCTCCCAAATGTATGCTTTTCCATACTGTACAAGAATTCGGCCTTAACTGGTGGCACAGGCCTTCAATTCCAACACAGACAAATCTGAGTTCAAGGTTAACCTAGTATACATAATGAATTCCAAGACAGCTATGTCTATCCATAGAGAGACCCTGTCTCAAAAAAGGAAGGAATGGAGGGATAGAGAGAATCCTAGTCACGCACCCACTTAATTAAACGCCTTCAGTGTGCCGAGAATGGGTGGTAGGGGGCTAATTCCCCCGGGGCACAGAATATGAGCCTTTCCGATTCTCCCCCACCCCAAACATATAAGCTCTGTCTTAGAGTCTCAGAAGGCTATGCTGAGAAAGTAAAACCCCTTTCCTCTTACTACTGTCTTTTCTGTCAAACACAACCTCATTCTCTGGGTAAATAAGGTTCTGTATCATCCCTCAGATTAAAAATAAAAAGGCACCTCAAAATGAGGGCCGTATGCAAAGGAAAGGCTAGAACAAATATTGAGGCTCCCGAGCCTTGGTTCCCAAGACACTCTCCATGTAGTCTGAGCCTCTTCACGGTAAAAGGGGCAAAGAGGCTGGGTTCTCAAGAATGCTGATGTCCCCAACTGCGGGCAAAGCAAGGCGGGCCTAAGAAGGCACTGAGATCTCGGGAGAGGGCAGAACTACGGCCAGGGCAGGGCAGGCATTGCAGTCCAGAGTATTTAGTGAGGCGGTCCCTGAGTTCCGGGAAGACGCGACCAGAATCTCTGAGAACCCTGAAGCGGGTTCTCAAGGTAAGATCCAGCTTTCTGTGGAGAAGGCTGGGCATCGGCGCGGGGCCGCGCGATGAGGGGAGATACCAGGGGCTCTGACTACCTGAGAGGCGCGGGACCGTGGGTGGCGGGGGCAGGCCCGGGTGGCCCTGGGGCCCCGGGAGGGTCGCACAACGCGGACATCCCGGAGCCCTACCCGGAGCCTGAGGCGGGAGCGGCGAAGCACAGGCGACGCATGCGTGCTGACTGGAAACGCGACACTAACCAGCGACCCCGCCTCTCAGGAAAATCCGCCCGGCTAAATCTGGAGCCCTAGTACTTTGGTTCCGCGTCGCATCGGTAACAGCGAATAACAGGCTTGCTGTCTCCGCAACCTTCTCCCCAATCCCCCAGAGCTTTATGGGCATTTGAAAGCTTCCTGGGACTTTCATTTACAGTGCAATCTAATTTTTTTCTAGCATCAAAGTATAAACGTGCAACTCATGGATCCGAAGCATGGATCCGACAGTTGGGACTCACACCTTGTATTCTGAGCACTGGAGGCCAACCTGGTCTACAATCCAAGATTCAGGACAGCCAGGGCTACATCATGAGACTGTCTCTCGGATTTTTTTTTTTTTTTTCAAAATAAAATTTAAAAGTACAGTGTGTTTCTCTTTTTCGTTTGCCTGCTTGTTATTTGCTTGTACAGATAAAGGCTCCTGAATTTAAACTCCTGGTCCTCCTGCCTCTATGTCTCAGGTGCTAAGACTACAGGAATGCCACCACACCTAGCTTTTGCTTTTGTTTTGGAGTAAAACTTCCCAGGCTCATCTTGGCTCAAGAGCGAATCTTCATCCCTCAGCCTCCAGAATAACTAAAACTAGGTGTTTACCATTATCTTGGCTTCTTGCCCATAAAGAATTTACAATCTAAGGGCGCCCATTTGGGTTTGGACTTATCTGCCATTGTTGACAATATAATAAACTTTGAACAAGTGGCATAGCTGCCTGGAGCCTGTTTCCTCATCTATAAAATGACCATGACTTCTCTGCCTCACATACTATAAGTTACTTTAAATAATTTATGCAAAATTTTTTGTTTTGTATTTTGTATCTGTGTGGCCCTGGCTGTCCTGAACTCACTCTGTAGACCAGGCTGGCCTCCAACTCAGAAATCCACCAGCCTCTGCCTACTGAGTGCTAAGAGTAAGCCTGTGTGCCACCACACCCAGCATAGATTTCTTGATACAATTACGAATACAGAAATCCCTCTGAATAACAAGAGACAGTCTGAAAGAGCTAGAGAGATGCCTCTGTGGCTGCTCTTCCAAAGGTCCCACTCACATGATGGCTCACAACCATTTCTAAATTACAGTTCCAGGGAATTGGCTGCCCTCTTCTTGCTTCCACAGCACTAGGCACAAAAGTAACACACAAACATACATGCAGTCAAGACACCCATACATATTGAAACCTAAATTTATTTTTTATCTTGTTTACATACCTGTCAGATAGGTACATTGTAGTGGAACTGACATGATCCCTACTGTCCTGAATAAGAGGATCTATGACTACCCCATGAGATCCTATCAATACTCCCTTATACAAAGTGTGTGCTAGTCATCTGTCCCTGGCCTGAGATTCTAGTCACCATGCCCAGTATGACTCCCAACCTCAGCTGTATATCTAATCTTGCCCAGTTACCTGTAGTCTTGGGAACTGCTAGGATATTTAGGTGAAAAGCTGACTAAAGTTAACTCGAATGATTCAACTTTCCTGAGTCACCACTCATGCTAAGGTGCAGCTTTTTTGTGATGCAACTACCCAAGCATCACCCACACTCCCGTTACACGGACAAAAACAGTAAATATAGCTGGGTGGTGGCAGAGGCAACTGGATCTCTCTGACTTGGAGGCCAGTCTAATCTACACAGTGAGTTCTAGGACAGCCAGTGTTACACACGAGAAACCCTGTCTCAAAAAAAGCAAAACAAACAAAAAAAACAAGGCAACCAAAAAAATACGTTGATTCACCAACCTAGACTTAGATGGAATCATTATTTTATCAGTTTGTGGTAAATAGGCATTTCTGTGTCTTGCCAGGATGCCATGATATAGTTATAGTCCAAGGGTATGGTATGGTTGTATGGTTAATGAACTAAAGATGTATATAGCAAACATCTGGTAAAAGTCAAACATTCTTCAAAATATTGGTTAATTTAATTGGATATTTTATTTACATTTCAGATGTTATCCCCTTACCCCATTTCCACCCCCACCCAGGAACCCCAATCCCATCCCCCTTCCTCCTGCTTCTATGAGAAGGTTCCCCCACCTACCCCCACCCTCAAATTCCCCCACACTCCAGCCTTCATGTATTTATTTACTTATTTTGATTTTCCAAGACAGGGTTTCTCTGTGTAGCCCTGGCTGTCCTGGAACTCACTCTGTAGACCAGGCTGGCCTCAAACTCAGAAATCCACCTGCCTCTGCTCCCAAGTGCTGGGATTAAAGGCGTGTGCCACCACCGCATGGTGAAGGACCACGTTTAAACCAAGCTTGGGTATATAAAAAAAAAAGACCCTGTCTTCAAAACCAAAACAAAGTCCTCAGAACTGGCATCTCATACTGGGCGTGCTGATAGGGAAATACAGGGGCTCAGGATGTAGATGGCACAATGGTTGCCTAGAACACATGATGCCCTGGGTTTGAATCCCTAAATACCACCATTACCAAAATCCTAAATACTATGTCAAGACTAATACAGATCCTTACCTCCTTATCCACCATCCTTATAATAATCTGTATTTTCCAGAAATGCAAAGCTGGAAGTGTCACTGTCTAGAAAGATTGGGGCACTGAAGAAGCTACCTAGTTTGAGATAGGTTCTTATAAAGTCCTAGCTGTCCTGGAACTCAATGTGAGGACCAAGTAGGCCTTGAACAGAGATTGGCCTGTCTCTGTTTCCCAGATGTTGGGATTAAAGTGTGTCACCATGCCCTTCACTACCTGGTTTCTCGTTGCCTTTGTTGCAATCAATGTGTCCTGCTTCGGGAGTGTCTCCACCCACACTCAAAGGCCTTTCTATATGGCCCTGCACTTCATCACACATGGTCGTTAAAGCACTGTAGCTTTATTACAAAAGGAGCTAACTGCTAGAGAGGGTCCTCTCCAGTGTTTCTGTGTCCTCTTCCTTCCCAGTATATACCTCCAGGGGAGGTCAGTGGTCCATCATAGAAGAGATGTCTGGGAAAATGAAATATGGTAATATTTTTTCCAAAGTCCTCCAAATCCTTCTAGGTGCTGTTGAGAATCTCCTGGTAGAATATATAGGAACTTTAGCTCTCATCTCCAAGATCCTCCATGTCTACATCCTGGGGAGCTTTTGTCTTCTTTTGTCGTTTGGGCTGTGGCTGACTAGCCCTGGTTGACTTGGAGGGAACTTCCACTGATCCAAAAAAAAAAAAGAAAAGAAAAGAAAAGAAAGCATTAAAGATAAAACCCAGGTAAAATCCAAACTTCTCTTTGTGGAACCTCTGTGCCCCAGATTTACCTTCCATGGCTGCTTTTTCTTTCTGGGCTATTCGGATCTGCTGCAAGAGTTTCCTGCGCTTCTTCCCAGATAGGGTGATGTTGGCCCGAGCACTGGACCTGAGTGACAGGAAACAACAATAACATCCAGGTTAATTTGTACCAGCCTAAGACTCAAAAGTGACCTCAGCTAAGAAAAGGTTATCTGTCTTTTGGGTTGGTTGTTTGAGAAAAGGTCTCACTGTAGCCCAGGCTAGCCAACAGGCAACCTTTCTGTCTCAGTCTCCTGGCACTGGATTTTTGTTGTTGTTGTTTTGTTTTTCGAGACAGGGTTTCTCTGTGTATCCCTAGCTGTCCTGGAACTCACTCTGTAGATCAGGCTGGCCTCGAACTCAGTAATCCGCCTGCTTCTGCCTCCCAAGTGCTGGGATTAAAGGCGTGTGCCACCACTGCCCGGCGGTACTGGAATTTAAAAGCAGGAAGCATCATGCCCAGTTTTAGTTTTATAAGGTCTCTGGATTCAAATTACTTAACAGGCTCTAATATCCTCAGTGAACTCTAACACTTAAAAAAGATTTTTAACAGTTTACTTGATTTCAATATGTACCTCAATAGTATTAAACCAGTAACTTAATAGTGTATCTTTATTTCAAAAATCTATCTTAATGTAGATAACCATTTGTAGGATTGGAGACAAACTTCCTTAGTTTTTTAGTAGAATCCAAACCTAAAAAGTCCTGTCAGCAGCTGGGTGGTGGTGGTGCAGGACTTTAATCCCAGCACTCGGGAGGCTGAGGCAAGTGGATCTCCAAGTTCGAAGCCAGCATAGTTAACACAAGAGTTCCTGAACAGCCAAGGCTACAGAGGAACCTGCTTGAAAAATCCAAACAAAACAAACAAAAAACCCAAACAACAACCGCAACAACAAAACCCTGTCATCAGTGGTATTGGAAGAGGCTACAGTTTGGGAACTAACATGACTGTCAACTAGTTCCTGCACAAACGTGAAAGATAACAAGAAAATTGGAGAGCTTTGGGCTACTCTGAAGATTGGTAGAAAGTGGATAGGAATGACTAACCGGAGAGGGAATAATTCTGTACTCACGCCCGCTTCTTGAGGTGGTGCCTTGTAATCAGCCCTTCGTCTATCACAGCCCCGACCACCTGGCGCTTCCGTCGCCGATCCCTGCTTAGTACCCTGCGGCGCTTGAACAACTTCTTTTTCAGCTCCTGCAGATAAAAAAAATGCGTACCAATGTAAGGTTGTGCTCGCCACCCAGGATCCTCCGCACCTAACAACCCCAGCCCCCAAGTGATCCTGTTTTCGGACAGGAAAATGCTGAGAAGCAGAAGGGAAAGAAAGGCGCGGTTCCCACTCCCACCATCCAGTTACCGTCCGGGGACGATTGATCTTTCCTCCCGGAGGTCCCATTGCTACACTCGGAGGCTCACTCCTGGAGCCGCACTTCCGCTCCACTAACAGGTTCCGCCACGCGCAAAAGACCCCACCCTCTGATGTCCCCGGACCAATCGTAGCTCGGGGGAGGTACCAGGCCTATATAAGGTTGTTCCGCGCTCTTTGAGGTCTTTCCAAGGGTGGCTTTCTCGTAAGTTGTTATTCTGTATTTGTATGCGCGGGCATTTGGGAGTTACTGGGGTCTGGGCCTAACTTTGTAGATCCTCCTTTTCTTGGCGGGGACCGGGCGTGCGGTCCCGTTCCCCGTAATGTACGGAGGTAGAAGAAAGGGCTCCGGTCCTCTCGGCGTCATGTCTTCGGTGCTTGCGGCCTCCCATTCGCGGGTTCTATCCTCAGACGCCGGGACACCTCCGTGCAGAAATTAGCTAGGTCCCGCAGTCCCCTCTGGATTACTCAACCCTTTTTTTTCTTTCCAGGTCTACATAACGCCCCCGGTGTGATAGGTAACATTTTCTTTGCTGTTTAATTGAGCCAATAAAGTTTGTAAACCCTAAGGACTCTGTGTGCGCGTCCCTTTTTTTCTGCGACTCGGAATTTGCAGAGCACATGTTGGGAGTGCGGGTGACTAAATATCTCTGGTGGAACTTGTGCGGCACTTTAGATTCCTGCTTCCCATGGAATGCGCCAAATGTGGGCCCGGGTGGCAGGGATACGAAAGCCTTTATGAGTATAGAAGGTGCGACCTTACCCTCAAGCTGCCTGGCACTTAAATACATTTCCCACTGAGAATATTGGGAGTAAAACATCTCAATTATGCACCGGCCTACAGCCACCCACCCTGTGGATGTTCTAGGACCCACATACACAGCCTCATACAAGAAGGCCATTGCCAAACAACCTGTTCAGAATCTGGGAGCCCTTGCATGCTCAGGTTCCTTCCATCTATCCAGCAATATTGTTGGCTAAGAATAGTTTCCCTGAGGATTCAAACTACCCTGCTTGGAGTGAAAAATATAACGGCTGAACTGCGTATAGACCTTAAGCCCTTTAAGGACATTCAGTTAAATCTCAGATTTCTGAGAGATTACATTCCGTTTTCTGTTGGTCAAGCATAGAGTTGGAATTTTGCCATTGCAAGAATAGCTAGTAGTTGAGAATGGAGTCCAGGTTTGCACAATTTGTGTCCTGGTTCATAAATCTGGAGCCTGAGACTGAAACTGGGTTACATGGCTGGGGGTAAAGAGACCTGACATTAAAGGCTGGGCTCAATCCAACCACAGTACTGATGCCCTGCTAGTCTAGAGTAGGCCAAAGAGCTTTGAAAACAATAATGGAGATGAAATGAAGGAGAAAAAAAATACTTACCCCCAAAGGTAGTGGGAGGTGGGAAATGGGAATATTCCATAAATTGGGTTCTATAGATGCAGGACCCTGTTGGGTCCCAAAGAGGACAAAGATTGGGCATTTCTTGACTCTCTGTATCCTCAGGAATCCATGCAGCATCTTCTTCTTGTTCTTTACCCCAGCCAAGTCCAGGGTTAAATGTTATTAAAGGAGATGTGGGGTCCTGTGGGATCCAGGCCCAACCTAGGTGAAGAGTTAGTCTATGAATGTTAAATATTCTTGATATTCTGTGTCTTATTTAGTTTGAGACAAAGTCCATGTAATCCTGGTTGGCCTTTAATTCAACATGTAACAGGTCATGCTGGCTACCATGCCCAACCAAGATAAATGTTTTAAAGGTTTATTTCAGTGTGTATAAATGTTTGCTGTATGCATTCCTGGTGCATGAGGAGTTTTAGAATCTGATGGCCTAGAACTGGAATTACAGATGGTTGTGAACTACCACATGAGTGCTAGGAAACAAGTCGAGGGCCTCGCAAAGGTGTAGCAAGTTCTCTGAGAACTGCTGAGCCTCACTATCTGTATGAGACAAGAGTTTTATTCTACCTTGATACTCTAACGAGGTACTGGAACCAGTCAGTGGAACTAGTCAGATTTCTATAAAATCCAGGCCCAGCTTTCGAGAGTAGGATTGGTAGTTTGTGTATGTATTGAAGAATGCCTGCAGGTATGGAGGCCAGAGATTGACAGCAAGTATTTTCCTCAATTGCTCTTCACTTGATATATGGAGCTTGCCTATTCAACTAGTCTAACTAGGTCCAGGGATCTCAGTCTCTAGAGTAAACTGTGATTGCTGGTTAGCTGTCATGTCCAACTGGTAGTTTGTGTGGATACCAGGGGTCTGAGCAAGCGCTACCTACTGAGCCATCTCTCCGGTCCTGGTTTCTCATTTAAAAAGGGAAATTGTCTCCTTAATTGAGTTGTTCTGAAAACCTCTTGAGATAAAAGTGCCCTGTGACCAGTGCATAATAAATGTTTAAAAAAAAAGCTTTTTATAACAACATATAGCTGTCCATTCACATCCAAAATGTTAATTACCTCTAGATAGAGGTAATTACATCATCATCTTCCTTCCCCAGTAATGAATCATTAAAATATTATTAGACAACAGCAAGACCCAAGACAAACAAATAATAAATCCTGTCTCCAGAAAGCAAAGGAACAAAAGCAAATTAAGCTCAGTAGTTGGTAAACTACCTAACATGTGGAAGGCCTTGGTTTGTGGGGCTGGTAAAATGGCTTAGCCAGCAAAAGATCAAGCAAGCCAAGTGTAAGAATGTTAATCCCTAAGGCCCACGTGGCCGTCCTCTGACACCCAAAGGTATGATTTTTTTTTTTTTCTTGTTGGTTTTTTGACACAGGGCCTTAATGTATTGCTCTAGTTGTTTCTCATTGTGTGGAAACTCACAGAGATCCTGCCTCTGCCTCAAATACTGAGATTAAAAGTGTGTACCACCATCAACCCAGCTACACACATATTTTTAAAAATGTTTTAAAGCCCTGGGTTCAATCCTCAACAGTAAAAACAGGAAAACAAAAACCAAGAGAACAAGGAGTAGAAAGAGTGTCACTCCACAGGAAAAATCATTGGCAATGAGTTTAGGGCCCAGATCCCACAAGTTATCCTCTGACATACGTACACACACACTATGGTGCAGGTGTGCCCATCCTCACAAGTAAATAAATACTATGTAAAGTAAAAATACTATGACTGGGCAGTGGTGGCGCACACCTTTAATCCCAGCATTTGGCAGAGGCAGGCGGATTTCTGAGTTCGAGGCCAGCCTGGTCTACAGAGTGAGTTCCAGGACAGCCAGGACTACATAGAGAAACACGGTCTTGAGGGAAAAAGAAAGAAAGAGAGAGAGAGAGGAGAGAAGAGAGAGAGAGAGAGAGAAGAAAAAATACTACATTTAATCTTTGAGACACATTCTCACTATGTAGAGCAGTCTGGCCTTAAAACTCACAGAGACCTGCCTTGCCTCCCAAGAGTCTGGATTAAAGGCAGAAGCCACCATACCCAGCTATATTTAAAAACATTTTTTTTTTTTCAAGACAGGGTTTTTCTGTGTAGTCCTAGCTGTTCTAGAACTCCATCTGTAGCTAAGCCGGCCTTGAACTCAGAGACCTCCTACCTCTTCCTCTTGAGTCTTTGGATTAAAAGCATGCGCCATCATCATTTCCTAATTTGTTTTTAAAGAGCTATCACTCATTCCAATATCAGAATGGCCCTCTAAAACAGAAAGGGTGCAGAGCCTGTGGCTCAGGTTTGTAATAATCTCAGATACTCAGAAGGTTGAAACAAAAGATTACATGAGTTCAAGGCCAGCCTGGGTTACATAGTGAGCTCCAGGTCAGTCTGAGGTGCAGGATGAGCCTGTCTCAAATAAATTAATGAATTAAATTAAAAAGGACTGGCAAATATAGTGAAGCAGTACAGTACCTCTCTAAGCTCTCTCTTCAGTGCTTAAATAAAGGTACAAGCAAACAAACAAGTCAGGCATAGTGTTAGAGGCTTATAATCCCACAGTTTGGAAGGCTGAAGCAGGACGATCTTTAGTTTGAGAACTGTTTAAATTACATAGTGAAACTTCCTTGAAAAAAAAAAAAAAAAAAGCACAAAACACCCTAATTATCCACTAGTGTTCATCAATGGTATCAACTGCTTAGACTTCTCTCACTCGGTGTGAGTGAGTGTGTGTGAGTGTGTGTGTGTGTGTGTGTATCTGTGCGCTAGGATTGGAACCCAGGGTTATGTGCATGCTATTATGCACCTTATTCCTAAACCACAGCACGCCGCCTATTTCTAACATTCCTGGACATCTACTGTGGGTCTAAAATATCTAGATGTCAACAGCCTGAATGAATAAGCCACCACTTTCACCTGACTCTTCACTTTGATCCTGGAAGAAAGCTTCCACATCTTCTTCACCATCAGTGAGCACCAGCAACTCGTCATGTGGCCACTGGTGATCTTCCTGGTCTTCCTCATTCCCCTCTGAGGCCTCTATCACAATAGAGGGCAGGCGGGACTTTTGAGACACCTGTGTAAGTACAGCAGGGTTGTTGGGAACAATTCAAAGATTGTTACCCAAAGATCATGCCCGTCCCAGGACATGGTATAGTAATACTCACCTCAACTTCCTGATGGCCTTCACATCTGCCAGTCTCTTCTCTGTTTTTTGAAAGAGGATTGGCCAACCAGGGACTTTCTGGATGCCATGAAGAGTCTGGGCTATTTTCAGACCAAGGTCCATCCTTGCTACTCCCTGGCACAAAGGCCATGATAGTAACTCTCTAAGAGTGTAGATTCCAGGTCAAGTACTTGTGCCCAGTGCCCACACAGACTGTGCTTTAATCTTCTTTGGAGAGGGCCCCTTAATCACTGCATCACTGCTGAGGAAAGGATGATGACATGCTGGGAGATTATGGGCCTTCCATGGGAGGGAGAAGCCAAAGAGGAGAGACAGAGCTTTATTCTGTTTACTCCCTGAGACACTGGGGATAGCATCCAAGGTGGGAGGCAAGGGCATCTGGATTAAAGCCGTATAAATAAAGAGCCATGGTGATGGATTTCCTAACTCCTCGTTTACTCTTCTCAAGTGTTTTTGTTGTTGTTGTTTTAAATATATGTAATGTTTATTGGTATTTTCCCTGTATGAATGTCTGTGTGAGGGTATCAAAAGGTCTGAAGTTACAAACAGCTGGCATGTGGTTGCTGAGAATTGAACCCAGATCCTGTGGAAGAGCAGCTGAGTTATCTTTCCATTCCTGGGCCTATTTGTGTTATTAAATGAATATTTATAAGCTGGGCAGTGGTGGCGCACACCTTTAATCCCAGCACTTGGGAGACAAAGGCAGGTGGATTTCTGAGTTCGAGGCCAGCCTGGTCTACACAGAGAAACCCTGTCTCAAAAAACAACAACAACAACAACAAAGATTATTTATGTGGCTTTTGCTATTTGCCAGGGACCATTTTTATTACTTTAAATGTATTTATTTTTATGAGTATAGGTGTTTTGCCTGCATGTATGTCTTCTGCCATGGAGACCAGGAAAAGACATTGGATCTCTTGGGACAGGAGTTACAGATGGTTGTGAGGCAACATGAGGGTGATGAGAATCAAACCAGTGCTCTGACCCACTGAGCCTTCTCTCCTAGCCTGCGAAGAACTCAATGGTTGGTTGGTTGTTGTTTTTCAAGACAGTGTTTCACTGAGTATCCCTGACTATCCTGTAATTCACTCTGTAGACCAGGCTGGTCTTGAACTCAAGAGATCTATCTCCCTAAGCCTCCCAAGTACTGCCCAGCAGCTGAATTCTTTAAAATAGTCTACATATCAATCAGGTGTTGGTGGTACTCCTCTTCAATCGTATCACTAGGGAAGCAGAGGCGGGCAGATCTCTGAGTCTGAGGCCAGCCTGGTGTACAAAGTGAATTCCTGGATAGCCAGGGCTACACAGAGAAACCCTGTCTTGGGAAAAAAGCAACAACAACAAAACAAAACAAGAAAACAAAGAAAAACTATGTATATTCTCAAGCATCATTACACTATAAGACATTTATTGTTACAAATTTCATTTTTTTAGGCTCATGAGATGGTTCAGCAGGTACAAGAACTTGCATGGAAGCAAAGCCCAAAGATTACACTTTCATCACTGTGCCCTAAATAATGTAAGGAAATAAGTCATATTTTTCCAATACAGAAACCAAGATACAAAGATCAATTTTCCTAGAATAACACATCTAGGGGATATTTTCTTCTCCAGACTATAATTTAGCAGGTTATAAGAGACTACAGCTTTTGTAATTTAAAAACAAAACAAACCCCACCAATGCCAAAGGTATACCATGAGGAGAAAAAGCAACAAGTTACTTGTATACTTAAAGACACATGATGGCACATGCCTTTAGTCCCAGTACTCAGAAGGCAGAGGCTGATGTATTTCTGTCTGTTCAAGGCCAACCTGGTCTACAAAGCAAGTTTCCAGTCAGCCAGTTATATAGTAAAACTCAGGGTTGCATGGTTACATGGTGAGACCCTGTCTACATAGAAAGAAATTGAGAGACAGAGAGAGAGAGAGAGAGAGAGAGACAGAGAGAGAGAGAGAGAGAGAGAGAGAGAGAGAGAGAGAGAGAGAGAAAAAACCAATTAGACTGCAGCTGTCAGAGGCCAGCCTGGTCTACAGAGTGAGTTCCAGGACAGCCAAGGCTACATAGAGAAACCCTGTCTCGAAAAACAAAACAAAAAAAACAACAAAAAAAAAAACAAAACAAAACAAAAAAAAGACTGGAGCTGTCGTTCAGTGGTAGAATGTTACAAGGTTCTGACATACATCTGTGGGACTGAGAAAAAAATTCTGATTTTGTGGGCAAAGTAGTACAGGCCTGTAACCACAGGGATTCTAGAGATTAAGGCAGGAGGTTGTAAATACAAGGTTCCTTAGACTACAGAGTATGCTCAAAACCAGTGAAGAGAATTAAGAACCTATTTACTACTGCTACAATAACTACTAGTAGTACTAAGACGACAGCGAGAAGAGCCAGGTTTGGTAGCATAAGCCTTAAACTCCAGCTCTCAAGAACAGGCAGGCAAAACTCTGAGACCTCAAGGCTAGCCTGGTCTACATAGAAAGATCTAGGACAATCAGGACTACAAAGTGAACTCCTACAAGCCCTTAAAAAACGGGGGTGGGGGAGATGGTCAGATTAAGTAAGCATATATATGGTGGTACCAAGCTTGCCTAATATTCTGAAGAGAAAAACAAAAATCTGTTCTCTATCCTGTTCACACGGCTTTGAATTGTTGTTTGTCCTAACCTCTATGTGTTTTATTTGTTTTGAAACAAGGACTTCCAACGAAGCCTTAATTGGCCTCCAAATCAGAATCTTCCAGATTCACCTTCCATAATGAGATTTCAGGTGTTAGCCGTTATATTACATTGAATACTTTAAAAACTAGTTGAGCAGTTCTTTATTGATTTGAAACTTCAAGGATTGAAAACCGGCAATGCATCCGGGCAGTGGTGGCACACGCCTTTAATCCCAGCACTTTCATATATATATATATATATATATATATATATATATATATATATATATATATATATGGAAAGAAAGAAAACTGGCAATACTTTTTTGGTTTGGTTTGTTTCTTTTTCGGGACAGGGTTTCTTTGTGTAGCCCTAGCTGTCCTGGAATTCTGTAGACCAGGCTAACCCTGAACTCATTGATTCACCTGCCTCTGCCTTCCAAGGCATGCACTATCACCTCTCAGAAAAAACTGACAAGTGTAATATCCACAGCAACCATGCACTCTTTAAAGGCAATGGTACTTAGCGCTATTTTTTTAATGTGCATTGGCTTTGCTTGCACGTATGTCTGAAGGAGGGTCAGATCTCCTAGAACTGGAGTTTCAGACAGTTGTGAGGTGTGTGTGTTACCTGTATGTGCAACAAAAGTCGAAACACTTCTAGGGACCAGTCCTCTCTAGCCCAGCTGTTTCTCTATGATTTTAGGCTCCGCCCCTCCCCGCCCCTTGGTCGCTCTAGCCCGCGAAGGAAGCGGTGAGTTGTCATGGCTTCCTTCTAGGCTGCGGGAGGAAGCGTACGGCGCCTCGTTTGTAGTGTAGTCCGCCATGGAGGCGGCTCGTAAAGCACTGGTAGTAGTTGCAGTGTTAGGCGCGGGAGCTGGCGTGGGCTCTATTCTGTTTGCTCTTGTGACCCCAGGAGAACTAAAGAAGCAGTCGATGCTGCAGGTAGAAACAACCGGAGGTGGGTGTGCGTAGGGAGAGCTCCTGTCTTTTGGCCTAGAATACAAACATCCTTCTTGCCCACAGGAGATGCCGGAGAGGGACTCGCGGCGCAGGGACGAAGCGATCAGGACCAAGGAACTGGTGATGGCTACTCTGAAGGACGCCGCGGCCACGAAGGAAAACGTGGCCTGGAGGAGAAACTGGAGAGTTAGTGGGGATGGCAGGTCAGCATGACACCAGAGCTCACCCATGGTCGCGGGAGCCTGTAAGGCGCCTTTCTTGGTGCTCCGGACATGGAGTCGAGATTCAGGGGACACACCAGGACTCTCTCCAAGGCACAAGGAGCTGCGGTTGGGGGAACGCGTTTAATGAGCACATCCCGTGACAGGGTGGAACTAATAAATGCAGTTCATCCATTAAGTGGATTTCACAGCTGGACATCTAATGCTTAGAGAGCTGTGAGGGTCTACCCAGTGGGCACGGAAAACCTAGGCAGCTGCATGCTACCCTCTCCCTGGAGAGTTCTTAAATCCAGTAAGTTTTCTGACTATTCAAAATGGGTCACGTTATCTAAGTTTGCTTCTGCAACTGTCGGTAAAAGACTTTTTCCTAAAGTCTGTTTTTGTCTGTGTGTATTGTGTGAATAAAAAGTGAAAGTCGGAAGTCACAGAACACCTTGGGAAGACCATTTCTACTTATATACCCTATCTGGCTTATAGGCAAAAGCACTTTCACCTATTGAGCCATCTTGCCTAGCCAAACTTTCCTTTGAGACAGCAAGTCCTGTGTATAAAGGAGTGAAATCTCATTCCCACCTCCAAGTCATAGTCTTCAAATTAGAGTAGTCCTTGAATATCAGGTTTGCAGTGAATACCAGTAGAACTTCTGTCCTTTAAGCAAAGTTGGAGAAGGGTCTGTTGACTGTTTCAATGCCCCTAGTTACTATTTACTGTGGTTCAAGGCTCTTAAGAGAAGCTGTCTATTACTGGAACTGCATGTCAATCCAGATCAATAGTTCAAACAGCATGACACACACCTGTAATTCCAGTGCTCAGGAAGGTGAGGTAAGAAGACAGCAATTTTAGCCTTGTGGTGGTGGCACATGCCTTTAATTCTAGCCTTTAATCCCAGCACTCAGAGGTGGAGACATAAGCAATTGGATTTCTGAGTTCAAGGCCGGCCTGGTCTACAGAGCAGAGTTCCAGGACAGCCAAGGATACACAGAGAAACCCTATCAAAAAAAAAAAAAAAAAAAAAAGTGAAGAAAAAAAAATGGGGAAAAAAAAGAAGATAGCAAGTTCAGGACAAACCTGGGCTCCTACACAATGAGACCACCTCAAAAAGAAATCAGTCAATCAATCAATAAATAAATACATGATACAAAACCTCTTGAGCTGAGTATGGATATTGCACCTCTTTAGCCCCAGCTTTGGAGACAGAGGCAGGCAGATATCTGTGAGGCCAGCTTGGTCTGCATAGTACATTCCAGACCTGCCAGGGGAATGAAACCTGCCCTCAAAAACAAACCAGACATCTCAGTCTGTCCATTAAAGGTCATAACTAGCCAGGAGGCGGTGGTGGTACATGTTTAATCCCAGCCCTCAGAAGGCAGAGGCAGGCGGATATCTGAGCTCAAGGCCAGCCTGGTATATTAAGGGAGTTCCAGGACAGCTAAGCTTACACAGTGAAAGCCTGTCTTGAAAAACAAACAAAAAAAAAACAGAAAGAAACTAACTCGAAATGGGTAAAAAAAAAAAAGACAGCTGAGAAAATGCAGCAGTATGGGTTGGCTTCTGCCTCAGTCTCAGCACTTGGAGTCTGATCCAGAATTTTAACGTGTTCGAAGCTATAAAGTATATCTCAGGCTGTCCTAGACTAGAGTTGAGATCCTAGCACAAAATTCCCAGCATTCCTGCAAAGTGCAGCTGTGGATGGCTGTGGGTAAAGACACCTTAGGCTAAGCCTGAAGACCTAAGTCCAATCCCTGGAACCCATATGATGGATGGAGAGAACTGACTTCTGTTTCATCTGACTTCCACAGGCAATAGTCGTACATAACTTTAGAGTGGGGCCTCACCCCCAGCTTTTCACTATAGTATTATGCTTTCAGTGTCTGAATTCAGAAGCAGGCCTGGTGGCACACACACAAAAGCAAACAAAGAAGTCATAGCAGCTGGAACTACAGCGATTAACCAGGTCACAAATCTTTTTTTGGTTTGTTACTGAGGATTAAGCCCCAGCACCTCTGCGTGCTAATAAACATTACTCATCACTGAGCTCCACTTCTAGCCCATAGACATATATATGTGTATATAGATCTATTTATATTTAAAACATAGTTTTCTTTTTTTCCCCTAAAACATAGTTTTCATTGAAGGTTCTTTTTTGTATCTGTGTAGCCCACAGTGGTTTTAAACTTGAAGTAGTCGTCATCCCATCTCACCCTTGCAAATGCTAGGATTACAGGCTTGTGCCACTACTCCTAGCTTCATTAATATATTCTATAACTTGTAATTTTTATTTTTTTTAATCTTTTTTCCTGTTTTTTTTTTAAAGATTTATTTATTTTATGTATATGAGTACACTATTGCTCTCTTCAGACACAACAGAAGATCCCATTACAGATGGTTGTGAGCCACCATGTGGTCGCTGGGAATTGAACTCAGGACCTCTGGAAGAGCAGTTAACTGCTCTTAACCGCTGAGCCATCTCTCCAGCTCCCCAACTTGTAATTTTTAAGCAATCGCAACTAAAAATATGTTTGTGGCTAGAGATAGGATTCACCTGCTTGAATACTCAACTAACATACACGAAATTGCAAGTCTGAGTCCCCATAACTTAGAAATGGTATGCTGGTAATTCCAGCACTGGGAAGCAGCAGTAGCAGACCGCAAGCAGGGTCCAGCATTATAGTACACACCTTTTTAATCCCAGCTCTTGGGAGGCAGCGGCCTAGTCTCCATAGAAAGTTCCAGGACAGCCAGGGCTATACATTGAGACCCAGTCTGGAAAAACCAGGGGGGGAGGAAATCGAAATTTCAAAAAGTATATGGCTGCATAGCAGGCCCAAAGTGAGTTTGGGATACATGAGTCTGTCTCATAAAACTTAATGTTTCTGTGGTGCAAACCCAGAAGTGAGCACTGGAGTTTCTTTCAGCTGCTGGTGTCAGCTCGTATTTACCCTGTGTATGTGTTTAAGGCAAGGTGTCTGTGTAACCTTGGCTGGCCTGCCTCTGCTACCTGTGTGTCAGGATTAAAGGCATGCACCACCACAGCTCGGCCTAGTTACTTTCTTTACACAGGTGAGTGTTGTTAATGGCTGAATTGTGGCCTCTTCTCTGCCCCCCAAAATAAGGACAAGTCAGCAGAGATTTGACAAGACACTAGGGTAGAGGAAAAACCTTCACAAGTCTGGCAAATAAGGTCTTGAGACAAGCAGGGCATGGAGATACACAACTTTAATCCCAGCTCTCAAGAGGAGGCAGGTAGATCTCTGAGTTCTAGGACAAGAAGTACTATGGAGAGGTCCTTTCTCAAGAAAACAAAAACACCTTGACCTGGGCTTCCCAGGTGGGTACACGGGTTCTTGTATTTGCTACCAATGTCAGTTTGGATGACACCCTGTAACTCGCCAGTCTGATCTAACGTAATACTAAACCTGATCACAACAGCCTTTATATCTTAGTATATATACATAAAACACTTGATTATGGGACTTGTAATCCCAGCAGGAGGCCAAGCAGAAACAGCAGCAGTCCAAGGCCAGCCTGAGAAATGCAGTTAAGACCCTACATGAAAAAGTCGAGGTATATAGCTAAGTGCTTTCTCAACAAGTTTCAAGCCGGGGGTTCAGTCCCCAATACTGTGGCAAAAAGTGTGGTATGTGTGCAGTACTCAACACACTTTTTCAAGCCAGGATCTCTCTGTATCTCTGCCTGTCCTGGAACACACTCTGTAAACCAGGCTAGCCTGAAACTCAAGAAATCCACCTGCCTCTGCCTCCTGGGTGAGGATACTAAAGGTGTGCACTACCAGGACCCACCCTAAGATTTTTTATTTAATGATGCATCTATGTGTATCATGTGCCCATGAGAGTCAGGTGTTAGCTTCTAGAACTGGAATTACAAATGATTATGAGCCATCATGTGGGTATGGAGAATTGACCTCAGGCCCTCACGAGAACAACAGAGCTCCTCAGCACTGAGCCAATCTCTCCAGCCCCTCAAACACTTTTAAAGATTTTTTTTTAACATGAGTGCTTGCATGTATTCATGTGTACTATGTGCATACTTAGTACCCAGAAGGCAAAATGGCATCAGATTCTCTGGAACTCTAAGTTGCCCAATATGAGTACTGGATCTGAGTTTGATGGTCAGCCTGGTCTATATAGTTCCAGAATAGCCAGGGCTGCATAGTCTGTCTCAAAACAAACAAACATGCTCATATGCCACCTCAGATTATGAACAAAAGGTGCCATGTAAATATTGCCCACTACCAAGCAGCTAATCAATCCTAGAACAACCTATTGCAAACTGAAGATGAGAAAGAGGTCTACTTTACTGCTCTCCCTTTATCTTCTCATGTTGCCCTTCTCATTCATTCAGGAAGGAAACAGGCATATACAGAACTCAAAGGGACTATTTATTAGGAAGGAAATGTCAGTGCTTTATCAAAGATGAAGAGGTCAGAAAGAGAAGGTGGGATGGAGGACCCTCAGCTGGGACACTTCTTGGCCACAATGAGGACAGCAGAAGGCACCAGTCCTAAAGATGGAAGAAAGAGTTTGAATTACAAGGATACTTAGGTTTAGGGCCTTCAAATTTCTGGACACATACTATATCCAGTAAGTCCCTTCTATCCCAACTGACTACCCATCCCTACCCATCCCAACCGCCCCTCATTCCTTTAAGCCCTGACTCCTGGTCTTACGTAACATACCCAGTTCCTGCAGAGGCCGTTCCATATCTGCCTCTGAGAAAGCCCGTCTGGGGAAGCCACTGAGCAACTGCACAGGGTCCTGGTCCTGTCCAGGTTCCTCCCCACGGTGAAGCTCCACATAAAGCCTCACAGCTGCCAGCTGTTCCCGGGCCCGGAACGTCTGGGTCAGTGAAGTCCCATCAGGCAGCCTAACCTAGAAGGCAAGAGAGAGATGTAGTACTGTGAGCACTGAAACTGAGTGAGCACTAGGTATGGGGTGGCTCATGCCTATAGCCTCAGCACTTAGGGGTACAGCACAGGCAGTCTTAAAGTTCAAGACGAGCCTGGTTTACATAGAGCTCCAGGGCTGAAAGAACAAATTCAAGGGAGGCATCAGGTACACAAGACCCTGTCTTAAAACAGAACTATGAATAACCAGGGTGAGGCCAGGTAATGGCAATGCCTATAATCACGGCACACAGAAGAAACAGGAAGGGGGATCACCAGAAGTTAGAGGTCAGCTTGATCTTCATAGTGAACTCCAGGCCGTAGGGCTGTACAGAAGGACTCAGTCACAAGAATAAAACAGTGTGGAGTGGTGGCACATGCCTGTAATCCTAGCACTCAGGCAGAGGCAGGGATAGCTCAAAGCTCAAGACCAGTCCAGTCTACATCAGGAAACCCTGTCTGAAGTGTCCAAGAAAGGAAACAAGGTACTACAGCTGGCCCTGCTATCCTTGGAGCATCTGAACTAGTACAAATGCTATTTAAAGGACCCGATGAACAACCACTCATGCTTTACTTCAGAAGGTGATGATAAAGTACTCCCAGCTACCTCACAAGACAGAATTACTTTTAAAAATCATTTTAAGTATTGTATCATGAAAACAGCTGTGTAATAAATCTAAAACTGCTTAGTAAGAATGAAATAAGGATTTAAATAAGACAGGCAGGTGAAATTTGATCTCTCCAAAGAGTAGTGGAGATAGAATTTCAAGTCATGATTTGGCAAAGGGGACTTAAGCACCAACAGCTCAGTGCTGGGCACTTTATATAAGCCAACACTGGGTTCCAGAAGTAAGATGGGCACTTGAAAACAGTACCTGTATGCGACACTGGTCATATTCCCGCTTAGTAGGGGGCTCCTGGCTGGGAGAAGAAGGAACAGGACCTGGATCCGTTGCTGGTGGGGATGACCGAGAACCCACACTACCACCATACTGAAAGACAAGACCAAACACTAGCTTAGGGGAGCACACCAATCTAGCATATACAAACATTCAACCTCCAGCACATGGGGAAAAAACCCACAGGCAGGTCTGGTGGCTCACAGCTTTTATAGTACTTGGAAGGCTGAGAGGCAGGAGAACGCCACAAGTCTGAGACTAGTCTGGGCTACAGAGTAAAACTATGCCTCAAAAATATCATGCTAAGCCGAGCAGAGGTGGCGCACACCTTTAATCCCAGCACTTGGGAGGCAGAGGCAGGTGGATTTCTGAGTTCGAGGCCAGCCTGGTCTACAGAGTGAGTTCCAGGACAGCTAGGGCTATACAGAGAAACCCTGTCTGGGGTGGGGGTCGGGGGGGGACCAATCAAACAAAAAAATTCATGCTAAGCAAATGCTTTTTCTTGAGAATGGAAAAGGAAATCAACCCATCTACTCCATTATGCCCCAACTTCCTAATCACCCACCTTCTTGGCTCTCTCTGCTTTGTCCCTTTCAATTTTTTCTCGAACTCTTTGTCTACAACAGAGACAGGAGAAAAGTAGGTCAGACATGGACAAGGCAAGTCTTCATTTCCTTCTCCATTATCGACCAGTGAGTGTTCAGACCTGGCAGCTAACTCTTCAGCCTTTTCCCTCCTGCGCTCCTCAGCAGCCCGGCGCATCTCATCTTCCTGCAGTTTCTGTCTTGCGACTGACAGCTCCTGCCCTTGTCTCCTCCGCTGCTTTTCTCGTTCTAAAGCTTCTCGCTCCTCTCTTTCTTCACGTTCCCGCTGCTTCTGCGCCACAAGTTCCAACATTCTGTTTTGCAGAGAAGAAAGAGCTAAAGGCGAACATGGAGTAGGAAGGCAAGTTTAAACAGAGGAACTGACAAAATAAGGGGTATGTTCTCCAAGACAGATGAAAAGAAACAAAACCAAAACAGTAACGTAAAGAGGACAAGCTAGGCGGTAGCAGTGCATGCCTTTAATCTCAGCATCAGAAGGCAGACAGGTAGATCTCTTGAATTTGAGGCCAGCCTGGTCTACAGGCTCCAGGACAGCCAGGGATAGAGAGACTCTGGCTCAAAAACAAAAACAAAGGGGGAAAAAAGTGTAGCTCAATGGTAGAGCACATACATCCATCATGCATGGGGCCTTGTTCATGCATGGAGCCTTGTAGTTTTTCTTTCTTTTTTCTTTTTTTTAAAGGGCAGATGAGAGCCAGGCGTAGTGAAGCATACCTATAATCCCTGCATTTGCATTTGCAAAGTAGAGGCAAGAGACTTGGGATCTCAGGGGACTCTGCAGTCACACAGGAGTTTGAGACCAGTCTTGAGCTTCATGAGATGTTTCCTGGTGACTGCCCCCACACCCGTAAACTGAAAAGGTCAGGTCCTATGATCAGACTTGTGTTTGTATTTGGGAGGAAGGAAGATGACCCATGGCCCTTAGGAAAATTAGTCAATGGGCTAGCTATGGTGGCCCAGGCCTGTAATCCCAGCACTAGAAGAATGTGGCTTTGAATTTAGCCTAGGCCGCATACTGGATTCCAGGCCAACCTGAGATAGACCCTGTCTCAAAAATTAATGCAGGCATAGTGGTGAAGGCCTTGTAATCCCAGCACTCTTGGAGGCAGAGGCAGAAGGATCCGGAGTTCAGCCTGGGCAAGAGTTAGACAGACTCCAAACAAAACACACACAGAAAATGAACCTGCCAGTTACCTCTTAGTTTGTTCTTGTCTCTCCTCTTCAGTCAAAATGGGTTTACTTTCTCCAGCAGCAGACCCAGATCCTACAAACAAGCAACAGTATTATTATTTATAATAAAATCATTCTGGTTTTCTCAGGCCCTTACAAGACATCTAGAATCACAAGATGTCTCCCAGTCAGGACCTTCATGGCCAACTTGCTCTGAGGACGTGGGTTCTCGTCCCAGGATATGGCTGAGGGGAGTCTCTAGAGGCTCGTCCACATCGGGGTCGTCTTCATGCTCCATAAGCCTGGGCAGAGAAGTTGGCAGGGGTTAGCTGGAGGCCGCCTTTCCCAGCGGGCCTCAAACTTCCGCCACCCGTGCCGGTCGCTCACCAGTCCATCGCAGCCTCGATGCCCTGGTTCCCTGTGAGGGCCAGAGCCTTCTCCCTGGGGGCAGAAACACCATGAATAGCGCCCACCAGCCATGGTGACAGTCGGGCCGGGCAGGCCCGCGGCCTCCCACCACGGGCTAGGGGGAGGCTCCCTTACGCGCGTCCCCTGGGAAAGCCCATCTCGATGAGGCTCTCCAGAGCCGTCAGCTCCGCCATGGCGCCCGCCTCCGCTTCCGCGGGGACCTGCGGTGACCAGAAGGAAGACGGCAAGGGTCAGCGCGGGGCGACTCCGCCCGCGACGCCGCCCTCCCGGCGCTCGCTAACTCACCGGGCGGGAGACCCGGGGACGGGGGGAGTAGACACTGAGTGAGGAGAGCGGAGGGGAAGCGGAAGTGCCCTGTCTGTTTGTGTCACGTGGAGGCGGGGTGGACGGGTGCCGAGGAGAGCCAGAAACCTCCTTCCTGGTGGGCGGAGGCATGCGAGGACCGAAACTGACAGGAAGGAGACCCACCCACCGTGAAGAAGCTCCAGACCGGTTTGAGCAGGCTTGCAGAGTTAGATATTAGAAAGAGGGTCTGTGGGCTGGAGAGATAGCTCAGCGGTTAAAAGCACTGACTGCTCTTCCAGAGGTCCTGAGTTCATTTCCCAGCAACCACATGGTGGCTCACAACCACCTGTAATGGGATCTGATGTCCTCTTCTGGTGTGGCTAAAGAAAGCTACAGTGTAAACACATGCATAAAATAAATAAAACTTAAAAAAAAAAAGAAAGAAAGAAAGAAAGAGGGTCTGTGCAATAAAACAGCGGGTAAAGGCGCCTGCCTCCGAACCTAACTATGTGAGTTCGATTCCTAAGACCCACGACGTTGAGACCAGAGAGAAAGGATTCCTATTAATTGTTCTTTGACCTAAACACAGGAGTTGGGGTATTCATGATCAACAATAAACACAATTTTTTTTCTTTTCTTTTCTTTTCTTTCTTTTCCTTTTTCTTTTTTTCTTTTTGGTGTTTTGAGACAGGGTTTCTCTTTGGGCCTGTCTCTCCCTCCTCTATCTGTTTGTTAATGGCTAATAGTACCTATATCATGGAGATTCTGATGATTAAATATAAAGTAATAATTATGATAATCTTTAGTGCATATGTTAACAGTATCAATAATAGCTGTTATTATTATACACCTCTTAGTAAACACTTCTGTTCAGAGCTAAGCCAGGCAGATGTCTGAGAGTTGGAGGTCAACCTAATCTATATAGCAAGTTCCAGGACAATTAGGGCTACACATTGAGAAGGAAGGAAGGATGGAAGGAAGGAAGGAGGAAGGAAGAAAGGAAGGGAGGAAGGAAGTTTACTTGAGACAAAAGAAATTGCTTTAAGCCAGGCATGGTGGCTAGCACCTATAATCCCAGAAATTTGTTGCTGACACAGGCAGGAATATATCTGTGGTTCAGGGCCACTCTAGGCCACAGAATGAGACTTTGTCTCAAAAATTTAAGATAAATAAATAACTAATTTGGTGGCTGAAGCCTTTAATCCCAGAACTCTGGCAGAGATCAGTAGTCTCTGTGAATTCCAAACAGCCAGGAATACATAATGAGATCTTGTCTCAAAAAAGATAAAGAAATAGGCCTACTGTTTTTAGATAACTTCTTCAGAGGACACAGACTATTAAAGCCAATAAAAAGTTTTTATTTGCTGGCTGATGGGCTACACAGGGAACTTGCCCAAATTGTGTATCTGCAAAGCCCCACTGTTCTTTGCATTTTATGCAAACAAAACAACAAAAGACAAGACAAAAAACCATATCCTGGTTGATATACTTCAGTTAGCAAGAACAGTTAAGTGAGAAGTGAAACTACAGAAGCCAAAAAGCAAAGTTTAGTACATTGAGGAACTTTCCTGGATCCTGGGACTATAGATTTTTGTTGGGTTAAGCCACATGCGTGGAGTTCTAAGGTCAGAATGGTGCTTCGGTAATGGTAAGGTATCTGGGGCTACTAAAGTCTGGGGCCTGTTGTATTCCTCACTGGTTTTATTGGCATGAATCAAATTATGGACTCATCTTGGAGCAAGGGGTTATATATATTGTGTCCTTATCATTCTTATATTGAGAGCTGGAAGCAAAAGGATTAATGCCCCAGCCATGGCTATAAATAGAGTAGTTAACCAGGGGGACCAGGAGAACAAACATTAGTGCCAATTGTTACATTCTTGACATCTCTTTTCTCTTTCCTGAAAGTTATTTCTGCCAATGGCTAAATTTCTCTAATTATCCCTGACAGGTTGGCATAGAAGCAACTAGTTTCTCCCAGTGCCATACAGAGAGCTCATTTCAGAGAACTCCTTGCCTCATCCAAAGGTGATCCAGCCCTCTGTGATTCTGTAGAATGACATTAGCTAAGGAATCCTTCTGGGATGCAACAGAAAGCAGAATTTTGTAGATGGTCAAGGTTTGTGTCAGGCTTCCTTAAAGGTTTTTGTTTGTTTTTCAAGACAGGGTTTCTCTGTGTAGTTCTGGCTATCCTGAAAATAGCTCTGTAGATCAGACTGGCCTGGAACTCACTTTATAGACCTGGTTGGCCTCAAACTCAGAGATCTGCCCGCCTCTGCCTCCAGAGTGCTGTGACTAAAGGGATGCACCACTACGCCCCACTGAGTTTCTTAAAGTTTTTATCTCCCATTACTAGGTGTTGGGAGCCGACTTGTAGCAGAAAGCGGCTATCAGCCTTGCAGCCATCTCAAGCAATATACCCTGACATGAGACTGGTTTTTCAACAGCCTACAACAGCTGAAGCACACTCTGATATCCCACATATTTTGTTTTGCTGTTTACTGCCCCCAGCTGCAAGGCGCACTTGGTATCCACACCTGTAAGGCATGCGGTGCACGTGCTATCCATGCTATACACGCCTGTAAGGCTTACGTCATCTCAACACCTGCAAGGCATGTGGTATCCACTCGCCTACAAGGCACGTGGCAAAAGCGTATAAATACCCCAGATTTCCCTTCAATAAATGAGACTTGATCAGAACCTCTGTCTTGTCTCCATTCTTCGTGTCTCTTCCCCTTTATCCTCTCTCTCTCTCTCTCTCTCTCTCTCTCTCTCTCTCTCTTTCTCTCTTTCTCTCTCTCTCTCCCCTGACCCGCAGGCCAGAGCAGCAGCTTGGGCCGGGAAACAGTGGCCACCAAACGTGGAGTGGAGAGGGCCGCAACAACTAGGGTTGTAGTTCCAACTGTAACAGAGTCCATGATACCTACCCCCAACAGAGTGGGTAGAATAGGGATGGCTTACCACTCACAGGAGGGCCCTGTCCTCTTCTCTATTATAGACAAACATCTGAGGTATGACATACACAAGGATGCAAAGTGGTGTGGTCTCCTTAATGCAAACAGTTCAGAAGAAGCACACTTGGTTAAATAATAACAAACAAGCCAAGTAGTTCAGGGGCCTGGAAATGCATTAAGCTACCATTTCTGGGGTTGATCTGCTGTGTGTGTGGCTACAGGAATCTGCATAGGGAAAATTTTCTAGGAGATATCTTGGACTTAAGCAGGCACTGTTCCCTTGCAAACACCCCAGAGTGATTGTCCCATTTATAGCTGTTACGATTGGAAGTGGAACCAGTTTGATAATTCTAACGTAGTATGGGGCCTTGAGGTCCAGGCACAGCCAGCAGTCCTCACTTATACTTGGTTGAGAATGGTTAAGGAACAGATGCACTCTTTTTGTACCCTGAACACAGATGGGCTGGTTTCACTACCTTCTCTATCTTGTTCTTCAAGGTTACCAAAGGAATTCCCAGGGAAACTGGAATTTTGGGGAGTTGCCAACTGAGGGGGCTTGTATTCCAGGGGTATCAAGATGGTCTTTGGCTAGTAAAATTGCCTCCTAGGCTAGACCATTCAGGCATAACGTAACCCATCTACTGTCGTTGTCATTGTCTTCTTGTTCTTCTTCTTCTTCTTTTTTTTTTTTTTTTAAGATTTATTTATTTATTTCATGTATGTGGGTACACTGTCGCTATCTTCAGACACATCAGAAGAGGGCATCGGATCCGATTACAGATGGTTGTGACCCACCATGTGGTTGCTGGGAATTGAACTTAGGGTTTCTGGAAGAGCAGTCAGTGGTATTAACAGCCGAGCCATCTCTCCAGCCCCCCTTGTTCTTCTTTCAAGACAGGGTTTCTTTGTGTAGTCCTGGCTATTTTGGAAATCACTCTGTAGACCAGGCTGGCCTAGAACTCAGAGATCTGCCTGCCTCTGCCAGGGATTAAAGAAGTGTATCACCACCACCCAGTTATTGTTATCTCCTGGAGCCTACTTTAGCTGGGTGTGGTAGGACCACCAGGTAAGGGGTTTGTTTCCAACATGATTCCAGGAAAGAAAGATGCTCTTAAGGTTTGGCTGGTTTCATTTTTACTTATTCTAAGGAAGAGCAAGACACTAACTACTGGTCAGAGCTCCTGTCCTGATCTCATCAAGGCATCTTTCCTGATAATACAGTTGAACTGTGAATGTAGCTATGGAAGCAGCGGGGAGAAAAATAGATACAGTTGTTACAAATAAAAATGCAGACGTCAAGGACAGGGGAAAAAAAATCAATCCAACCCAACCCAAAATTTAAATGCTTGAAAGCTGGCATCACAAACAAACAAACAAACAAACAAACAAAAACCTCTCTCTTGATTTGCATACTTTCAGTCTGAATGCTCCCAGGAGTTTGTGCCAAGGAATTTAGAAAAACAAATGTACAATAAAAATGCCAGTTGTTGCTGGGCAGTGGTACCACAAACTTTCAAGTCCAGTACTTGGAAGGCAAAGGCAGTCAGATTTCTGCGAATTCAAGGCCAGCTTGGCCTACAAAGATTGTACTAGGATAGCCAACACTACGCAGAGAAATGCTGTCTTAAAAAACAAAAACAAACAAATAAATAAATATGCTTTGCTTAGAGAAATTGCTTTTGCTTTTGTCTTTCCTTCTCTTTCTTATTTTCTTCCTTTCTCTCTTTCTTTTGTGGTTGAGAGAGAGGGAGAGAGAGAGAAGGAGAGAGAGAGTATTTGTGTGGATGCGTGAGGGGACATGTGAAGGCTAGGGGTCAACCTCGTCTCAGAAAACAGGGTATCTCATTGGCCTGAACTTTATTAATTAAGCCTGGCTTGGCACTGAGCTCCACCTGTCACCTGTCTCACCTCCTTAGTGTTGAGATTACAAACATGAGCTACCATGCCCGGCACTGTATATTTTAAAAAGACTTATTTTATTCATTCATTTATTTAATGTATATGAGTACACTGTAGCAGTCTTCAGACACAGTATTATAGATGGCTGTGAGTTACCATGTGGGTGCTGGGAATTGAACTCGGGACCTTCTGGAAGAGCAGTTAAGAGCATTGACTGCTCTTCCAGAGAAGTGCTCTGGAGACACTTCTCCAGCCCTGTTTTATTTTATATTTAGATGTATTTATTTTTATTTTATGTTTCTCCTGTGTGTCTGTCTGTGAACCACTTGGTGGCTGGTTCCCATGGTGGCAAGAAGACGGTTTTGTATCCCTGCAACTGGAGTTACAGATGACTGTGAGTCACCATATAGTTGCTTTGCGCTTTGGCGGACTCAGTCATGCTCTTAACTGCGGAGCCATCTCTCTGGTCCCTACTTAATTTTTCAAAGTTAGCTGGAGAGATAGCTGTGGGTACCGAGAACCAAATTCTTGTCTTTTAAATGTGAGCCTGGCTTTTGGCTTCTGAGCCATCTCTGCAGACTTATGTATACAATGATTATATATACAATGTTCTGCCTGTCTGTATGCCTGCAGGCCAGAAGAGGGCATCAGATCTCACGATAGATGGTAATGAGCCACCATGTGGTTGCTGGGAACTGAACTCAGGACTTCTGAAAGAGCAGCTTAATCTCTGAGTCATCTCTCCAGCACCCTGATTTACTTTTTATTTTTTTGTGTATGGGTGGTTTTGTTGTTGTTTGTTTTGAGACAGGTGTCTCTCTACATAGCCCTGGAACTCATTTTGTTTACCAGGCTGACCTCACAACTCATAGAAATCCTGCCTGCCTCTGCCTCCTGGTACTGGAATTAAAGACATGAACCACCACACCCAGCTTAGATTTATTTTTGTTTTACTAGCATGGGTGTTTTGCTTGAGTGTATGTCTGTGCGTGCACCATGTGTGTGCATTGCCTGTGAAGGCCAGAGCTAGTGATGGAGTCCTTGAATGGAGTTAGAGAAGGTTGTTAGCTGCCATGTTTGCAAGAGCTCTTAGATGCTGAACCATTTCCCCAGCTCTATTTTATTTTATTTGTTTATTTTGGAATTTGCTAAAATCTTTATTGTGTTTACTGAGAATATCACAGTTTCTCACAGTAATTCTCCAAACTTCATTAGAAAGGTTTTGGATGCCAGGTGGTAGTGGTGGTGTGAGTCTTTAATTCCTGCACTCAGAGGCAGGTGGATCTCTGAATTTGAGGCCAGTCTGGTCTACACAGCAAGTTCCAGGGTAGCCAGGGTGACATAGAAACCCTATCTCAAGAAAACAAAAACAACCAAATAAAAACCCAACTAACCAACCAAATAAATGGTTTTGGCTGTCTATATATTAAACTTCATATTATTTAAAATGAATTATACTGGGCCAGGCATGGTCACACATGACTCTAATCTTAGCATTCGGGAGGCAAAGACAAGATGATCTCTGTGAGTTTGAGGCCAGCCTCACATTCCAGGACAGCCAGGACTGTGTAAAAAAACCTGTCTCAAAAAGTCAAAAATAAGAAAATAAAATATAAATGAATTATAAATTATGTTTTTTTTTGAAACAGAATTTCTCAAAAACTAGGAAAATACTAAATGCTGGTCAACCTCACATGATCCTTACATTACTTACCCCACATGATCCTTACATTACTTACCCCACATGATCCTTACATTACTTACCCCACGTGATCCTTACATTACTTACCCCACGTGATCCTTACATTACTTACCCCACATGATCCTTACATTACTTACCCCACATGATCCTTACATTACTTACCCCACGTGATCCTTACATTACTTACCCCCACATCCTTACATTACTTACCCCACATGATCCTTACATTACTTACCCCCACATCCTTACATTACTTACCCCACATGATACTTACATTACTTACCCCACATGATCCTTACATTAATTACCCCCACATCCTTACATTACTTACCCCACATGATCCTTACATTACTTACCCCACATGATCCTTACATTACTTACCCCACATGATCCTTACATTACTTACCCCACATGATCCTTACATTACTTACCACACGTGATCCTTACATTACTTACCCCACATCCTTACATTACTTACCCCACATGATCCTTACATTACTTACCCCACATGATCCTTACATTACTTACCCCACGTGATCCTTACATTACTTACCCCACGTGATCCTTACATTACTTACCCCACGTGATCCTTACATTACTTACCCCACGTGATCCTTACATTACTTACCCCACGTGATCCTTACATTATTTACCCCACGTGATCCTTACATTACTTACCCCACGTGATCCTTACATTACTTACCCCACGTGATCCTTACATTACTTACCCCACGTGATCCTTACATTACTTACCCCACGTGATCCTTACATTACTTACCCCACATCCTTACATTACTTACCCCACGTGATCCTTACATTACTTACCCCACGTGATCCTTACATTACTTACCCCACGTGATCCTTACATTACTTACCCCACGTGATCCTTACATTACTTACCCCACATGATCCTTACATTACTTAACTCCACATGATCCTTACATTACTTACCCCCACATGATCCTTACATTACTTACCCCCACATCCTTACATTACTTACCCCACATCCTTACATTACTTACCCCACATGATCCTTACATTACTTACCCCACATGATCCTTACATTACTTACCCCACATGATCCTTACATTACTTACCCCACATCCTTACATTACTTACCCCACATGATCCTTACATTACTTACCCCACATGATCCTTACATTACTTACCCCCACATGATCCTTACATTACTTACCCCACATGATCCTTACATTACTTACCCCACATGATCCTTACATTACTTACCCCACATGATCCTTACATTACTTACCCCCACATCCTTACATTACTTACCCCCACATCCTTACATTACTTACCCCACATGATCCTTACATTACTTACCACACATGATCCTTACATTACTTACCCCCACATCCTTACATTACTTACCCCACATGATCCTTACATTACTTACCCCCACATCCTTATATTACTTACCCCACATGATCCTTACATTACTTACCCCACATGATCCTTACATTACTTACCCCACATGATCCTTACATTACTTACCCCACATGATCCTTACATTACTTACCCCACATGATCCTTACATTACTTACCCCACATGATCCTTACATTACTTACCCCACATGATCCTTACATTACTTACCCCACATGATCCTTACATTACTTAACCCACATGATCCTTACATTACTTACCCCCATATCCTTACATTACTTACCCTACATGATCCTTACATTACTTACCCCCACATCCTTACATTACTTACCCCCACATGATCCTTACATTACTTACCCCACATGATCCTTACATTACTTACCCCCACATCCTTACATTACTTACCCCACATGATCCTTACATTACTTACCCCACATGATCCTTACATTACTTACCCCCACATCCTTACATTACTTACCCCACATGATCCTTACATTACTTACCCCCACATGATCCTTACATTACTTACTGCCTGTGCAGTCAGTGGGCTCCCTCTGCAGGAGGGAATGTGCACTTGGGATGTTTGGCCAAGAGAATTAGAAGTTTCAAAATATATAAAAAATAATTTCTTCCAGATAAACAGGGTAAAAAGATCTGAAGAAATGGCCCAGTGGTTAAGAGCATTGGCTGCTCTTCCAGAGGACCAGGATTCAATTCCCAGCACCACATGGTTGCTCAGGACTACCTGTAACTCTAGTCCGAGAGTGTCCCATGCCTTCTGGTCTCCTCTGGAACCAAGCACGTACATGGAACATAGGCATAGAGGCAAAGCATACATATATATTAAATGGGTAATTAAAAATAAAAACGTCAATAACAACAAAACCTCAGAGTTTCTATGTAGCTCTGATTGTCCTGGAACTTGCTCTGTAGACCAGGCTGGCCTCAAAACCCAGAGATCCACCTGCCTCTGCCTCCCAAGTGCTGGAATTAAAGACGTGCGCCACCACTGCCTGGCCAGTCTTCCATTATTTCACTGCCATATTTGATGACCACATCAGAAGCCATTGTTAGACATTTTTGTAGTTTAATCACTAACCCCTCAGCCTTCCTTCCATAGTTGAAGCAGTCCCATATCCCACAGCTGGGGCTAAAACAGAAACACATTCTCATAACATAACTGTTTTTAAAGAAACCAGAAGTCTCACTACATTCCCCCTTCTGTTTCATGCCACTAATTGTACTGTGTTTAGTGAGAAATTGTAAATAGAGACATTATCAATGAACCAAACGCTTTTGGATCAGTAGTTCTTTTCTATAGCCTGGTGACTCTCAGCTGCTCATTTCTGAAAGGGCTCATATATTTTTGCTGGGGAGCCTCATGCTAGGCCCCTCAAAGCCATTTCCTGATGGCAAAAAATTACCTTGGATGCCCCACTTGGACCTACACTCATTAGTCCAGTGGTATCCTTTGACACAAATGCTTGCACACCCCAGAAAGCCTAGGCATTCTTTCTGATGTATACCTTAGGGACTTATTGCAACTAGACTTGTTCAGGTCTCCTAGCAGAAAATACCATATTTCTCACAGTTAACATATCTAACATGTTGAGATCTGGCTTGGTAAGTACACTATTTCTCACAGTTAATGAACCAGCATTTTGACATCTGAGACCTCTAGCTATAGCTTGTCCTATGATATTGGCATGATGCTTGTGAGAGCCAATGAGTCACGTCTCTTATCCACTCATCCATTGGCACTGTCCAAGCCTTTAACTGTCTAATAACTCTTTTACATTTGGTATTCTCATTATCAAACACCAATGTCTCTATCAATATCTCGCAATCAATATCTCTATTAATGTCTCACATCAGGGTCTGATATGACTTTGCTTACAGCTGAAATGAATCTTTCAAGAAATCTGTGAGCTGGGCAGTGGTGGCGCATGCCTTTAATCCCAGCACTTGGGAGGCAGAGGCAGGCAGATTTCTGAGTTCGAGGCCAGCCTGGTCTACAGAGTGAGTTCCAGGACAGCCAGGGCTACACAGAGAAACTTTGTCTTGAAAAACCAAAAAAAAAAAAAAAAAAAAAAAAGAAATCTGTGACAGCTTTTCCCCGGAACCTTGTGGAATCTTAGTGAACGAGGTAGACCTTTTCCCAGGCTCCTCATTTTCATCCTAAGCTCTTAAAGCTGTCTAGCGACACTGTTCTATAACAGCATCATCAAACTGAATCTGCTCTTTAGGTCAGAATACTGTCCTTCACCTAGAAATTGATCTTTAATGGTAGTCATTCCTCTTGCTCTATTTTGGTGTTCAATATTCTCAGCCTTCTTCCTCCAAGTTAACCATTGTAACTGCTGACCAGTCTCTAGCACAGCTATCACCAATTCCTGCCAATATTGGGAAATAATTCCATTTGGTGGCCCAGTTACTTAATAGTTGTTTTACATTCCATAGGAAATAATAGCTTCTCTAAAATCCCTCAGATCCATCCAGATTCTATAGTACGCCACATTATCTCATCACGATCAGCACCATTAGCAGTCCTGTGCTGTATAGTGTACTGGGAAAACTGATGGTGACTTGTAGTGCCAGGCCCCTCCTCTGGCAGCACACTTGACTCAACATTAACCCTTTCTCTCAGATCAGGTTGGAAGCTCCCATTCTCAGTCACCAGGTCTGAACCTTTTATTTCTATCTTTTCTGGCACTACTCACTGCCCAAGTGTTTCTACCTCTACCTGTAACCTCTCCAGTTACATGATCAATTCTGTAACCCTTTCAGAAATGAGAGTATAGAGTGAGCCTTCTGGTTTCCCATTTCATCCATTTTTACTCCTTCATTTCCATTCACAACTTTTCAAACTGCTCAGCCACTCTCCCAACCTTTTCTGAGACAGGACAAGAAAAAGAAGAAGAAGAAGAAGAAGAAGAAGAAGAAGAAGAAGAAGAAGAAGAAGAAGAAGAAGAAGAAGAAGAAGAAGAAGAAGAAGAAGAAAGAAGAGGAGGAGGAGGAGGAGGAGGAGGAGGAGGAGGAGGAGGAGGAAGAGGAGGAGAAAATAGAAAATCCCCTCTAGGAGCAAAGCTGTGAGGGAGAGGGGAAATCAAGTTTCCCATTCTGCCTAGCCCTACATCTGGGGCCACTTATAACCATAACTGTACTTTTTGGCTACCATGGTTTTTTTTTTTTTTTTTTAATCTACCACCTTTGTTCCTCCCCAATCCCTTCCAACTCCCTAACACTAGGTAGGCAAGAGAGGTTAGAGGGAAAAGCAAGCATCGATCTCTTTAGACTATTTACTGCTGATTAGGGTCATCAAGTCCCTTGGGGCAAGTCCAATCTTCGGGACATCTCCAACCAGTAATCCAGAAAACAGCAAAAGCAACAGCAGGAACCAGCAGCAGCAGCAGCAGCAGCAGCAGCAGCAGCAGCAGCAGCAGGGACAGCAGCAAGGGGAACAGCAGCCCCTGTAGTCTCTCTGGGCTCTGGCATTTGTATACCCTATCAAAAGTCCCCAGAATATTCAGCTGGCAGAGCCGAATTATGTCCTGCCAGAGCATGAGAAAACTCATAGCTGGCTGCTGCCGGCAATCTGAAGCAGCCCCATATCCCACACTTGGGATTAAAACAAAAACATATTCCCATAACATAACTGTGTTTTTAAAGAAACCAAAATTCTCAGTATATTACATATATAACTCATAACAGCACAAGTTTTTCTTAATTAACTGTGAAGCCAACATACTCAGCTGGGAATGCATGCTCTTTCTAATTAAAGCTGATAGAGCTATTTTCTCATTCTTCCAAAATGCTCACAAAGCAGCTGAGGCAAAGCCTGTGAAAGAAAGTAGGGCTAAACTTAATTGTGTGAATCCTGCTTGCAGAAGCATGTGCACTAGAACTTGCATAGGCTGCTTTGGTGGTGTTTTAGGTGAGTTCCACACTGTCACGTACACACATGGTGCTGAGGGTACTTGATAAGAGTCCTGCTGAGGGCCGGACAGTGGTGACCCACGCCTTTAATCCCAGCACTTGGGAGGCAGAGGCAAGCAGATTTCTGAGTTCGTGGCCAGCCTGGTCTACAGAGTGAGTTCCAGGACAGTCAGGGCTACACAGAGAAACCCTGTCTCAAAGAAAAAAAAAAAAAAAAGAGTCCTGCTGAGGTTTGTAAATACCTGCTCAAGTGCAGTACTGTTTTTTGTTGTTGTTGTTGTTTTTGGATAAATGTCTGTTATGGAAAAAGTGTTTATTTTGAAATTATTTTAATTTAGAAATAAAAAACCTCATAGGAAGATGGAAAGAAACAAAACCACAAAGTATCCACGCAAGGTTTTACTTCATGAGCTTGTCCCCCCTGATTGGTTCACTTGACCCATGATGAGAAAGGACTCAGCCACCCACAATAAAGTTGTTAATAGGGATATGGATCAGTTTCACAAAGAAGCCAATGAATCCCATGATAGCAAATCCTATCGCTGTGGCCATGGCAATCTTCTGGAATTCTTTTCTGTCGGGTTTGGTACATCTTTTAACCAGCCGAATCGAGTCCTTTACAAACTGCCGACTTGGCTCAACAAACTGTATTACCTGATCCATGTTTGTGGGATGGCGGTTTGAGAGGGTAGCAGTACTGGTTTTAGTGTGTGTTAAATTTAAAAGATGAACAATGATACTTTCTCTTTTTTATTTATTTATTTATTTATTTATTTATTTATTTATTTATTTATTGAGACAAGGATTTTGTGTGTGTGTGTGTGTGTGTGTGTAACTCTGCTGTCCTGGAACTCTCTCTATAGACTAGGCTGGCCTCCAGCACAGAGATCCACCTGCTTGTCTCTGCCTCCCAAATGTTATGGTTAAGGGGTGCACCACCACCACCACCTAGCTTGAATAATGATACTTTCAATGAGAATACCAGAAAAAGAAAACCTGAGCAAGTTACTGATTCTGTGACAAGGCCTCACTGGTCCTACTTGGCCTGGAACTCTATGCAGCCCAGGTTTTTTTCACCAATTCACAGAGATCCTCCTGCCTCTGCCTCCAAAGTGCTGAGATTAAAGTGTGTATACCATTACATCTGGCTTCAGGGGTGGTTTTTAATTTTTTTCCTAGGTTCCCTAATAATTTACTGAGAACTTGGGTAATAGTATAGCTTTGCCTCCAAACAGCCAAACACCAACACAGCCCAGTGTGGTGACACACACCTTTAATCTCAGCACTCAGGAAGCAGAGGCAGGAGGATCTCCTTGAGTTTTAAGCCAACTGGCTCTACATAGGGAGATTTGGGCTAGAAAGGGCTTCACAGTGAGTCTCAAACAAACACAACACAAAAATACGTATATTACTTTGAAAAATAGGCATACCTTTGAACTTGGCCAAAAGTGATATATATATATTTATATATTTATATAATTAAACAGGATCATGAAACTGAAAATATAATGATTTTAGATTCCCTTTAATGTTAATACAGTGGAAAAACAATTACATAAGCTTGTGGGGAGTCATTGGCATAAACCATTAGTAACAGACAAAACCCCTAACTTGTGCTGACAGAAGCCTGGCCGCTGTCTCCTCCAGCCTGTGCTTATTTTGAATCCTCAGCTTCCATAGACACCGTGGACTCTGAGCAGGCTCATCCTTAGTAAGAAAACAAAAGGTAGCAAAAGGATGTAGCTACAGTCTCAACATCTACCCTGCAGAAGCTCATTCTCAAAATATGTGTGGAAGCCACCCGCCACCCACAGTTGCAGAGTCCTTTTTGAGTAAAACGGGTGTTGGCAAAACACAGCCAATAGGGCAAACCTGGTCTGTTGCTTGCCATGAAAGGCCTAAGAGCTATGAAGAGATTATATTTTTAAATGGCTATATATCAAATTAATTTTTATTTTATGTGTATGGCTGTTTTGTCTAATGTATGTATATATATGTGTGTGTGTGTGTGTGTGTGTGTGTGTGTGTGTGTATGTATGTATGTATGTATGTGAGTGTCTGATGCTGGCAGAGGTCAGAAGTAGACATTGGAACTCCTGGAAATGGAATTACAGATGGTTGTGAGCTGCCATGTGGATGCTGGAAATAAATTCTGGTCCTCTGGAAAAATAGCCAGTGCTCTTAACTGCTGAACAATGTCTCTATCCTGCTCCTCCTTTTCTTGTTTTTGTTTTGTTCTTTTTGAGATAGGATCTCACTATATTATCTGGTCTCGCCTGGGATTTTTCTATGTAGATCAGGCTTCTTTGGAAACTCAGAGAGCTCCTCCTGCCTCTGCCTCCAGTGCCCTGAAGATTAAAATTGTAAACTACCATGCCAGGCCTTAAATAGCTCCATTTTAACTGACTATATATAAGTACATATATAATGCCTGTAATTTTACCTTCTCAAGCCCATAAAGCTTAAATCATTTTCATCTGAATTCCAAGGAATAATTGCTACTTTTTCTAACCCCCGACAGGGAAGGAACATAATGATCAGTTAGCTATGGACTAAACAAGCACTCAGTTCTGAGGTTAATTGCCTGAGCTGCTCTGGCTTGGCTGTGCCTCTGGTGCCAGGTGGCAGCAAGCCTCACACTCCTCACACTCCTCCTGGGAGTGGGTTGGGCTCTCCAGATGGGGTTGGATTGCACCAGAGTTGTTTGTAGTCGATGGGACTCCCATCAGAGAGCTTCTGAAGCTTGGGCAATACCTTGACGTCGGGGGCAACCCCACCGCTCACGAAGGCAGAAATGCCAGACCAGGGCTGCACAGCTCAGTAGAGCTAAGACTGTGCCTACTCCCACAGCTGCATGGACCAGGGTAACAGGCTTAGGCGGCATGATAAGCTTTCGACAGGGCCCAAAGTCAGGGCCAGTCCAGCTCTCAGGACCCTCAACATCTGCCCCAGGAACTTTGCTCTCACCAGCGTCATTAGCAGCCACCACACAAAAGACATAAGCAACCCCAGGCTTCAGTCCTTTCAGCTCTGCTCTTCGAACTGTAGCATTGAGCGGGGCATTCATCTGTGGAGCCCCGTTGCTTTCCCAAAGCAAAAGCTGGTAATGGTTGACTGGAGAGAAGGGAGCACACCAGTGAACCACTGCGTAGCCTTCTTCAGCCACTAGTTGCACTTCTCCCAGGCGAGGAGGCTCTGGCTGTTGATCTTCCCTGGAGAGCCCTGGGCACAGGCAAGCTACTGGCCCAACCTTCTGCAGCTCCTGGCAGGACACCTGCAGGTGGCGACAACGGTCATAGTCGCAAGGGACAGCTAAGGAAGGTATAGTTACTGTCACATCATCCTCTTCCCCTTCCTGGTAGTCTTCCGGGGTCAAGATCTGAGCTTGGGAAACCAAGGAGGTGGTCATGGCTGCCAGCCACAGAAGGGAAAGGGAGCCCAACATGGAGCCTGGAAGGGAAGGAGTGAATGAGTAAATGCTGTCAGCTCTGCCTTCCAGGACAAGACCTTTGTGAAAAGTACAACATTGGATCAAGATGGGCAAAGGAAAGAGGTGGGCTGAGACATACAGTCATCGTTAACCTGGGTTTTTGTCTGATCTAAGGCACCTCCAAATCATCAGGATTATTAAAGTCACAAATGACTGCTTCATTTGGGATAAAAAATAATGAAATACAGCCCCACAGTAGAGAGAGAGAGAGAGAGAGAGAGAGAGAGAGAGAGAGAGAGAGAGAGAGAGAGAGAGAGATAGAGATGTTTGGGAAGCACCATGCAAAATGCTAGAAGCAGGCATCTAATGGATAAACAAAAGTGCTGAGAAAAGAGGAAGAGGAAAGGATTTATTCAGTTCAGGGTGGAACTGAAGAAAGGTGGACTGAGTCCACAGCCACCCTGAGAAATGACCAATCTAGAGCAATGCTTAGTAAGATTTACAAATATCCATAAAGAAGACAGGAGATAGAAGGAAGAAAGGGTGGCGGTGGACACTGGAGTCATCACTTCCTACCTGCATTAGTACAAATCCAAGCAATTCAGACTTCTCTCTGTCCACCCTCTTCCCCAGGCCCACAGTAGCCTCTCACCAGTGGGGAGGCCTTGGCACAGCAAGATGTCCTGAGACATCTGTGGATATCAGGCAGAGAGGTCCCTGTCACAGGCCACTGTCAGGTTGTATTTTCAATTCTATTTTGGCTGAGAACTTTTATACTCCTCAACTCTGATGTCACCACCTAGCTAGCCCCTGTGTGCCAAAAAGAGGGCTGGTTCCCTCAGAGGGACTGAGTCACGGGGCCAGGATTAGGGGAAATCACATGCAGTGGTTTCAGCTGGAGGCCAGGATGCCTGGGTTCTGACAGAGGAATGAAATGTGGAAAGCAGCTAGGAACTGAGAATCCAAAGGCTGCAGTCATGTGAAAGGATGGGGAGAGGAGGATTCTTGGAGGAGGGAGGGCACCTGGCTGGTATCAGACAGGAAAACATCTGTGGATGGCTTGGGGCTTAAATTACAAAAAGTTGTTTTGGTAAAAATCCTACCACATTCATGGCAGTCATTTCCTGTCTTCTGCCTCCCAACGGACAGAGAAGGGAGGGGTGTAAAGTCCAGAGTGATGCTCTCCGGACCCGCCCTACCCTGTCCCCCTCCCCTGAGGGAGATGAGAATCACATGCTAGAGCAGGATGCCTCTTTCTGGCCAGGATGGGGTTTCTTCCCTAAGTCATGGACAGAAAGAGCTACACTAATGTGGTGGTGCCTGCCTCCATTCCTCAGCACTAAGGAGGCTGAGGCAGGGTCGCTAAGAAACAGCCTGCACTACATAGTGAGACGATCTCAGAAAATAAGCCAAAGTCATGACAGCTGGGTGAGGTGGTGCAAGCTTGGAAATCAGAACTTTAGCAGGAGAGTTGCTAAAAATTTGAGGCCAGCCTCTAAGAATGTTTAAAACTTAAAAGGAAGAAGAAGAAGAAGAAGAAGAAGAAGAAGAAGAAAACAAAGTAATTGTCTAAGTCAACCTTCAATACTTGGGCTCAAAGAACATTTCTGTTCCAGCTAAGTAGCAGGAACATAGGTGTTCAATGCCTGACTTAGTACAAGAAATTGAGAACATTAGATCATAGACTAAATAATTTGTTCAATTTAAAATCCCCTTGTAATGTGTAATGCTCTTATACTATCCTTTTAAAGAAAGCAATACAGGGGCTAGAGAGATGGCTCAGTAGTTAAGAGCACTGGCTGGTTTTCCAGGAAGATGTTATTTCAATTCTTAGCACGACGTGGTGGTTGTGCTGGCTGGTCTGACGTCAAGTTGACATGCAAACTAGTTTTCTAAAATGAAAGAATCTTGAAGAAATGCCTCCATAACATCTGGCTGTAAGGCATTCTCTTAGTTATTGATGGCCGAGGGCCCAGCCCATTGTGGATGGGGTCATCCCTGGGCTGGTCATCTTTGGTCCTACAAGAAAGCAGGCGGACCAAGCCAGGTGGAGCAGGCCAGTAAACAGCACCTCTCCATGGCCTCTCCATCAGCTCCTGCCTCCAAGTTACTGCCCTGTTTGAGCTCCTGTCCTAATTTCCTTTGATGAACAGCATATGGAAGGAAGTGTAAGCCAAATAAACCCTTTCCTCCCCAACTTACTTTTTGGTCATGGTGTTTCATTACAGCAGTAGAACTAAGTCAGTGGCTCACTCACAGCCATGTATTTGCAGTTCCAGAAAGATTCAATGCCTTCTTTTGGCCTCCAGTGGTACCCAAACTCACATGCACATCAATGAACAGAATTAAAAATAATTTTAAAAGGGAACACACTGGAAGCTGAAGAGATGTCTGAGTAGTTAAGAGTGCTTACTGGCTGTTCTTGCAGAGTGCAGTTCAGATCCCAGCACTCATGTGAGGAGGCTCACAGCCACCTGTAACTCCAGTTCTGGGGGGGATCTGATGCCCTCTTCTGCCTCCGAGACTTAGCAACACACATGTCCATACATACAGAGAAGTGCGCACACACGCACATAAATAAAAACAAAATAATAAAAACTGATACCCAGGGCTGGGATAATGGCCCAGTGGTTAAGAGAGCTTCCTGGTCTTACAGCAGATATAGGTTTGGTTTCCAGCACCAATATGGTAGCTTACAACTCTCTATAAAACTCCAGCCCCAGGGGATCTGCCCTCTTCTGACCTTATGGGTTTCTGCACTTATGTGGTACATATACTTATGTAGGTTCATACAGAGATACATAAAACAAAACAAAATCTTCCACAACCCAAGTTTGACTCTGCAGGACCCATATGGTGGTGGAAGGAGAGAACTGACTCTAAAACTTGTCTTCTGATGTCCACACAAGCAGCTGGCACAAAATAGTTTATTAAGGGAACAAGGGAAAAGGTGCCCCATGGGAAAGTGCTGGAATGTGAGGAATCCATCCTTTTGTTCAGGAACTGGAGCAGGTTGGGCGTTGCCTGAGGCTACCCAGAGTCTCAGGGGCAAGGGCAGAAGTTGAGGCAGAGGTAGGCAAGTTGGCCTCTGTCAGCAAAGCTGCATCTTCCCAAGAGCCTGAAGCGGAACCAGAAAAGGGCCAAGCAAAATTGCAAATGAGACAGGTAAAGAGGGGTGGGATGGCATTCCCACTCCACACCACCCCTCACATACAGTGCCTCTCACCATCACTAGCCTCTGGCTCTGGCTCCTCTTCTCCATTCAGGGGCTGTTTCTCTGGTTTCTCTTCCTCAGATAGCTGGCCCTCTTCAGCCAGAAGGGGAACAACAGAGGTGAGACAGAAGGTGAGACCCAGACACTGAAGGGGAGTGCTGGGGATGAGGAATGAGGGAGGAACCAAACCATACCTGTCCCTAAGGGATCTTCAGGACTCTCACCATCCTCTGTCACATCTGACTGCTGGGTAGATTCCTGACCTTTAGGTCCCACAAGCAGAGGACAGCTAGGGTCAGTGGTTATCCTTGGCTTGCAGGGCCAACTCCACCTCCTCCAGCCTCTCCTTGCACCCTCAGTTCCAGAGTACCACATGCTTCATACTGGAGGCAGGCAGACCCTCTGATCCAGCCAGTCTACCCCTCAATGATGCTGTCAATCAACCAGTTTACCTGGCTGATGGCGAGAGATCCTACGCTGGGCCCCAGGTCGAGAATTATCCCTTTGTCGGATATTAACCTGTGGAGCAGTAACCACTGAGCAGTGAAGCCTGACTCTCCTCTGCAGTAATCACACCCCAGCCCTAACATGCCCCTGATCACCAAAGGAAGAAAATCAGGGCCTTTGCCCCTTGAGACCTGCAAGGAGAAGCGGTGTCGGGGCCAGACAGCACCCCACACCCACTGCATATAGCTGAAGAGCACGATGACGCTGAGGAATGTGAAGTTGCTGGCCACACCCACGAAGGCACAGGTCATGGGGAAGTTGTATAGCAGGTACCTAAGACGGGGAAATAGGGTCAGGACGGAACAGCAATTACTAGGTAGCACTAGACTCCAGCACACCAGAAACATTTGTAGGACAGCTTGAATGAGTGTGGCTGGAGCTGTCCTCTGCCATTGTGGCACCCACTCCCTAGCCCAGGTTCCAGACCACACTGCACCAGGTTCTAATAAAGGCCAAGGATTTCAGGCAGTCTCAGAATCACAAGGCCACAGGATTACAACGGCTTCAACTGTAACTTCTCTAGTCACTCCAGCACTTTATGAGCCAACAGAACAAGGCAGTAGATTACATGGAGATTCGACTGGGGTACAGTGGCGGGGGGTGGGGGGGTGGAGGTGCACATGGATCTCAGTATGTTGTCTGAGTACCAGGGGCTAGACACAGGGCACTACACCTGGCTCATCTGATACTTTTCTTCCTCTTTTCATTATGTTGAAAGTCTTTCTTTGTAGTTCAAGATTTCTTGCCTTAGGCCCACCCAGTGCTGGAATGAAAGGGTCTGTCATCTCATATGGGATATTAAAAAATGCCTGTTAAAAATTTTATGTGGCTGGGCAGTGGTGGCGCACGCCTTTAATCCCAGCACTTGGGAGGCAGAGGCAGGCGGATTTCTGAGTTCGAGGCCAGCCTGGTCTACAGAGTGAGTTCCAGGACAGCCAGGGCTACACAGAGAAACCCTGTCTCGAAAAACCAAAAAAAAAAAAAAAAAAAAAAATTATGTGTATTTGCCTGAATGTATGTACATATGTCACATGAATGCCTGGTGTCTCCAAAGACCAGAAGAATAAGTGAGATTCCCTGGAACTTGCCTCATGGTTGTTCTTAACCCCTGAGCCATCTCTCCAGCTCCTCACATGGGACTTTTAAGAAGCTCTCTTGAAAGCTGATAAGCACAGTGAAGCCAGGGAGAATTACCTCTGGCCTTTGTAAAATAGGATGTGATTGTTACTGGTCACCTCTGCCTGAGACTCTCTTCATTTTAGGCAGGTCACAGGAAAGCTGTCAGGGTTTCCTTCCATGGCTTCTTACCTGAGCCCGGTGAAGTGGGCGTGGATCCGGAGGTGAGCCCCATACATCTGGATGCGCTTGCTGTGGATCTCAATGACTGCTCCGGTTGTTGGCACATACTGCAAGGGGAGGGGGGAAGGCACAGTCAGTCTGAGGGCCACTTCCAGGCTCTGTGGCTCTTGCAGTTGACTGCCCATGGGCTCCTCAGGTGCAATCTTGGGCCACTTGAACTGTCTCCTAACTCTGTCACCCCACTTACCGAATTCTCCCTATAGTCGGAGTAGAGTTCTACTTCCAGGAGCTGCTTCTGTTCAGCAAAGCCAAACAACAGGAGGGTGGAGAACACCAGTGTGTCAAGCGTCTGGAGCAGCTGAGAGCGGTAATGCAGCATCACCTGACAGGGCCAAGAGGACAAGCTGGAGACAGGGGCTCCGTCCACCTGCCCCATGCTTGAGCAAAAAGCTCATTCTAGGCTTCCTGTTCCTTCTCTTTCTCTAATTCTCAGTCACCACCTACCCAACCTCTCCATCTGTTCCAGTAACCACTCCCGACTATCTGACCTCATTTTCTAATTCTAATACAGTGAAAGCCCCCTTTCTAAAGTCACCTCCCTGAGGTAAGCAGTCTGCTTGCATATAGCCTGCCTTCTGGGTTGGGTATGTGTCCCAACATAACACCTAAAGCTTTCCTCAAATGCAGTGGCTCTGTGGACAGTTGAACAGTGGACCCAGTGTCCCATGAGCATCCACTACTGACAAGAGCCTGCCTTTCTTCCTAGTCTTGCTAGGAGGGAGTTACTCTAAAACTCCTAACAGTTAAGCTGGTTATCTCAAAGCTGCCATGTTTCCGGTGGGTGCCTGCTTGTTTTCAGAGCAGCTGTATTATTTACTCTACAGTTGGACATGCCATGGAATGCTAGGTGAGTGACAAATGTTTAGCTTATTAAGCAGATTCTTCACTTATCCTGATTTGGGCCTGATCTCAGAGCCAAGGAGTCTTCTCTTAAAACATTAGCCAGATATTCTGATTCTCCCATCATTGTCTGCAAATTCCTATATTGTCCATAAACACTTACTGAGCGTGAAGAAGTGGAGATGATTCGGCCACCTCTGGTATAACATGAAACAGTGACTAAGAACATGCCCAAGTCTTGATTCACAGGAGATTCTGGCAGTTCAAGCTCTAAGGTGACTCGATATGGCTGTCCATACATTAGTACCTGCCCAAGGTAACACACATCTTGTTAAAAGAAATTCTGTAGTGTTTTGAGACTGGCCTGGAACTCACTCTGTAGACCAGACTGGCCTCAAATTCAGAGAGAGTCACTTGCCTCTGCCTCCCCAGTGCTGTGATTAAAGGTATGTGTCAAACATGCCTGGCCTGTCATTCATATATATACACACACACGCACATATATGTATATACATATATGAATATATGAATATATATGTATATATGAATATATATGTATATATGTATATTCGTATATATGAATATATGAATATATACACATATGAATATATACATATACGTATATGAATATACATATGTATATATGTATGTATATATGTATATGAATATACATACATACATATGTATATATGTACATATATGTATATTCATATATGTGTGTGTGTATATATATATTCATATATATATATATATATATATATATATATATATATATATATATATATATGAATGACAGGCCATGTACTGTCTCTGCTTCTTTAAGTACTCAACAAAATCCCTTGGGTCTACAGGCCTTCCCATTGTTTAATCATGATTCGATGCTGCCCCCTCCTGGTCACTAGATACCCTAGCTTTCCAGACTTCTATTTTTGCTGGTTTGATTTTATTTGGGGCCTAGGGTAGGGAACCCTGTGTTTTGAGTGGGTCTTGCTATGTATCTCTGGCTAGCCAAGAACTCACTATAAAGCCTCAAATTCATGGAACTTCTCTTGCCTCAGCCTCTGCTGCTGAAATTTTGGGCACGCACCTCCACATTCACCCTGTGAGCTCTTAGGTCTGACTCGGACTTAATATTTACGAGAAGAGTCCTGTTGCATTTCTTTTCTAGAAGCGAACAGTCACATTGCCAACTGGGCCATCTGTGATTCAGGCCTGTGTGCCACTGGAGCTGTCCCCCTGGGCCTAGTCTGCCCTTACTTGCTAATTAAGCAAGTGCTGCTCTGCCTCCCTAGTCAGCTCTTGCACAATCACTGTAGTAGCAGTTATTCTAGTCTTTCTTAATTTTTAAAGGCAAATTGCTTATTAATTTAAAAAAATTAAGTTTGTCTATTTGTATCAGTATGTGTGCAACAGTGAATTTATTAAAAATGATAGAACTACCTAGGGTGGCAGTGCATGTTTTTAATTCCAGCACCCAGGAGGCCAAAAGGAGGAGGGTATCTGTGAATTCAAGGCCGGTCTGATTTAAATGGCAAGTTCCAGGCCAGCCAAGGCTACATAGTGAAACTTTGTCCCAAATAAATACATAGAATGATAAAACAACTATATACCTTAAGAGGTAAACTGTGTATTATATAAGTTTTAACTTAACAAATCTATTTAAAAAAAACTAGAAAAGTGGTGGTTGAAAAAATAAATCCAGGCCTGGCATGGTGGTGCATACTTAATAATAATCCCAGCATTTAGGAAGCAGAGGAAGTTTGAGGTTACCCACTTCCTGCTTGCCTTTAATTCCACCACAAAGGAGGCTGAGACAGGGTGATCACAACTTCAAGGTTAACTACTTTTTATTTGTTTTTCAAATAATCCAGGCTAACTTTCTGCCTCTACCTCCCAAGCTCATTTGTTTTTTTTTTTTTTTTATGGCAGGCCTGGAACTAACTTACCCAGGATGCTCTTAAATTCCTAAACTCAAGATATCCTCCCTAGGGTGGCAGTGGTGGCACACACATCTAATTCCAACAGTCAGGAGGCAAAGGCAGGTGGATCTCAGAGTTCGAGCGAGGCCAGCCTGGTCAGCATCCTTCTATGATGTGTGTCACTACACCAGAGCTCATATTCTACTATAAAGTCAGTTTCTTCTTAAATAACACTTAAAAAATAATGTTCAAGTTAAGACTGACAAAAAAAAAAAAAAACTAATTCTCAAAGTCCTTTTTTTTTTTTTGTTTTATTTTTTGATCTCAAGGGCCATTTTAAGCTTGGAATCCTATTTTTTAAATCAGGGCCTCTAGGGAGAGAGATAGGGTCTGGCTATGCAGCCCAAGCTGATATCAGATTTAAAATAATCTTCCTGCCTCTTTTTGCTCCTAATGCTGTCATTACAGATATGTGTCACAGTGACTGGGATCAACTTCCAGGTTTTCCTTTCAACCTGTTTGCCTCGGAGCCTTTCTCTTAAGTCCTTTGCTCAATCCGTGCTCTCCCTCTCCTTCTCAAGCAATCAAAGCCTCTGTCAGTCCTCAGACTCACCCGGTCACGTCCATGCTTAGCCAGGGAGACATTGGCAACAGGGAAAGAGCAGAGTGAGGCGGTGGAGGAGTCACAATCTGTCCTGAATGACAAGGGATAAATGACACTTGGTGAGGTGACAGCCTGCTCTGTCTGCCTGCCCTCACACCTGGTCCCTAGAGGCCCTCCTCGCACCCAGCCCTTTTCTCCATCACACGAAATGAAGAACAAATGTGGCCACTAGAGCCAAGAGATCCTAGTAAGACTTTCATTCTCTTCCTCATTAGAACAGAACCCATAGGGAGGAGCCACAGGACACACAGGTGTTTCTAAAGGCCCTCTTGATGGTCTCAGGTGGATTTCAGGGTCCCTCTCCTACAGAGTCTGATTCAGCAGTTCTGGACTGAGGCCTATGTTGGAAAAAGAAATTCCTCCTGAATCTATCTACATGCAAAACTGCACATAGTATATGGATACTCAGCTCATACCTGGTCATACATACACATACACTATATATGTAAGAGTCATGTTCCCTTGAGGCTGGAGTAATGGTCCAGTGGTCAAGAGCACTGGCTGCTCTTCCAGAGGACCTGAGATAATTCCCAGGTACTCACATGGCAGCTCACAACTGCCTGTAACTCCAGTTTCAGGAGATCTGACACCTTCCCACAACCATACAGACAGGCAAAACCACCAAAGCACATGAGATAAAACAATTATTTAAAAAAAAAAAAAAAAAGATCCACCTTAGACATGACAGCACAGACCAGGGATCTGGGATTTGGGGAACAAAGATTTTAAGCCAATGTTCATCAAAGTGTTCTCTGTGTGTGTTGATCAGTCTTATAGCTACTGCTGGGAGACGTGCAGAGACTTCAGCAGTGTGAGTAAAACGGATATGAACTAGGAGCCTAGGTAAGAAGTAGAACTCCCATGGGTTACTGTACATACCATTGGGGGTGCATGGCAGTAAACTAAAAGGCAAAGGAGGTATTTCCTAATAGCTCATGTATTAAAAGCTACAGTAACTCCTAGATGCCCATGGAGGTTGAATTGCCTCAAAAGGTTTCATGCAACCTAAACAGAACAGACTGATCCTTTTCTAAGTTTTTTTGTTTTGTTTTTTAACCCTTTTGAGACACGTTCTCAACCTGTATTCCAGGCTGGCCTGGAACTCATGGCAATTGTCCCAATTCAGTCTCTCAAGACTGGTATTACATATGTGACCAGGCACTTTTTAACCACAATTTAGCAGCAGAGGTAGACCTAGAACCCTACCAGCCCAGACCTGCTCCAGCCTTGGCTCAGGAGGTGAGAAGTTCTGTTAGCACACTAGAATATGATTTCATCCTCTGTCAATACTGGGATTCAACAGAGGATGCTCCCGAAGTCATTGAAGTAGTTTTCAAGTTAAGACCCTGCTACTTTAATGGAACGGCTTCTCACCTGTAGTGGAAATGCACGGGGCTGAGATGGCTGACAGTCGGCATGTAGGAGTAGTAGAAAGAGCCATAGAGGAACACAGACACCCAAAGCAAAAGAAGGACGGTGCAGAAGAGCACCCCAAACTGCAGCATCAGCCTGCGGGCACGGCCTGCCAAGACATGGCCCACTTCCTGGGCCCACAGTAAGGCAGGGACTGGTGGGTCATTGACCATGATGGGGACAGCAGGGGATCTGGCCCCAGCTTCGGGCTTTGAGTTCCTGGCTGGTCTTCCACAGGGACGATACCCTTGGCCATGGGCTGGGGCAGCTGAAGGTTCCTGGAGAAAGAGAAGGGAAAAAACAGTTTCTTTTCCAGGGTAGCTGGAGACAAAAAAAGACAAGCTTATTCAGCTGGCTTTGAAGACTACGGGGAGCAGGACCATTGCTTCACACGCGCCTCTTTTCCAATTACGCCTTCACCTCCTTCCACTGAGTTCGCTTCCACTCACTGCCTCAGTGGAACTCTTCTTCCAGTCACGGGAGCCTGGGACAAACTTCCTTGATATATTCACAGAAGTATTACATACAGAGAATGAGGCCCTTAAATCTCTCTCGAAACACAGAAGACATGGATCCAGAATGCCAGAGGTTTGCAAGGAGGTGAGTGACTTGCCTAAGGTCGCACAGCCTGTCAGTGGGCCTCAACGCCTGCAGCCTTAGAGCAGTCAAAATTGCCTCCTCTTGGCCTGTCCTCGCTCACGGAGGAGGTGACCCCTACCCTGGCACCATGCCCTGTGGCCGACGCTGCGGCGCCCACCCTTGGGGTAACGGAGGACACCAGCTGGCCCCAGCAGCGAGGCAGACTCACCGGCCTCCCGCTGCCAGAGCAACTTAGAGAAGGCAGTTCCGGCTACCAAGGAAGCCCCGCCCATCTGTCAATCGACTGCAGGGGCTGAGCCCTGCATAGAGGGCAGAGCCTGTAAAATGCTTTGCTCCCCACTGTCTCTGCCAGAAGCCCCATTACACTTTAATTGAGTGGCTAACAGAACAATTCACTCTTCATCCAGGGCCCATTATAATCTCCAACGCGGGCTGAGACTCAGCAGCGTCCCCTTGGTCCTCCTTCCCAGGCCTCAATCACAACCCTCTTCCCATACATTTACCACAAGTGTTTTCACTGTGATGGAGTGGAGGTGTGAAATGAATGCTGTTTTTGTTGTTGGTGGTTTTTTTTGTTTTTGTTTTTAATTCAGTAGAGTTCCTTGAGTTTGTAGGAGTCCAAAGGGAGCTCAGAGAACCTTACACCCTGCCAGAACCTGAATCTTGTGTGCTGTGCAGATGGTGTCTTTCGCTAGTCAAGCGTGGCAGTATTTCAACCTTTTTCAGTCTCCAGTTTTTAATGTTGAGTGATTGACCTCCTGTGACCCACGTGATGCAGTCAACCTCAAAATACCTACAAAAACATGAGACTAGATCTCCGAAGGTGGCATCTTCTAGATACTGTCCTCCAGGAGGCAAGGCCAATGCACATCTTTCTGAATAATAGCAATCTACTCAAATTACATGAAAAACTTCAAATCAATTCCCTATCTCCCTAATTCCACCTCTTGCCACCCTACTCCCTACTCCAAGAAGGTCCCACCTGTGTTCACAATATTCACACTAACTCCGTGCAAGGTGCCTTACCTCCTCTTTGTCTGATCCTTTGATCTGGTCTCTGCATGTCTCTTTTCCCCCAGCTTCTCTTCTTTGATGTATCATTTCTTTAGGTATCTTCCTGATGGTTACCTCAGCTGCCCTTGGATCTCCCCACTCAAGTCACTTGTGGGTAGAAGGGGTGATCTAGAAGCCCATCACCTGTAGAGTGTCACATTTTCCTAGATCTGAAGAATGGAGAGTCATTGAAAAGAAATGAAGATTCAGGTGCTAAGTGCTGTGTCAGGGTGGGGGTGGGGGATGGGGTAGCGGCCTAGCTGATGTCAGACTTTCAAATGAGCAGGGTCTCCCGCAGCGGGTACAGACTCTAGTGCAGGGGCTGTCACAGGCCCAGACCACCCCATTTGAGAGGGGAGCCTGCTTCTGCCTCAGGTCCTTTGGGGAGGGATCTAGTTTAGACTAAGGACTCCTACAATGGGCAGGGGCAGGTAGTCGGATAGCAACAGAGAGGGTGTGCACAGGGGATGCAGACAGCAGACAGACTCCCCCACTGTCCAGGCAGTTGGTATGCTCCAGAATCTGAGCAGCTCCTTCCAGCATCCCCCATCCTTCAGGTACCAGGCATCTGGGCAGTGCTTAAGCTGCAGACACTGAGACCACCCCTCCAAGGACCTCTAGCCTGAGCATCTCTAGTGACCTTCTCCGCATTAACTGTCAGTGCTACAGATATTTTAAGCTCCAAGTCCTGGAAGGGTGGGGCACCTATCTGAGGCAGGGTTTGGTGCCCCCTCCCCACTGACCCTACACCCCAGGCTGCTGCTGCTGTCACTTCAGGTGAGTAGAAAGCAGCTTTTTTTCTCTTTAGGGCTTAAGGGGACATGTGGCTGATGTGATTTCATCAGGGTGGGGCTCTTTCTGAGGCTTTCATTGCTGGTAACATATTTGGCTCAAAGACTTAAAATCCTTAAATCGTTTGTAAGTTTGATGACCAGGACCCAGGGATTAGGAGACCATTTCATTTCACCTTCTCTATTCTCCCCACTTAAAAAAAAATGGGATGGCCACTGAAGAGTGGAGATATTAGGGGAACAAAATATGGGGCACAATCCCAGCTGTGTGGTTGCTGAAGAGCTGAGGGTACAGAGTTGTCTGTCTTTACTCCAGGATGAAAGGAGAGACCCCTGTTAACAGCACTATGAGTATTGGCCAAGCACGCAAGATGGTGGAACAGCTTAAGATTGAGGCCAGCTTGTGCCGGATAAAGGTGGGTGCGACCCTGGCTCCCATTAGTCCTCCAGGCCTCAGCTGTAGGTTTGCAATCACCCCTCACCCCCAAAAGATGCTTCTTTTCCTGACACCCTGAGGTCAGAGGCAGAAACTGGGCTTTGCAGGAAAGTTGTTCTTGAGGACTGGCAATGGGGGAGAGGGCTGTCTCAAAGGGCACCAGAAACAAAAAGATAGTGTATTTGGTGAAGAGAACTGCAGTCCCTTTCAGGAATTCTGGTTATTGTTTCCTCTCCTGGCTGTGTTCCAGGTGTCCAAGGCAGCAGCAGACCTGATGACTTACTGTGATGCCCACGCTTGTGAGGATCCCCTCATCACTCCTGTGCCCACTTCAGAGAACCCCTTCCGGGAGAAGAAGTTCTTCTGTGCACTCCTCTGAAGAGCCCTGTACCTTCTCTGAACTCATCTCCCCCTCCCAGACCCGCCCTTAGATTGGAAATTGTAACAGTCCATTTCTACCCGCACTTATCCTGAGATTATCTGAAGCACAAGGCCCTCCTTACCCATGTCTAGTCCATCTCCTCACCCTTTCAGGCCAACTCCAAGCACCTTTTACTCTATAAAGGGACCCCGTTAAACTGCCAAAATCCTGCTTGTTTCCCTCGGTAATCCATCCGTTCAGGCAATGGAGAGGGGATGCCCGGGTGCTCACCTGGAGCTATGAAAAGGTAAAGGCTTTTGAAGAATAAAGTCATTCAGAGCCTCAGAGGACAACGCCTGTGTTAGCGTTCTTGGGAAAGAGGATCCTTAGTTGATACACTTGCCATATCCAGGGAACAGGGCCAGTCGAGCCGGTTAGACATTGTAAGGATTGGAGATCGCGGAGTATAAAATGCCCTAGCGCCCCCAGTGGGGGGTTGTTAAAACGAGAGCTCAGAAGCCGCGGAGCATTCACACGAGCGCACAACGAAAACAGCGAGAACTACAAGGGCGAGTAGGGTGGTTTCCGCGGGCCCAGGGACAGGAGCCCCGGGTGGAGGTGGCCTGAGAGGCCGTGGGGCGGGACAGCGCGACTCAGCGCCTGCAGCCAATGTCCAAGATGGCGGCTGCCTGTTCGTACACGCATGGCGGCACGCGCCAAGGGTGCTCTTAAAATGGCGGTCCCCAGCGTTCCCAATGTGAAACGATCCCTTACTTGATCCTCTGGTCTTAAAATGGCTGCCCCTGCCCCCTCGAAGTCAGAGTCAGGTTCTCTGCCCATAGAATCTGGAACCAGACATGCTTGGGAGACCAAGTACGGGCGGTGGGGAGACACCTAGAGGTCATGGGTTCATAGTTGAGTGTGGTGGGCAGCACTCCGGGGGCATAGGCAGGTGAATCTGAGTTCCAAGCCAGCCACGGATACACAATGAAATCCTGACTTAAAAGAACTAGTCTCTAGGACTGGGGCCCAAGAAGCACAATGTGGATTTTGCAGAAGAATCTCACCTTTCTGAGTAGAGGTTCCCTTTGAGGTATTATATGCAGTAACACGTGTGTGTGTGTGTGTGTGTGTGTCACAGTCCATCTTGGAGCACCCTGTTCCTTGGTCTCTCTGGGACCCAAATAAGTAATAAATTTATGCTTGTGTTTTCTTGTTGAATTGGGGCTTTTTATTTTCTCCTCAAGGTGACTGAAGAACATCTTCAGAAGGGTTCAGAATGTCTGACTGGAAACCATGTCTCATGAATGCCTCCTAGATTAAGAACTGGTGGAGGTTTTAGAAGACCCAGATTATCTCCTAGACACTTTTTTGTTCTAAGAGTAGACATACATAGATGTTTTGGATCCTGGGCCACAATTAACTGTCCTAGTTGTTTTAATTCACGCATCAAGATCTCGTAAGTGACAAATCTTTCTGAGTAGGAAGGTCTAATTATTCCCAGGGTGTCATAACTAAATGGCTGAACAGGTACAGGTGCTTGACTGCAGGCCCAATGAGTTCATCCATCAAGGTGGTGGAGGATAACTCAGAGTTCTTCTGACTCCACAAAGGGTATGCCTGTACACACACACACACACACACACACACACACACACACACACACACACACACTTCAGTATATTATAATCGTTGTTCCTTCTTTTTTGTGATCACTCCAGGAAGGATCCCTGTTTTGATCCCTGCCTGCTCACAATGTCTAGAATGCAATAGGTGCCTGCCTAATACCTAATGAATGTTTTTTTTTTTTTTTCTATTTGTATATGCTTAAAATGTTCACAGGGAATAGCAAAAGACTAAGAGCCCTTTTTGTACCGTATCAGTGTTGAGCAAATACCAGGGTAGTAAGACTAATCTCCTTATCAGCTCAGATGTGGCAAAAAGTCACAAGTACTTAAAGTGTGATATTAGTGATGTTAGGTTAACCCTTGCCCTACCTTATCCCCTAAAACACTCATCTTAGTTTTTTCATGAAATTTGATACCTATTCAAATTAGCAGTGAGCATCTGGTTGAGAAGAAAACAGGACTAGCAACTAGTACAGAATGTATAAGCTATTTCAGAGTAGGGCTAGAAGAGATGGCTCAGTTTTTAGGATTAGCTGTTGCTCTTACAGAGAACTTGGATTTAGTTCTCAATATCCACATGGTGGCTTACAACTGATCTTAACTCCACTTCAAGATACAATGCCCTCTTCTTACTCTGCATGCACTAGACACAAACACGGCAGTCACAAGATATATGCAGACAAAACATTCATGATTATAGATCTTAGGGATAGACCATTAGTGGATTGAGACAGGTTGATTCTCCTGCCTCCAACGTGCTTGGATTACACACATATACCACTACACCCTGCTGTTCTTGGTTTGTTTTTTAAACTGGGTCTTGCTCTATAGGCCAGGTTGATCTGGAATATTCTGGTTTTGAATTCATAGCATTCTTCCTGCCTTGACCTATTTAGTGTTAGGACAAAAGGCCATGTGATTATCATGTCAGGTTTAACACTAATTATAATTAGTTCCAACGCTAACTTTAAAATGCCCCAATAATGGAGCCCAAGATGGTCCAGTGGGTAGAAGTGCCTGCCATCAAGCCTGTTGACTGGATTCAATTCTTGAGTCCTAAATGGTAGAATAGAGAACCAACTCCCAAGTCATCCTGTGATCTTCACAGGTGTACTGTGGCACATGTGTGCCCTCCACAACTCCCCCTCCCCCAAACTAACAGGCAAAAAAGCAAAAGTCCTACCGAGCCTGGTATGGTAGCAGCTACAATAGCCAATATCTAGTTTCAAAAGGCAAAAACAAAGTAAAAAGTTGTAGTTGCCAGCCAACAACACATATCCACTAATTCTTGTCTGTTCAGTAGCAGCACTGCAATGTTTCTATAGCTTTAATTCTTCAAATTCATTAGAAAAATGAGGACTTTTCTCCTTAGGTAATTAATATTCACACATAAACTTAATTGGCTTTCATAAACAAAACCTTTCATTTAACATCAAACATCCAACTCATTATTTTAGCAAAACCCAAGAGTTAAATTTCAATTTTAATGGCTCAAGTTGTTAGTACAAGAGATGGCTCAGTGTTTGGAGCACTTGCTGCTCTTGCAGAGGATCAGGATTCAGAGTTCTAACACCACCGTTTAAGCTCACAACCATGGGACTCCAGATCCAGAGGATCCAATGCCCTCTTCTAGCCTCCAAAGGTAGTGCACACATGTGGTAGACCCAGATGCAGGCAAAACATTCATACACATAAATAAAATTAAAAATAAAAAAGATGTCAGGCAGTGGTAGCGAATGCCTTTAATCCCAGCACTTGAGAGGCAGAGGCAGGCGGATTTCTGAGTTTGAGGCCAGCCTGGTCTACAGAGTGAGTTCCAGGACAGCCAGGGCTACACAGAGAAACCTGGTCTCAAAAAAACAAAAAATAAAAAATAAAGATGTTACTATAAGTACACAGCAGGTAGACAGATCCCTATATAGCTAGTTCCCAACTAAAGACACAGAAAAGAGCACAGCATTCACACACACAGAAGCTATTTCTGGCTGTCACTAGTGCCATTTTGATAACTAAGCATTGAAAAATAGATGGCTCAGCACTTCACGCAAGTTTGGCAATCTGTGTTTGGTCCTTGGAACCTGTATAAGGATAGTAGAAAGACTCCACAAAGTTGTCCTCTGACCACCATGTGCCCCATATCCTCATTTTCTGCATGTACACTCGATCGCTGTGCACTTCTGTGCACACACCAAAATTTAAAATAGTGATTAAGATGGTTGTAGTGACAAACATGTATAAATGCAGCATTTTGGGTTTTAAGGCATGATGATCAAGAGTTCCAGACCAATCTGGGATACAAGGAGATTCTGCCTCAAAATAAATTATTTTGAAAAAATACATTATTAAAACAAATACCTCCATGATCATTCCAGTCAGTGCAGCCACAGGAGATAGGAAAATTCAATCCAAATGGTTATTTATTCTAAAACTGGAACTACTGTGTCTACATTTTTTGCCAGAATGGTGTAATGAGAACAGGGTAAGAGTTACATATGTAAACAATGACAGTTACATTTTTAAAAATGGAACTCCCCTCCCCCATTTTTTTTTTTTTTTTTTTTTTTTTTTTACTGGCCACTTCCAAGAATGCTTTACAGGTTGTGCAAAAACATTTACAGGCTCCATGTGGTGTTTGGTTTTTTTTTGTTTTTGTTTTTTTTTTTTTTTTTAAACAAGCTTCTCCATCTACAACTACAACAGACATCTGATAAAACACTAAACAACTCTGAGGAAAACAAAACCAGGGATTCATCTTATTATCATAATCTACACCCCACACCCACCCCAATAACATTTCTTTTCATAATAAAAACACAAGACAGAAACAAAATGCAGACATCCACTTTGAGGCAGGAGACCTCCTGAACAGACCCAACAAGGATGTGGCAGTTTCATTCTCCATTCAACTAGAAAAACCAGCTTTTAAAAAGAGGACTTTGACTTTTCTGGTGTTGAAAATCAACATCAAGTATGCTCTCTAACCCCTGTTGCCCCAAACTTCAGTGTTAAGTTTTTGCCCTTCTGAAGGCTCTACCACTTAAAATCCAGGCCACAGAGTACTGTAACAGTGTTATTTGTTGGAGGACTAAACATCTGAAGCAGCAGCTTCTGCCTCTGGAAATTAAGTTTTCTATTATAACATAATCTTGTTTTCTAAGGGGATTTCTTTGGGCTCCAGTTTCTGTCTTTTTGCCCTGACATTATAAACAATGCTTTCTCAAACTCCCTTTATAATACCAGCGAGTTACAAAAGATGCATGCAATCATTCCACCTACTGCCACACACAAACCCATTTGTGGCACCATAAGGGACAAGTGCAATAGAAAAGACACAATATGAGCAAGCTTATCTTCTTCCAGGCCCCACTACAGCCTTGGAAGAGGTCCTTGAGCAGAATGGTGTGACCTAACAAACCAGAGACTCAGAATGAGGTCTGTACACCCCAAGAGGCTCTGAATGGAAAGGACACCAGGACAGGGAAGATCCAAATCCCAGCACAAGTTTAAACAAGAGAACTGTTCAGGCAAGGAAGTGGAAGTGAAGTATATCCTAGTAACTCAGCCCAGAGGTTTTCTTACCAGGAAGTGCTGTGGGATGCTGTTGCTGAGTAAGCTTTTAGCTAAGCAAGATGAGGATTTAAATTGAAGATCAGTATTTAAAGAGCATTGCTATATCCTGCCCACATTCTTGAACCTAGCAACCTGTAGCTGTTCTGTTAAGAACTGAGAGGGTTTTGTTAAAGTTACAAACAATATGATCCCAAATGAAGTCTCTTGATGAGAGGCCTCTCTGGGGACTTGAAGGGAGGCACCCCTGAAGGAATCCTGTTTCAACAAGTTGGGAAAAGGTGTTCCCTTGCACACAACCATACACACATTCACATAGTCTTCCCAAGTTTCTGCAGCCCAACCGAGCTGCCTCCCACCCCCAACCCCTTTCTACTCACTCTATACCTGTGTATCAAAACAAAAACAAAAACAGCAGCAGGGCAGAGCCCTGCACATTGTATAAAATAGTTGCAATTCTCAGCACCTGGGCCTGACAGCCCACACCACAGGACTCACCTATATACATATCCTAACGCAGTGAACAAAAGTCTTGCTGCGTTTCTGTGAGCTGAAACCCTGAGAATCATCCCTTCCTTCACACTTGTAAGAGGCAGGCAATATTAGTAAATGATTCCAGAGATCTCTTGCCTCTATCAACTTGGAAGACAGAGACTAGGGACTGGCAAATCACTATCTTCAGACTAAGAGCTGTGACCCACCCTCCCCCAGACTTTATAGGAATTTATTTAATAAAATATGGATAAGGACAAAGTATTCTGCTCTGTAGTCCCCAAGAGCCCTTGTACCCCCTTGGCCTGGGAATCCTAAATACTAGAACCACCCAACTAGTAGTCTCTATGCCTTAGGCAGACAGCACAAAGGCACAACAAACTGGACAATCTAATAACTCTATATAGCCCAAGAGGGAAAGGTTGGTAAAGAAAATACAAACGGTTAGTTGGTGCAAGTGATTGATAACAGCCAATTGTTTATTTCCACTGCCCTGGTCACAGGCCCTCCCTCTGCCCCGTCTCCTCTGCCCCACTCCTGACTGCTAGCACAATCCCCTCATGATGTTCCCCTTCTCCCCACAACACTCTCCCTTACTGGGCTACCAATCCAGCTATCTTAGAATGCTGGAGGGTGTCACTTTTAGTTCTTCTCCTATCCAGTTGCAGGGACAACAGAATAGGCAGCTCTAAGTGCTGCTTTCTGTGCAAATGGTTTTTGATTACAAATAACCTAACTAGGTTTGAAATGTTTTATAGAATAAGACAATATTTTTTTCAACAAACTTTAAAAAAAAATGTACAGTTTTGTTTCCACCCCCCTCCCCCCACCCCTGCTTGCACACCCTCCCCCCAACCACCCCTCCCTGGCAGCTCAGCCCCACCCCAACAGCCCCTGTTTTCCTTGGTTGTGTTTTAGGGGGTGCCTGGCACCCTCAAGAGACTCAGCTTCATGGCTGACAGGCGAAAACAGCAGGGGCTTCACCGATACCCTTGGTAACCGTAGTAATTCCTGTAGTATCGGTCTCTGTCCTGTTGGTGGTGGTAGTAGTAATTCTGCCACTAGAAGAGAGGGAAACCCATCACTTAAGAGTCAGAGCTGGCTGAGGATGAAGAGGCACGACACTCATCCAGCTGGTCCTATCCCCTTCACCCTCAATCTACCCCAAGATAATACTCACATCCCGGTTGTATTGTCTGTAATAATCTCTGTATCTGTTGTACTCATAATCTCGACTGTAGAATCGTTCATAGTCACCCCTGTATCGGTCATAGAAATTACGGTAGCCCTGAGGAAGGAGAGAGAGGAGTGGTGATGATATATGGGTCTCCAGAAGCACAACCCCAGTTTCCCATTACCGAACAAGACATATTTCATCTTGACACTATAAGCAGGGTAAATTCTTTTCCCAGGTTAAATTCTTCCAGATAAACATATTAAGTGGGCAAAACCCTAAAGCCCTAAGAAAACAGCCCAAACCCCTCTGCTCCCCCAAGTCAATAGGAATGGCTTCACAGCCCAGAGGGAGGAGCAGAAGGAGAGCTGCACTCACCCCTCTGTTTCCAGACTGCCCCCAGTACTGCTGCCCGTAGGCCCGGTTGTCGTAGCCTCGGCGCTGCCCGCCCACTGGAAGAGAAATGGAGAGGGCGCTCAGACAGCTGGCATGGGGTTCTAGCTCCACGTCTGAGTGGAAATCAAAAAGCTGGGGCCAAAGGCAATACTAGGGGAGGAGGAGGCTTACTCTGGCCAGGCTCACACATTGTTAATTAAAGTACCAGCCAGGATCTTTTATTAAAAGAGTCTGAGAGGGGAGGGCACAAGAATAGACACAAAACAAAGCCACCCTGCTTTTGAAGCTCCCCAGTCCTGCAAAAACATTTTAGATGAGCAAAGGATACATGGCAGAGTTAGAAACATGAATAAAAACTGCCATTCACAGGATCAGACTCTCAGCCCAGAAAGGGATCTGAGGTGTCATATAGCCTATACCCATCACTGTACAGAAAGAAAACAAAATCTGCATTATTTAAGGCTAGGAACATTATTCCCAGTGTCTAGGACACAGCTAGCACTAACCACCTGCTGATTTACCGTTATACACACATAAATACACACTTATAAAAAGAGCAATTATAAATATACACTGGGAATTTAACTGACAACTACACATTGTGAGGGAAAATTAATTCCACTAATAACTAACTTCCTTTGTAACACTTCAAAATGAGGGAAGAATGCATACACTTTTGTCTTCTCAATTGGATTGATTTGATAAAATATCAAGAGATCTTAAAATGAGAATTAGATCTCACTGCACATCCTTAAGACTGAAGTGAAGTGGGAAACTTGCTTGCTTGCTTGCATCAAACTAGGCATATGATGAGGCACAGTACTGTTTCAAGGAAACATATTTCTGCCCCACAGTAACCACAGTACTGTTTCAAAGAAACATTTTGCCCCACAGTAACTATCTTCTGGCTGAAACATTATGGGAAAAGCATATGAAGCAGGAGGTAAAAGCACAAGAAGAAATAAGCTTCATCAGGAAGGCTCCTCACAGGCAGCCAGGTGTCCAGGACTCACCATAGCCTTGGCCTCGGCTTCGGTTCTGCCGGTTTCTCTTGTTGCGGTTGTTTCGGCGGTTTGTCCGCTTCTCAGAGGGGGGCAGTAGCTTCCTTGCTTCCTCCTTGTATTTAGTAACAATGGGTTGAGCTTCCTCTTTTTCCAGCTCCCCATATGTCACCTCATCCATATAGTCGCATTTCTCAGGCAGAGAGAAGTTAGCTATAAGAATAAGAGAGAAGCTTGTGGGCCTAGAAAGTGCACAGACAGGGTAAGAATGCATGAAAATCCACCAGAGGAAGTAGACTTTAGTTTTTGGTGGTTTGGAGGATCGAGTCAGGGCTTTGCAAATGTTAATCAAGTGCTGTCTTACTGAGCTATATCCAAGTTTTTGTTTGTTTTTCTCATTTTGAGACTCAGTTATAAGGCTAGCTAGCCTTAACTGCCTTAGCCTCTTCAGAAATAGTATTACAGTTATGAGTCAACACTCACAGTTATTAATTATTTATTAAGATAAGATCTTTCTACATAGCCCTGGCTATCCTGGAACTCACTATGTACATCTATTTGGTTTTGAATTCAGAGATTCACCTCTCTGACAGGATAAAAGATGCACCATGCCCAACCTTGTTACTAATAGTATATGTCTAAATTACACTATTCCTTTGAAGACGGGATTCTTCACAGAATCTAGAGCTCACCATTCTTCTGTTGGCATCCTGCACAGTGGTGAGATTTCAGGAGTACATGGGATTCATACCTTGTTATCTGGATATATAAGTACCAGGATCAAACTCCAGGCTTCATGCCCTTATGAAGGGTTGAGCCAGGTAGCTCATGGGTTTTTTTTTTTTTTTTTTTTAAAGACAAAAGGCCTCATGCATCTCATGGTGGTTTGAATCTTTTTGCCTCTTGCCTTCTGAAAACTGGGATTACAATTATAGCTGTTGCTACCATAATTTGCTTCTCTTTTCAGTTTTTTCTCCTCTCCTTTGAAATAGTTTTATTATGTATAACTCAGGCTAGACTTTCGCTTGCTATGCAGTGCAGTTTATGCCCACTTCAAACTCAAGATCCTCCTGGCTTACCCTCCCCAAGAGATAGAACAACGGGTCTGTTCATCATGGCAAGTCAAGCCTAACACTTTAAAAGCTTAACTTAGTAATGTTCTAAAATATGCTAGGCTCATACCAACTCACCCTTAAATAATCAAACTGCTTTTTTGAGACATGGTCTCATGTAGCCCAGGCTGGCTTGGAACTCTCTTATATACTTGAGGATGACCTTGATCCTCCTGTTTCCAATCTCACAAGTACTGAGATTATAAGTAAGTATCGCCATGACTTTTTCCCCCTTTGTAAAGGCAGGGTCTGTTTATATAGTCCAGGATGACCTAGAACTCACAACAATCTTCTTGCCTCAGTCTTCTGAGTGCTAGACGAGTGCTACTTATGCCTAAACATAAACTCTCTTTTCTCTAAATTGCAATAGCACAAGACAACAGGCTATGTGCAAACTAGATTTACAAGTTCTTAAGTAATCTGTAATAAATTTGCAGTGAGCTCTCAGGACAGAAGGAACATAGGCTAAATGTAACTGAGAAAGTTTTGGTGTTACTTAGAAAAAACTTGGTCTCAGGAGAGAGAACTCAGTAGTTAAAAGTACCTTGTTATCCTTGTAGAGGACCCAGGTTCAGTTCCCAGCACCCATATGGTACTTACAACCATCTCTAATTACAGTTCAGGGGCTCCTGATGCCATCTTCTGACCTCCAAGGGCACCACCATGCATACATTTAATTTAATACACATACATATATGTAGGCAAAATACAGAAATAAAATAAGTAAATTTATAAAGAGAGGGGTTGGGGGAGGGAGAAGAATGTAGTCTTATATAGCCTGCTTAGCCTATATCTTCCTGTCTAGACCACACTGGTCTCAAGTTCATAAAGATGTACCTGTCTCTGCCTCTGCTGGAATCAAAGGCAAGCACTACCCACACCTGGCTAGGAAGTAAAATTATTAAAGCTTCAAGCTGGAATTGAGGGTATAGGTGAGGGTATCACACTTGCCTCACATGTACAAGGCCCTGGGTTTCAATTCCCAGCACAACAACCCACTCCATATACACACACAGTATACAAAGAGGCTAAAAGCATCTACTTGCCTCTAAAGGCCTCTCATTTATCAGTTACACACGATGGCCAAGTGTATCATCTGCTCGTCTCTGGACATCAAGTTCATAGACTGTCATAGTGAATTTTACCTCAATTATGACTCTCAGATGAATCTAGTTATCATTATTTGTATAAAACTGCACTAAATTCCTTCAAGTGTCTGAATATTTGCCAGGGTATGTTAAAATTAATTCTTATAAATTCAGATGCTCCAGATCATAGATATGAGAGTTGATTCCCACAGCTAGGGGTTATGAGTTTCCATAGCCAGCAATTCACAGGGTAAGTGGAGTGCCACAAGCCAAAGGAAATGCAATGAAAAATATGATCAAAGAGAACATGAAGCAAAACCAATCAACATAGTTAACACTGCCTTGAAAAGACAGTACACTCAGGCAAATACCAAATCAAGAAAATACGCAAAAATGAAAACAAAACATAGACCTATTAGAATATCAGAAATCAAGACATGGGAAAAAGACAACTTCTATTACTACTGTATTTTAATTTGAACCTAGCAATCATTTTTGCCATTTTCATGGAATATCAATCTTAAGAAATTTTCGTTACAAGGGTGAAATTTCATTTCATATGCTGATATTTCCCAATGATTAGGGACAAATAAGTAAATACTTATTTAATAAATAATTGACTCACGATCCTCCTTCACTTCAAGTATCTTGTTTAGATTTAAACATCTCATTTCTCACTCTCCATTTCATTTAGCTCAGACTAGCCTCCAACTCCTTATTCTCTTGCCTTCATCTTCCCAGTGCTAAGATTAGAGGCATGCATCACCCTGCCTTGTTTCCCACCCAGGATATGGTCCTACTGTGCCATCAGGCTGGTCTGTCCTAATTCATAATAGGGGTTACAAGCATATGCTACCATGCAGACATTTACCCCTTTCCCTCTAATTCATTAGTTTATGCAGTGTTTGTATCAATTCTCTTCATTAAATTCACACTTTAGATGTGGAGAGATACTCTTGGTGATAAGAGGTTCTAGCAGGGTTGTACTAATCAGGGAGTGGATTCTCTAATCCATGAAATTCTAACCCACCTTTCATCTCCAGCATTATAGACTCTGGCACATCATCTCCCTCCACTTCTTTCCTCAACTCCAGCCTCTTCTTCCAATCTTCTTCATTAGGAACAACTACCACCACTTTCCTGGAGAAGGTCTTAAACAGCAATAACTTCCTTCGTTGGCCAGAGTTGTATACATTACACTAGTAATAGGAATAATAACATGTTTAAGGATAAAGGTCACTGCTCAACCTATGAAAGAAAATTTTACCTTCTACAACTGAAGCATCAGCTTAGAAGTCAATACACAATTTCCTTTAATGATAACCACATTATTATCATTGCTTTGTGGTAATCAGGGTCAAACCTAGGGTTCTGCACATGCTAGAAAACTGCTCTACCAATGAGCTATAACTCCAGCTCCCCTTTGATTTTTAAGATACTACTCAGCAAATATTTCACACATCATGAAAACTGAAGTTAGAAAGGTAAAAGACTTATCCAAGATCGAAAATGTAAGTAGGCCAGGATAGATTGAAGACTTCAGATGAAATGAATGAATGAATCCAAATCTCCTTCTCCTCCCCTATCATCTGAGTTCAGACACTCTCAGTAAACTGTCTAAGTTAAGTATATTACATAACTCACAAGCAGATAGTCATCAGGTATCCTGAGTCTATTTCTTAGTTCAGTTCTACATGTGTATCCCAGTCTAACTCTAAAAAACATACAAAATTTTCATCTCTGGATCTCCTTTAAAACCAGAGTCCTCTTGAATGTCTGCATACCTGATCAAGAATAAAGTTCCTCTTTGATCGTGACGCAATCTGGACCAGCTTACTAAGGCACTGGGAGGCTTGCTGAACTAAGAGGTCTCGGCTTTTGGGGTCCATCTCTGGCTCCTCGAGCCCCTTCATCTGATGAGTGAGAAATACAAAGTGTTACACAGCAAGTTCAGGAGTCCAAAAGTCAACTGTTCAAATTCTACAAGGGCCACACGAACTCATCACACCACATTGTCAACTTCTGTAGTTGTCACTTCTATACTTAACTTGGATTTATTCCAGATTGTATGTTTGCAGAAATTTTTCAATCCAGGAGGGGTGAAGCATATCTTAACACACTGCCAGTGTGTGGGGTCTTTGTTCTCATACACTTCAAAGACACCCTCCATCCCTGACTAAGAACAAGCTATCAAAGATTTTCAGTGTCTCCACAGCAAACACCATAGCCCACTAATCATCCTTCCCCACCTCTCAGCAACTGACCCTCATTTGAGTGAGCACAGTCTCAGCTCCCAGAACATTGTATCTTCTCTCAGGGTTTTCTTTTGCATATTTCAGTGCCCACTGGGTCTTTCCAGATCCAGGAAGTCCCACCATCAGAATCACCTGCAAGTAAAAGAAATAGGAATGAAATAAAATATGAATCAATTTTACAAAATCCAACTTTCTTTAGAAAATATTGTTATATTTTCCCTATCTAAGTTTGATGGTAATTTTAGAATACACTTGAAAGTACATATCCACCACTCTTTTTTTTCTTTTCTTCTCTCTTTTTTTTTTTTTTTTTTTTTTTTTTTTTGGGTTTCCAAAACTAGTTTATTCACATGGCGGATGGTGGATGGATCTGGATGCATACCCCCTCCACCACTATTCTTAGCCTATACTTGTGTATACCTCACATTCCTCTATGGTCTTGGGAGGGACTGCAGTTCGCACACGCTCCTCAACAGGCACAGCATGGATGAACACAAACTCTTCTGGTGGTGAGAAAAAGGGCTCCTCCTTCTGACCAAAGTTTAATTCTATGACACAATTCTTGCAAAGGACATGGGGTAGAAGGGCTCGATCTGCCAGAGATTCCTTGCTGATTCGGAATGCCACTCCCAAGTCTTCTCCATTCTTGGAGAAGGAAAGCTCAACTTCTCCAGTCTCAAAATTCTACAAGGACAAAAGCACAAGAGCACTTGCAGTGGACAGGTTTTAAGGACAACAAAGTATTACCACTTATTTATTTATTTTTTAATGTTGGGAGGATGGAGAGATAGGTCAGGGTGTAAAGACATTTGTCACCATGTATAATACCACAAGTTTGGTCCCTAGAGCCCACATAGTAGGAGAAAATTGTCCTGACTTCCACATATACACTTTGATATGCACCCTCCCCCACAAATAAATGTGGAAATAAGCAAATAAGTCAATGCTGGGGCTATTATTGCACATCTCAAATTGCCAAGCAACATATCAAATGTATAAAACCCAGCAGCTGGTAGGAAGCTGAATCCTCTTAGCCTTTTATCTACCCTTTGCTACAAATCCACAATTTTCAGGAACACTCACAGCAAAACAGCCAATAACATCATTCTCGCCAAAAGTCTGGCCAAATTCCTCAAACTGCCCATTTTCTGCCTTGAGTCCTCTTCCATCAAAACCGTAGGAGAATTCATCTTCACCTAGAAGAGTCAACAATCAATTACTTACCTGCAAAGTTTTCACATAGTAACCAATATGGTAACAAACACAAACAAGATGTTACAAAATAACCTTACCAAGCTGGGAACAGGAAAAATCAACAGACCACCCAACTCGAAGGAGAGAAACTTCTGTGCAGCCTTCTTTCATTGGGAGATTCTGAGTTACCTGGTCAAGTCAGAAAATGAATTCTTAGGTCTATGACAAACGCAGTCTGAGTTACAAAGATAAGATTCATATATAAATTGGGGGAACAAAAAACCCATCTCAGTTCAATACTAGAAAAAAAAACCTTTACTAAACCAAAGTTGTGGGCCTGGGACTACAGCTCAGAGATACAGCACCTAATTAATATGTACAAGGCACCAAAATCAATAACAACAACACATAAAACAAACAACAAAACAAAGTCAAAAGAGTCAATTTGTTGTTCAGTGTTAAGGGTATGTTCAAGCAGTCTGCCCTTTTCTGAACTAATGAAATGATAGATAGGAGTCTAATACACAGTTTAAATTAATAAATGGTTTTCAAGAATGACTTACCTTGGCCTCAAAGCATACTTTTCCCTTTGTTACTCCGTAAGTACTTCTTGCCCCAGACCAAAGGGTAGGGAATTTTTCTGAGAAGAGTGGTTGGCCTCCATATCGGTCTTTGCTTATTTGAAAATGGAGATCCGAGGTATCTGTTAAGAAAGAAAGATGCAACTGGTTTACTAGAATGCTCAACACTGAAAAGTGCTGAGCAAACAGATACAAATACTGTCCAAGTACCCAAGACATGAAGTTTTACTCTCAAGTCATTTTTAGATCACTCCATAGGCTAACACCGGAGGATCACAAGTTGGAAGCCAGCCTGAAATACACAACAAAGCAGTATCTCAAAAACAAAGCAAACTGCTTTATACATACACGTGTCCAGGTTCACAAGCGTCTGATCCTCCTCTTCATCTTTTGCTTCTTCTTCTGGAGGTGGTGGGGACTTTGAGCTACAGGTAGGAGAGCAAATGCAATATAACCTTCTTTGAGGTATTTGTGTGACACTGTCCATTTTAAACTATCAGTGAATTACCAAATTCCAGGAGACAGCTTCTTTCAGTCAATGAGAAAAGAGGATAGGAGTTTCCATCATAGATTTATTTACTCTAAAACTTAAACCTATAAGAACCTAGTCCAGTTTTCAATCCACCCCTCCTTCCACACTGCAATCAACAATAGGAATACCAAAAGCAGAGCAGACACTCCCATCAAGGGAGTGTTTCCCTCACCGGCTGTGGTAAGCCTCCTCTCGGAATTCATAGTAAGCTCGGCCATGTTCATCCTTCTCATCCCGCTGTCTCTTTACCCCCCGCCGCTCACCATCTGAGCCTGCTGGTTTTGACTTTTCACTATCTTGGTCATCTCCTACAAAAGGGAGGGAAAGAAAATCAGTAGTTTTTATACTGGAGCATAGAATGAGCTCAGAACTAAGAGAATCTGAGTTTAACTTCAGGAAACTAAGGGTATCTGATTGAGACAGTGTTCCTAATATACCCATGTTTTATTTCCAAATTCCAAAATCAGTGGTTAAGATGGGCGGGGGGTGGGATGGAGAGGAGACCACTATGGACTAATTAAATTGGGCATTTTTTTTCCATTCTAAATTTATCTACTTCAATCAAGCCAGCCTGGCAGATGCCCCCACTGATAGATTGGTAAAGCATCCCTGAAGTCTTTTAAAAACCTTCATAGGTGAATTTCAGTTCTCATCAGATCTAAATCTATGGCAAGTGGTTACTGACTATTTTCAAGCACTTTTCAGCAGCTACTTGACACAGAAGCCTCACGTTTTCTTTAAGAGACAACCTTTTCTGCACTAAAATGCACAGCCTTACAATGGCAGGTGTATTTTTAACAGGAACTTGAAAGTTACCAGAGAAATTCTTAAGTCACAAGCAAACCATAAATAACACTCACTGCATCTTTACTGCATGGAATTTGGGGCAGGAAGGTGGTGTTATATATTAAGTAACATTCTTTTTTTGTTGTTGTTTTTCTAGACAGGCTCTCACTATGTAGTTCTGCTTGTCCTAAAACTCACTATTTAGATCAGACTGGCCTCAAACACAGAGACCTGCCCGCCTCTGCCTTCAAGTGCTGGAACTGAAGGCCTGTGACACCAAACCTGGCAGCAACATTCTTTACAAGGAGTAACCCATGGAGTTTTTCCTTAGGCTTTAATGTTTAGAAGGCTTAGGTGTTTTCAACAATTCCTCTAAAACACTCCCTTATCCTTCAATGCTTTTTATCTGCTATTTGGGATAACACAAATAAGGGTTATGTAATAGGATTTCGGTCCCAGGACATCAGACACAACAAAACCCCCAAACACTATAGTTTGCGTACAATCATTGTAAAATAGATTCCAATTTTTTAACACTAATAGCCAAAACCAAAAACAAGAAACAACAAAACAGTACAAAAAACTCTAAGGCAAAAAAACCTACTTGAAAGTTAAGACTCAGAAGCAGCTCTCCATCCTGATAGACACGCTATAGATTAGCTCTAACCATGCAAACATTTCAAAAGGAGAAAGGTCATTAACTCCTGGGAGAAGTCTCCACAAATCTACTACAGGGTTACTCAAATGGTCCACTAGAATCCCTCAATCACTTCAGCTCAGGAAGTTAGGAGTCTTAAGGGCACCAGTGTAGAGTAAGTCTATAAATATGCTTATTTACAGACTGGGCAGGAGAATTAAAATATAAACAACAGGGACAAAGTAAAAAGCCACAGTCAAGTAACTAACATTCTACTAAAATGTTTCCAGCCTAAGAGTTTCTCTTTGCTGGTTAATGATTAAACCCAACAGGCTCACACACACTGTCTCCTACCGCTTCAGCAGGAAGGAACAAGGTTAGATATCCAGAGTCTCTTTGAGGACTAACATGGGTTTGACAGAGCAGCATTTCACGGGACTGTTTATTGCTTAACATTTTTAAGGTAAGGAACGAACTGTCAGGTAGGCTGAAGGCCTAAGCTTCCAACTGGTCTCTGTAGATCGCCAATTTTTCAGCATATTTTCGGTTAAAGGTATTCAGCTAAAGAGAGGTAGGCACCAGAAGACTGATCCACAGGTAGCTCGAAAACAATACACACACACACACACACACACACACACACACACACACACACACAAACCATCCACTAACACCAAGTAACCACGTTAAGCAGGAACCTCCCTCCTGCAAACAGTGAGAGACAAGACTTCCAAACCCTCAAAAGGATGGGTAGTGGATGAAAGCCACCTTTCCGGGAGAATCCCATCAAATAGCCACTCGAACAGTGCACTGTCGGGCAAGTGGAAACAAGGAATCAGATAGCGCGTTGCAGGGTGGGGTGCTAGATCGTAGACGCACCCGGCAGGTTGAAGCCGGGCTCTGCTGCCAGTTCCTCACCTTGTTCCTCTATGGCCTTGTCACCTGGTGCCTCGGATCCCGGAGTCTCGTCTCCGCTCCGTTCCTCCGGCCCGTCTTCCTCCCCCTTGCCGTTGTCATGCTCTTCGCCACCATTTACCCCACCTGACCCAGCCGTGGCCTCCGCCGGTGTGTCGGAAGCTTCGGGCTCAGCCTCCATGGCTGACGTCTCCGGGGGCTCCGGAGGCGGCTGCGCGGCCTGGCCCAAAGCCTGAGCAGGTGGTGGCTCCTCGTCTTCGTCCTCAAGCAGCGCCTCCTCGTCCTCCTCCTCCTCCTCCTCTTCGTCCTCCTCCTCGTCCCCGCCCGGGCCTCCGCCCGACGCGGCCACAGGCCGAGGCTCCGCCTTGGAGGCCCCGCCGGGCCCGGCCCCACCAACGCCGGCCTCGTCCTCCAGCATCTCAGCATCCAGTGCCTCCTGAAGCCGCTGCGCCAGATCCATTTTGAGGCCGCGTGAATCCAGGCCCCGCCGCTGAAGCTCCGACCGCAGCTCGGTCACTTTCAGCCGCTTCACCTCCATCGCTGCCGCCGCCTCCTCCGCCTCCCGCCGCCTCCTCCCCTGCGAACTGTCGACCGAGCCCGACCGCGCAGGCGCCGCCGCCGCCCGCCTCCGCCTCCCGCGCCAGCACTGAGCCCGCGCTAGCAAGCGCACGCACACAGAGTCAGAGGCCGCGCTGTCTTCGCGGCTTGTTTATGTCGCCTTCCTCCTGCCCTGCCCCTTTCTGCTCACTGAGCCCAAAACAAGACAGTGAAGAGCAGCTTCCGAGACGCTCGGTACTCGACAGTAGGGGAGTGCGCGCCGAGGACGACGGAGTTCCCTCACTTCTCCCTCCTCTCAGAGATCCGGGCCAATCAGCACAGGCGGCATTACCGCGCAGCCGCAGGGAGGCCTGAGTCCGGCAAGACTGGCTGAGGCTCAAGTGCCTCGTAGCACGGAAGCGTGAGCGCGCTCCTCTTTCCGTACTTCAGTTGTAGGCTCTGCGCAGTCGCGTCGGAGTCCCGCCCACCTCACGTCTCTTACTTCCTGCCCGCTCCCAATTACCGGAGCACCCTAGATCTTACTCGATGTCCTCTCTTGCTTATTCATTGACTGCAACTTCTGAGACTAGAAACCGAAGTTGGAAGGATGGGTGGTGCAGGGTTTTCATAGCTAGTAGGGAAAAGCCTTTTCAGCACCACGGAAGAAAGAGCAATGCCGGGACCTCTTTCTGTGCTTAAACATCTACCCAGCAACAGAGGTGCCAACCCCACCCCTTCCTCCTCTCATTGGCCATCTTGAATCGTAGTCTGTTGATCTGATTGGTCATCCGATATCGTGCGGCTTTTTTTCCTATTGGAGAAGTGGCCGGGAATTTTTTTTTCCGGGTTGGTCCGCTGGGGAGGCGGGGCCGGTTCTGCCGGATTACTTTTCTAGACTCGTTTCTGATTGGGTGGTATGACGCAATGCGCGTGCCCCAGTAGATGCTAAACTGCTGGCTGGTCTGGTCTCTTCCTCTCCGTGCTCCTGCACTTAAACTGAATCCCTGGAGGAGTCTTCCAGGCTTGGGCGTCTGCTGTGGTGCGGTTGTTGGGCCTCTTGGGCCTCACCTGTGGACTGGAGACTCAGGCCTCACTCACTTCGGGCCCTCAATTAACAGCAGAACCATCAACAAATGTTTGTTGGATAAGGACAAATAAAGAAGTTGGAAGGGAGCGAAGCCTTTTTGACTTGTTTCAGTTGTTCCCGCCTACCCGATCTTCTTCCAGGTCAGGGGGTGTGTTGCCTCAGAGAAAAAAGGAAACGAATTTTGCGGGCGGTCACACACTTCGAACGTTTAGTCGGGCCTTTGAATCTTCCTAGAGTCTATATTCATGCCGGGATCTTCTAATGGAACTCATTTGGTCTGTGCCTTCACTACCCTCACATCATTCCTTTTTTTAGTTTGCTGAACTTCTGGAAACTGCAAACTACCACAGTAGTAGATGGGACTAGTAAAATCAGCAAAGCTCAAATCCCTGCCAGCCTCTTGAAGGAGGGTAATTTTCTGCTCACAAAATCGATGCTTTAATCAATTATTTTGATCCCAATACTACTGCCTCAGTTTCTCTTTCGTTTAACAGTTCCAACAGTCATGGAGAAGCGCCTTCAGGAGGCTCAGCTATACAAGGAAGAAGGAAACCAGCGCTACCGGGAAGGGAAGTACCGAGATGCTGTGAGTAGGTACCACCGAGCTCTTCTTCAGTTGCGGGGGCTGGACCCAAGTCTGCCTTCTCCTATACCCAATCTTGGACCTCAGGGCCCAGCTCTCACACCGGAGCAAGAAAACATACTGCACACCATCCAGACCGACTGCTACAACAACTTAGCAGGTAGGTATGGACTAGAGGGTGGGCAGAGCATCAAGATAATACCACAGGGCCGGGCAGTGGTGGAGCATGTCTTTAATCTCAGTACTCAGGACAATCAGGGCTAGACAGAGAAACCCTGTCACAAAAAGCAAAACAAACAAAAAAGAATCATCAAGCCCTATGACCATTGGAAGAAGACGTTCTTTTTTGCTGCCACCTGGTTGTATAGCAATGAATTGAAATATGTTTTCAATCTGTAGAGTACTCTTAAAGGAGGCAGGATTTCTCAAGCCTCACCTGGAGAGTTTGTGAAACTGCTACTTCCTGGGCTTTAAACCCCAGATATCTTGATTTAGTGGACCTAGGGTGGGACTACCAATGGGTTTATCTGGAGGAATGTTGCTAACACCTGTATTCCAGCATTGGGGAAGTCCAAGTAGAAAAATGGCTTCAAGTTTGACATCCAGACTAGCCTGTGATGTGTGGTAATATCTTATCTCAAACAAGTAAGAATAAATTGAAAAATGAAAATAGTCATAGTCCTGGGATGTTCCATTTAAGAAAGGATGGTTACATAGGATTCGTAGATGTGACATTCATGACATAGAATATCAGTGTTTCGGTCACTATTCATTGATCTATGTGTCACAACAGTTCTTTCAGATTCACCTAAGGAAATCATCAAGTATCTAGTAACGAGTAGATTTAAAATTATACCCAAACAGTCTTAATTCTCAGCTTAAATGCTTATTGTGAGATTCTGTGCCCTTTAAAAAAATAGAAAATGTACTAAGAAATTTGCCAAAGATGAACTTCCTTAGAGAAGCCTGCAGTAGTCAAACAGTAGTTTAACTTTACTTACTCTAGCAGCTGTATTCTCTTCAAAGCATATATAAAATGTCATTTGTGTGTGTATACTTACCACACTGTGGTGCCCTGACAGTATTTAATCACTGCTAGAACTCAGTTGCTCCTCAGTAGGGATCAGTGAAGCCTTATATCGCAGAGTACTTTCCCTAAGCTGGTAAGATCCTGCCTCAAAGCTGGGGCCCAAAGGTAGAGTGGCACAGTAGGATTGAGTGCCGCATATCTAGTGTCCTCACTAAGCTGGTAAATCCAAGACCTCTTCCTTCTAATGTCTATGAAAGGAATTTCCTTTGTTTCATGGGTTGTTGCTAGCTTTCCTACCTCAACCAACACCCTCTACCCCTAATGGCTAGCATTACTGAAAAATATTTCTCATGAAATCTGTTTTAGCACATGATGAAATGTCCCATCAAGCCTAGGGGGACTTTATTATTTAGAATAAACAAGGCTAGAGAGATGGCCCAGTAGTTAGGAACATTGACTGCTCTAGCAGAGGATCAAAGTTCAATTCCCAGCACCCACATGGTGATTTACAACTATCTGTAACTCCAATCTCAAGGGATATGATGCCCACCCACTCCTTACCTCCTCAGTCACTAGGCACATACATGGTTCATATACATAAATAGTCAAAACACTCAAACACATGAGAGTGACTATATATGTATGTGTGTGTGTGTGTTTATATATATATAATCATCAAGACACCTGCCTTGTTCTCTTTACTCTTTGCTCCTAGTTTAGTGTCTGATCATAATCAGTGCTTGGTAAGTAGTTATCAGTTGAAATACTGAAGTGCTGGATTAATTGTCCTGTGGGGAATACCCCATATAAAGGCCGCCTGGTAGGGATGTTTTAGCAGGGATCAAGCCTGGTCCAGGCTTATTAATGGCTTCATTGTACCTGAATCTCTGCCACCTGAACATGATTTAGTTATGTTTTATAATTTTAATTATATTTAATTCCCATAGCTATAAAGTAGAATGTCTTTCCCTTCCTTTTTTGTTGTTGTTGGGGGGGTTTTTTTGTTTTGTTTTTGTTTTGTTTTGTTTTTTTTGTTTTTGTTTTTTTTGTTTTTTTGTTTTGAGACAGGGTTTCTCTGAGTAGCCCTGGCTGTCCTGGAACTCACTCTGTAGACCAGGCTGGCCTCAAACTCAGAAATCTGCCTGCCTCTGCCTCCCAAGTGCTGGGATTAAAGGCTTGTGCCACCACTGCCCGGCCTCCCTTACTTTTTTTAACTTTAAAAAAAAATTATTTTATTTTTAATTATGTGTCTTTTTGTATGTGTCTGTGGTTATGTGCACTAGTCTAGGTAGATGCCTATGATGTCCAGAAGAGGGCCATCAGATTCCCTGGAGCTGCAGTTAGAGGTGGTTGAGTGTTTGACAGCACACTTGGGCCCTCTGCAAGAGCAGTATGTGCTCTTCACCATCAGTCATCATTCCCTCCCCTTTACTTTTATTTTTGGTGGTGGTGGGGATTGAACCTCAGAACTTAAATATGGCAGGTGGTCAATCAGTCTCCTAGCCACAACCCTTCTTTAAGGCAGAACATTGTTGCTTAAAGTCCACCCCCAGTGACACACTTCTGCCAATAAGGCACCATACTTCCTAATCTCTCTCAAGTACAGTTAGCTAAGCACTATGGGGCCATTCTTTTTTTTTTTTTTTTTTCCTTTTTGGTTTTTCGAGACAGGGTTTCTCTGTATAGCTCTGGCTGTCCTGGAACTCACTCTGTAGACCAGGCTGGCCTCAAACTCAGAAATCCACCTGCCTCTGCCTCCCAAGTGCTGGGATTAAAGTCGTGCGCCACCACCGCCTGGCCTATGGGACCATTCTTATTCAACCCCATACTGAGGATGACTTTGGATTCTTAATCCTCCTGCCTCTTCTTCCTCCCAGGAGTTGGGATTAAAGGTAAGCAGCACTGTGCCATGTTAGAGAGCGTTTTAAATAAAAAAATAAAGTTTGGGGACTGCAGAGAAGGCCTACCAGTTAAGAAGTACTTAGTGTTGTAGAGTACTTGGGTTTGGTTTAGCACCCACCCACACAGCGCTCACAGTCGTCTGCGACTTCAGTTCCAGGACCTGATGCCTGTCATGACCACGATGGGCTCCTGCATGCATATGACCCACATTTATACACATAGACACACACAAAATGAAATAAGTAAACTTTATGTATTCATTGTGTATGGACACATACTCAAGCATGACATGATACATGTTTTGTGAATGTCAAAAGAAAGCTTGTGTGAGTCACTTCTCACACAAGGAATCAAATGCAAGTTATCAACTTTGGTAGCAAGAGGCTTTACCCACTGAGCCAGCTTGTCAGTCAGAACTTTTACATCTCTAGTTCCTAGATGAGGGTATGGGAATGGTAGACACTTAGCATTAGCTGAATGAATGAACACTGGGGACTGCCTTGAGATGGGCAGTGGAATCTCCTAAATAATAAGCCCTCCTTCTTTTCCCTTGAACTTGGCCCATTAGCCTGTCTCCTCCAGATGGAGCCAGTGAACTACGAACGAGTGAGGGAATACAGCCAGAAAGTCCTAGAACGACAACCTGATAATGCCAAGGCCTTGTATCGGGCTGGAGTAGCCTTCTTCCACCTGCAAGACTATGACCAGGCTCGACACTACCTGCTGGCTGCTGTCAATAGGCAACCTAAAGGTAAGTGAGTGAAAGGGACATTAAAGAGATGAGCATATAGAAAATTGTCAGTACAAAGAAGTGATCAGTGATGAAGATGACAGTGCTAATTGCTGTGGTCTGACATTACACACTGTATGTACATCATGTATCGAACTATATGCATTGTACCCATTATGTACAGCTATTAAAATCAATAGAAAAATACTTCTTAAAGAAAAAGAAGGGGTACGGATGGATAGGTGTGTGTGTGTGTGTGTATAGCTTAGTTGGTAGGCATGCACAAAGCTCTGATTTCAATCCTCAGCATTTCATAAAAAGCATGTGTCATGGTGTGCATGCCTGTGATCCCAGCACTTGGGAGGTAGAGGCAAGAGGATCTATTAGTTACACAGGGAGTCTGAAGATGGCCTGGACTGTATAAGACCCTGTCTCAAAACTTTCTCATTCTGGGTGGCATATTTCTTTAATCCCAGCACTTAGGAGACAGAGGCAGGCGGATCTCTTGAGATTTAGGCCAGCCTGATCTATAGAGTAAGTTTCAGAGCAGTCTACACAGAGAAATCCTGTCTAAACAAAACAACCCTCTCCCCCTGCCCCCCCCCCAAAAAAAAAAAAACTATTTCATTGAGGTAATACCAGTGGAAAGGAAGTTTTAATCTATTTAACTTTTTCGGTTTATTGGTTTTTCTTTTCTTTTTTTTAAGAATTATTTATTTATTTTATGTATATGAGTACACTGTAGCTATCTTCAGATATACTAGAAGAGAGCATCGGATCCCATTACAAATGGTTGTGAGCCACCATGTGGTTGCTGGGAATTAAGCTCAGGACCTCTGGAAGAGCAGTCAGTGCTCTTAGCTGCTGAGCCATCTCTCTAGACCTCTTTTTTTTTTTTTTTTTTTTTTTTTTTTTAAGACCTATTTATTTTTAGGTATACCAGTGTTTCACTACATATGTATTGTTTACCACTTTGTTGTTGGTGTGGACCTGGGAGAATAGGAACTAAAAATGAGGTCACTGAAGTCTTACTCAGAATGGCAACTTTACTGAGAGCATTAGACAATTTATACTCTGATAAAGGTATTCAATTACAAGGACAAGCTACACATGGCAAACAAACAAACAAACAAACAAAAAAGTCCATGTATTTTTCCACTGAGGCATATAAACAAATAGTAATAGCCTGCGGTAATGAGTGATTTAAAGTAAACTCCTATCCACTATGCCTTGGAGGGGCATGAAAGCACATTCCAAGAGCAAGTCCTTGTTTTTGAAGAAATTGAAATCACAAGACTCTTGTCTCATTTTCTTGGCGTTTTCTCACAGCACTCAGAATTCCCCTCATACGGGCTGGAGAGGTAGCTCAGCAGTTAAGAGCACTGACTGCTCTGCCAGAGGTCCTGAGTTCAATTCTCAGCAACCATGTGGTGGCTCACAACCATCTGTAATGAGATCCGATACACTCTTCCAGTGTGTGTCTGAAGACAGCTGCAGTGTACTCATATAAATACAAAAATAAATAAATAGATATATCTTTAAAAAAAAAAAAAAAAGAAAGAAAGAAAGAAAAAGAATTCCCCTCACACAACAACTTCATTCTTGGACTGTGTTCCAGCACTATCGTTGTGTACCACATGTGTGTCTGGTGCCTTTGGGCCAAAAAGGCAATCATTCAATCTTTTGGAACTAGAGTTGCAGCCTGTAATGAGACACCATGTGGGTGCTAGAACTGAGCCTGGGTCCTCTGTAAGAGCAGCAAGTGTTCTTAATAGCTGAGCCACCTCTCCAGCCCTAGTTTTTAACTTTTTTAAAATAGATACTAAGTCCTAGGAAGGAGGACTTAGCTATTGGTCATGAAATTCTTAGCTGAAGAGCTGTTGGCATTTGATAGCTGTTAGAAGAGGCAGAGTTAGTAATGTAATGAGGTGATCCCCTTGTAGGTCAACCACACTCCAGGACAGGCTCCGTTCCCAAGAGAAGTTGCTCAACACAAACTTGACTAAATGGGGTTAAGGAAGAAGAAAACTCAGACTTATGTAGGGAGGGAGTCAGGGAGGGTGGAGATAGCAGGGTAGATATGGGAGGAGTTGGAGGAGGGGAATATCATTAAAATGCATTGTGTAAAATTCTCAAAGAATTAATAAAATATTTTAAAAATTCATAACATTTCTTGGGTGGTATTGGTACATATATTTAAGAAAATTTAAGTATATAAAAGTGTGCACATAGAGAAGTTTTTTACTTCCGTGGGATTTTTGAGGTTTTTTTGGTTTTTGCTTATTTTGTGTTGGTAGGGGTTGGGGTGGTCTCAGGCCACAGTATATGTGGAGGCCAGAGGATAGCCTGTAGGAACTGCTTCTCTCCTTCCACCATTTTGCTAGTCCATGGTTTTGTTCTTTGAGACAGGGCTCTCCCTTTGTTGCCCAGGCTAGCCTGCAACTGCATCCCTAGTGTCAGCCTCCCTGAGGTGTGCTGCCTTTACAGGAGTTTACCACCTCACTGCCAGTACTCCTGTGTTCTTGTTTCCACAGGAAAGCAACGATTAGTCCTATCTATATCCTTAGAAATATTTATGTTTAAATGGGCATGTGCATAATATTCCCTGTACCAGATATATATATATATATATATATATATATATATATATATATATATATATATATATATATGCCTGTTTCTGTTTATTTTGCTGTGTTATGGATCAAACTTTGGGCCTTGTGCCTGCCCTGCAAATACTCTACCCCTGTGATACATCCCAGCCAGTTTATTCTGTATATGTAAAACATCCACTACCACCCTACCCCCTTTTCTGCTTTGCTGCTGGGAGCTATACTCAGGACATTACACCTACTAGGTACTGCACTCACGTCCTTTTAAGTTAAATTAACTAATTTAGATATTTTGGAGTTTTGTGAGACAGAATTTCACTATTTAGCCCAGGCTAGCCTAGAGCCCTATCTACTGCTCATGCTGGATTGAACTTGGCCATCTGAATACTGTCATTTATAACTGAGTATTACCATAATGGGGATTTTAGGAACTTTTTCTCTTCTTTTTGTTTTTTGGGTTTTGTTTTTTTTGTTTGTTTGTTTTTTTGGGTTTTTGGGTTTTTTTTTTTTTTGAGACAGGGTTTCTCTGTGTAGCCCTGGCTGTCCTGGAACTCACTTTGTAGACCAGGCTGGCCTCGAACTCAGAAATCCACCTGCCTCTGCCTCCCAAGTACTTTCTTTTTGTTTTTTGTGTTTGTGTGTGTGTGTTTGGAGACAGAGTCTCCTGTAACTCAGGCTCACCTCAAACTCAAAGTTTGTAGCACAGGCTGACCTTGAACTTCTGATCCTCTTCCCCTCTACTTCCCAAGTGCTAGTGTTACAGATGTGCACCACTATACCAGCTTAGGAGTTTCTGTAGAGTGTGTTAATGGATCCCGGTAAAGGAACTTGATCATCGTTGTTCAGTCTGCTCTCCAGACAGGAGCTGGCCTTTGCTTTAGACAGTATTTTATCATTTAGCTCAGCTAACTCCAGGTGTGACCTAGAAAAACAAGCTACTGACTGGAAGAATTTCAGATTTGGCACTCAGTTTTCAGTACAGAAAGGACATTGAAGCAGATGGCAGGTTCCTTCTGTGTTGTTGGTTTACACTGAATCTCCTGTTGTTCCTCCTCACCCCCATTTTATGTTTTTTTGACAGGGTCTCTCTACATGGTCCTGGCTGTTCTAAAACTCACCATGTAGACCAGGCTTCCCTTGAACTCAGATCCAACTGCCCATGCCTCCTGTATGCTGAGCTTAAAAGCTACCAAGTCCAGCTTTCCTTTTTTTCATTCTTAAAGTAACTACTGGAAGCTAGAAGCAGAGGAACCCCATACATGACAGTGTAATGAAACTTCGCTAATTTAAATGAGTGTTAAAGCCACTACAAACTAATGAAGGAATAAAAGCCATTTGTTTTTATTTCTTGACTTCAGGCATACAGATGAAATGCTACTAACTGGGCACAGTGGCACATATCTATAGTCCCAATTATGCTGAGCCTGTAAGTTCAAGAACAATCTGGGCAACACAGCTGACTACATTTTTGTCTGTCCCCAGATCTCCAGACAGGGTTTATATGGCTGCCTTGGAACTCCCTCTGTAGACCCGGCTGACTTCAAACTTCCTGCCTCTGCCTTCCAAGTGCTGGGATTTAAAGAGTTTACTGCCACCACCACCTGGATAGCTACTTTTTTTTTTTTTTTTTTTGGATTTATTTATTTTATGTATATAATTACACTGTAGCTGTCTTCAGATATTCCAGAAGATGGCATCAGATCTCATTACAGATGGTTGTGAACCACCATGTGGTTGCTGGGAATTGAACTCAGGACCTCTGACAGAGCAATCAGTGCTCTTAACTGCTGAGCCATCTCTCCAGCCCCTTGTTTAATTTTAAGCTGGGTTTAATGGTAGAAGCAAAAGAATTAGGTGTTCAAGGCCATTTTCAAGTTTAGATCAAATTCAAAGCCAGCCAGGACTACAAGAGGCTCTTAATAATAAAATAATAATAGTGATATAATAATGATGATGACAACTCATAGTTAGTGGCATTAAAAATAGAATTTACTATTGTATGGAATAATTGTGATACATTCAGAGTTTGGAGAACTAAAATAAATTATTAGGAGTGTTAATGCTCTCTGGTCCATTTGGGTCATTATGGTCTGTCCCTAAATCTTCTCCATTGTCTTTGAAGATGCCAATGTCCGGCGGTACCTCCAGTTGACACAGTCAGAACTCAGCAGCTACCATAGGAAAGAGAAACAGCTGTACCTGGGCATGTTTGGTTAATGAAGAAAAACGATGCTTCTCGACTTGAACTCAAGTGGACAAGGAGAGACCCATTAAGGGAAATGTGAGCCTCAGCAAGAGAAATTCACCCTTCACCTCTGACCCAGGTGGATTTCCATTTTGTTTCCTCTTCTGCACAAGCTCTTTGCTGCTTAGACCATCTGCATCGTTTGTCGTCTTTCCCCTGGTATATCTGTATGACTTACGATCCATAGACTAGAGAGCATTCATGGACTGTGGGCGGGATCAACTATATTTGTGGCATAGATTTAATGAGATGTTTTCAGATACAGAGGAGAGGACCAGTGAAGGATGAGACAGTAAGGATAGGCAGAAAGGAGTCTTCTGCTGTTTCCCCAGATGCCTTTGTTTTTCCTAGTGGGATGGATATATATATATACATATATATATACGATAATTATAAATTGAGCCCAAGTATATTTACATTAAAGATTTGAAATTAATCATTTTAGGACTAAGGCTATAGCTCAGTAGTAGACTGGTTGCCTAGCATGTATAAGGAAGGCCCTGGGTTTGATTCCCCAGTGCTGCAAAACTAACCAACTAAATAACAAGAGAAGAATCAAACTTTGTTATTTAAGTTAATTTCTTATACTCCTTTAATATTTCAGACACATTCAGATTCCTTTCCCCATAAAAGTATCTTCTTTCTAGGCAGAAATGATGGTACATGCCTGTAGTTCCAGCACTTAGGAGTCTAAACCAGGACAATCACAAATTCAAGGCCAGCCAGATCTTGTCTCAAAACTAAAGGGCTGGAGATCCAGCTCTGTGGCAAAACCCTGGGTTTAATTCCCCTTTCGGTTTTTCGGTTTGCTTTGTTCCCTCCTGATAATTTCTAGTCCTTGCTATTGCTTGTACTCAGATCATTGACGCAGTATAACTTATTTGTTAATGTATTCTTTTCTTAAAACTTCTGGAATGCCTGGGATATATGAAACTCTGTTTTTAGCTTCTGGAGTCAAGCACTTAAATAGTTAAGAATATTGCCGGGCGGTGGTGGCGCACGCCTTTAATCCCAGCACTTGGGAGTTAGAGGCCAGCCTGGTCTACAGAGTGAGTTCCAGGACAGCCAGGGCTATACAGAGAAACCCTGTCTCGAAAAGCGTAAAAAAAAAAAAAAATATTTACTAACTCTGTCCTTGTGCCAAGAAGGAACCCAAGTGCTGGTGAGCTTTTCCTGGGTGTATGTATGTATGGTGCTGGAGTTTTGAGCCCACTTTGCACATGCTAGGCAAGCACCCTATCATCAAGCTACACAGCTAGCCTCACAGTATTTGTTTTTGTATTTCAGAAAGAGTTTCTCTCTGTAGCACTGGCTGTCCATGTCTTAATATTTAATAGATACATTTCCAAAGTGTGTTCACTTTTCTGAAAGGCATTACTTTGTCTTCTTGAAAGTGTACCATAATAAAGCATGACAGAACCTGTTTCCTCTTTAGCTGTCGCTCTGTCTTATAGGAGCTCAGGACCTCACAGAGGAAAGAAATTACAAGGAAAGGAGTTTATTGCTTAGTGTCTTGGGAGCACCTGATAGAACCCTGGAGAAGCTGTGTCACTCACGAGTGCAAATCTAGGGTTTTCCTGCCTCTGTGGCATTCATCTGTTGGTGGCTGCTTTGTCATTCTGCTTACCCTGGATCGTGTTTATGTCATGGGTGCCAATTAGTAGCTAAGACTGTGTCACAGGATAATATGCACATGTCTCTAGCCACCATACAATCATAAACCAAATGTTTCTTGGGGTGGGGTCAACTAGCTTATTAGTAACACCTAAAACTCTCCTTATACTCTGCTTCTTTGTTCCTCCCCATAATTTAAATAATACATCTAACAAGATACAACAAAAGGTTTTCTACCAAATCTAAAAAAATCCAAGGACAGAACTAAGTAAAGTAAAATATTTTGTCTTCCAAACTTCTTTAACTGCTAAGGTTAGCATATGTCTGTGATCTCAGCACTCAAGAGGCTGAGGCAGGAGGATTGCTATAAGGCCAATCTGGCTATACACTGAATTCCAGACTAGCCAGGGCTACCTAACAAGATCATGTCTTAAAAATTTAGATGGATAAAATCCCTATAATGGTTTGACAAAATTTTGTCATAGTGAATCCTGTCACATTAAGTTAGAAACCCTTTTGAAGTTTCTACTCAGTAGTTTTCCATGTATAAATCTCAACACTACCCCTCTATTATAAATATCCACTTGTCTAGTTGGAGTCAATTAGGTCCAGTCTCTATTCCACTGCAAAACCTGGTGGCTGTGATTCCTATGCCGTGACTCTGCTCCTGAATGATCTATTTCCCATGCTTTTAAAAATTAAAATCGTTGTCATCTTGCGTGTTTCACTTCTCAGAGCTGGTTTTGCTTCCTGGTTGTGTAAAAATCTGATGTTAAAGGAAGCTGTCCACTACATCAATGAGGAAAAAATAAAACTGATATTTACAAATCCATCTTAGAAATTTATTTTACTGATCAGTTCTCATGCTTCCTAAGAGGTAGCACGGTGTCAGACTTATTTGGCAGCTCTTATGAAGCTCGGCTCCCACAGACACTAAGTCACAGAAAAATAAGACCAAGCCTGACACAGGTCTTGAAGGGGTCTGATGAGCCCACGTTGTGAGTCAGCCTCAGAGGATCCCTAATACACGTACAGAAGTTTATGGAGGGAACAGGCTCCAGCTTTACCAGGCTTTAAGCATTGCCAACAAGATTTGAAGATTCTAAGTGAAAAGAAAGTCCCTGTGGTGTATGTGAAGGGGCATAAAGGGTAGTTTGAGACCCACTCCCTTCATAGTTTCACCTCAAGTTCTATTTACATATTACCTGTATTAGTGTGTAGTCCCTGTAGGGTTGTTATGGGTTAGCTTTGCAGTAGAGCGCTTGCCTGGCACTACCCAAAAATTTTAAGATGTTTTTAAGTTTTTAATGTTCCTGTAGCCTTGCCTACACTGGATTTCATGGCAAGCCTCCTGTGTCACCTCCTAGGTGCTAGGATTATAAGCATGAGCCAGTACACCAGCTATCTTTTTTTATTTTATGTGCATTAGTATTTTGACTGCTTGTATGTCAGTATGTGAGGGTGTCTGATCTTAAAATTACAATTGTGAGCTGCCATGTGGGTGCTGGGAATTGAAACTGGGTCCTATAGAAGAGCAATCAGTGCTTTTATCTGCTGAGTCATCTCTCCAGCCCCACTAGCTTATCTTTACACACTGGTTCCTCCTAAGTTTCCCAGGCTAGCCCAATCTATTAAGCTCAAGTGAATCTTCTGCCTGAACCTTCTAAGTAACTAAAACTGCTGACAAGTTCCACTCACCTGCTTTAAAAATGAAGGTGTATTTAGTTATTCATGGGTTCTTTTTCTCCTTCTGTACTAGGACTTTATGAATGCTAGGAAAGTACTCTCCCACTAAGTTACACTCTGGCCCTCTGACTAAGTATTAGCCAAAGTATTGACCTGACTAGCTCATAAGGACATTGTTCTTTACTTTGAGGAACTGATGTTCTAAAGGCAACATATTCTTTTCAACCCCACACTCCACCTTTTAAGTGAAAAATCACTAACTATAAAACCTGCCCTTTTGAAGGCAACTGATTCCTATAGGCATTTTGATATTTACTCTAGGAAAGACTGGAAAAGGTGTTCCACTTGCCTAATATAGCTTTTATTATTTATAATTATATTTTGCCCTGTCTTTGGAGGAATTAAGGCAGTAATACATTTACATAAATAAAATTGGAAGATAGTGTTAATACAAGGAATGTGAGCTGAGCTTGGTTGTATATTCTGTAATCACAGTACTGATAAGGCTAAGGCAGAAGATCTAGAGTTTCAGGCTAGCCTAGTCTACATTGCAAGACCCTGTCACAAAAGACCAAGGAAATAAGCATAGTAGTATAGTAGTATATGCCTATACCACCAGAACTTGGGGGGTAAAGGCAAAGTGGATCAGGAAGGAGGGCAAAGTAATCCTCAGCTACTTACCAAGTTCAGGACCAGACTGGTCTACAAGAGACCTTGTCTCCAAAACCAGAAAGCAGGGAGGAAAAGGAGTGTGACTAGTATATAATTCATTTTTCATTCTGGGAACGATGGAGTCTTCCTTTTTGCTACCTCCAACTGTGAAGTAGCTAGGACTATAGGAGCGGCTGCCATTGTACTTGTATTCAGCTTTAGAATTTTCTCAGCAGCAAAACAACAACAACAACAAAAAAGAAAACACAGAAAAACAAAAACCTCTTGCTTCCATAAGGGCTTTCTTTGGCCAACCTTCGCTGTTCAGCTCAGTCTCCTTCTATCTCAAAGAGCAGTAACTCAGTAATTCTGAATGTGACACCTCCAGAGGAAGGGAAGAGACTGAGAAAGCTTGTTTTATTTTGACCTTTTTCAGTTTCCCTTCCTGTTTGATTTCCATTTAGGTCCTTGTGTGCAAGAGAGAATGTTTGTAGGGCACTGGCTACTCTGTTCTACAGCTCTACCCTTCACAGACTGGAGAGCTGCTTCATTTACATTGAGCTCTTTCCCCTCATCCCATCTCAACACTTCATAAACTCTAGGCTCTGTTTTTTTTTTTTTTTTTTTCACTCTATTGCCAGTAACTACCTATATAACTTTACTGAGTTCTTTAACCCTTTTTAAAGTAAAGATGACAGCGAACTGGTGGTGGTGCAGCCTGTAAGGCCTCCGCCTGCAGAGGGTGTGGGTCCGTCTGTGCTCGTGTGTTCGAATCCCGCTCGCTCCCGCCCGCCACCTCCCACATCTCGTGGGGGGGAAAAAGAAACAAAAAGATGGAAAATTAGATGACTGTAAGGCCCTCATGGGGTTTCCTGCCTTCGATTTTTCCAGTATCTGCCATTTTGATCCCTCCACAGGTTCTCAGCTCCTATAAAAGTCCTTCCCACAGGATATATGGTTTTCTCTCACCAGTTTCTCATCTTCAGAGACCTCAATTCAAATTCACAAATAGGCAAACATTTCTAGCTATCAATACTTGACACTTTTTGTGACAACAGTGTCTGTTGTCAAAATAGCCAACCAAAGATCTTTCTAGGTATAAAGCAGAGGTGACAGAAGAACAAAGCCATACACTCAAAAGAGTAAGAAAACTGCTTCTGGGGCTGCAGAAGTTATCATTACTTCCTGTTCCTCAAGAGGATTCAGGTTCAGTCCTCAGCATCTACAAGGTGGTTGACAGCCACCCGTAACCCCAGGTCCAGAGGATCCCATACCCTCTTCTGGCCTCGGATAACGGGCATACATGCAGCACACAGACAGGCATACAGCCAAAAACTCATACATAGAGAATAAGAATACAAGCTGGGCAGAGGCAGGTGGATCATTGTGAGTTCAAAGCCAACCTGGTCTACAGATTCAAGTTCCAGAACAGCCAGGGCTACACACAGAGAAACTGTGTCTCAAAAAAAAAATAAGAATACTTTTTTTTTTTTTTTTTTTGAGATAGGGTTTCTATGTGTAGTCCTAGGTATCCTGGAACTTGTAGACTAGACTGTCCTCAGTGATTCACCTGCCTCTGCCTCCCAGTACTGAGATTAAAGGTGAACTGTCTACCACTGACCTGCCAATAAATCTCTTCTCTTGCTTTTTTTGAGATGGGGTTTCTGTGCTAATAGCCCTATATAACTCATCTGGTGAATACCAAAAAAAAAAAAAAAAAAAAAAGGCCCGTTGGTGCTAGTGCAGGCATTCATTTGATTTCAGCAGTGAGCAGACTTATCTCTGAAATCTCTCCTTGCCGGCTATGGTGGCGCACGCCTTTAATCCCAGCACTAGGGAAGCAGAGGCAGGCGGATATGTGAGTTCGAGGCCAGCCTCCTCTACAGAGTGAGTTCCAGGACAGCCCGGGCTATACAGAGAAACCCTGTCTCGAAATCCCCCCCCCCAACACCCCCCCAACACACACACACAAAAAAGAAATCTCTCCTGGTCTGGTGAATTCCAGGACAGCCAACAGAGAAACCCTGTCTCAAAAAAAAAAAAAAAAAAAAAGACACGACAGCGAGAGAGAGCGCGAGAGAGAGAGAGAGCGCGAGAGAGCGAGAGAGAGACAAAAGAAACCAACTTCTACTTGCCTTGAACATTTTTGAACATTTGTCATGGACCAGTATAACAGGAATATTGTCTGGAGTCACAAGCCAAGTTCAAATCCTAGTTTCCTCCATAACCAGCTCTATGACCCTGAACAAATGCATGAGCCCCAAATCTCAAGTTTCCCGAAAGGGAGATAAGGCTAATACACACCCATGAAGCTGTCAGAAGAGTAAAGGAGCATATGAAGTGCCCAGTACAGCCCAGAACACAAGTTCAACTACAGCAACCCATGGCTAAGATTCCCTTTGTACTCTTTCCCCAAGTCTATGCTGCCTTTTCCCTGGCTCACTTCTTGCCTCATAAGCAGTTAGACCCACATGCTTACCCAATACAGGTGTCAGATAAAAGAACTAGAGGGCAGACATGAAGGCATGCAGAATTGTAGAAGAAACCAGCCAACACCAGTTCAAAGGGATAATTTCAGTGCTAGTTTTATGTTCCAGAATGTGGAATAAGAAGCAGTTACACCTCAGGAAAATTCCCAGTGCCCTTGGAAAATTGGCTGACCTGCTCTGCCCTGTAATGTCCTGTTTATCTGGTTGGCCAAAGAAAAAGGTAGACACCTTCAGCTTGGGAAGAACCTTCACTCTGCCACCCAGGAGTGATAAGATGCCTCCACCCTTCTCTGTAGCCATCTAACAATGGTAAGTGCAGGCCTGGCATCAGTTCATGCTCCCCAGATGTTAATTTTTGGAACCAAGTACAAAATCTTTGGGTGGACCACCACCACCACCACCGCTATGTCTCTCTGTTGTCTGGGAGCCAGAGAGGGGCTGCACCCCTAGAACGGTGCTAGCCTCTGGATCTGGTTTGCTGCGTTTGGCCCGGTCCTCATTGTGAGCCTTTCGGATGTGGCGGTAGAGGTCCCCTGATTGTGTGTAGCTTCGTAGGCAATAGCGGCACTCATAGGGTCGCTCACGTGTGTGCACTGTGGCATGTCGCCGTAGTGTATAAGAACATGAGAAGGTCTTTCCACATGTCTTGCAGGTGGGAACATCCTCTGTAAAATTCCCAAAGCTCCCTTGGGCTGCTTCATACTCAGAAGGAGGGTAGAGTGGCTCATGAAGGGCTGGTGGTGCAGGCAGGGGTGAGGTTACCAGCCCTCGATGATACTGCCCTGAACCTGGCAGCAGATGGTATAGTAGATGAGATTCTGGAGGCAGGAAGTGGTCACTTGGCCCCACCTCCTCTAGTCCTGTTGCCCCTGGCTCCTCAAAAGCCTCTGCCTGTGAATGCTGTCCCTCATACATTGCTCCTCCAGATGGGAACAGCCCTTCTGATCCCTGGGGCTGTTCCTCTGACAAGTCAGTCTCCTCATCAGAGATCACAATAGCTTCTACTTTTACCTGGACCAGTTCAGCTTCAACTGGGGCTGGAGCCTGGGATAGAACTGGGGCTGGCGCTGGGGGTGGGGCTGGAGCTGGAGGATAGAAGCCTTGTAATGGTCCTCCAGTATCCCTTGGTTCTACCACCCTGAGACTCTCAGGAACCACATCAAGAGGAGTCAAGGGCTCCACCGAAACTGCTGGAAGGCCAGAAGAGAAGTAGTTTACAGGAATGGTCTCTGTAGAGCTACTCGGGCTGGCAAGAGAGACGGAGACATCAGCCACTGGTGGAGGAGGTGCCCGAAGATGTGATGAGTCAACTTCCATGCTTGGTTGTGTAGTGTCAGCCCCGCCAGACACTGGTGGCTCATCTGCAGGATGAGCAATAGGTAAGGGAGTGGCTGGACCCTTCCATTCCTCTTTGCTCCAGCGGGCTGATGGTTCAATAGATGCCAATAAAGGCTGTGGTCCTTGAGAACTGCCCGACAAAAACTCCAAACTAGCAGGATTGGTTTCCTCTTCCTTCTTGGTACTGTCTGCCTCTGCCAGAGCTCGGGCTTGCAACCGTTGCTTACAAACCTTAACAATGTCATTCATGTGCAAGTAGCTGGCAGCTGCCAACACGTCTTCTAGAGGAGTGTCTCCCCTAAGGGCCAGCTGGCCAGCATACATAAAGTCCAAAAGCAACCCAAAGGCTGGGGCAGTGACAATCTCATTGTGAATACACACCAGATCCCTCTTGTCCAATTCCCGCTCCTTGTAGAAAAGCTGAAAGAATGGGCTGCAGGAAGCCAGGACAGCCCGATGGGCCAAGAACTGGGTACTACCAACCATCACAGTGCAGTCACAAAGGAAACCCTGGGACCGTTGCTCCCGCAGGCTCTGAAGCAGCTGCTGACTGTGTTCTGGGAACTCCATAGCACCCCAAGGAGAGAAGGGTGCCCAGGAAAGTTCCCTACCACTGGCTCCCTGGGAAGAAAGGACAGTGAGTTAGGTAACTTCCACAGCAACCTACACATCAGCTCTTAAATAGAGCTGGCTACCCAAGGCCTCTGGCAACATGCTGTCCCCCACCCCCAACCATGTTTCAGTTAACTGCCCTTCTTTTTCGACTGTCCCGCCCGAAGACCTGTTGGCTCCGCCCCCTAAACCTAACCTTAGGAATCGTCCCCGCCCCTATTCGAAAAAGCCCTGCCCCCGGAAGTCCCGCCCCCTAACCATCCTGTGCTTCCTCGATTCTTAACCGGTGCCTTACAGTGACTCCTCCAACTAGGACTGTCTTTTGCGCCCAAGCTTTCCTGGGCGATGCCTTCACGCCCCAGTCCCGGAACTTCCTGCGCTTCTCCCTCTCGCATTCCAAGGCTAAGGACTCCCAGCGTAGGAACTAGCAGAGAAAGCTGAGCCCTCACCCACGACCTAGCAGCTACCAGGAGAGCTCCGCCCCTTCCCACCTCCGCTATCTTAATTGGCTCAAGCTTGCCCTCTCTTGTTGTGGATTGGTTCACTGTGTGCTACCCCAACCGGCTTCTCCAAATGGGCAATCCCTACCGTCGCTCAGGCGTCGAGGCTCACGATTGGTTGTTGCTCCTGTCCTAAACTTTTCTTCCTTATCCCGCCTTCTTCCCCCTAGAGACCTCAGGATTGGCTGAACTTCTTCACCTGTTTCCCGTAGGGAAATTACCGGCCTGTGTGGGTCGAGGTTGCCAGAGGCGCAGTGTATTCGGGAGTATATAGCCTGTTTGTGCTTCCGAATGTCTAGAAGGAGAAATATAAGAAAATGGTGTGATAGCGAGTAGGCCTACGTCTAGACCAGGCTCTGCCGAAACGGTAGACAGCAAGCCACACCTCTTAAAAGTGCAGTTCGCTTTTGCAGATCCGGTCCTCAAAAATTACCGGATGCGCCTCTAGTTACAGTCTCAGAAGTGGTGTTAGGACTACCTGTAAGTCTTACGATGAAGATGGTGGACTGTTCTGTAGGCAAGTCCTAGTAAGAACAGAAATGGGACAGAGTCTAAACATATCTGGTTTGTTAAAATCTCTTCCCTAAGGGGACTGGAGGAGGGGGTGCGATCGGGATGTAAAGTCAATAAATAAATAAATAAATAAATAAATAAAACTCTTCTTTAAGGTCCTGATGATAAACAAAGGTACTATTCCACTAAAGTTCACCCTTGGGCCCCAGACAATTTATTGGCCTTACTTACAGAGCCTAAGTGAGGGGTTACTTACAGAAGTGTGGGTGGGTGAGTCACTTCAGAAGTCTCCATAACGTTTCTGTAGCCATATAGGTGGAGCTCCGTCCTCTAGTCATTGTCCACCTGTATAATTCTAGCGCGCGCGCGCACACACACACACACACCCAGTCCTGGAGATCCCGGGGTCATGTGCAATTAGGGAAGAATTGACTAAAATTAGTTAAGGGAAATGACTCAGGTGAGGGTCCTATGACCCTCCACAGCCCCTCATCCTATAAGGGAACGTCCATAGTCAACAGGCACAGCTGAGGCATCTTCTGCCTGCAGACCCAGCTGAAGACCTGAAGATGATGGTAGTTTGCCTCCAAAGATGCTTCTGTGTGGTCCCATAAGACACGCGTGGTTGTGCATGTCTGCAATACATTCAGGAGGTAGAAGACAGAACTTCAAGGCCAGCCGGAACAACTAAGTTCCAGGACAGCCTGGACAGTCTAAAACCCAAGTGTAGGTGGTATACTCTTTTAATCCCAGCACTTTGGGAACAGTCAGGCAGACCTCTGAGAGTTTAAAGTCAGCCTGGTCAATATAGTGAGTTCTAGGTCACCAGGGCTGCACCGTACGTCCCTGGAAATAGTTCCAGGACTGGAGCTTTGTTTGCTTGTTTTTTCAACGTAGCTACTTCTTGTTTGCTTGAGAGGATTCCCCGTGTAGCATATGTTGTCCTGGAACTTGGAGTGTTCCTGCCATTATCTCACCGGCTGGAACTGTAGGCAGGTACTGCCACTGCTGTCAGTGATGACTAGTACTGAAGCAGCTGAAAAAAATTTTCCCCACCTTTTCTTTTTCCTTTTTTTTTTTTTTTTTTTTTTTTCATAAAAGGCCCTCACTTAGCACAGTTTGCCCTCACATTTTCTCTTGTAGTCAAGGATGACCTAACACTCCTGATCTTCTCTCCCTATCTGAGTCCTGGGATTTCGGGTGTTCGTCAACAGAAACAGCCTGAATAAAGTTTTCAGAGTCTGTAGATGCCCAGAGGAAAGGGCTGTAAAACATAGTGATCCCTGTCTCTTGTCTACCCTAATTAACTGTAAATTATACTAGGTTTTTCAGGAGTGTGTACGTACACTGTCACTTTGCACCAAACACCACTTTGTGACATGTAGTCCCAGGTGTGACTTTAATTTTTTCCAACACCTAACAATGGTTGCTAAACACTTTAGTCTCCCTTGTAGCCCACTACCCACCAGAGGTAGTGGAAAGAAAGGAGACAGGGGAAATGGACCTGTTTAGAAAGGTTCTCTGGAGCAACTCCTGTCTGTGTTGTCTAGAAATCAGCAGTTCAGTTCATAGGTTAGCAGTGGCAGCTGAATCCACTCACAAATACTTCAAACACTTCACGAATACAACAGCAGTCTAGTTTGGGAGAGTCAGGATAGTAACTATGAATCAGCAGCAGTAGCACAACCTAGCAAAGACAGCCAGGCCTCAGCCTTGGCTCGAGTCAGCAGGAAGGACCAACAGGAACTCCAGGAAAAGTTCTAGGCTATGCCTCTCTCAGGGATGAGTTCAGCAGACTAGCACAGCTAGCTCTATAAGCCTAGCTCAGCCTCTGTCATTGTCCATCGAGTCCTGTTAATACTCTCTCCAAACATCACATGTCCTCCATGGGTCTTGACTTAGCACCTTTGTGCAACGGTCTCAGTTGACATCACTCTGCCAATCAAGAAACTGCAGCACGCCACCAAAAGTTTTTTGGTGTGTTTCTCTTTATGGAGTCCTGACAAATGCAGCTCAACTATGCAATGTAAGGCAGACCAATACATGCATGTCATTAACAAAGAATCTTTCATCACCTGTCCTTTAACATGCTTGCTTTAGCAGAACATCCTCTCCTGTGTCTGCTTCAGCTAAATGTTCCTTTGTGAGTCTGCCTTAATCTTTCACATGTGTCTACTTCAGGAAAACACTCCTTCACGTGTTTGCCCCAGCAAAACACCTTCCAACACAACTGACAACCCTTAAGTTTCCACTTCACCCAGGACTTCAAAAGCAAAGGCAAGAGAATTGTTAAAAGTTAAGGCAAGCTTACTCTACAAAGCAAATCCCAGGCCATCCATGGCTACATAATAAAACCCTATCCCTCAAACAGAAAACAAAGTAATCCTAGTGCATGCTGCACAAGCAATCTTTTTGTTTGTCTGTTGTCTTTTTGTTTTGTTTTTCAAGACAGGGTTTTTTTGTTTGTTTGTTTTGTTTTTTGTTTTTTTGTACCCCGGGTTGTTCTGGAACTCATGCTGTAGATCAGGCCAGCCTTGAACTTGGAGATCCACCTGCCTTTGCTCCTGAATGTTGGGATTTAAGGAGTGTGCCACCACTTCCAAGTGATTTCTTTTTAATTATGTGTACTTGATAATGTACGTTATCTGTGTGTGAGTACAAGCCCATGAGTGTTGGTATGTTACCTTCTCAGGCTACGAGAGGATTTCAGGTCCCCTTAGAGCTGGAGTTGTGATACCTCAGATGCAGGTATTAGTAGCTGAACTCAGGTCCTCTGCGAGAGTTTTGTTTATGTTTTTGTTTGTTTGTTTGTTTGTTTTTTTAGATTTATTTATTATGTATACAGTGTTCTGCCTACATGTATGCCTGAAGGCCAGAAGAGGGCGCCAGATCTCATTATAGATGGTTGTGAGCCTCCGTGTGGTTGTTGGGAATTGAACTCAGAATCTTTGGAAGAGCAGCCAATACTCTTAACCTCAAAGCCATCTCTCCAGCCCTGAGAGCTTTGTTTTTATTTTATATGTAAAAACCTTTGTTTTTATTTTATATGTGTGAGTGTTCTGGCTGCATCTATGTCTGTTCACCACAAGGGTGCAGTGTCCATGGAGGCCAGAGAGGGCATTGGATCCCCTAGGACTGAAGTATAGATAGTTGAGTCACCATGTTTGTGCTGGGAATCAAATCCCGGTCCTTTGGAAGAACAACCATTGATTTTAAGTGTTGAGCAATCTCCCCAGCTATCTAACCTTTACCTTTATTTTACAAGCATGGGTGTTCTGCCTGCATGTGTGTCTGTGTACCGTTCGCATGCAGTGATGAAGGAAGCCAGAAGAGGATGTCAGTTCCCCCTGAACTGGAGTTACAGATGATTGTAAACTATCCTGTGGCTGCTGGGAATTAAATCCTGGACCTCTGCAAGAGCAAGAAGTGCTCTTAAGGACTGAGCTATTTCTTCAGCCCCCAAAATAAAACAAAATAAATAAAACTGTGTAAAAAATGTGTGTAAATGTTTTACAGAGTTTGTATACACAGCCCTGTTTATTGTGGAACTCACTTTGTAGTTGTGGCTTAGCCTTGAATTTAGAGATCTGTCTGCCGGCAACAAGCCAGACCTATATAATAACCTTATTTCTCTCTCTGTCTCTCTCTGTCTCTCTGTCTCTCTGTCTCTGTCTCTGTCTCTCTCTCTCTCTCTCTCTCTCTCTCTCTCTCTCTCTCTCTCTCTCTCTCTCTCTCTCTCTCTCTCTCTCTCTCTCTCTCTCGTCTCCTTTTTTTTCCTTTAGGTTTTTTCGAGACCGGGTTTTTCTGTGTAATGCTGCTTATCCTAGAACTTGCTTTAATTGCTTTAAGGAGGTTGGGAGGTTGGGAGTATGAGCGCAGATGGGCAGGCCTAAGAGGCGGGGCTTCATGTATTTCCGCCTATGAGGTTAAGGCTCAGTAAGATCTGCGGAAGCGACCGCGAAGAAGTGGTGGGACTTCTGCAAGTGCTTCCGGCGAGGTCCCTGCGTGGGGAGTTCTGAGCTCTGAGGTCCAAGCTTCTGCAGAAGATGTTTTATCATGTGAGCTGGACGCGGGGTAGCGGTGAGGGCAGGGACAGGAGGACCCTGGAGGCCGGGAAGGGCCCACTGGTCGCCTCCTGTCCTCAGTATGGCTGGCGGAGTCTCCATTTTCCTTTTTCTGCAGATTTCCCTGGAGCACGAGATCCTCCTGCACCCGCGCTACTTCGGTCCCAACTTGCTCAACACGGTGAAGCAGAAGCTGTTTACCGAGGTGGAGGGGACCTGCACTGGGAAGTGAGTTTCTGATTCAGTGTTTGCTGAATGCATGCACAATGACGCTAGTCTGTAACTTCTACTTAACTCCTGTCAGGGCTTGTCACTTATTCTGAGGAACCCTTTCACCCCCTCCAGGTACCTGAAGCAGCCAGTTTTTGCCTGTTTTGGACCCTCTGAAAAGCTGCTAAACAAAATTTTCTTCCTTTATGTGAGATCAGACCGTTATTATGCAAATGTTTTTGGGTTTCCAGATGGCCTCACTATGTGGGCCAGGCTGGGCTCTAATTTAGAGATCTGCCTGCCACTGAATGCTGGAATTAAAGGCTTTTGTCACAATTCTCTGTCTCGTTTGTGGTTTTTGAAAAACCTGCCTCACCTTTGACCCTGGCAAGTCCTCCTGCCTCAGTCTAAACAGTACTAAGAGAATAGGTGTGTGTCAGAATATCTGGGCCGCCTTGGGCATTTACTGTACAATTATGAGAGCATTTAATATTTCAAGTACTGATCTGGGTCCTGTCTCTTCTTGGTCATTGAGCTGTCTGAGCAGAGGTTCCATCACACAGAGTCTCCTGTTGCTGTGGCTTGTTAGAGGCCCTTCACATACAGTAACTGTCTTCTTTCATCTTTCTTGCAGATATGGCTTTGTAATTGCTGTCACCACCATCGACAATATTGGTGCCGGTGTGATCCAGCCAGGCCGAGGTTTTGTTCTTTATCCGGTGAAATACAAAGCTATTGTTTTCCGGCCCTTTAAAGGTGAAGTGGTGGATGCTGTGGTCACGCAGGTCAACAAGGTAAGAGTATTTTCATAGAAAGGTTATGGGGTATTTCCTTAGATGAAGATTCAGTCTCCAGCCCACTTACTAGTTGCCTTAAGTCTTTTGTTGTTGTTAAGATTTATTTTATTTTATCTTAGTTCTTGTTTTCCGAGATAGGGTTTCACTGTGTAAACCCTGGCTGTCCTTGAACTTGCCCATAGACCAAACTATCCTTGAACTACCTCTGCCTCCTGAGTGCTGGGATTAAAGGCGTGCTCCACCACTGCTCAGCAGTTTTTTTTGTTTGTTTGTTTGTTTTTGTTTTTCGAGGCATGGTTTCTCTGTAGCCTTGGCTGTCCTGGAACTCACTTGGTAGACCAGGCTGGCCTCGAACTCAGAAATCCGCCTGCCTCTGCCTCCCAAGTGCTGGGATTAAAGGCGTGCGCCACCACCGCCCGGCTGCTCAGCAGTTTATTTTTAAATATGTGTACTTGTTATCTGGTGTGAGTGCCAGTTCATGAGTGCTGGTACCTTCTAAGGCTTCAAAAGGGTTTCAGGTTCCCTCAGAGTTGAGAGACCTTGGATATGGCTGCTAGGAGCCAAACTGTTTTTTTGTTTGTTTGTTTTTCCGAGACAAGGTTTCTCTGTGTAGTCCTGACTGTCCTGGAACTCACTCTGTAGACCAGGCTGGCCTCGAACTCAGAAATCTGCCTGCCTCTGCCTCCCAAGTGCTGGGATTAAAGGCATGCGCCACCACTGCCCGGCCTCAGGTCATTTTTTTGGTTCTTCACTTTCCTTACCTTATTTCCCATCTAACTTGGGGGTTCTTCTGAATTAACATCAATAGTCAATGCTACAATAGAAGTCTGCATTGACTGAGTAGTTACTGTCGACTGATATTATGCAAAATACCCCCCCCCCTTTTCTTTCTCCACTCTCCTCTCCAGATCTGAAGATCAAACCCAGGGTCTTACAATTCAGCTAAATTTCCAACCCCAAGACTTTTATTTGTTTTTATTTGTTTGCTTTTGTTTTTTTGAGACAGGGTCTCACTATGTAGCCATGGCTGACCTTGAACTCACTTTGTAGATCAGGCTAACTTTCAACACAGATTTGCCTGCCTCTGCCTCCCAAGTGACAGGATCAAAGGCTTTTGCCACCATGCCTGGCTTCTTTTTTTTTTAAATGTATATGGATTTTTTTGTCTTGTCTGTATGCATGTTTGTGTACCACATGTGTGCTTGGCGCCCAGAAGAGGGGTGTTGGATCTCCTAGAACAGGAATTAATAGAAGGTTGTAAATTGCCTTGCAGATTCCTTTGGAAGAGCAACTAGTTTTCTCAATCACTTGAGTCATTGTTCTAGGTCTTCCCCCAGCTCTTTTTAAAATAAAAGCTGAAGCAAGAGGGCCTGGTGTGGTGTTTGGGGCCTGTGATCCTAGCACTTGGGGATCTGGAATAGGATTGATGTAAGTTCTAAGCTGCCATGGGCTGTAGAGTGAGGATCTGGGATATTGTTTGGTGGGTAAAGTGGTTCCTGTGCAAGCATCAGGACCTGAGTTCTGACCCCCAGCATCCTTGTAAAATCCAGGCTTAGTAATATAAGCCTGTAATCCTATGTAGGAGGATGACGTGGATCATAAGTTTGAAGTCTGCCTGGGCTATTTAAAGTAAATGCAAGGTTAGGTAGTGTAATTTAGTGATACCCTGTCTTAAACTTAAAAGCTAAGGGTTATAGATCAGTGGTTTAGAGCACCTTCTGGTACTATAAGACCTGGGTTTGACTCCCAGCACCTACGTAGTGGCTCACAATCTTGTGTAACTCCTAATTCCGCAGGATCCCAATATTCAATTCTGGCTTCCATGGGCACTGCATGTGCATGGTGCATAGGCACATGTGAGGGCAGAATACTCTCACATGTAAAAATAATGAATAAAAATGTGAAGAAAGATTACAGAGAGAGAGAGAGAGAAAAATGAAAACAAATGTTACAATTTAGACTGTTACAAAACATGGATACTATGTTTAGAAATTAGATAAAGTGCTTTAAAGCCTTTGAACCATGATCATTCATCTTCCTTCTAGGTTGGACTTTTTACAGAAATTGGGCCCATGTCTTGCTTCATCTCTCGACATGTAAGTCTGGACATACTGGGTGGAGCCAAGGAAGAGAAAGAAACTGGTCCATGACTATCATCTGTTGATGCAGCTGTTTGAAGTGCTAACCTTTGTATCAATTTCCTTCTAGTCCATCCCTTCAGAGATGGAGTTTGATCCGAATTCAAACCCCCCTTGTTATAAGACCATGGATGAGGTGAGCGAGTGAAGAGGAGTTGGTGAGAGGGATGAAGATGAGTCATACTGAGACCAGGCCTGAGTCTGCTTGACTATACCTTTCTCTCCTTTCCACAGGACATTGTGATTCAGCAGGACGATGAGATACGTTTGAAGATTGTAGGGACACGTGTTGACAAGAATGACATTGTGAGTTTCTTGCTTGACTTCTTTTCTTGCCTGTAGCCCAGACTGTCCTGGAATTCTGGAACCTTCTGCCTCAGCCTCCTAAGTAGTATAATTATATATAAATAGTCCAGTATCATTATTAGCAGTTGAGAGCTGTGGATTTCTCTCTCTCTCTCTCTCTCTCTCTTTTTTTTTTTTTTTTTTTTTGGGTTTTTCGAGACAAGGTTTCTCTGTGTAGTCCTGGCTGTCCTGGAACTCAACTCACTCTGTAGACCAGGCTGGCCTTGAACTCAGAAATCCACCTGCCTCTGCCTCCCAAGTGCTGGGATTAAAGGCGTGTGCCACCACCGCCCGGCTTTCTCTCTTCTTTTTTAGAACATCACTATTTTAGTATTTTGTAAAATTGTATTATTTATGTGGATACGTGTTGGGTATATACACACTCGCCACACTGTGACATTTAGACAGCTCTCAGGCTCTCTCATGCTGTGGTGGATTTTGGGGGTGGTCAGGTCATCAGGGTTGTGTAGCAAGCTCTTCACCATCTGTGCTGTTACTGGCCCAGGAACTCTCTTGCAGTTGTTGGGGATTTCTATGCTCTTTTTTCTATGAGGAGGGAATGGATGACAGAGGGCTTGGAATCAGGGTGTGGCCTCCCCTCACCTTCCTTTCTCTCTTTTCTCCCGCAGTTTGCTATTGGCTCTCTGATGGACGATTACTTGGGTGAGTGCCTGGCATGGGTGCTGGGACTACTCACTGAAGAAGGGATGTGCTGGCGGGGGGGGGGGGGTGGTGGTGGTGAGGGGAGATGGCTATAGGATTTAATGTCCCAGTCAAAGACATAAGTTCTCATTCTGTTCTCCTGGAAGTGGGTGGGATATCTTTGGCTTTTGGCTCCTGGAACTCAGTGTCTGTTTAACTGATACGTTTTTCCTGATTTCACAGGACTCGTGAGCTGAGTGAGGGAGCCTCCAGCCTGGTTTGGTACTGATTTAGAAAGTGTGACTTTCCGTCTTGAGTTCAGCACCAACTTGACTTTCCTACAAGAGGTTCAATCTGGATACTGTTAGGGAGGCAAGGAAGGTTCCCTGTCCTCAGAACACTTCGGCTGCTTCTTCCAGCTAAGCTGTGAGCTCAGACTTTATTCTGTGTTCTAACCATAAACATGTTGTCCTTGGGTCTCATGGAAATGTTGTCCTCTCTTGGTAGGAATTAAAACTGTTTATTTTATTTATTTTATTTTTGGTTTGGTTTGGGTTTGTCCTTTTTTTTTTGGTGGGGGGGGGGGGGTGCTGGAGCAATGGTTCAGAGGTAAAGAGCACTGACTGCTCTTCCAGAGGTCCTGAGTTCAAGTCTCAGCAACCACATGGTGGCTCACAACCATCTGTAATGAGGTCCGGTGCCTTCTTCTGGCATGAATGCATATATGCAGGCAGAACACTGTACATAACTAATAATTTTTTTTTTAAAAGATGTATTTATTTTATGTATGAGTACATGGTAGCTGTCTTCAGACACACCAAAATTGGGCAGGAGATCCCATTACAGATGGTTGTGAGCCACTGTCTTAAGTCAGGGTTTCTATTCCTGAACAAAAACATCATGAACAAGAAACAAGCTGAGGAGGAAAGGGTTTGTTCAGCTTACACTTCCTCATTGCTGTTCATATCCAAAGGAAGTCAGGACTGGAACTCAAGCAGGTCAGAAAGCAGAAGCTGATGCAGAGGCTGTGGAGGGATGTTACTTACTGGCTTGCTTCCCCTGGCTTCCTCAGCTTGGTTTTTATAGAACCTAAGACTACTGGCCCAGGGATGGCACCACCCACAATGGTACCTCCCACCCTTGATCACTAATTGAGAAAATGCCTTACAGCTGGATCTCATGGAGGCATTTCCTCAAGGGAGGCTCCTTTCTTTGTGATCACTCCAGCTTGTGTCAAGTTGACACACAAAACCAGCCAGTACAATTGACTCCTTGTCAACTTGACACACAAACACATTACTATTAAGCCTTAATCCTTACTTTCTTCTTCATTTTCAAGATTTAAATAACTTTAAAAGTCACAGTCTTTACATATTAAAATTTCAATCCCTTTGAAATATCTTTTTTTAAAAATTGAAAGTCTTTTTACAATTCAAAGTCTCTTAATTGTGGGCTCCCCTAAAATACTTTCTTACTTCAAGAGGGAAAAATATTGGGGCAAAGTCAAAATCAAACTCAAATCGTCCAATATCTGGGATCCACTCACAATCTTCTGGGCTCCTCTGAGGGCTTGGGTCACTTCTTCAGTTCTGCCCTTTGTAGCACACACCTTGTCTTCTAGGCTCTAGCTGCCTGTACTCCACTGCTGCTGCTGTTCTTGGTGATCATCCCATGGTACTGGCATCTCCATTCCACTGCAACTAGGCTTCACCAATAGCCTCTCATAGGCTCTCTTCATGGTGCCAAGCCTCAACTCCTTTGCATGACCCCTTCAGTCCTGGGCCATCAATTGCAACTGAGGCTGCACCTTCTTCACCAATGGCCTTCCTTGGCCTCTCACAGTGCCAAGCCTCAGCTGCTCAAGACCCCTTCATGCCTCCAAAACAGCACCACCTGAGTGACTCTTACCCATTACCAAGTCCAGCCACAGCACGAGGTACAACCTTGGCTATCTCTGGAACACAGCCTCTGTGCTCTCAGAAAACATTTCCCAGATTTCATCTCAATGACACTGGTCTCTTCCTCATCACTGCTAATTTCTTAGCTCCAGCTAACCAGCATCAATAGTCCTAGTAATGCAAAGGTTTTGTTCTGGTATCTTGTTAATTAAGAGTCTTTAATCTTCCCTCTGAAATTTCCATCGTTTACACTATTCTCAGCATTATCTTCCAAGTCCCAACAGAACATCCTGCAGGTTCCCAATGGTTTTCTAGCCCAAAGTTCCAAAGTCCTTTTACAGTTCTCCCCAAAACATGGTCAGGTTGTCACAGGAATACCCCACTATGCTGCTACCAATTTGTCTTAGTGTTTCTATTTCTACACAAACATGACCAAAAAGCAAGTTGGGGAGGAAAGGATTTATTCAGCTTACACTTACCAGCCCAGGGATGACACCACCCACAGTGGGCCATCCTACCCTTGATCACTAATTGAGGAAATGCCTTAAAGCTCGATCTCATGGAGGCAGTTCCTTAAGGGTAGCGCCGCCTTCCAGTTTATGTCAAGTTGATACACCAGCCTGTACAGCCACCATGTTGTTGCTGGGACTTGAACTCAGGACCTCTGGAAGAGCTGTCAGTACTTGTAACCACTGAGCCATCTTTCCAGCCCCTGGATTTGTTTTGTTTTTGAGACAAGGTTTGAATAGCCCTAGAACTCCATCTCTAGATTAGGCTGGCCTTGAATCCAGAGATAAGCCTGCCTCTCCCTCCTGAGTGCTGCGATTAAAGGTGTGTATCATCACCACCCAGCTGCAAGAACTTTATTATCATTGTTATTGTTTGTTTTTAAGATAGGTTCTCTTAGAACCTATGCTAGTCTTCAATCACTGTGTATTCTATGCTGGCTTTGAATTCCTGCTCCTTCTGGATCCACCTTCCAAGTGTAAAGATTGCAGGTTTGTGCCAACATTCCTGTTTTGTTTTGTTTTGTTTTGTTTTGTTTTTTAAGGGCCATGTGGCCAGTTGCTCAAGGATTACATTTTACATGTTATGGCCCCAGTGTTAGTTGTGTTGAATTTCAGAAACTCTTAAAAAGGCGATGCTGCTTGCTGAGGTGGCTCACATATGTCTTCAAGCTTAGCTATAGGGAGGCAGAAACAATTGGATAAGTTTCTGAACAGCCAGAGCTACACTGTGAGACCCTGCCTCCATAATAAATAACATCAGAGACCCTGCCTCCATAATAAATAGTAGTAACTCTGCCTCAGTAATTAATAATAACAACAGAGACCTTGCCTCAATAATAATAACCATAATTTTAAAAGGTAAATAAGTGAAAGGCTGTGTAAGGCCCGCCAGGAAGGGAGAAACTCCCTCTCAGCCCATGGGAATTCACGGCTACTGGAATAACTGCAAGACACCGAACTTGATGTAATTAACACGAGGTATATTTGATTTCAATGAGTTAAGGCCGCCCTTCAAGCCTGTCCTACGTAGAGGCAAACAATGAAGTAAGACTCCCACTTAGAGAAGAGGTAGACTTTTTAAAGGAAGAACTGCAACCCAGGGAGACGAGGGGGGAAATCATGATTAAGTATCTATAGAAAGCACCTGTCCAGTGTTCAGCTTCTGTGACAGGTTCAAGAAACGGTCATGGGGAAATATCTCTTCTGTTAAGAATCAAATCCTATCCAATTTATCTTGTGGTCAGTTCTGTTCCTGGTATCCAGGATGCACAGGCACGCTAACTTGAACTCCCAGCTCAAACCCTATTCAATCTATCTTATGGTCAGTTTTTAGTTTCTGGTACCCATGGTGCACTGTCACACTGACCTGAACTCTCAGCTCTGAACTCCTATCTTATCTATTTTGTCTTGTGGATAGCTAGTTTCCTAGGACCCAGAGCGCAGAACAAGCTGATCTGCAGTCTTGACTCCACCTGTGGAAGGTTTAAAAATTTTTAACTCTTTCAGCTGAAGCTGAAGCAGCCAGAATGGTGTCTGGAAAAATGAAGGAAGAAACTAACTTGCTTTTCCATTTCCGCTGTTGCCGAGTGACAGGGAGTCATGCAGAGTGGCCTCCAGTGCAATCTGAGAAAGGCACTGCTACAGGTGGTATAATGGATGTCACTACTGCTCTATAAGAGGTGCTAAAGACAGACCTCATTTATGACAGCCTACCATGTGGCAAACACGAAACTGCCGAAGCCTTAGACAAACATTAAGCCCATGTCTGTGCTTGCATCCAACTGTGGTGAGCTTGTGTGGATCAAGCTGGTGGTGGGTGCTTTGTGTCAAGCACCAAATCAACCTAATTATACTTGACAATAAGAAACTGGGGGAACGGGTAGGCCAATGTAAGATCAACTGAGAGGGAAGCCACATAAAGCCGTTGGTTGCAGTTGTGTACTGGTTAAGATGGCAAAGAATCTCAAATTCAGGGTGGCATCAAGGAGTACTTCAAATGCAAGAAAGGAATAAATAAATTTCTTTGGCTCAAAAAAAGAAAATAAGAAATGGGTTCTACTATGGTTTTAGTCCCTTTATCTTATCACCACTCCTGAACAAAGGTTCTGTTGGTTTTCATCAGCCTTCATGTTGGATTTTTTATTTAAAATGTTCTTAGTTGGAACTGGGTGTAAGCCCACTCCCACCTCCATTTGTTAGACAGGGTCTCACTGTGTGGTGCTAGTTGGGCCTGAGAATCCCAGAGATTTTTCTGGCTTCTGCCTTCTGACCTCGACCTGTGCTATCTTGCGTGGCTTTGATCTTTTAAAGTCAGCAGTAAGGAAGTCTGAAAGTTAGGATTCCATCTGCTACACTGTGGCCCCAATGCTAATTGGTGAGAAAGGGAGGGAAGATAAGCTCTTTTCAGGGTGAAGTGGAAATTTCTTAGGTTTGATCAGGTGGAACACCTGTGTGAGCTCTTATTTGGTTGCCTAGGTGACATGACGTATTGCTGAAGACTAACTTTCAGTGTGGGATGCCTGTCCTTGAGACTGGCCATCTGTCTCAGGCATGTGCAATTAGGGATCAAACCTCTGAAAGTATAAGTCTGTTCATTAAAGACTAGAATTCTTTGTATGTAACAGAATGCCTTAAAACAAAGTGTAGGTAGGGCTTGCTGAGGTTACCTGGTTCTGCTCAGAGGGAGTAGGGGCCTTACCTTTGAGCTCAGGCCACTTTAATGATATGCTATGGTAGCTTTGTTCTGAGGGTGGAGTGGCTCAGCACAGTGATCCATCCCAGATGGCATCCACAGTAGCCACTTTTTTTTCCTGTGGTAATGTTGATCTCATTACTGCCTTCCTGAGCACCTGCCTCTGCCCCAGTTGGGAGTAAATAAACCCCAGACAGATTATATACAGCTTTACTAGGTCTGATAGTACCCGGCCAGGTCTGGGCCTTCTTCCCTCCTCCCCTGCCTCCAAGTGGCCAATAGTTGATCAGACACATCAATGTGAGCAGCCCATATGCTACTGACTGAGCTGGTAAATTAAGACCTCTGGGAATGGCCTGTCTTTCATAGGTGGACAGATACTTCAGTGTTCAAGCATGGAAACCACACCAAATGTCAATATAACTGGGAGAGACTCAGCAGGGTCAGTATTCTCAGGTGGTGTTGCCATGGCAACTCCAGTTCCACCCATCTGGCTTTTTCTTTCTTTCGTTTTCTTTTTTTTCCCCTCAGTCCTAGAGGATTTTCTTTTCTAAGTGGCACCAGCAGCAACGGTATCAAAACCCTCAGAGAAAGAGGGTGGATGTATATGGCCATGTTCTCATGCAGGAAGCTCCTTTCTGGAATTAAAATATAAAATAAGGGCTGGAGAGATAGCTCAGTGCTTAAGAGCTCTTGTTGCTCTTGCACAGGACCGGAGTTCAATTCCCCTCATACCCACCTGTCTCCAGGGGATCCAGCTACTCTGGCTTCCTTGAGCACAGTCTGCTTATGTGCACACATACATACCTACAAATAAAAAATAATAGTAAATAAATCTTGGGGCTGGAGAGATGGCTCAGGAGTTAAAGAGCACCTGCTCTTCCAGAGCACCAGTGAGGATGTGATGCCCTCTTCTGACTTCCTCGAGCACCAGGCACATGCATAGTGCACAGATATACATGCAGCAAAACATACATATAAAATAAATCCTTAAAAGTCTTAAAATTATTCTTTAGGTGCTGGAGAGATGGCTCAGAGATTAAGAGCACTTACTGATCTTTCAGAAGATCAGGGTTCAATTCCCGGCCCCCACAAGCAGCTCACAACTGTGTGTAACTCCTGTTCCAGGGAATTCTACATCCTCACACATACAGTCAAAACACCAGTGTCACACAAGTGTAGTGGCTATTACTGGTTGTCAACTTGACTATATCCGGAATGAACTGCAATCCAGAATTGGAAGGCTCACCTGTGATCCTGATCTTAAGGCTGGGAGGTACAACTTTCTGACCTGGATCTTGGCATGGAGATCTTGAGGCATGGTGGCTATGAATCCCAGGAGACTAAGGCAAGGAGATCTCTGACTTAAAGGTCATCTGGGACAAAGCAAGTCCCAGATCCAGACATGGTGGCACACACCTTTAATCTGGGCCACACCTTCTGCTGGAGACCTACAAGAACATTGGAAGAAGGAAGATTTTTCTCTTCACCTGCTTGCCTTGTGGGACTGAGCAACTGCTAGATCCTTGGACTTCCATTCACAGCTGCTGCTGACCATTGTTGGGGAGTTAGACTACGGACTATAAGTCATCAACAAGTTCCCTTATTATATAGAGACTACGAATAAGTTCTGTGACTCTAGAGAACCCTAATACAACCAGTGTATATAAAATAAAAAAGAGCACCGAGGATGTAGCTCAGTGGTAGAACATTTGTCTATCAGATGCCAAGCTGGAGGTTTGATCACCTAAGCCACAGTAAATAAACTTCACTTTCTTAGTGTTTCCTATATCCCAGGTTAGCCTTAAACTTGATATGTAGCCGAGGATAATATTGAACTTCTGATCCTCTCACTTTCATCCTCCAAGTGCTGGCTAGTTCATGTACTGCAAGCACTAGACAAGCATATCACCAAGTGAGCTGTATCCAGCTTTACACGGGACTGGTGAGATGGCGAAGACAAAGTAAAAGAGCTTGTTGTTTAAGCCGACCACTTGAGTTCCATTGTTGGTGCCCACACGGTGGAACAAGAGCATCAACTCCTCAAAGTTGTTCTCTTATTTGCAAGTACATGCACACACACAAAGAATTAAACTTTTTTTTAAGATCGGAAAGTGGAAAGCGGTGTGTAGCACACGCCTTTGATCCCAGCACTCTGGAAGCAGAGGAAGTCCTATGAGTCCAAGGTCAGCTTGTTTTACGGGCTGACTTCTAATTCAGTATAAGCCAGGGAACACACACCTGTTAGCTAACAAACAAGAGATGTTGCTTTAAGAAGCGCCACTCACGTGACCAACGACGCCTTGGTGCCTTTACCGCACATTCACACTGACCAATCTTGAGGTGGGACGCCTCTTTGGTGGGCGGAAAACTCAGTAGACGGCCACTGATTGGCTCCGCATATGGAGGGTGGAGTCTGGTCGCCGAGAGAGGGAATTACCGTGAGCCGGTGCGTGGAAGCAGCCGCCGCCTCCTCCGGCAGGCACCCTCCCAACGTCGGAGTCTGCAGGTGAGAAGGTCTTGCCTGGACCCAGGGATCGCTTCCCGCGGTGGGCTGCTCACCAGCCTCGGAGCCCACGGGGCCCGCCCCCTTCACCGAGCACGTGACACAAGTTCTGTAACCCCTGACCTCCCCACTCGACCCCACGCCCTTTGGATCTGGGATGGAGGAAGATCGGTGGGAGGATGCGCAACCTAGAAGCTCTTGCAGATCGGTTCCCACGCCTCCTAGTCTGGAGGACTTGGAACTGAGGGTTTGCCGGACAGGAGACTAAGGAGTAAGAGACCTTGGTCACAGACCGGATTTTGTGAGGTCTCAACGGGAACCTAATAGAGAAACTTCTGGCTTTCCACTTGCTCAACACTGAATGCTTCCATTTTACAGATGGGAAACTGAAGCGTACTCATCCAATAGTGAGTCTAGTGGTGGAACTTCAAATCTTTGGGCTACAAAGCCAGGCCTAGTTCAAACAAGCCTACTGCTCACGAATATATTATCCTGAGTTGAATTACAGTGGTTTGAGACCCTGCAGTCTAATTACCTAGCGCTTAGTGTTTGGTCTTGGACAATTCAGGTAACCTCTCTGAGCTAAGACTTCCTTGGCTTTGTGAAATGGACAAATGTATACAATTATATATCCCATTGTTAGTGAGGATAGGATGAGGGCATATAGAATGTTGCTAGCCGGAAGCCACGGGCATTTATGTGTTTAGAAAAATAACTGGGCTGGAGTGATGGCTGAGCAGTTGGCTATGCTTCTGGAGGATCCAGGTTCAATTCTCGGCACCCTCATGGGAGGTCACGGCTGTCTGTAACTCCACTTCCAGGGACCTAGCACCCTCCCACAGACATACACATGCAGACAAAACACCAATGCACATAAAAGTGAATAAATCTTAAAAAAAGAAAAAGCTACTCATGGTCAGAAGTACTGACCCACCTCCTTAATTCTAGCACTCAGGGGTGGGGTGGGGCAGAGGCAGAAAGATCTCTGTGACTTGGAGGTCAGCCTAGGGAGTAAGTTCTAGGACTGGAAAACAAAGAACTGCTATCTTTTTTTTTTTTTTTTTTTTTTTCAGCAAGTGTTAAGAGAGCATAGTATGTGCTGACCTTGCTGGAGGCCTAGAATGCAAAGGTGAGCCTACTGACCACTGTTGTGCAGCTCACAATCTACTGTGGAACCTCATACTGATCCCTTAGCACCGCCTTAAAAAGAGTGGGGTTGATTGTGAAGAGCTGTGTTGCGTAGTTACAGACTATTGGAACCTAAGGTGTCATATGTGTTAAGAAAGCTCTCTGCCCAGAGCTGTATCTCCAGGCGGTTTTTGTTTTTTTTCCTTTCAGGATAGGGTTTTTCTGTGTATCCCAGGCTGTCCTGGAACTTACTCTATAGACTAGGCTGAACTTGTGAGAATAAATTGTAAAAGTGAAATTTTAGGTCTCAACTTGAAAGATTCTTAGGTCCAGAGTTTCATTTTACACTAGCTGCCCCTAGGGTTCATCCCAGGGACTTGAACTAATGTTTCAAAAGAACAAAGGATACAAGATAGAGGCAGTAAAAGACCTGGGTAAACAGTCACTTAAAAGAATTCTCCCAGAGATACAGATGTAAATTGGGAGATACAGATGTAAATAGGGACAGAGACTGGGAAGGAAACCAAGCTTGAGAATGGATGTTAAAATCAGCCTTTGTAGTTATTGATGAAGAGGTAAAACTGCCTTTATGAGCCTTGTGAATATTGGTATATAAATGGCCTCCATTCTGATTCAAGACTCTTTTGTCTGCACACAAGAGAGTCCTGGTGCACCAGTACCAATAAACCTCATGTTATTACAACGAGACCTGCCTGTGGGTTCTCTGTGGGGGCTGTCCCTTGGTTTTGGATACTTAGAGTCCTACAAACTCAGAGATCCACCAGCTTTTGCATCCTGAGTGCTGGGATTAAAGGTGTGTGCTACCACTGCCCAGCTCTAGCCTTCTTTTTACGTTTTATTTTGAGATAGTCTGAATTGTTTGGTAACCTTGAACTCACTTCATAGTTCAGGAGGTCTTTGAACTATTATTTATCCTCCTGCCTCATACAATCTGGGAAGATCTCCCTGACATTCAAACAAGGATCTGAAGGAGGGAGTAGGTGATGGGTCACTGAGTCAAAGAGATTTGGGGAGAACAAAGAAGGGGCAGAAGAAACAGAATGGCCTGAAATAAGGAGATAAAGGTGGCCATGGGTGGAAGTTTAGAACACGAGAGAAGAAACAGGAAGGTTTTGTAGACTGAACCTGGAAAGGCTCATAGCCTTCCTAGTTTGGGCCAGTATCTCTCTCTATTACAAAATCAGCAGGAATCACTGGGAGGATGGCTGTGTGGGCTGTGTGGGTTGCACGTTGGTGTTGGAGATAAAGAATGATGAACCCTTGCTGGGGTCCTGGGAGCATTCCTGGGTGGGTCATCTTGGACCTGGGCTGTGCTGAGGCTCGGGGCTCCTGCTTTGTGGCTTATAAAACAAGAAGAGCAGGCATGGTTGAAATGGTCTCGCCCCTTGGAGGAATCTCAGAGATACTGAGCAGCTTTTCAACCTTTTTCCACTTGCAGCTCCACTGGGGCCATGTCAGAAAGAGAAGAGAGGAGGTTTGTGGAGATCCCTCGGGAGTCAGTCCGGCTCATGGCAGAGAGCACAGGGCTGGAGCTGAGTGACGAGGTGGCTGCTCTGCTCGCTGAAGATGTGTGTTACCGTCTCCGAGAGGCCACCCAGGTGTGCTGCTCTCAGTTCCCCTCACTCCTTCTCCCTCTGTTCTTCCCTGTTACCTCTTCCCACACCGACATGCTCAGCAAATATATGTCAGGTACCTTGTGCTTTGAGGTCAGAAGACAGTCTAGGCATGTGCCTTTTAAAGAGTCTCTGTAGCCAGTGAGGTGTCTAGAATAAAGAACATTTGCTGGGCACTTTCTCATGACACTATCTCACAGTGTCCTGATGCCTAGGCAGAATAGATGGATAGTGACACTTTGCACTTGAGACACTGAGGCACACAGTGGGGACATGACCTGCGGAGGGTGTACAGAAGCTGAGCTGAAAATGCAGGGTTTCTGATAGCTGGTAGAGGGTTCTCTTTGTCTTTCCAGTCTAGCACATTTCCCTTGCAGCTTCCCACATTTGCTCCCTGCCCCCTGATTCTGGATTCTGTTCCTCTTCTCCCAGAATAGCTCTCAGTTCATGAAACACACTAAGAGAAGGAAGCTGACGGTGGAGGACTTCAACAGGGCTCTCAGGTGGAGCAGTGTGGAGGTCAGTGGAGTACGGCCATAGAGGACCCAGGGGATGTGAAGCCACCTCTCCCGTTCAGATTGGGGCTGGCAGTGTGGTGAGGCAAACAATACAGCAGGCCAGGCATTGGGCCCACAAAGTGCAAAGGCCCATGGGTTCCTGGAGGTGGGAGAAGGCTTCGAAGAAGAGGCAGAGCTTGAGCCAGGCCTTAAAAAGTGCTGAGGAAAATGAGCTTGAAGAAATAAAAAGGCATGCTGGGTAAGGAAACGGCCTGAAGAAACATGGGGATGTTAACCTGTCTTGGTATAGCTCTGGGGCGAGAAGTTGAGGGAGGAAGGTAGTATGTTTTGAGAATTGTTTGGGTGTGAACGGGAGACATTGGCACCTTAGCAGTAGGGCATAGAACCCTTAGAGTTATGTGAGGAAAGACATCATATAACCTTGACCAAGTGATCCACAGACAGCTCTGATCCCTAGGCATCTCTAGGTTCTGGGGACGTGTGGACTACCCTCCAGCATAGGCTTCCTGCCCCAATCAGGAGATCCGAATCCTGGCTCTTGTTCCTTCACTGAATTCACCCTGCTTGTCAATCTTTCTCCTCAGGCTGTGTGTGGCTATGGGTCCCAGGAGGCATTGCCCTTGCGCCCTGCAAGGGAGGGTGAACTCTACTTTCCAGAGGATCGAGAAGTGAACCTGGTAGAGCTGGCACTGGCTACCAACATCCCTAAGGGCTGTGCAGAGACAGCTGTCAGAGGTGGCTGCTAGGGTCCTTCTCTGGGTTAGGACAGGAATTGGATGGTCTGGGTGGTGCTCATGGGCCAACTTTCAGGTAGGGCAGAAGGTGGAGGGGTAAAATCCCAACTAACATTCATCTGTATCATGTGATTCTAGTTCATGTCTCCTATCTGGATGGCAAAGGAAACCTGGCACCTCAGGGATCAGGTAAGGCAGTGTGGAGAATGGGCTGTCTGGAAGAGCGCTATAGGAGTGAGGGGCCTCTATGCCTTTTGGTCTGAATCTTACAAGCATGTATGGGTGCCTGCTGTGTTCTAAAGGGACAAAGGTCCCTGTCCAGAAGGCTTATGGTTACAGGTAGAATCCTGACCTGTTGCCATTCATTATGTTGGAGGCCAAGAGAGAAGTCTGGGTTGCATGCTGAGGTCCCCGAGAAGTTTCTTACTTCCAGGGTATGCTGAGCAGAGCTTCAGAGAGCCTGAGGCTTGTCCACTGTGAGCTTGAGAACTGAGAGGGAATCTGGGGCAGAAGGTGGGTGGGAGTCGGTAGATCGGTGACCCATGGGATTTATGTGATCAGAGAGAGTGCAGCTGGAGCATGTGCCTGCTTGTTCTGCTTGGATGGGTTCCTTGTGGGTGGATGTAGCTCTGGCTGGAGGGCAGCAGCCTCCAGAAGGCTATCCCTCCATCTGTGATTCCATCTTCCTTCCTATCTCCTCACAGTGCCCAGTGCAGTGTCTTCACTGACAGATGACCTGCTCAAATACTACCAGCAAGTGACCCGGGCTGTACTGGGCGATGACCCCCAGCTGATGAAGGTGAGCGAGTGAGGCTGACTAGGCATAAAGTCAGTTTTAAATCTTGAGATATGTTCAGCTATCTAGTTCCTGTCCTCCATAGGTGAACTAGTTACTGTGGTAGAACCTGTTCTCCAGTGGTGTGTGTGCTCTGAGTGGCCTCCTATGATGCCAGTTCTGACGCCCTTATGCTAGAAGAGTGGAAACCCTTCCTGAGCAATGGGCAGCACAGCGAGTGCTTCTAGTGACCGTGCTCCCATGCCCTTATTTGGATTCCCTTTTTTTTGGGGTTCTGAACCATTGATCTGAACCCAATTGAGGCATTTATTTATCTGGACTTGGTGAGGAAAGGAGAAGAAATAGTGGTCCAGGTCAGGTGCCCCTAGGTGCCTAGCCTGTCATGTTCTACAGACTTAGGTCCTGGGCTGGTAGCTGCTGTTATTTGTTTAACCCCTGGATACCACCCATGGTCTCTCTTCTTCTGCCCATGGCCAGATAAGGACTATGGTTTGCCCAATCATGCTACCTTTCTGTGCATGGGTTTAGACCCTCCACCTTCACATATCTAGCTGCTGCTATTTTGCTTAAAAAACTAAAAACATTGCCAGCATCCATTTCTATCTCTAGAACTTGGCTGGTAGGCTACCCAGTGCACTGACTAGCATGTGCAAAAGCCTGGAATGGAGTCCCAACACTCAGAAGCAGGCGTGGTGGCATGGGCCTGTAATACCAGCACTGGTTGGAAGATTGCAGGTCTGAGGCTGAGCTGTGGGCTACTTTGTAGACAACAAACCCATGGAAACAAAAAGTTAGCTCTTGCTTTGATTCTCACTCACCTGTAGCTGGCAGCTTGAGTCTCTCTTTCAGATCCTTCTCTAGGGGGCCTGCAGGGTCCAAGTTGATAGATGAGGAGGTTTCTTTGGTTGGTTTATGTTTTTTGAGACAGAGTCTCTATGTAGGTTGGCCTGGAACTCTCTATGTAGGCTCAGCTGACCATGAACTCGTAAGAGATCTGCCTGCCTCCTTCCCTGGAGCTCTAGGATCAAAGGGTCCCACCAGCTGCTTGCTTTTTTCTTTGTTTTGTTTTTTTTTGTTTTTGTTTTTGTTTTTGTTTTTGTTTTGTTTTTTGAGACAGGGTTTCTCTGTGTAGCCCTGGCTGTCCTGGAACTCACTCTGTAGACCAGGCTGGCCTCGAACTCAGAAATCCACCTGCCTCTGCCTCCCAAGTGCTGGGATTAAAGGCGTGCGCCACCACTGCCCGGCTCTGCTTGCTTTTTTCAAGATGGTTTTTGTTTGTCTGTTTGGTTGGTTTTGGTTGTCCTAAAAATTGCTCTGTAGACCGGGCTGACCTTGAACTCACAGATATCCTCCTACCTTTGCCTCCTGAATGTGGGGATTAATGAAATGTGCCACCAGCGCCTAGCTGCTTTTTAAAGAACTGTTTATCTTTTATTTGGTGTGTATGAGTATTTTGCCTACATGCATGTAACTGCATCATCTTTGCTCAGTGCCCATGGAAGTCAGAAGAGGGAGTGTGTCCCCTACAACTGGAGTTACAGACAGTTGTAAGTTGTTATGTTGTTGTGTAAGAGCTGGGCACTGAGCCCTGCTCAGTTCCTGCAATTGCTCTTAATGCTTTTAACTGCCGAGCCATCTTCCCAGCCCTGAATGAAGTTTCGTTTTTACTGTAAAAAATGTCTTCTGCTTACAAAAGTAACTCCAGTGTGAATTTACTATGGAGCTACCTATACTATAAAAGCACACAGTCTTCTGCTCACTCTCCCGTGTGTTTGTTCCTATTATATGTTACTATTACTTTAATGTAAGCATAAGTGATACCTGATTTGACAGCTTACCTTTTTTCCCTTGGGTTTTGTTTTGTTTGAGACAAAGGTTTTAGTCTTGCAGTGTAACCTTTGGCCTGAAACTCATTATGGTAGCTCAGGCTGGCCTCAGATTTGCAGCAGTCTTTGTGTCTCAGCCTCCCAAGTGCTTCACAGGCCTCTGCCACCATGCCAAACCTACAGCGTTTTCTTAGTTAAAAATTAAAAATATGTTGAATAACTAGGCATGGTGATGAACACCGGTAATTCTACCACTTAGGAAATGGGATGCAGGGTGATCAGAAGTTCAAGGTTATACTCAGCTACATAATTAAAGGGCAGTCTACATCAGACCCCATCTCAAAAAACAAACAAACAAACAAACTAAAACAAAAAACCCAAACAATTGCTCTCATGCTTGTGCACACTGTGGCACATATGTGAAGGTAAGAAAAACACTTTTGAGCGTGGTGGTGGCACATGCCTTTTGTTCTATCACTTGGGAGGTAGGAGCAGGCAGATCTCTGTGAGTTCAAAGCCAGCCTGGTCTACAGAGTTGAGTTTTAGGACAGCCGGGACTGTTACACAGAGAAGCCGTGTCTCCAGAAAACACTTGGTAGCTCTCCTCTGCTTTTCTATGGTTTCTGAGATTTGAACTTAGGTCGAAGGCCTTGTGCAACATGTACTTTTACCAGACTGAACAATCTCACTGTCTCCACCTGTGTTCGTTTGGAAAGAGGGTTGTGCTGGCTTTAGACTGGTCCTCTACCTGCCTCCTGTGCCACACCTAGCCTTGTGTTCACTTTTTAAAAATTGTAAACAGACGGCACTGTTCTTATCTTTGTCTGGGTTTCTTAAGGTTAAAAGTAGGGGGATTTCTGAATCATGAACGTTTAACATGGTAACACATGGGTGCTAACCCAGCCTCCAGAGTGGTGGCTTTTCTTTTATTGAAGTGGTTCCTTTCAGGTTGCCCTCCAGGACCTGCAGACAAACTCTAAGATTGCAGCACTCCTGCCTTACTTTGTTTATGTGGTCAGTGGGGTAAGTGATCAATTCTAGCAAAGATGACCCTTCTCTGTTTATGGTTTATAGCAGATGCTATAAATCGCAAGCTCATGTCTCTGTCTCCCTAAGCCACCCACTCCTACCAACAGGTTAAATCTGTAAGCCATGACCTGGAGCAGCTGCACCGACTACTGCAGGTGGCACGGAGCCTGATACGGAACCCACACCTGTGCTTGGGGCCCTATGTCCGATCCCTGGTGGGCAGCGTGCTTTACTGTGTCTTGGAGCCACTGGCTGCCTCCATCAACCCTTTGAATGACCACTGGACTCTGAGAGATGGGGCTGCCCTTCTACTCAGCCACATCTTCTGGTAGCCACTGGGCTCAAGCTGAGCAGAGGGTGGGATAGCTTACAGAGTTGATTGGGTTATGGTAGGGAGCTATATGAAGCCTCTGGCTTTTAGATTAAATATTAAGTGTGGACCTTCTCCTTCGAGCCCCCTAGCCGGCATGCCATGGTATAATTACAAATATAAGATATTAGTCTTTTGTCTCTTGGATCCTGGGTCAGTCACACCTGGCAGCCTGTCTCAGAGACGTCTACAAGTGTTCAACTCCTTTTGTGTGATACTTCATTCTCTTTCCTGACTGTTGCTCCCACAGGACTCATGGAGACCTTGTAAGTGGCCTCTATCAGCAGATTCTGCTCTCCCTGCAGAAGGTCCTGACAGACCCTGTTCGGCCTCTCTGTTCCCACTATGGGGCAGTGGTAGGGCTGCATGCTCTAGGCTGGAAGGTGAGGACTCTGACTTTCTCACAGATCTTTTAAAGTGTTAGAAAAATATCATTCATGTGCATTTTTTGTGGAAGTGGTGTGTGTCTGATGCTGTCGTGTTGGGACCCTGCCTTAGGCCAGGGTTATTGTACACCTTCCTGACTGTTTGTAACTGTGTTATCCCTGCAGAACTTGTTTCTTGTTGTTGTTTTAAATTCCTGCCCGTTTCATAGCACCATGTTAGGAAATACCCTCAGTTTCTTTGTCTCTCCTTTTCTCCTTGGGTTTTCATTTATTTGAGACAGTGCTTGTTTTATAACCCCTTACTGGCCTTCATCAGTTTGTGATCTTCCTGCTTTAGGCACCACATAGCATCAGTTTCTGTTGTATGTCTTATAGCAAATAGAAACTTGGCATCCATAGAAATCATCAGACTTAATGTGTCTTAATTCTGTTAATATGACTATATCTACTATATCCACTGAGCCTCTCTTAGATACTTGGAATAATTCTATTTGGTCATTTTAATATATATATATATATATATACACACACATACATACATACATACATATACATACATATACACACATACATACATACATATACATACATACATACATATACATACATATACACAAATATACATACACATATACATACATATACACACATACATACATATACATACATATATACATACATATACATACATACATACACATACACACACACATATATATAAATTAAAAATACACACACACATATATATACATATACATATATATATATACATATGTATATATATAAATTAAAAAGTTTTGGGGAAATATTGTATCAAGTGATCTTGACTGTGTCATATTTCCATTTTTTTTAAGTCCTCACAGTCTTAGGGTGCTTTCATAATTGCCCTAAGGAGAACCAACACAGTTTATTTCTGTAGTGTTGGCTGTCAAGGGGTCTTGTTGACCTTGGCCAGTGCTCTGCACCATTCCCCCCACCTCCTACTCCATCAACCCTTTTGTTATGTTTCTTCCTGAATTCTTGCTGTGATGCTGCTATAGTGGTGTCTTCTTGGGTTGGTCCTTGTTGGTGTGCAGAAATGTAGTTGGTGTGTGTGTCTTAAGCTCAGGGACAGTTTTAGTTTAAAAGAAAACATCTTAGGGCTGGCAAGCTGTAAGTCTAAGAAGCTGCCCAGAGGTGGAGGTTGAAGGAAAGAAGAAAAAAAGCCATCTCATTTGAGCTAAACAGGAGAAGGGTAGGCAGCCACAAGTGGGTGGGTGAGGAGAGGGGTTTCAAAGAAGGAGTGAGAAAACACATCTAAAAATAAAAGAGATAAACCAAAAAACAAAATCCCTCCCACCCTCAAAAAAGCTTTTGCCATATGCCTTTAATCACAGCAGAAGCAGGCAAATCTCTGAGTTTGAGGCTGGCCTGTTCTACAGAGTGGCTTCCAGAACAGCCAGGGTTACACAGAGAAACCTTCCTCAGCCCCCACCCCTGCCTCCACTGCTGGGATTAAAGGCTTGAGCCATCATTCCTGGCTTTGTTAAAAAAAAAGAAAAAGAAAAAGAAAAAGAAAAAGAAAAACCCAGGACTTAGAATGAAGCCTAGACTGGTCTCAAATTTGTAATTAAACTGGGGAAAACAAAAACAAGAAAAATAAACAAACATTTCTGTTGGATCAAACTGGACTTTTATGTGCTGATTTATCCCAGGCTGGCCTTGGATTTGCTTTGTAGCTGAAAGTGACCTTGAACTCTTCCCACCTCCTGAGTGTTGGCATCTAGGGTTAAATGCAGGAACATCACATCCAGTTTATGCAGTGCTGGGGTTAAATCTAGCACTTAGAGCACGTTGACCAACTGAGCTGCATTTCAGCTCCTTTTGAAACAATTATTATTATTATTATTATTTGCATGATGTGTGTGCATAGGAATGTTTGTAGTCCATGAGAGAGTGAGCTTTCCCTTTTAACTTTATTGGATTCAGGGCATTGAACTCGGGTCACAAGGCTTGTACAGCAAGTATATTTACACAGTGAACCATCTTGCTGAGCCCCCCTCAAATGCTTTTGTTGTTGTTTTATCTTATTAGTGGCTAAAAAAAAAAATCTAATTTTTTTATGTGCATTGGTGTTTTGCCTACATATATGTCTGTGTGAAGGCATTGGTCCCTTAGAACTGGAGTTACAGTTATGAGCTGTTTCATAGTTGCTGGGAATTGAACCCAAGTCCTCTGCAAGTGTCTTACCACTGAGTCTTATCTCCAGCCCTTTATTTTAAAGATTTATTTATTTATTTATTTATTTATTTTATGCATGAGTACACTTTTGCTCTCTTCAGACACACCAGAGGGCATCAGATCTCATTACAGGTGGTTGTGAGCCATCATGTGGTTGCTGGGAATTGAACTCAGGACCTCTGGAAGAGCAGTCAGTGCTCTTAACCGCTGAGCCATCTCTCCAGCCCCCTACTACTGGTTTTCTAAACAGGGTTTCTCTTTCTGTGTAGCTCTAGCCGTCCTGAACCTGCTCTGTGAACTAAGCTTGCCACAAGAACTTAAGAGATTCAATCGCCTCCTCTGGAATACCTTTCCCATCACCCACCCATACCCACAAATGGTGGGATTAAAGGTTTGAGCCACCATGCTTGACTTTTTAAAAACAAAAATAGGGACTTAAAATGAAGCCCAGGCTGGCCTCAAATTTGGACTCAAGCTCCTAAATGCTAGAGTTATAGACCTGCACCTCAAAATCTAGTTGATTTACTGTTATATGATTAAGATAGCTTTTCTTTTCTTTTTTTTTCCCACCAAGTGCACTTTATGGAATCCACTGTGGACAGATAAGTGAAGGTAACATTTGCATATGCATAGGGTAAAGGGTCAAGGCCTCAGCCTAAGGGGAATTCCCCTAAGGGGAGGACCAGATATGGACTGTGGAACACAGCTAGAATCCAGAATGTGGCACTCTTTGTGAAAATGATTGCAAGACTACTGCAGAGGTGGTGGAGAAAATAACAATGCAGATTATTACCACGAGGACGCTGAAGATCAGGGAGTTGATGTTCAGGCACTTGGCAGTGGACGGGTAGGCCTGGGCTCCAATCGCCACCCACCATCTTCCTGTCCCTGGACTTCACAGAGTAGGCATAGGCAATGAAGCCCAGGTAGCAGGCATGGAAGAGTGTATTGAACAGGGACCAGACCACATGGTCAGGCACAGAGACCTCTCTGGGCATGTTGATCACGGTGGTCCTCACAACAGCTGAGTTGCTGGGTTCCCCCAGCTCAGTCAGGCCTCTTTGTCTCATAGCTTGGAGGAAGTCTGGCATTGGTGGGCAAGAAGGCTTGAGAATTGGCTCATGGTGTTGACTCTGGAACAATCACCTTGTCTGGAGGATGGCTGCTGCTAAGATAGCTTTTCTGTGTGTATATTAATGTCTAAATTTTAACAGGATGTTTTGGTGTCTTTCATAGGTATTTAAAATGCAATCCCTATTTCTTTCAACATTTTTCCTAGGAGTTTGACAGTTGCTCTGCATTTTCAGATGTTCATGCTCTGGATGAGTGATTCACATCTGCCTTATATGTCAAAGCCCATCTCTAATGTCATTGTCTTTCTTTAGACATGCTTTGCCCCTAGATGATTACATAATTTAAAACTGTACATTCAAAGTCAGTGTAGTGGTTCACTGCCTGTAATCCCAGAGTTTGGGGAGCTAAAGAAAGGGTTCAAGGCCCAGTCTGGGCTTCCAGTATTGTTTTTATGTGTGTGGTCTGAACTCAGCTCTAACTTTTCAAATGAGAACACCACTGATTCCTTGCTGATTTTATTTACCAGCAGTCTGCAAAAATTATGCCTCATTAACTCATAATAAATGCTGGTAATGGGGCTTTTTATATTGTGTTTATATGTTTTTATCCTTTATGTTTACCAAAAGTTTATACGTACAGTAGATCCCAGAGATATTGGGATATCTCAATAAGGAAATAGAAGGGAATAGAGGACTGAGCCCTGTCAAAAATCGTGTGGATCTTTTGTGGGAAAGGGTACTCAAGAAGGCATATGGAACAAGGTTGCTTAACTGCATTCCTTCTTTACGTTCTAGGCAGTGGAACGAGTCCTCTACCCACATCTGCCTACTTACTGGACAAACTTGCAGGCTGTGCTGGATGACTATTCCGTGTCTAATGCCCAGGTCAAAGCAGATGGGCACAAAGTATATGGAGCTATTCTGGTGAGTTACCAGTCCCAGCTTCTCTTTCCTGCAGGAGCTTAGTAGATTTACTTTGAGATGGCTCCTGGACCCAGATTCCTCCTAGCTCTTGGTTTACAGGTGGCCGTAGAGCGATTACTGAAGATGAAAGCTCAGGCTGCAGAGCCCAACCGCGGTGGCCTTGGCCTGAGAGGGTACCGACCTGCGGAGGACCTGCCTTGGGACAGCCTTCTCCTACAAGAGTCTCCCCCCGGGGGAGGCTCCGAAACAGGTTTTGGGTCTGGTCTCCCGCTGCCGTCAGGGGTTGCAGGACCAGAGGACCCTTCTTCCTTGACCCTGGCAGATATCTACCGTGAGCTATACTCCTTCTTTGGTGACAGCTTGGCCACCCGCTTTGGCACTGGCCAGCCTGCTCCCACGGCCCCACGACCGCCCGGAGACAAGAAGGAGCCTGCGGCTGCCCCGGATTCGGTGCGGAAAATGCCGCAGCTGACTGCCAGCGCGGTGGTCAGCCCTCAGGGTGACGAAAGCCCGTGTGGTGGGACCCTCGCCGCCGCCAACGCCGCCTCGGAGAGCAGGCCGCTGCCGCGTGTACACCGAGCGCGGGGCGCTCCTCGTCAGCAGGGTCCCGGCGTGGGAACGCGAGACGTCTTCCAGAAGAGCCGCTTCGCGCCCCGTGGCGCCCCTCACTTTCGCTTTATAATTGCCGGGCGTCAGGCCGGGCGGCGCTGCCGTGGGCGCCTCTTTCAAACCGCATTTCCTCCACCCTATGGGCCCAGCCCCGCGTCCCGCTACGTGCAAAAGCTGCCCATGATCGGCCGCACTGGCCGCCCGGCCCGCCGCTGGGCGCTCTCAGACTACTCGCTGTACCTGCCTCTGTGAGGCTGGCTGCTGTGCCTCCGAGAATAAATCGGCACCTGGAAGTGACGTGTCTGTGATCGTGGGCGGGGCTTGGGCGGTTGGCTTCCTGGTGGCCTGGGCGCCATGGCGCTGCCCTGGCTGCAGCGAGTTGAGCTCGTGCTCTTCGCTGCCGCCTTCCTGTGCGGGGCTGTGGCGGCCGCGACGCTGACCCGGACCCAGGTGCGGCTGCGGGGGCGGGCCGGCCTTGGGGTCCAGCAGGCTTGCGTAGGGGGCTGGCCGCGGTGTCTAGGGGCTAGAACGTTCCAAAGTTGTTTTCTCTCCAAAGGAACGGGACAAGCTTCCAGTCCAGCTCCATAAGCTAATAGGGTTTTGAGACACACAGGTCGTCTCGGCATCCATTCAATAATAAAACGTTTGTGTGGGGGGGGAACCACCACCAAAACGTAGTGTAGCAGAGAAGATAATGGTGCCACATGGTTGTAACACGATGTATGAAATGAGGAATCAATACAGCTATGCACATTTGAGTCTTTACTGCTGGGTATTCTTGGTGGTAGAGTACTTTGAATCACTATATGAGCCTAGGACACCTACTTTTACAGATTAGGAGAGCTTCTTAAAGGACGTACAAAGTCAGGATCTACTGTATGATTTCTGCTCACAGGGAAGGGTAAAACTTGTGATTTCTCTTGGGTTCCTTATTTATAACCCTCTGAATTTTGATCCTTCTGGGCCCTGAGATTGTTCCCAGCAGATCCATCTGTCTCTTTCACCTAAACTTATGAACTAGTCCTTATATCTGAAGGGAACCTGCATCTCTCGTACTGAACTTAAATGGACCTAACAGCTTCTCTCCACAGGGCTCCTTTGGCGGTAGCTGTCCCTTGTATGGTGTGGCTGCACTCAATGGCTCTTCTCTGGCCTTGTTATGTCCCTCAGCCCCTTCCCTCTGCTACTTTGTGGCTGGGGCCTCAGGCATCCTGGCACTCTACTGCCTTCTGCTTCTTTTCTTCTGGGTCTACAGCAGCTGCATCGAAGACTCCCACAGGTGATTGCCCTACTGATTGATGACAAGGGGCCGAGGTGAGGTGAGTCCCACCTCAGCCACAAAGCTTGTCTTCTCTTCCTCAGAGGTTCTATAGGGCTCCGAATTGCTTTGGCCATCTCAGCTACAGCCATCTTCCTGATCTTAGTGTCTGCCTGTATACTTCGATTTGGCACCAGTTCTTTCTGCAATTCCATCATCTCCTTGAATCATACAACTAGGTAATGGGAGAGGGAGGGAAGCCTGACAGGGACCATCTTCCCTCTGTAGGGGACAGGTCATTTAAGTTCCCACTTTATCCCTTTCCCTTGACCCTTATCTCAAAGGATACAAATGTGCTTAAAGCATGTTCCCTGTCTCACAACTTGTTTCTTTAACCTCACAGCTGCTCCGAAGCCCAGAAAATCTCATGGACACCTCCAGGAAGTGCTGTGCAGTTTTACTCCAACCTACACAATGCTGAAGTGAGACAAAGGGATATGCTAAGATTATTCGACTGTAGCTTAAGAGTGTTCACCATGTAATATGTGCTTGGCTGTACTTCAGTCACAAGCTCAAAGTAGCTATGGGGCTTGTCACCCTAGTCTGATCACACAATGTTGTGTGGGTAGGACTGGATTGGAGATGGCTTCCCTCCTCATACTCCTATTCTCTCTCACAGACCTCTTCTTGGGTGAATCTGATATTGTGGTGTCTGGCCTTGATGCTCCAGGTTATGCAGTGCAAGTTTAAAGCAACACCATACCAGGCCCAGGAGAGGGGTGACCCAGAGTGGAGCTCTGAGACAGATGCCCTTGTTGGGCAACGCCAGTCTCGATCCTGAAGAATACTCGAGTGCTTTCTGCCACCAGAACCTCCATGCCCGAGTGCTTTTAATCCTCTTGTCTCTGCACAGCCCTGTTTCTTTTGGAAACCTCAGGTTTCACTCCAGGAGGGAAACATTCAAATAGGCCACTTCTGCTTTTTTTTTCCTTAACTTTTTTATACCAAAATAATATATTACTTTTCTTCATTATGGTGTGGATTTCTTGATGTTACACAAAGAGATGGGAGAGAGGACAGAATGATGGTTTAATTAGGCATGTCAAGCCTTTTGGAAGAGATTTATTGGCTGTTAGTGAATTCTGGGCACCTTTTCATTGCCCTAGTGGTCTCCTCATCCCTAAGGGTTTTACATCATCTGAGAAGGTTAAGCCATTTTTCACAGGCTCCGATAGGCACCCACAGTGTTATCAAAAAGTTGAGTGTTGGGAAAATGTCCAGCTTTGTCCAAAAGGAAATAGAAGCGCCGGCCTTTGACCTTCAGAGGCAGCATAGCAGGAACTTCACCTCTGTGGGCCATGCAGGAAATTTGGTTCAAGGGAACTGTGAAACGGGTACCCAAGCCAAAGGGGGCATAAGTGGTCAATGTCACTTGCTGCCCTCCTGCAAGGAGCATGACTGACCGCACAGATCGGAGTGAGTAGAGGAGACCAGCACCAAGGACCAACGCTCCTGCAGGGAAGCAAAGTGGGGTAAAAGGTTATATAGACCCTCCTTAGGATCAAATTACTGTAATGGAAGTAACAGCTTTGAGCAAAGGTGTATGTGTATATATATATTGGATCTCTGAGCCAGCCTGGTCTACTGAATGAGTTCCAGGGCAGCCAGAGCTACACAGAGAAACCAAGTCTTGAAAAACCAAAAAAGAGATGGTCTATTATTCCATGTTGGCTACAAGCTTGCTATATGTTCAATAACTTTTAATTTGTGATCTTCTACTGTCCAAATGCTAAGTTTACATCTGGATGCCATTATACATGTTTATGCAGTGTTGGGAGCTAAACCCTAGGCCTCATGCATCCTAGACAAGCACTCTTAGAAACCAAGCTGAGCCATATCACCAGCCCACTGACATTTTTATAGATGGCCAGCTCTGTTGGGAGAAAATGCGTCCATGGCTTCAAAAGCCCACTCATGGCTAGTGTGAGGGGCAGATCTTGGCCTACTGTGTGCAGGGTGAGGGTGCAAAGCATTCAGGAACTTAGTTACACCACACCCATACTGGGTGTCCCACTTACTTTTTTGGAAACCCCTTTTAGCTGAGTGAGCGTTGTGCTCACAGCCTCACAACAATCTGGAGCCCAAGCGCTTACCCATCATGCCGCAACCAAGAGCTAGCCCGTAGCGCCAGAGTGCAGAGTGCAGGTCCAGGTAGCCCCGTTTGGGAGCCTCCGCAGGTACTTGGATCAGAGGTCTGGACAGGGCTGCAACAGCCAAGGAGGTCCAGAAGATGCCCTGACCAGCACAAAACAGTCCAAGGACGGCAAAGAAGCGGCCCCGTTCGTGCTCGAAAAGCAGCACATCCCGCGGGACCCCGTTTTGCAGAAAGCAGTGCACATTTTGGGACTGCAGCACAGACAACAGTTGGCCGACACGCCGCGGCAACAGAGACGCTGCCATAGCGGAGCACTTCCGTATCCGGGGCGGGACTTCCTATTACGTATGACGCACTTTCCCACCCCTCCTGCATTGAGGGAAACAAGCCAGTAATGGAACACAAACTACAATATCACTCTTTATCTTAAAAAGTAAAGGGAATCCTGGGGTTAAGTACACAGAGCACCTAAGTCCTTCGGGTAGTTTAGTGTCAGCTCTACAAAGTAAGCTTTGGCTTCCTGGCACCATGAGGCAAAATCTTCCAGAAGTCTTCTCTAAGTCTTCCAGAAGGTAGGTGAGAAGGATGAAGCAGCTCTTCCTCCTCAGTCACAGGGTGGCCTCAGGCTGGACAGGAGACGGCAGATGACAGCCAGACAATGTTATCCAAGGGCTATTTACAAGGGGATTTTTCTTGTGATCATTTCATAAACGCTATTTCTGGAATCTCTCCCTTGGCCTGCACAAAGATAAAATGTAAAGTAGAGCCAGGTGACCTCTCTCCCACCTTCCTTGCCCAGCTCCTGTGACCCCCCTGGCCATCCTGGCACTATGTTGACCAGGCTAACGTCAAACTCAGAGAGATCTGCCTACCTCTGCCTCCCAAATGCTAGATTAAAGGCAAGCATCACCACAACCAACCTTCATCTGACCCCATACTTTACCTTGAGAAGAGTGAAGGCCTGAGCAGATCTGGTGTAGTCCCAGTTATTGTCTTGAAGGCACCTGGAGTGTGATTAAAATAGAAAGCCACATTAGAACCAAAATGCAGTCAGTCACTCTGACCACTAAATGCCACTCCAGAATCCAACCCATGGGGAAAGTTATCAACGTTTTTCATTAAGTTTACACATTGTTGCACCACTTGTACAAATCAAACATTAAAACAGTCAAAATGTTCACCAAAAATGATCACTGTAGTTTTACACTGGTAGGGAAGGATCTACATGGTTTGAAAACTAAGTTCCATCTGGACAAGACAGTTCAGGCCTTTAATCCTATCACTCTGGAGAGGCTGAAGCAGGTGGGCATCTCTTTGAGCCTGAGGCAAACTTGGGCTACACTGACTTCCAAGCAGCCAAGGCACAAAGTGAGACCCTGTCTCAAAACAAAAGTTGCAGAAGCACATATCCCACATCGTGGAACAGGTATGCACCTGCAGCCCTAGCTCCCCCAGATGCTGAGGCTCACTGCAATCTAGGATAGGACTTGGTAAAGAGCTGAAGCTCAGTTTTGACAACTTAGTGAGACCCTGTCTCAAAATGAATGACAAAACAAAAAATCTAAAAAAACCAACCAACCGACCGACCAAACAAAAAAAACTTGACGACCAGGTCTAATGGCTCATGCCTTTAATCCCAGCACTTTGGAGGCAGAGGCAGGCAGATCTCTTTAATTTCAAAGCCAGGCTAGTGAGACCATGTTTCAAAACCACCACCTGAAAAGGGTTCAGTGTGTGTAGCGTATGTGGTGTCTAGGTTTAATTTGTAATTCTGCTTGGGTGAAGAGGGGGACAGAAAACTAATTCTTCATTCATGCTTTAAATTTGAAAAGGTAATCTAAGTAATTTCTTAGTAGAAATCTTTCTATTAAAGCACTATAATTCACTGTCAGGCCATCTGTTTCCCCTTGGTCCTATCCATGCTCAGCACTCACTTCTGAGACCACTCGAGGTTCATGCCAGACTGGGTAGAAAATGCTTGCAACATTTCCTGCTGTTCTGGGGAGAGCGTGGGTACTGGGCTGGAGGAAGGTGTGGGTGCAGACATGGCGAAGGCTCTTTGGATTTCTTCAGGGCTGGCATTCCGCACAAATAATTCATCATTTACAATACATAGCCTTGGGGACAAAAGACATCTTAAATAAATGGACAAATAACCTCATCTTTCTACATTGTCTCTGTTCTCAGATCTGGTTAATATCCACACACCCCTCCCATGTTACCTTTTATCATTTATTTTCAATTATAGACTAGGTATTTAGGAAGATTATCTTTCAAACACACTAGAATTATGTATTCACTTCCTAACTAATGTTGGGGACCGCACTAGTCCCACGTTGGGGTGGCCAAAAAATGTCTCGGCCTGAGCAAAATGTTGAGCCCCGGGCCGACCCATGTTTGGGCGGCCACTGTATCCCGGCCCAAGCTGCCGCTCCGGTCTTTAGGTCGGGGGTTCAGCAAGAGCGAGGGTGAAGGCAGATTCTACCTAATGTCTGAGATTCGTCTTTGATGATCCCTCTATAGTCTCCGATCTCAGTCTATATTCTCTGATCTCTGGTTCTGTATTCTATCGTCTCCCTAATGTCTTCTCTCTGCTATGTCTCCCTAATGTCTGAATCCTACTGTCTGCCTCTGCATTTTATATGTCTTACTTCTAAGCCACACCTCTAAGTTACACCTTTAATCATGCCCTTAGGTCTTGTCTCTAACTCTGATCTCTATACTTCTAAATCATACTCTTAAATTACACACCTTTAATCTCACACACCTTTAATCTCAAGGAATCTAAAACAAGATTATCGGAGTGTTCTCAGCTGTTGTAGGCTATTGTAATTTAAATCTTATGTCAGGGTATATGGCTCAAGATGGCTGCAAAGCTGATAGCCGCTTTCTGCTAAAAGTCTGCCCCCAACAGGTCCCCCTTTTTAAATTTTTTATTAAAAGGGAAAGCTGGGAAAACTTACGGAAACCGTGCCTGTCCTAGGTTGGAGCAAAGGACCCCAGCCTCCCTTTCCCGTCCTTGGATACTCAACAGCCATTGGTTGAGCTCCTGTCTTAGGATGGTGAGGCCTCCCTTCTTTTAGGGGCAAGGGTCTCGGTATGCTCTCTTACCCTTCACTGACTATCCGGCTTAGCGCGTCAGTTAAGGGATATACCTCATTAGTCTTGATGACAGGTTTTACAATCCCTTACTTCCAGCCTGTAATAATGGACCTGTGTGGGTTTCATTTGAATAGCATCTCATACAAAAGCCATCAGTTTGTTGAACCGCATGGACCCAAAAGACAAGAGACTTAACAACGCCTGAATAGTTAGTATGACAGCAACACTCTTTTTAAAGGGCAACATATAACTCCCTCTATCAGGAGTAAAAAGTGTAAGCCTCTTCTATTCTGTTTATAAATGTCTTATATCAGAATCTAAATCTATATAAATACAAAACTGATCATAGCTTTGATCTAAAGAAAACTAAGGAAATCCCTGTTCCTGCTCTAGTCAATCTCAAACCCAAAAAGCAACTATAGTAACTGTGGTAGCGGGTTTTCTCCTGGCTCTAAACAATCTAAATTCCCACTAAATCTAAAACGATCTAGTTCCCCACTAAATCATAAGTCAGGGAATCAAGAGTCCAATAGAGCCACCCTGGAGATATGGGTGGTGATGTCTTCTTCAGCACTGATTGTTGTCTTTGTTTAATCAGTCTCTCTGGCAGCCAACGTGCAGCATTTGCAGTGTGGGAATATATGCAAACAGAACCTCTTCCCCAGATAAGCACTGGATCTGACCCATTCCAGGTTCCAGTTAATGGGTCTTTCCAGAGGACTGTTGCAAAATTCTTTTTGGTATCAGGATGCCAGAATCTATCTGCAGCAGATTTTCCTTCAGAATCCAAATTTAAAAAATTTAAAATGAAGAGTGCATGATGAAGGATATTTCTGGGGGATCCCTTGGTAGGGTACCATTCCCCCTTTTTAATTTTTTCAAATTGACATTTAATGGTTTGATGTGCCCTTTCTACTATACCTTGGCCCTGTGGATTATATGGAATACCCGTTTTATGTAGTATTCCCAATCTTTCACAAAATTGGTGGAAACTGGAGCTTGTATAACCTGGGCCATTGTCAGTTTTTATCTGTTTAGGCACACCCAATACAGCAATTGTAGCAAGCATATGAGCAATCACATGCTTGCTTGCTTCTCCAGTTTGTAATGTTGCATAGATGAAACCACTGTATGTGTCTACACATACATGTATATATTTTTGCTTGCCAAGTTCATTATAATGAGTAACATCCATTTGCCAGATACTGTTTGGTATCAGTCCCTTTGGATTTACACCCAAATGAGGAACTGGTAAAAGTTTAACACATGATTGACATTGTTTGACAATTTGTCTAGCTTGTTCTCTGGTAATTTTAAACATACCTTTTAAAGTTTTAGAATTAAGGTGATGTAACTCATGAGCCTTTTTATGGCCTGTTCCAAGTTAGATTGCGAATCTGATAAAGTAACTGCAGCTATTCGAGTAACTAGTTCTGCCTTGGTATTTCCTTCAGAGAGAGGACCTGGTAGCCCTGGCTAACCTGGAACTCACTCTGTAGACCAGGCTGGCCTTGAACTCAGAAATCCACCAGCCTCTGCCTCCCGAGTGCTGGGATTAAAGGCGTGCGCCACCACCGCCTGGCAGATCCAAGTTAGATAATCTCTTCTTCACTTTTTACTAATCCTTTCCCTGGGGGAAAATCCAGGGTTTATCATTTGAGCTGTGATTATTTCATTAGGGCTGCACATAATCCAACTGGGATAACAAACCTCTGCCCCAGAGATTAATGGGAAGGCCTGAGATCCCATTTCTGGGGTTAATACTGTGTGGGTGGTAGAACTGGGGTCTAGTCCTGTGCTTCCTGGTGTTGCTCCACTAAGTTCTGAAAGGGATTGGTGTTCCCTGACTGACTGCTCCATAAGCCTGTTTTGGCTTGCGTCGGTTCGGGGCCTGGAGCTGGCCCCTGTTCCCGTTTCCCTGATTATGGGAAAGGGTTTTACCTTGTGTGTCTTGTTTAGACCTACAATCACTAGCCCAATGCCTTCCACGTTTGCAAATTGGGCAGAGCCCAGGCTGTTTTCTGGGCTGTCTCTGGCTTAACTCATTTTCTACTTTGCAATCTCTTGCAAAGTGTCCAGGCTTACCACATTTAAAACATGCCTTTCTGTCTTTACTTGCCAAAAAATCTCTTACTGATTTTCCTTGCATAGCAGCCGCCATAGCTAAGCCCTGTTGGTAAGAGGGACCTATGTCAGAACAAAGTCTGATGTACCCTGTAAGGTCTGTCTTTTTCCTATAATGTCTAATGGCCGCTTGGCAGGCAGGATTAGCATTTTCATATGCAAGTTGTTTCACATAATCTACACCTGCCTCTGCATTACCAAAAATCCTTCCTGCTGTTGTCATTAATCTATGAACAAAGTCAGAAAATCGCTCATCAGGCCCTTGCCTGACTGTTGTTAAAGATGCACCAGGGTCTCCCTTTACCGGAAGTTTACGCCAAGCCTTCATGGCTGCATTTTGAATTTGAGCAAATAAACCTGGGTCATATTGCATCTGGTTATCACTAGAAGCAAATTGCCCTTCTCCTACTAAGGCATCAAAGGACCAACCATTACCTGCCTGAATATTTCTCCTAGCTGTTTCTTTGCAATTCTCATGATACTCTGATTTCCAAATTAAATAGTCTCCACCAGTAAGAACTGCCCTCGCTAACGTATTCCAATCACCAGGAGTTAGCCACTCCTCTGCAGCAGACTCTAAAATTGCAAGAGTAATAAAAGGAGCAGTGGCAGCATATTGAGATACTGCATTTTTTAATTCCTTAATAATTTGAAAATTAAAACCTGTGTGATGTCTCCAAGCAACTCCTTGATTGTCTCTAGTCTCGGATACAGGGAAAGCCTCAGCCTTTCCCTCCTCTGGTTGATCTGTGGCTAATCTTAAGCTAGGTGATAGTTGTTACTCACTTCATAAATTTCTACTGCTTTTCTGCAAGTCTGAAAACTACCTGAGGAATACTTCTACCTTCCAACTATCATACTTTTATCCTGGGACTGAAGATAATACCCAAACTGTTAAGCTGAGTACTTACCCTGAATTGCTGGCAGGAACAGCAATGAACGTTCTTGTGAAAGCACGTAAAGCATCTCGACACTTCCCATCCACTGCAATGAGAATGCACAGCAATGGTTCCTTACTGTCCCTCAAGCTTGATCTTTATTTACAGTTATCACTCACATCATGGTATCTGATACAAAGAACCCTAATTTGGGGCCAGGTGAGGATAGTTATTTGGTCATAAGGGAACAGAGGTGGGATAAAGGGACAGATTAGGGAGGATAGTAACAGAAATTGCTGTGTGCTATAGGAAGTCAAAAAACTTAGAAAGTGTTAGCCTATGGCCTGGCAACGTGCCTGATGTCATTTTACTTCCTGAAATACCACTGTGCAAGAGTATTATGAAATCATTTAACAAAACAGAAAAAAGGTAGACAAGAGTCAAAGGCATTGCAACTTTCTCAGACCCACACGTCTTTAATCCCAGCACTTGGGAGGCAGAGGCAGGCGGATTTCTGAGTTCGAGGCCAGCCTGGTCTACAGAGTGAGTTCCAGGTCAGCCAAGGCTATACAGAGAAACCCTGTCTCGAAAAAACCAAAAAAAAAAAAAACAAAAAAACAACCCCCCCAAAAAAACAAAAAAAGACAAGGAGAGGCTAGCCATGACCACGTGGAGAGAGAGGAAGGCAGGGGAGGGGACAGAGAGGCAAGAGAGTAAGAGAGGGAGGGTAAGAGAGTAAGAGATTAAGAGCTCTGCTTGACTCTTACAACCTACAATGTTCTGGTCCCCAGGCTTTTGTCATACTGCATATATGACAGGTGGAAGAATTGTTTTTGAAATCCGCCTGCCTCTGCCTCCCAAGTGCTGGGATTAAAGGCGTGCGCCACCACTGCCCGGCTCAGGTGGAAGAATTTTAAGGCCCAACCAAAATGGACTGGGCAAAATAGGAAGGAGGTCAGAGAAGAAAAGGGATGAGAAGTTAGCTGGGAAACTAAAAATACTAAGAAAAGTTCAGAACTAAAAATTCTTACCTTCCTTGAAGACTCCATTGACAGAAAAACACAGCAATGTGCTCTGAAAGAGAAAAAGGACCAGATGCAATGTAGGTTCCCAAACAGAGCTTAAGCCATTTGTGGGCTTCTATTAAAAGAAAATATGTACTTACTGTTTGGGCACTTATATCTACCACAAAGGAGTTAACGTCATGTTGAGTTTTGGGTAACTCATTGAGGAAGGCAACGACATTAAGACGTGTATGTTTTAATAGCCGGAACCGCAGGGCTGAAAGCAGAAGGAAGAGAAACCAAGATTGGGGCACATCCACACTGGCTAGCTCTACTGAGTTTCCCATTTTGACTGCTCACACAATATACTCACTGGGATCTTTAAGCTTCTTCACATTTCTGCTGTCTTTGAAGTATTCACCTAAGTTGTATCTGGAAAATAAGAGGGGATGATGGTGGTGGTCAGAACAGTGGCCTGCATCTTCCAAAGAATCCCATGGTTCTGGATAGGTTCTGATATGTGACCCTTACCGGACAGGGTTCTGCGGGTTGGAAGGAATGCTGAGTGAGCAGCAGGCGCCATCATGGTAGGCATCCAGGAGACCCTGGCGGTCTCCAGAGTCATAAATCACATAGTACCTGTAAGGAAAGTTAAAGAAGCATCTGAGTTCTGTGTCTGCAACCAAGAGGACATAGCAGTAAGTATGCACAGGCCAGTCATTACCCCAGCACTAAGGGTTCTGGGGATACTCACTGCTGCAAGAAGTGCAGGACCAGACTCTTTAGGTTCTCTGTTCCAAAATAGCTTCCCTGAAATCAAACAAGACATTAGGACTACAGGACCAGTATGCTTCCCACTCACAGTTCTAATTTTAACCCCAATTCTGACCTTGCAGGGTGGTAACATTGTAGGGGCTTCAACATCAAAGGAAATTGGAGGGGGTAGCTCATGGCCATCCTGTAGGGAAAAGTGAATGTCACATGAGAAACAGAAGACTGGGTTTATGAGTATACAGAAAAGCTAAAAGGCACACAGATTGTGCAGGGATCCTATATATATAAACTTTGTCCACAGGCATTTCTAGGATGATGATTACCACTGGACACACCCCTATTGGTGGTCACAAAATAGAGGCAAGGCCTTGGTTGTCCTTGTTATTGAGAACAAAGTATTAAGACTTACCAGGCGTAATAACTTGGGAAATCGTTCGCGAATGGCGCTGTCAAGAACGGGACAGAAGTGAGTGACGCTTCAGAGCCATCATGCCTCCTGGGCTGCTCTAGGAGCAAATACACCAAAAACCCGAGGAACAGCCCATCCCATCCTGCTCATCGCCCACTCCTCCCAGGTTAAACTTGGGGACAAGAACCCCCATTCCCCTCCTCACCAGGGGCACCCCTTCTGAATTGCCTTGAAGGCTGGCTCTGTCATCTTGCTGCCTAATCCCCAGTGCCACAGGAGGACACTCTCAGCCCAAGCTTTAAGCCTAAGGCTGCCTTCCCCACCTTGCCCCCCTTACCTTCCACCTACTCACCTGTGCAGCCCCGGGAGGAGGGAATGGGGTGGGAGCCCAGGGGCTCCGCTGCCTCACCAGGTATCCACCAGTTCTGGCAGGTCTGGCCTTCGCCAAGACCAGAATACACCACAAGTATGGCACAGGATGTTGGGGCAAGGAGATGAACAAGACAGGGCTCAAGAAGAAAGGAAGAAAGAAAAGAGACCAAGGGAAAGGAGAAGAGAAATGGAGAAAGGTAGGGTAGAGACGAAAGAGAGATGGACAGACAAAGAGGAAGCAAAGCAACAGGGACAGATCTGAAGGCAGAGGTATTCAGAAAAGAATGGCAGAAAAACCTCCTCTGATACAGCCCTTTCCTTCAGCTGCCTCTTTCCTGTAGTCCCAAGGTAGAAATGGAGACTATATCCTATAATGATTTGCAGTTGCTGTTGGCCAGGTCTCTGTCTGCTCCCTGGGTCCCGGTCTGAGCTGGGCGTGGGAGGTAAAGCAGCCACGGGGCCAGGTGATTTCCCTCAGAAGACACGAGGGTTTAGGCCTCTGCCGAGTTGGGGGGGTGAGGGTCTGTGCCCCACCTCAGTTGGCCCCCAAGTTCTCTCCTGATGGCCCCTCTGCGACTGTGCCTGTCTTAGGTTGTTCCTTCCCCGAGGAATCTTACCCGTCTCTGGCTAACCAGCCATCCTCCGGGGGCCAAGCAGGGTGACGTGAGGTGTGCGAGTGAGAGAGGGGCCATGCCCCTGACAGGGTCATTTCTCCTTGGTAGCAGATGCCCCTGTGGCCTCCACGCCCAGCATTTGCCTTGGGATCCCCTCGCCTGCTGGCGGGGCCCTGGCATAGGTCACATCTTAGGGAACCCAGGTTTCTTCTCCAGGAAGGGCCCAGTTCACAGCACTGGGCAAGAGAGACCACTAGCGTGGTACCAGCTTCCAAGAGGCATCAACCTCAGCATAGACATGAAGAACCAGGCCACAGCCTTGGCTAAGTAGATCATGAAAAGAGAGTCCCTCTTGATACAATGGCAAGAGGGACCATCAAAGGACAAAGGAAGGAAGGCCCGTCTCAGTAAGAGAGGGCTTTTCTCAGCCTGAGTACACCAGGCTTTTGGCTGAAGACAAACACATAGGTAGGACATATATAAGACACCTCCACATCATAACAGAAAAGGGAGGTGCCCTTCCTGGAATAACAGGTAGGTAGATTCTAGAAAGGGCTGTGCTCAAGAAGGAAGGAGAAAGGCCAGAGAACCAGAGAACAGTAGATAGATGAGAAGAAAGGAGAAGAGATCTGGGACAAAGCTAGGAGACATATACAGGCAGAAAGGAGTACGTGATCCTCCTCCCAAAGGACAGGTGGTTCCAGCTCAGGGCTGCATGTTCTCCTGTAGACGGGCACTAGTCAGGGTGCATTAGCTCAGCCTCCCGGGGGGTGAATGTCCCCAGGAGGGGAGACAGAGGCTACAACTGACCTGATATAGGTGGACTGGTCTCTGAAGTTGTCACACATGGGGTTTCTGTCAAGCCACAGCTCTTCCAGCTTCAACCCTTTTATCTTGTCTAATTCCCGCTCAGACTTCAACTGTAAGGAGATGAAGGGAGGGTAAAAGGGAGGAAACAAACCAGCTGGATCCCCACACTTCCAAGTACTACCTAAGTTTTCTTTCTTGCTTCCCACCATGGCCAGCCAAACTCTTCTCGCCCTCCACCACCATAGAAATACATCCAGGAGTCACTGGATGGCTCACTGGGCAGAAGCTCTTTCCTCGTAAGCATCATAACCCAAGTTCCAGCCCAGGAACCCACAGTGGAAGGAAAGAACCAACTTCCAATATTGTCTGACCTCCACCCATTCATAATCAGTAAGAACAAAAGCACCACTTGGTATCAGTCTTACTTCATTTCCAGAGAGATTTAGGGTCTTTAGGTTTGGCGCCTTCTGTACAATGCTGGACATATCATCCAGCTTGTATAGCCTGTTGTTGCTCAAGTTCAAAGACAATAGCTGTGAACAGGACAAAGTTTAGATGTGTTACCATGAGGCAAATCTGTCCCTCATCCTATTCTACCCATCTCACTCTGCTTTGTAGTGCAAAAAAAAAGAAGCTTCACCTCAGGAATGTTCTCTTCAATGATCTTCAGGGTGGCTGCCATACAGCTTCTGCGGTTTAGAACAACATCGATGTTCTGAGCCACCAAATCTTTAGCAAGCGGAAAGAAAAGAAAGTCTGAGAGGGCTTGCCCATACCAGTGTTATAAAGATCAGTTGTTCCTCCTCTCCATTTAGTCAGGAGCATTGCTGTCAGCCATACCTGGGTCTGAGCGGAGGCCCTTGAGGTCAAGTGCTTGCTGGGAGCCATCGTATCGTTTGCTCATGATCAGCTAGAGGAAGGAAGACAAAGGGTTTAGTGGTCACTAATGAAGATTTAAAGTCTGATGGACCATGTCACTTGAGCCAGCCTTACCTTGAGCTGCTCTATTTGTTCAGGCTTCAGTTGATTCTGTACAGTGAAGGGTGGAGCAGAAGAGTTGATGATGATAGATATCTGAAGAGAAGACAGAAAGGCAGGAGTTTACTTGAGAAAAGCCTAATCACCAGCACTAAGACTTAGTCCCTTTTAGTGAATTAGTGCCAACTGTGTCATGCCAGGCCCTTTGTTCACATACCCTTCTGTTTTCTCTATCCTGAATCTTATGGTTGACAGCCTTTAATGCAGAAGCAGTACTGGCATCTTCCACAAAAAACTGGGCCCGTGTACTTTCATAGTGAAACTGGAAGAAGCAAAACAAAGAACATTAGATTTAGAGTCCATAGGCCCTACCATAGGCTTCCAAGTCTGACTTTGCCTTACCTCAATGGGGTTAAAGGGGACACTGCACTTGCTCTGAATCATGCTCAGAAGCCACATTTTGTCATACTTTCTGCCATAAGGAATCTGGAAGTGAGAGAGAAGAGTACACATGTAACCAAAGCAGCATATTTCAGTTCTCCTTTTGTATTTTCTGCCAAGACTGAAAATATTTCTAGTGCTTTATCAGAAAGCATGCTTAACATGGCATGGATGAGGCTGAGTGATAGAAGGCACTTAGCATGCATGAGATTTCAGAGATAGGAAGCATGTTTACATGCGTGAGGCTGGAAGAGCCCTTCTATCCTAAAATAGCTTTCTTTCTTCCTAAAGAAAGGAACAGATGTATGGTTTCCACTTGATATACAAAGATTCCTTAAACTCCTTTCTACATACTTATTACTCCTGGAAAGATAGCTCAGATTACATGGCCACATATCAAATGTATTAATTCTAAAAGTCCTAAGATATTATGTGTGCCTTACATGTTCCCTAGAGACTCCATAGTCTCCTAGAATCACTCTTAGCTTAAGTGTTACTCTATATCCTGACCACACTTATCAGATTCCCCTTCCACGTGTCATCTTGCCTATCCTCCTTAACTCTGTTCTAAGATATTCATTTGAGGAAAGAATGGATTAGTATGATAATGGATTAGTATGATACTTCACTGTTGAGTAAATGTTAGAGAAAGTGGATTTGAAGGGTAAAGGTGGGTGTCAAAACACTTCCACTGAGTCCGGTCCTGTTTCCTGAGTCACCTACTCTTCCAAGTACTCACTGTAATCTTGAACCAGTTCTTGGTGGTCCCATCTTGACTGGTGCCAGCACCTCCTCTTTCTGGAGGAGCTCTGTCTCTCCGTACAGTAATATGAATTCGATCTCGATCATGCCAAGCATCTCTCCGACGGTTAGGCCGGTTGGTATAGGGGTTGCTGTTGGGAAACAGAATTAAATTTCCATAAACACTAGGGAAGATTAATCTGTCCTGCTAGTGAAATTACAGCTACTAAATTGGTTCTGTCAAGCATCACTTTACAGGGTGAGATGCGACCTGACAAAGATAATAAGTAACAGGGCTACATAATTCAGTGGGTCACTGTTCAAAGCTGACCAATTAGTCACTTACTATCTTACTCGGGGGCTATCCTGGGGATCATTCATTGCCACATCTCCATCATCTTCCTCAAACCGGGAAGACCGTATACCAGAACCACCTCTTCCAGACCTACGATTCCCCTCACCACACTTCCATCGGAAAGGCCCCCGGCCTTTCTTTCTTCTTTGAGGAAAACTAACACGGTCATCATGCTCTGGAGTTGAAAACAGACACAGAAATTAGTAAATGCATGAGTAGTCTTAGTTACCTTAGTGTGACCACCAGTTTCTTGTACTCTGTACTCTTGGAAAAAATGAGTATTAACAACAAAGGCTTCCTCCATAGAGATGCCTATGCTGTAGCCAGAGAAAAGAACATTCAACATCATGAACAAGTTTTTGGAAAACTATATGGATATTGGAAAATAAAAGGGTCAAGAATGTAACTCAGGTAGCTGGAGAAATGACTTACCACACCACCACCACAGGATTTCTCTGTGTAGCTCTGGCTATCCTAGACCTAACTGTAGACCAGGTTGCCCTCTAACTCAGAAATCCACTTGTTTCTGCCTCTCTGGATGCTGGGATTAAAGGCATGAGCCACCAACCCCTTGCAAGGTGACTTTTTTCTTTTAAAGATTTATGTATGTATGTATGTATGTATGTATGCATGCATGCATGTATATGAGTTGCTCTGAGGACATTGGATTCTGTTACAGATGGTTGTGAGCCACCATGTGGTTGCTGGGAATTGAACTCAGGACCTCTGGAAGAGCAGTCAGTGCTCTTATCCGCTGAGCCATCTCTCCAGCCCTTTTCTTTTTATTTATTCTTTTCTTACACAATACATCCTGACTGAAGCCTTTCCTCCCTCCACTTCTCTCAGTCTCCCCTCTCCCAACTCCCTTCTTCCCTCAGATCCAATGTTTCTGTTTCCCTTCAGAAAGGAGCAGGTATCTCAGTGTTATCAACTGAACATGGCGTAACAAGATGTACCTCTCATACCAAGGCTGGACAAGGTAACCCAGAAGGAGGTAACCTTAGGAGCTTCCTAACAGCAGGCAAAAGAGTCACACACCCCCACTCCAATTAGGAGTCCTACAAAAACTCTGAGCTAAACACTACAGCACAGAGGCAGAGGATCTAGTACAGATCCATGTAGGTTCTGTGATTGCCACTTCAGTCTCTGTGAGCCTTTAGGAGCCTGCTTAGTTGATTTTTTGGGCTGAATTCTCATGGTGTCCTTAACCCTTCTGACTCCTACAATTCTTCCTCTCTTCCTCCTATAATTCTTCCACTGTTCCTCAGGGTTCCCCGAGCTCCACCTTGGATGTGGGTCTCCACATCTGCTCCCACCAGCTTCCAGGAAGCCTGTATTAGGCTAGGCAAAGTGTTTTTAAGAAAATTAGCTGCTCTTCTAGAGGACCATCTTTGATTCCTAGCACCCACTATAATGCATAATTACTGTCTGTAATTTCATTCCAGAGGCCTCAACAGGTACCCCAGGCACTTACATGGTGCACAGACATACAAGCAGGCCAAACATTTATATACATAAAAGAAAAATCATAGTTCAGTAGTAGAATGCTTGCCTAGCATAGTCAATGACCTGGCCTTTTTTTCTTTAAGATTTATTTATTTTTTTATTCATTTATTTTAATGTATATGAGTACATCATTGCTCTCTTCAGACACATCAGAAGAAGGTATCAGATCCCATTACAGATGGTTGTGAGCTACCATATGGTTGCTGGGAATTGAACTCAGGACCTCTGGAAGAACAGTTGGTGCTCTTAACTGCTGAGCCATCTCTCCAGCCTGGTTTTCATCCCCACTATCTCCTCAAAATAAACAAGCAACAAAAAGAGCATTTTTCATTTTAGTGTAGTAATCTGTGGCTTTAATACCAGAAGTTGGAAGATAGCAAGAGAATCAGGATTTAAAGGTCATTTATAGCTATACTTTGAATTTAAGATCAACCCGGGATACATGAGATCTTGTCTTAAAAAGTTTAAAAGGCAGAAAAGGAGAGTCTCCCCATTAGTTCATATGAGCAACCTAACCCAGTAGGTTAGAGGCTGGAGAGATAGCTCAATGATTAGAGTACTTGCTGCCCTTCTAGAGGACCCAGAATTGACTCCCAGAACCCACAGTAGCTCACAGCTGTGTGCTATAGTATAGGTGCTGGAATCAAAGCTGGTATTCTGGAAAGTGTTCTTAAGCAATGAGTCTCCATGAATACATTCTTGACCTTTTTATTTTTCAACATTCCTAGGTTTCCTAATAACTTGTTCCTGATGTTGATGCCCTATAAAGAGATCTTTCCTTTGGCCAGGGCTCTGGTGTCTGTATGGAAGTAGCCTTGTAGTTAATTCCATGGAATCCAATGACTTCTTCTGGCCTCTGCAGGCACCAGACATACACACGATACACAAATATATATATATATATATATATATATATATATATATATATATATATATATATATATATATATGCGCAAAATATTCAAGACACAGAAAAAAAATACCCCCCCCCAAAAAAAAGAGTAGTGCTGGAGAGATGGCCCAACAGTTTAGAGCACCCAGTTTAGGTCCTGAGTTCAATTCCCAGCACCAATAGTGTGGTTCATAACTATCTATAAAGAAATCTGATGCCCCCTTCTGGTATGCAGGTATACATGCAGCAGAGCACTAACACAGTAAATAAGTTAATTAACTAAATAAACAAAATAAGTAAAATTTTAAAAAAGTAATAAAAGGTGAATACAATCACAATACATAGTGTATATGTATAAAATTGCCAAAAAAACTTAGAATTTAAAGAAAAAAAAAAAGCAAAAAGAAAAACAAAAACACCCAGAAACCAGTTCCTACAGAGAAAAATAAAATGTGGAAGTATAAGCAACCCCAAAATCTAACCAGACCCCTGAAAACCACCTGAAATCTGCCACTTGTAGTTTCTTTTGCTTGTATGTACAACTGATGGGCACAGAGCTAGATGTTGTGGCCAACACCTATAATCCTGGCAAATGGTAAGTGGAGGCTTCAATTACACAAGAGTTCAAAGCCATTCTGGACTACATGAGATTCTATCTTGAAAAATAAAAAATTCTTACAAATATGATGTATTTAAAGTCTTCTAAAAACAACTACCATCTCCTGCACTCTGAATTTGGGAAATCCTAGTTTCTTTGAGCAAAAATAGCCTGTATCTTATGGCACTTTTAGATTCAGGGTCTGGTACAGGTTCCACATTACGGTCCTGGAATGTTCTTCAACATAACCAGTGTTTGAAGAAGGATTCCAAGTTCCAGATCAGCTAAGACCCTGTCTTAAAAAGGGAAAGCAGCCAAACATAGTGGCCTTTAACCCGACAGTGGCAGGCAGAAAACTTCTGAATTTTGAAAGCCAGCCTGGTCTACTCCACAGAGATTTAGAAGAGTCAGAACTACACATTGAGACACTGTTTCAATAAATAAATAAATAAATAAATAAAGCCAAGTATAGTAGTACACTGTTTAAGGAACTACACAGAGTTCAAGGCCAGACTGGGATTGAGACCCTATTTCTCTTAGTGTGTGGTCTGCATATATGTAGATAAAACAAATAAAAGGAGGGCTAAGGATACAGCTCAGTTGATAAAGTGCTTGCTTATTCTACACACACACACACACACACACACACACACACACACCACCCAGACTGAGTCTGAGGCAGAATTTGAAACTTCAAGTCAGTCTGGGCACTTTGGTGGACCATCTCAAAACAATAACAAGGGATTGGAATATAGCTCTATGGGAGAACAGAAGGCCTGGCACACTATGTGTGTAGTGGAGGATGACCTCTGATCTTCTTACCTTAAACAGTGTACTACTACACTTGGTTCTATTTATTTAGCTTTTTCCAGGCCTTGAGTTCAACCCCAGGTCAAAAAAAAAAAAAAAAAAAAAAAAAAGTAAAACCTAAAAGTCAGTGAGGCAGGCATAGTGGCACATGCCTGCCTGCAATACTGAACTTTCGTAGCTGACGTAGGAAGACTGACTGCCGCCAGCCTGGGATACTAAGGCTGACCCTATAAGAGAGAATTAGCCTTCCCTAGAGATGAACTCCCTAAATGGTTATCCAATCCCAAACGGTAAGCTTTACAAACAAATACATACAGGTAACACTAAATGGACTCCGCAGGTTGCACGAATTTGGGGAGAGGAGTGACATGGGAGTGGCTGGAGGAAGATCAAGTAATTATATTTGAATTGAAATAAAAGTTCATTGGGTAGAGAAAACTTGCCCACCATTTTTCAGGCCTGGATAAATCATCAGTACCACACAAACACAAAAAAGGTTCATAACTTTCAAAGAAATCTACCTAATATCTAGCATCCTCTAAACAAATGATCCTCACCAAATGACCCTAATAAAAAGGATTACATTAAGAGACAGTGCAACTACGGTTCACTGAAAAATCCCCACTCCAGTCACTGTGTTCCAGGCACTTGATAGAAATGATCTCATACACACACACACACATACACTTGGAAGACAGGTACCCACATGAAAGAGGTGGAAAAGAAGGCCTGAAAGTTTAACTCACTCGGGGTTAGCACAGCCAACTCCAGGTTCAAACCTCAGCTGTCATACCGTCCTATCCACCACAATGAATTAACAAGTCAGGGTAGGTGTTCGAACTAGAAAACTGGTAAACAATCAGCAGCAAGCCGAAGGAACAGACTGATCGTATTTAAAAAAAAAAAAATAGGGCACCAGGGTAGACCACGACCAAGTGACTACTGACTCACATTTAAAGGAAGAGTCGAGCCGCCAAACTGAACTGACAGGCATCAACCACCCTCAAAGTTGAAAGGAATCTTGTCACCCCACCCCTGAGCCACAGGTCCTCCAACGCCAGAATCCGGGCGACTCTGGAGCCCCCGGGTCCCGCGGCGCCCCGAGCCCCTTGCCCGCGCGGCCACCGCTACCTACGGACGTGGGGTTCCTCGCGGCCTCCCGCCCCCGGGCTGAGGCCTAGGCCAGGGCCGCCCACCCCGACCCACCGCGTCGTCTCCCGGCCCGAGGCCCAGCACTAACCGTTGTACGACTTCCCTTCGTCCGCCATGGCACAGGCAGGTACAGGGGCGGGCTCAGGCGCAGAACCTGACGCCACCAAACGCCCAGACGCCTTGGCGCTCAGGACAGAAGCGCTCCTACGACCGGCGCCACCGCATTTATCCGGCGAAGCACGTCGCGCGCCGCCGACGTCCCCAGGATGTGGGCGGTGCCGCGGGGCGGGAACGCGCTCTCCGAGCCTGCGCAGAAACAGGGCGGCCGCTCGGAGGCGTGGCCAGGCCCTCCGAGGCCCGCCCACGGCCGGAGCTTCGGGCGCGATGGCTTGTAGGCCGGCCCCGCCTTCCTACTTTTCCGCTGGCTCGGCGGCACCCGGGTTCGCGCCGGAGCTGAGAGATCTGCTTTAGCACTGAACTCAGAGGAGCAGGGACGAGGGCTACACAGAAGAATGGAGACCTGGCCTCTGAACGGGAGTAACGTCTCACAGTCCCCGCCGGTGGGATCCCGGTAGCGTGTAAGTCACAGCTCAGTTCCTTGCCAGCCGCTGGCCTAAGCCCTCCCAGCTTTTCTCGCCTCTACGACGGATTATGACGAAACAGAAAATTGGAATGTAAGCCCCACTGGAGCAGGAACCTTAATGCGCAACTTTTCTTCCTCCAGCACGCCTGGCACAATATCATGCCCAATGTGAAACCGAAGTGTGAATTAAGCGAAATCCTGTCCTGTTTCCTTGTAGGTCTTCTACAAATTGCCTAAACAAAAAAGCCGGATGTAGTGGCACGGGTCTTTAAACCCAGCATTTGGCAGGCAGAGGCAAGCGGATCTTTGAATTTGAGGCCAGTCTGAGCTCTAAAGAATTTTTGTTTTTCGAGACAGGGTTTCTGTGTAGTCCTGCCTGTCCTGGAACTCACTCTGTAGACCAGGCTGGCCTCGAACTCAGAAATCCGCCTGCCTCTGCCTCTGCCTCCCAAGTGCTGGGATTAAAGGCGTGCGCCACCACCGCCCGGCTCTAAAGAAATTTCTAGGACAGCCAGAGCTATGTAGAAACCTTGTCTGTCCCTCCAACTTCCAGTTTTAGTCTCATTCAGTACTTTGTCTACATAGCGAGTACATAGGTAACGAAGGCTACATAGTGAGATCATCTCAAAACAAAATCAGAGATCTTAGTGAGCCTTGACTTCACTTAAAGCCCTAGTCGTCATGCTGAAGCCTAATTGGTAGACTCAGGTAAAGTTGCTAGCAGTGATGGTTTTTTTGAGACAGGATTTCTGTATAACTCTGCCCTGAAACTTGTAGACCAAGTTGGCCTCAAACTCGAGATCCACCTGCTTCTAACTCCGTAAGTGCTGATTGGAACTTTTAAATGGCAAACCCAAGAGCTTTTCTAGGTGTGGCTAGGACTCTTATAGCCTCAGATTCCTTGGATGCAGATGCTGCTGTGGTAGGGGAAGCAGATTGGGCACTGGTAGGTATGGAGCATGACTTTAGTACTGATCAGGAAGGACAAAACTCATTAACTTCCCTTGAGGGTCTGTGTTAGGTGGATCACCTCCATTTTGCAGTGGTTTTGCTGAGGATCTCAGAAGGTATCAAAAAGCTGGGTACAAATTGGAGCTAGGCAAAATTCTCTTCTCCCACCAGCAGAGCTCTTGCTTCACTCAGGTCAAAAATCAGGACCAAGTGATTTGAAAATAGAGACAAAACAGGCTCAAACTGTGTTTGGGACAGTCCTGAAAGTTGCCATCCAATTATGAACCCATTTGGCTCCAGTTCAAAGGAAGATTCTAATGAAGTACTGTTATACTCGGCTACTCCCTTCTAGGAGGGAGTTGTGGGTACAGAGCTCCAAAGTTGCCCTGTCTATCAGTGGGGGCCCATCAGGGCCACCAACTTACCCTTTTTGGTTCTGCTATTAAGCAATGGTCTGCTTGCTGCTGAAGCCCATGACAATCCCACCCAGAAATGACAACATCACTAGTGAGGCTGACAGTCTTGCTGTAATTGGGAGGAACAGGCTGCAGCATGTTTGGCAGATTGAGAGTCACCAGTAGCCAAGGTCAGGTTTGTGCAGGCAACTGTAGGGCTCAGAGCCCCCTCACCTCACATGGTGAGGAGAAGGCGGCAGTTAAGTTCTAGCTGACCCAGATGATAAAGTTGGTCCCTGGAATAGTTTTACTTCCTTGCCTCACTCTCAAGAAGGCAAGGAAGGGCATTATCTTCTCTTGCTGCCAGTTACCTTAGGGGGAGGCTGGTATGGGATTATAAAAATCTCATGGTAGAGACAACTTCCCCCACTGGCCCTTAGTTGGCTTCTGTTCCCAGCCACTTCACAGCAGAGTCCAAATCCAGAACCAGTGTGTTTCATAGGCCTGAGGGTAGGACAGAGTGGCCAGAGACAAGGGTGGGAAATCAGGGACACTGGCCATTCTTAGCAGTTCCAAGGAAATGGCCTTTCTCCCAATCACCTTGCACAGGCTCAGTGGCAATAGTGGCCACCTGTCCTCCCAGTAGGGTCCCAAGCCCTCCATGGAGTGGCTCAGAATGAGGGAGGAGGGTTCAGGCAAGGAAGACCACAAAGATGATGAAGAAGACAATGAGGATGAGGAAGATTTTGACCATGAGCCACCGATTGGAGGTGACTGACTGGAAGTACTTGAGGATCTCTGAATGGGCGGCCTCAACATCCAGCTGGGCTCCATGCACATTCTCATCAATCCTGGAAATAGGAGATAAAACAAAAGGACACTAGGTTATAAAGAGGTCAAAGACATCCATTTATTGATATGGAGAGGTGATCACAATATGTGGAAGTAAAGTGTTTTATACTATGTGAACTCTTGTGTATGTACATACATCCTTACATATATATATACACACACACACACACACACACACACACACGAATACACATACATAAGTTTTTTGACAGTAGTAGACCATGCCTGACTCTAGCTTTAAAACTGTCTGCCAGTTACTAGCTTTTTTGTTTTGTTTTGTTTTGTTTTTCGAGACAGGGTTTCTCTGTGTAGCCCTGGCTGTCCTGGAACTCACTCTGTAGACCAGGCTGGCCTCGAACTCAGAAATCCGACTGCCTCTGCCTCCCAAGTGCTGGGATTAAAGGCGTGTGCCACCACGGCCCGGCCAGTTATTAGCTTATGATTAAACTATTTAACCAGTCTTATTTTCCACATCTGAAAAATAAGATAATTGATATAAACCTTTCATAAGGTTTCAATTTTCAGTGAATTAAATGAATCCCCAATTATATGAGCACCCAAAATGCTATAAGTTTTACTCATTAACATTTCCTGATTTTTTTTTCCCTTAGTGTGGGGAGCCGACAGAAGGTGGCTATCATCCTTGCAGCCATCTTGAGCCATATACCCTGACAAGAGATTTGATTACATTAACCTACAACAGCTGAGCACACTCTGATACCATCTTGTTTTAGATACCCAGGATCTTCCCTTGGGTATGTGAGACTTAAAGCTGTGATTTAGAGACTTAAGGGCATGACTTAGAGATCAGATTTAGAAACAAGGCCTAAGGGCGTGACTTAAAGGCGTGACCTAAAGGCAAGGCTTAGAAGTGAGACATATAAAAGGCTAGAGGCTGACAGAAGAGTTGAGTACAACTTGGAGTAGGAATTAGGCATTGAGGAAGAAGAATTATTAGGCATTAGGCACTTAGCACTTGGGGGAAAGAACTTGGAACTTGGAGGCACTAGGAACTAGGGACTAGGAACTTGGGACTTGGAGAGAAGAAGAGAGACTGAAGAATAAACGGGATTGAATCACACTCTGTCTGGTCTCCATTCCTTGGGTCCATCCTCACTCTCTCTTGCTGAACCCCGACCCGCAGACTGGAGCAGCTTGGGGCAGTGCAGGCTCTAACAATTTAGCCCCCAAGGCTTTTGGCAGTGCAGGTTCTAACACTGACAAGAGTGGCCCGTGACATTTTGGCCCCCAACCGTGGGGCAGCTCGGGCCGAGACACCTTAGTAATGAACATGTATTACGATATGATAATTGGGGGAAGTTCAAATAATTACAGTCAGAAAATTATGGCTGGTTGATGAGAATCTCTTAATATAGACAGGCACTCAAAGGATAATACAACCCTTATATCCAGAGAACATTCTCTTGGGGGAACAACTCCTCACTGAGGTAAACAAAACCTTCTCCAGCCAATCTCAAATGCAACCCTACAACTCAAGTACTGTAGCTGGTAGGTAGCTCAGTAGGGAAGTGCTTGCCTGGCAGCCAAGAGGACCTGAGTTTGGATCCCAGCACCTGCAGAGCAAGCTGGCCACAGTCTTAACTGCCCAGAACCAGAACACAGTAGGCAAATGTACAAAGTAGAAAAGAGCTGGGGTTTGCTGGTTGAGAAACAAACAAACAAACAACAACAAAAAAACACCCAAGTTTTAGGCTAAGGAGGAGACCCTACCTCAAAGAGAATAAAGTAGTCAGATGTGGTGGCATACGCCTTTAATCCTAGCCCTTGGGAGGCAGAGGCAGGCTAATCTGATTTTGAGGCCAGTCTGTTCTACAGAGTGAGTTCCAGGGCTACACAGAAACTCTTATCTCAAAAAATTTTTTTAAAAAGGCAAAAAAAATACAGTAATAAGAGGACATCTGATCTCTCCTCTGGTCTACACATACTCAAACACAACACACACACATGCCTTGAAAGAATTTAAAACCCAAATACAATCCTATGTCATAAGACAATTCAGACACTGTGGCCTACATATAAAGCATGACAATCTACTAGGATTGTACTGCCCACTGGCATGAAAATTAGTTGAGCTCACATAATATACTCTGTAAATGGTAAAGTCATCTAATGCCAAATTTAAGACACAGCCCTATCTGTAAGTAATGCCTGTTGAGACTTTTGCAAATGGAAATCTGTGACAAAGAGCCCTCTAGGAACTGAGTATGGCCTATGTGGGGCCGTGGCAATCTGGCTAGAAATGGAGAGGAAGAGCTGGACAAAGGGCTGCAAGGTTAAGGTCCCATGAAGACAAACATGAGAATTGAGTTCATCTAAGCATCTTAAACTCAGAAGCCTGAATTGTGGTCCTTATTTTTTTACGTTGGAGAGGCCCAAGTATCAGGTTCATAGCTTTTGGCCATAATTACTTTGTTTGGTTTTTTGAGAGAGGTTCTGTGTAGCTCTGGGTCTTAGAACTTATTACCTAGACCAGGCTGGTCTCAAACTAAGAGGTCTACCTTTGAGTGCCTGGGATTAAAGTCATATGCCACTGTGCCCAGCCCTTCATTAATGTGAGGACATTTGGTTTTGTTTAAAGAATGTATTTATTTAACGTATATGAGTACACTATCATTGTCTTCAGACACACCAGAAGAGGGCATTGGATCCCATTATAGGTGGTTGTGAGCCACCATGTGGTTGTTGGGAATTGAACCCAGGACCTCTGGAAGAGCAGTCAGTGCTCTTAACAACCTAGCCATCTCTCCAGCCCTGTGAGTACATTTGTTATCTCCCAATGAATAAAGCTTATTATGGCAATTATAAATAGTTTTGCTTAACAAAAATAAACCTTATAAATGTAACCTGGTATATAAAGGATTATAGAGGAGCTGGGGAAGATGGCATAGCGGGTAGAGTACTTGTCTAAGGGTCTGACTTAGATGCCTGGGATCCACATGGAGGAGAGAAACAATGCCACAGCTGCTGTGCTACTTGCACACCTAAACATACCTGCAGGCAACACAAATTCTGCTGAGTTGGTTTTACTTTTTATTTTTCTGAGACAAGGTCCTACTGTGTAGCCCTGGCTGACCTGGACCTCACTATGCCTGGCTGGCTTGGAACATATAATCAGTCTTCAAATTCTGAGATTAAAGGTGTGTGCCACCATGCCTGCTTGGAAAAAAATTTCCTTTTTCAGTTAAAAAAGCTAGAGAAATGGCTCAGTGGTTTAAGAGCACTGGCTGTATTTCCAGAGACCCTGAGTTCAATTTCCAGCTACCACATGTGGCTCACAACCATCTGTAATGGGATCTGATGCCCTCTTCTGGTGTGTCTGAAGATAGTGATAGTGTACTCACATATATAAAATAAATGAATCTTTAAAAAAAAAAAAAAAAAAAAAAGTGTCACAAATAAGTCCAGTCAGGGATGGTAGTGCAGAGCTTTTAATCTTAGCATTTGGGATGGAGGAGTCAGTCAGTCAGAGTTCCATGCCAGGACAACAAAACAGACTGGAAAAGCCTTCATAATCAAGTATATGTAATTTATGTCTATATAGAGCTTTAAATTTTTTCTTTTACACTTATTTTATGTGTCTGTCTGAATGTATATGAGTATGCATGTGTCATGGCCCTCATGTGGAGGTCAAAGAACATGATGTGGGAATTGGTTCTCCTTTACCATGTGGGTTCCAGGATCAAACTCAGGCTGTCAGGCTTTATGGCAAGCAACCTTATCTGCTGAGCTTTGCCTTGAGTTTTTCACTCAAGAGGGAAAAAGCTAAAAACAATGACTGCATGTATAACTTAGTGGTAGAACACTGTCCAGCATGTACAGTGTCCTGGGATTGATGCTGGGGAAGACACCTGTCCTCCCTGATGTAAAGGCAATCTGACAGTAAGGGCTTCCTAATGAGATACAAATCACTCAGCATCTTCTTTCAAGTTATTCCATACAAAGTAATATAAGCAGAGCCACTGAAACCTGTATTTGGTTTTCCAAATAATATTGGAGAACCAAGCTTTTCTGTTTTGAAAGAATAGTAACAAGGCCAGCAAACAACTTCAAGCTATAGGACACTCAAGAAATGCAACCTTTTCTCTTGACGAGGCAGGACAGTCAGGAAATAAAAAGGGCATCAATCAGGAAACTCTCCCGTACCCCATACCAATATGACACCTCAGGAGGTTTTTGTTTTGTTGGGGTTTTTTTTTTGTTGTTGTTGTTGTTTTGAGACAGGGTTTCTCTGTGTAGCCCTGGCTGTCCTGGAACTCACTCTGTAGACCACACTGGCCTTAAACTCAGAAATCCGCCTGCCTCTGCCTCCCAAGTGCTTGGATTAACGTCATGCACCACTGCCTGGTTGGAGTTTTCAACACAATGATCACAACTTCATCAAGAACTGTAATCCCCGTTCTCAGGTTCACTGTCTTTCTGCTTAGTAAACTCAACTTTGTTTCCCTCTGCCTTGTCCTCTTTCCTGAGTGAAGCACCCATATCCCTCAGACTCTGCACACTTCTCAGGCTGCTCCAGCACTAACACTGACATTTTCTGCTGCTGACATTATAAGTCAACTTTTTAAAAAGGTGTGTGGATTTGAGGAACATAACATGCTCAATTTTTGATTCTCTCCATTCCTCCCTCCCACCCCACCCCCCTTTTTCCCTTATAGCACTAGAACCAGATATAGGGCCTTGCTTTATCACTGAGCTATTTTTAAGCTCTTTTTCTTACATATGTATGGGTGTTTTGCCTGCGTTTATGTGTGCCACATGTCTCCCTGGTACCTGCAGAGGCCAAAAGAGGGTGCTAGGTCCCTGGAACTGGTGTCACAAGGGTTGTAAGATGCCATGTGGATATTCAGAATCAAACCCAGATCCTCTAGAAGAACAGCCAGTGCTCTTAAGGACAATGCCATCTCTCTGGCCATAATCTTTTAATTCTACCAGAGATAATCTTATGAAGTTGTCCAGACAGGCTGGCATCACACTAACAGTCCTCCCAACCTCAGGCTCCAGAATTCCAGGATTATAAATACAAGCAACAAACCATGACTTTCCTTGCTTTATTCTGAAACAAAACTGGATAAGGTTGTCTAATCTTTTTGCTTTCCCTTTTTTTCCCCTGTGGTATTAAGAATGGAATCCATAGCTGGGCGGTGGTGGCGCAAGCCTTTAATCCCAGCACTTGGGAGGCAGAGGCAGGCGGATTTCTGAGTTCGAGGCCAGCCTGGTCTACAGAGTGAGTTCCAGGACAGCCAGGGCTACACAGAGAAACCCTGTCTCGAAAAACCAAAAAAAAGACATGAGAGCCTAACAACAGAATGAATACTGAAAACATGTTTGTTTGTTTGTTTTGAAACAAGATTTTATCAGTAGACCTGAATAGTCTGGACCTTCCTATATAAACCAGGCTGGCATCAAATTCAAGACATCTCAAGAGTATTGGAAAGATAGCTTAGCAAGTAAGAACACTTGCTACTTTTGCAGAGGACCTCTGTTCAATTCCTAGTACCCACATGGTATTTCACAATAATCTGTTAACTCTAGTTCCCAGGAATCTGAGCCCTTCTCTTGACTTCTGTGGATACCAGGCACAAACACTGTTCCACATACACAAATGCAGATAACACACACACACACACACACACACACACACACACACACACACACACACACTCAAATCTAAAAACACCAAACTAGATCAACAAAAACCCTTCAGATCTGCCTGCCTCTACTTCTGGAGTACTAGGATTAACAGCATATGCCACAATACCCAGTTCTTATGTAATTTTTAATTTTTTAAAATTACACTTATTTAAAATTTTTTTTTTTAATATGTGCTTTGCCTGTGTGCATGTTTGGATATCACTTGCCATGCCTGATGCTTGCCAAGTTCCCCTGGAACCAGGGTTAAAAATGGTTGTGGACTTGGGAGAGATGGTTCAGTAGTTAAGAGCACTCACTTAAAAAGTCCTCAGTTTAATTCCCAGCATCCACATAGCAGTTCACAGTAGTTTGATGCAATTGTCTTGGTATGCAGATGGACATGCAGACAGAAGACCCATAATATATAAAATAAAATTTAAAAAGTAAAAATAAATAAAATTAAAATGGTTGTGAAACACTATGAATGGAACCCAGGTCCTTTGGAAATGGATCAAGTGCTGTTAACGTTTGAACATCTCTTAGAAAGTGTTTGAAACAGAGCTTGACCACACCGGCACAGCTGGCAAGGACGCATGGGTGCAAACAGTGCTTGAGACCAACTGTATTTTAAGTCAGCACACTGTGCTCCCTTCTCAGCTGTTTGATCTTTTTTTTTTTTTTTTTATACATTTTTATTTATTATTATGGTATAGGCGGCATAGATGTGCTGGTCAGAAGACAACCCTGTGGCACTGGACTCTCTCACCTTTACCTGGTTGCAGTTATCAAGCTCGTGTTAATAGGCTTGTGCAGAAAATGTCTTTATCCACGGAGCCAACTTGCTGTCCTACCAGTTGTTTTTCTATGATTCTGAAGACAGATCCTAATTCATGTATGGTAGGCATTTTTTTTTTTCCTTCTCTTTTTTTAAGGATCTCTATGTAACCTCCCTGGCTGTCCTTGAACTCCCTATGTAGACCAGGCTGGCCTGTTTCTGTCTCTGGAGTGCTCGGATAAAAGGCGTGCATACCTTACCACACCAGCCCCTCAATCAATTCTTCTTGAATGGGTAGAAGCAGGTGAATGAGGACTAGCAGGTGGGCAGGATTCATTCACTCTACTTTCCCAAAGCACACCGAGTTGTCTGTCCTGGAGACTCGAGGGTCTATCCATCTATGGAGAAGAGAAGGCTGACTGTGTGTGGGGTGAGCGTCTCACCTCTGAATCGTCTCCTCCTGTTCCTTAACCATGTGTGCCAACTGCTGAAAAATGGAGCCCAGCTCAACAATTGTAGACTCAATGTTCTGCATGGTGTCTGCCCGACTCTGGATGTAGGAATCCTTCAAAAGAAGAAAGCACCATCACCTAGGGCCTACGTTTTTAAGACATTTTCACCATGACACATTCACAGAAGACAACAGAGAAACTGATGATGCTCTGGATTTCAGAGCCTGGGTACCTGCTCATCAATGAGCTGAAGCTGCTGGCTTGTTCGAGGGTCCATCATGTCAATGGCCACGTCCCTGGAGGCTCTGGACTCTGCTCCCAAAACTATGGGACCACCTCCTGGGGAGGAAAACAGGACATGCCACATTTTAATGGTTAAAAGCAGGTTCAGGGCTTGGCATGGTAGGACATGCCTTTAATCCCAGCATTCCTGAGGTTGAGGAAAGAGGATCTCTAAGAGTTTGCAATCTGGTCTGCCAGCCAAGACAACATAGAGAGACCCTGACTGTCACTGTCTGTCTCTGTCACACACACAGTGAGAGAGAGAGAGAGAGAGAGACAGAGACAGAGAGACAGAGAGACAGAGCGTGTGAACGCACACATAGTTTAAGCAGAGCATGGTGGTGCATACCTGTTCTACTAGCAATAGGGAAGTGGAGGTAGTTCAGTCCTCAGCTAACAAGCTAGAGGCCAGCCCAAGCTACATGAGACCCTAGCTTTAAAAATAAAAACAACATTCAAAACCCACTGGCACTAGAGTTAAATTCAGCTCTGAATAGATTTGATCTGAGTCTCAGTTTCCTCATCTGTAAAATGGAGCTAACAATAGTTGCTTTTCCAAAGAATGGTTCTGAAAATTAAACGAGAGAATGTATCTAAGTACAAAAAGTCAAGCACTGTCATTTTCCTGATATATCTGCATTTACCCCCATGAGAAGACACAGGAAATCAGTGTAGACCATGAAATTTCAAAACCAGGTTTGTCCTCTGAGATAATGCACAGCATCATTCTGGCTGCTCCATTCTCCTACTCCACTCCTGTGTTTATAACTCTAAAATTTACAGGATGCCACCAAACCCAGAAGAACTTAGCCCCTAGGCCTCCCACAGTACCTCTGACTTACCAAGGTTGTTGGGGGCAAGAGGCAGGGCCGACACTGGTGCCCTGGAGAACTGTTCCCGACGGTTCCTCTGCTGTTTCAGATTCTGATGTTGGGGAGAAATGCAAAGATCCTGAGTCCCTGGAAAGTGGGTATGTTGGCCCCATACTAGATTCCTACCAACCTACAGGTCTCACTTACTTCAGTCCTCACTTCTAAAACTGATTTGAAGTCATTGGACATGGAAGCCAGTTTTGACTAAAAGGCAAGGACAATTAGGTCATTCAAAGAAGAGACTTTTTGTTATTCCTCTCCTCCCTCCTCCATCCCCAAGGTCCCACCTGCAAGGAAACTACAATCGTGTTAGAATGAGTCTGCAGATGCCGGCCACTCTGGCTGCCCTTGGCCCTCACAAAATCTTGAAGCTGAGCAATTTGTTTGTTGAGGCTATTGATGTCCTGGTAAGAAACCAGAAGAAGAGTATTAGACAGGGAGTTTTCAGTCACTGATCCCATCTCTAGCAGGGAAACTGAGAAAACCCACTAGTGGCATAAGCATCGTCAGGTGGCACTAGACTTTTCAAGCTCTGTTCATTCCTTGCAGAGAAAAGTCAGAAAAAGGAACTTGGGGTTTTACCATCTGTAAATGAATGACTTATGTGCCCTCCACCTTTCTGATCTACTTACCCTATGAGGCCATAGAACCCTTTCAAAGGCAAATATTTGTACCTACAACACGCTGACCGAGTGCCTGAATGTTACTCAGGAAAAAGCAAAACCTACTCTAGTTTCCTAGATGCATCAAAGGAGCACATTTTTACACAGAATTTCTAATATTGGAAAAGATTAGCTATGACTTATTTCTTCAAAGTAATATATAGTGACTTCCTATCACAGCCTATGTGTCACCTGCATTCCATTCTCCCCATGGGAGCAAAGAAAACCTGTCTCGATATACTATGACCCAGGAAAGTACCAGAATGGAAGGCATTAAGAATAGTAAGTATAGGAGCTGAAGAGATGGCTCAGAGGTTAAGAGCACTGACTGCTCTTCCAGAGGTCTTGAGTTCAATTCCCAGCAACCACATGGTAGCTCACAATTTATAATAAGATCTGGTTTCCTCTTCTGGCCTGCAGGCATACATGCAGACAGAATCCTTTATACATTATAAATAACTCTCTCTTTAAAAAATAAAAAAAAAAAAAAAAGGTGGGGGAGGAGTATAAGGCCCAATCAAATGGCTCAGCAGATAAAAAAGCTTGTTCCCATGGCTCAAAACCTCAATTCAACCCCAGGCACCCCACAACTCTACATGCATGCCATGACACTAAGGCACCACCCCTCGAAAACACAAATATAACTTAAATTTTTAAATGGTATGAGAAATATACTTAAAATAAAATTTAAGCATTTCTAGAGACTTTCTAAGTAGACTGAACCTCCCTTCTCTCCAGACCCCTGGACTCACTTTCACTGATAACAGGTCTACATTTCTCGAATTTCTAACCCAAATCCACTTCTGAGTCTGTTTGCCATAATCGCTCCTTCCCTTGGGTTCTAGCTTAAGAAAAGCACTATTTCCCATACAAGAACTCAAGATGAAAGCTTATAACCTCTCGCCATCTTCTTAGCATACCTACATGCTATTGTAAAATATAATCTATGATACTGACTGAACAGGTAAAATCTCCTGACAATCTACTGAGTGCTTATTGTGTACTCAGTACTGCATCAAATATAGTAAAAAGTCTGGAGGGTATAGGGCAGCAAACACAGGCCCTAGGTTTCTTTCCTTGCACCCAACCACCCAACCAAAAGCCCATTAACTGCTTTATTTATTTATTTACTACTTAAGCTTTTTGCATAAAAAAAAAGCTCTCCTACTTAAGTATTCTCTCAAGGTCACATCTCCTTGGATGCTTTCTCCATTTTAGTAAATGCACCACCATTAGCTAATCATGGTGGCTTATACCTAAAATCCCATATGAGGCAGGTAGACTCTGATGATGAATATAAGGTCAGTCTATAAGTTACAGAATGAGACCCTATTTGTTTTAAAGATTAATTTTTATATGAATTGATGTTTTGCCTGTATGTATGTCTATGTAAGGATGTTGGATCCTTTGCACTTGGAGTTACAGACAGTTGTGAGCTGCCATGTGGGTGTTAGGAATTGAACTCAGGTCCTCTGGAAGAGCAGCTAGTGCTCTTAATCACTGAACCATCTCTCTCAGGCCCCAAGACTCTATCTAAAAATACAAACAAACAGGCTGGAGAGCTGGCTCAGTGGTTAAGAGCACTTATTACTCTTGTAGAAGACACAGGTTCAACTTCCAACAAGTACATGGTAGTTGAAGACCATCTGCTACTGTAGCTCTAGGCTATCCAATATACCCTGTTCCACTCTCACAAGCATCAGGCACATGTGGTACAAACAGATACACAAAACACTCATGCATATTTTTAAAAAATGTTTTTACGCAGGTGTGGTAGTGCATACCTTTAACACTTGGGAGGCAGAGGCAGATAGATGGAATCTATGAGTTCAGGGCCAGCCTGGTCTGTATAGTGAGACCCTGTCTCAAAAGCAAACAAACAAAAAACCCCACAACTCAAAATTCCTCCTTTCCTCATAGCCATTTTTGGTTTTCTCCAATACACCAAATCTATCCATACCGTGTACATTTCTTTTTTTTTTTTTTTTTTTGGAGACAGGGTTTCTCTGTGTAGTCCTGGCTGTCCTGGAACTAACTCTGCCGGCTGGCCTCCAACTCAGAAATCCGCCTGCCTCTGCCTCCCAAGTGCTGGGATTAAGGGCGTGCGCCACCACCGCCCAGCCCGTGTCCACTTATACCTCATGTACGCTAACCACCTTGTCTACTCTCAAAAAACCTCCAAGAGTCTCATGAGTGACTGCCCTCTTTCTAGTCTGCCTTTCTCAGATCTGTTGCCTAAATAATGCACAGTGTGATCTTCAAAACCAAAATCAGGGTATTGTCATCACTCTGCTTGAAAAATCAAGAGCTTATCACACAATTTAGAGTACAACCTAAATCATGAAGCTGCTTTACACAGGACCCATCTGGCCACAGCCTACTTCTACAGTATCCTTTCCTTTGCCCACTTTCTAAGTGGCATTCCCACTTTTTGGAATGCTCTCCCAGCATATCTTCAGATGAATTGCTTTCTTCACTATTCAAACATAGCTCAAATATCACTTCAGCCAAACCAGCTTGGATCAACCAATCCAGTAGTCTCGGCCTTGAAAAAGCCAGTGTCATCGACTGACAGAAACAAACATAAGATCCTCACAAGATCTGCCTTACTGATAAGACAATGGCCACTCAGAAGTTAGGCTTAACACAAGGTCACAATCCAAGTTAGTGACAAAGCCACTTCAAGTTCTTCAGAATGCTATGGGACAGTTCTTAAGTGGTAAGCAGTAATAGCCCAATAGTAATCTACCTCTCTTCAATCACCATAGCACACCTTAAATGGGATCTGCTCTTTGGGAAACCAGCTATTTGAGAGAGCCATACCAGCTGCCTTCTTAGCCTCTAGCCCGTCCCATCCACATTCCAGATCAAACTCTAAGTGTCCTCCATACCAGTCAGGAGGATTCTACACTTGTTATGGAAGTTCACAATCCTCTTTACAACTAGCCACTTAGTTAAACAACAAACTTCTTGCCAGTCACTCCTTTAGGCAACCAACAGTCAGGCCAGACACTACTCTAAGCATTTGTGATATACATGTGAACAAGCAGAAAGAAAAATCCTGGGCAGGCATGGTGATACATGGTATAAGCCCCGTGTTTGGGATGCTGAAGTAGGAGAATCAAAAATTAAACACCAGGATGGAGCTATGCATGGTAGGTATATGCCTTTAATCCCAATACTCAGGAAGTAAAGGCAAACACATCCCTAGATTTGAGGCTAATCTAGTCTACAAATGGAGTTCCAACAGGGTCATGGATATATAGGGAAACCCTGTCTTAAAACAGAAACAACAGCTTGGGCTATATATGTAGACAGTCTCAAGACCAAAACAAAGAAGCTGCTCCTGGGGCATCTGTATCTTTTGTTCCCACTCCTTTTTTCTTTTCTTTTTTTTTTTTGGAAAAGTAGAAGGGATGGAGGGAAGAAACACAAATATAAGGTAAGTACAAAGAATGTGACACCTGATACTAGAGCTTTCCCTTTCCTTTTTGCTGAGTTGTTTTTTGAAATAGTTTCTCAACAACCCTGTCTGTCCTGGAACTTCACTATGTAGAGAGCAGGTTGGCCTCAAACCCACAGAGATCGTAGCTTGCCTTTGCTACTTTGTGGGTTTCTTTTTCCCACTCTTCCTCACCCACCCCCATAACAAATACACTCAGTTCACCCTATCAACTAAAATAGGAGAGAGAGAAAGGAGAGGGAAAAGAGAGCTGGAGATCTGCTCATCTAATTTCTCCCTTAGTTCTTCTCTAAGCATGACTACTAAACTCCCTTTGAAATAACCACCAACCCTGCCTCTTGGGGGTCCTAGCATTTATATACCCTCTGAAAAATTCTCAGAATTCCAAACATCACAGGATCACAGAAACTATCTGCAGCTGGCAAAACCACACTTCTGCTAGAGCATGAGGCAAATTACAGTCAGGTGCTACAGACAGTCTGAAAGCAACCCCATGTCCCTACACCTGGGATAAAAAAAAAAAACATTTTTATCACTACAGAGATCCACCTAGCTCTCCTGAGGGCTGAGATTAAAGCCGTATACCACCACCTGGCTAAATTTCTGCACATAGCCCCCTCAGTTACCTCTATATGAGCCAAGTCCAGCTGATTTCATACCTTTGGTCAATCTTTCCCAGTATCCTGTTTTCATTCATTATTTTGTAAAATCTTTTCTAATACCTACTCATTTTAAGCCAAGGCTTTTGATACTGGGTAACTCTCAAGGAAAATGAGCCCCTGAAGACAATACTTTTGCTTCATAGTTGTTTCATCAGCATCTAGAACAGTGCTTTATAAATGCTAGGTGGTCCTAAGTGTCTATTGACTCACTGGAGGAACAGGGTGTTTGAACATTGGTCTAGATACTTACCCTGGGGATTCATGTCGATGGAAAATGATGGAGGTAATCTAATTAGAATGCTGGGCTCTCCTGATGGCTAGCAGCTCACCTGTTTGATGATGTATGTTAGCTCCTCAATTTCTACTGCTTTATCATCAAAGAGAGACTTGCGCTTTGCCACTGCAGAGACAGATGAAACATTACAACAGGTGAGGGTAATAGCAAGGCTCAAAGAGCTAAGATAATAGTTCAGTAGCAGAGACACTTGCCTTAAGGTATAAATCCCTGGTTTAAATCCCCAGCACCATAGAAAAAATAAAACAAAACCTCCATGAGCCTCACCTCCTAGTACTATGTTTCACTGTCCCACCTAGGAAAGGCCTCCCAAACACTCACAGATTGTTAGCTTCTCCAGCTTGGCAAATGTATTGCTGAGATCTTTCCCAATGCGCCTGCGAATGAGCATCAGTGACAAGGTTGTGGTAAAGGACAGGAAATAGGCTATTACCATAAGCTCCAACACAACCAATTCCACTCAGCCAAACCATCACAGGCAGGTCTACTTAAGACAGTGTATCACCCTGCCACAAAGCCCCTCTCAACTCACCTGGCCATGAGAGTAAATTCACTGCACTGTCGGGCAGCATGCAGAGCTGGCTTACTTGTTTGGATTCCATTCTGAAAAGTAGTATCAAAAAGTTGCTACTTTAGTTCCCTTCACTATCCTCAGCTTTTCAGAGCTCCCTCACATACCCACTGAACACTCTAGAGCTGCTGCCGTCAGACAATCTAAGTTTATCAGTGGTTTGTAGCTAAGAAAAAAATTAGATGTAGGTTTAAATCCTGACTCATCGTTTGTGGTATTTAGGACAAGTTACTTAAAGCATTCTTCATTTCTACTGAAGACAATTCCTCCTCTCCTATTGGTAAGATTCGACTATCTAAGAGTTGTAAAGTTTAGACAACTAGCAAACAAAACCTAAGCATTAACTAAGTGGCCTCACGCCTGCCTTTCCACTCCAGGCCCTTACCTGACGGCTCTGCAGCGACTTGCAGGCAGACAGGAACTCCTGGGTCCGATCCCGGCAGGACATGGTGTCGGGAGGGGAGGGGACCAGGGCCACCGGGGTGGGCAAAGGAGCGATGTCACTGCTGCTGCTGATAGCAGTTGCAGGGGACAGAACCTGTGTCTTTGAGAGACCCAGGTAGACACCCTGATCCGTGTTCTTAGATCCGTAGCGTTTCCGCGGGATCATCGAGTCGCATAACCTCGGACTGTTGTGGAGAGGAGAATGTCATTCTCCAGACAGACTCTTTCCCCAAACTCTTCCCTCAACTAGCAAATCCTCAGGCTCTTTCCCGTATTTGACAGACTTTCGAGCCCAAGGCCACCCGCAGATCCTGCACCCTGGACACGGCGAGAACGGTCAGCCAGCTTCCTCCAGGCCCAAAGCGAAGCCTCCTCAGATTCTCCTTCCAACTTGGCTCAGACTGCCACAGCACCGGCCGGGGCCCCTAAAGTCGAGAAAACAGCCACAGCCTGGTCCTGCGGCCCTTAACTTCCAGCCAGACCTTTGCAGTTGGCCCAGGTCTTAATCGTGCCCTCTGGTATACGTGATTTCCTTCACCCTCTCATAGAAAACGGCAACCGACCTCCAGAAGTGGGCACACTTCGGAGGGCGGAGGGGGAAAAAAAAAAACCTAAGTGTTTATTTGAAACAGGAAGTCCCACCTCCGCCAAAGTTCCGCCTGTTGGAAGACTGCAGCCATTGATTGGACAGGGCCAAAGTTTTTCCTCAACAAGGCCTTTCCTGATTGGACAGGAGGTATTCGCTTACGCGGAGCCGCCAGCAGGACTTGCCCCTGGCTCCCTTCCCCCCCCCCGCCACCCAACCCCTCGTCAAGCTGCTGCCCCCGAGATGAGCCGACCGACAGAGGCTGGATTCCTACTGGAGCGAAACCCTACCTCTTCTGTTGCCTACCACCACCGCCACTGCCACTCTCCCCAGGTCGTTGCCGCCTTCCTCGCTGGACTTGTAAGCAGTGGAAGCCGGACCAAAGAACAGGAGCCGCCACGTCACCTACACGTACCCCTATCCCCGTGACGTGGCTGCTGCGCCACGCCTTTCTTTTTTAAACCCAGACTAAAGGGACACACCCCTCCTCATGCAAACTCGATTCCGCTCTCCTATTGGTTAGGCTGCTGCCGCGGCCCCGCCCCTAAAGAACAAGGACAAATCTGGAGGGGCTGGGTTAGAAGAGCCTTAAAGAGCCTTTGGCCGCTGAGGCTACAAAGCTGGAAGCCTATGTATAAGTGTTTTCAGCAGATTCGCAATATTAACTTTATTCTCTGGATGTTGGGGAGGACTGAGACCAGGGTTGTAGTCAGCCCTTTTCTGGTTCCTTGTGGCTTCCCTCACGTTTGCGATCCTGCATCTGATTGTCCTTGCCTGACCGTGAGGACCCCCGACGGCTGAACATGGATAGCCTGCGCCACAGCACGGTGATCAGAAGACTTTCGTTAGATCTTTGTTTACGGCGGCCTGGGTTGTCCGCTTCGTTGCCTACAAGTACCACAGTATCCACTTAATTCACTTCTGCTCTCTCCAGGCCCACCTGTGTCCCTTCGGGGCACCTCCCATTTCCATTCCCGGTCCTGAGACCCTTTTTTTGTGTCTAGTCCTACCGTCCCTGCCTTCCTCTGTTACTTCCTCCCTTGCTTGCTCATCCGAGGTCCGATGGTCCTTGTCCTGACAGCAGCCCATGGCCCCGAAAGGCGCAGGACTCTGCCACCCTCCCCAGCCAGCTTAGCTCTGGGCCTAGCTTTTGTGACGTCAGGCCTCCCACGAAAGGTGAGGGGACCCCTCCCACCTACAAGGTCGCCTTTCTCCCATCACAAAAGGTCCAGGATCTCAGTGTGTTGGGCTGTTTATTAATAAAATAAGCAAGGGGATTCAAGGACTGGTGGATCCAGGGCGCTTCTTTTTCTTCCTTCTTTGAAGAGCATCTTGTGTCTGGTCCAAAGTAGGGAGCTTCCGCTTGGCAGCTGCCTCCAACGATGCCCAAAGTTCATCTGTCTCTGTGTCTTCTGGGGGCATCAGGTTGGGCTCTTGAGGTTCTTGGGGCTCATCCTGATGATCAAGAAAGACATTCAGGAGTCAGGGACAGGGAAACAGACTGGCTGAAAAATAATCGCTCTGAGCACCACCACTTTGATCTAGAAACCAATGCCTTTTGTGTTCTGGAGGACCTCACCCTTGGCAATAGCCGGCTTGAGGACTCATCAAGGAAATTAAGTTGAAATTAAGAGAAAGCCCTGGCCTGTGTTCTAGCTGCTCCTGTTCTCTCCACAGAGAATCCCTTGCCATCATGCCTCTGACTCCCAAATTCTCACACCTAACTAGTTGCTCACCTCCCAGTTATCCCGGCCTGACAGGAGAAGGCAGTTCAGTTGAGACTTGAGATAAACCTGTAAAATAAAAGGGGTTTTTGAGCCTAGACAAGCTGAAACAGAAACTTTTTTTTATGTGGGGCACAGGAAAGGGGAGAGACTCCAGAAAAGATAAGTTAGAGTGGAGAATGCCAGAGGTTTAGGCTCTCTCACCTTATGCTCTAGCCCTCGTGGATTACAGATCCTGTGTATCCTCAAGACTCTGTCCAAGCCACAAGAGGCTAGTAGGGGCTTTGAAGGGTGACACTGCAGCCCACGTACACTGCCTGCAAGCCCCTTCAGACAGCCCAGTAGACGCCCTGGAGAAGGGTGTAGGGCATCAGTGTTAGCTAACCAGCCATTGAATATTTATTTAGTTACTATTCAAATCACTTACATTTCAGTACTTAATCCTCAGAATAACCTAAAAACAGGAGTTACCAATGATATTTCAATTTTATAGGCAAAGAAACAAAGACACAGGACTCCAACAAGCAGTCCATGGTTAGAGGTTTTTGGTGCAATCAGAACTCGAACCCAAAGAGTGAATGTGACACTGACAGGGCTCACTGACTCTTAGCAGTGACCTGACTTTCTCTTTGCCCTCTCCCCCCTCAAGCAACCCATGGTCCACTCACCTTGCCGAAAATCAATTTCTGCCAGCTGCCCGTGAGTGTTCCCTACGATGACAGAACTAAGGAGGACAGCAAAGAGGAGGCTCAGTACAACCTCTGGAGCCATTCATTCCAGAGTACGTCCCCTTTCCCTCAACACTCACTTGCCCTCAGAAGTAAGGGTCATGGCTGTCAGTGGGTACTCCCCATAGGTGGTCTCCAGGACTGGCCGGCGCTGGGGGGAAACTGGATCATAGACACGGACCTAGAAGGCCGAAGTATCACAAGAGTCTCTTTACCCACACTGACCCCCAATATCTTATTTATCATTATCCTTCTGAAGACTATTATTTTGTTGTTGTTGTTTTGAGACAGAGTCTCTCTACATAGCCCTGCTTGCCCTAGAAGGAACTTGTTCTATAGACCAGATTAGCTTCAAACACAAGAGATCCACCTGCTTCTCAAGTGTTGGGATTAAAGAGGGTGCATTACCATTCTTTGCAAGATTGCTTTCTCATCTGAAGTACGTACATAAGCTCACCTCAGAATACTGGAAGAAGGGCTCAGGAGCCCTCATGAGCATTACAGTGTAGGGATAGAAAAGCTAGAGAGTGGTGAATTTCAAACAGGAAAGCTTAATCTTTCTAAGGGAGCAGTGGGGAGTTCTTCATATGTTGTGAGCAAAGGCCTAGTACCTATATCAGATTTTAACATCCAGGACTATACCAATAACAATAGTGACCCAACCCTGTCCAAGTCTCAAAACTTCAAATGAAATAAGTCACAAAGTTCCCTAGCCAATCCCTCACACAAGACCGGTAGAGCTGAGACATGAGAGGGGTTCCCAAAGCAAATCAGACTATATGAGGACTACAAAGTTCTATGACCATACTAGCTAGAATATGCCTAATATTGTCAGATTTCATGAGCCTGGTCAGTACTACATGGAAGGACTATGTAATTGTTTTACAGCCAATCTGATGTTCCTTGTAGAATTTACTGTAAAAGGAATACTCCCTTTGCTTTCCCTTCTAGGCAAGAGAAATAGAAAGCCAGAGTTGAAGAATTCCACCCTAGAATGCAGTAAAGAGAAAGTAGTGGGCTCAGCCATGGAGTTTGTCAACTGAGGAAGTCTGAGCTTCTTTGAGAACCCGGACAGAGATGCACCATAGGAGCCTATGCTGATGGGAGACACTTTGTTGTTGTTTTTCTTCAATCCAGGAGCAAGCAAAAGAGCCTCACCTGGTGGTACCCTGTGCATGTGACAAGTTTCTGTGACCCAGGAAGGAACTGTATGTCTTGGTCCCAAATAGGAACCCGTAGATCAAGCCAATCATTCCGCACCTGGTGTGGAGATTATATATGGGACACAAGGTGTTGATAAGCCTGACTTGTTCCCTCCAGCCCCCCCCCCCCCCATCTAGGTTATGATCACTGTCAGTGGCTTTCACTTCTCCCAACCTCAGACAGAGCATCTCTCCCCTCATCACTCACATTTTTGGCCCTGAACACAGGCTCCTCAGACCCTTGTAGGTCCCATATTTTCAAAGCATTCTCTTTCCCACATGTGGCGACCACATGTGTGCGTGTGGGATCTTGGCGCATCCTACACACCCCAGGACCCACCTTCAGTTCCAAGAGCTGAAAAGAACCAGAGATGAGTCAGTCTCAAAGCCCTTAATCTTTCCTTTACCAAATTCCCCATCAGACCCCTACCCTAGCTCCCACCCTCTTCAACCACCAGGACAGGTGAACCTTACTGGGTCAGAGGACGCCTCCTTGTCATTTTCACACCAGACTCTGAGGATCCCAGAATCTACACATGTGATAAGGGTGCTGCAAGCAAGTAAGAGAATATTGGGATTTTAAAAGTGTAAGCCAGGTTTTGTGGTGCATACCTACCTGTAACAGTATGAGAAGTAAAGAGGGAACCAGGAATTCAAAGTCAGTCTGAGCTACATAGTGAGTTCAAGGCCATCCTGGCTACATGAGACACCAAACAACAACAAAACATACCCCCCATACACACAAAAATATGAGCAACCCAACCCAAGCAACAATAACATAAACCTCTTCCCTAGGAGCCCAAGCCTTTCTTTTCCCAGGCTCTGAACAACCTGTTCTTCCTCATATCTGCCTACCTAGGCTCAAGCTCTATAGTGCTTGCCAGAACTGTGGCAAACAGCATGTGTGATACTCCTTACACCTACAGGCCCAGAGCTCTGTCCATGGCGCTTCCCATTCAAACTCAACATACTCTCTACTAGCCATGACATAAGATCTTACCTTAGTGTGAAAGCCCTTTCCATTTAACCTCCACCAAATACAATGCCGAACTTATATGCACAATGACAGCAACTCCAAATGGCACTTGTCCTATGTATATAGCGTTTTAGTGTTAACTCCTCCTTAGTCTCTGCTCACTTACTATCTACTTTTTAGAATGTCTTTATCTCTTCCGTCAAGATTATATGTGTACTTCAAGACCCAGTGCAAAACTCCATCCTCTGCACAGCCTGTCTGGAGCTCACCTGTTAAATTACCAAAGCAGCCTTCTTTCTTCATCGATCTAGAAAAGTTACTCTCAGGTTACTACCCTTAGTGACCCTTTCTAGCCATCACTTTGGAAGCTCCATTATCTTATATTTTTGTCCATCACTACTTAAACACGTGTTCAAAAGCATTAAATTATGTACACAGAACGTTATAAAGGAACGAGAATAAAAAGCCTATCTAGGATGCAAACTTTATAAAGGCAAATGTTTTACCTAAACTCCTTATACTTTTCCTTCATGCCGTCAGTAGCTGTCCAATAAATGCATGTTATAGGGATGAATGAAGACAAGAACTTTGTTTGCAATCACCTATCCCAGGGGCTGTATCACCTAAGGGTTTAACTTAAGTATTCCATTGAATCCAAGAGATCCCCAGACGCTCTGTGACTTAGGCTAGAATGTGGTCCTTACCCATTGGCCTGAGCGAGACCTCGGAACGTGCCTTCCCCGCCTGGGCAGTATCTCTGGCTCTGGAATGTACCCTCCTCGGTATTAAAGTGCCTCACAGTCCTGTCCGCACAGCCCACCAAGATCTGCTATCAGAGAAAAGAATGGTGGAAAAAGAGCAAGGCCGTCCGGCATCCCTTAGCTCCGGCCTAGACAATGGCTACTCACCTGGGTCTCGCCGCCGGTGCCCCAGCACAGAGCATTCACTGCCTCCTCCCGCCGCGGCTGTCCAGAAGGCGTGAAATTTGCCGCATGTCTCCGCTGAAGGTTCACCCCTGAGGGACGAGGACGACAGTCAGGCTGGGGTGACAAACAAGCTATCCCTGCACTTTCCCAGAAACAACTCAGATACTCACCTTTCAGGATTCCAGTCTCAGTGCCGACCCACACATGGTTCCAGCGAGCCGAGATAGCCGCCATCGCAGACCAACCTGTGGCTTGCACTTCCGGCGCGCCACCACTAGCGTCATCAGCAGGCGCCGGATTCAGTCTCGCGACCCAGGTATCCGCCCCAACCTGTGGTTCCCCCTCCCTTCCCTCCCCTCTTACCCCCAACCCTCAAACAGGCACACAGTAAAAATCTCAGCACTCTAGAGGCAGAGGAAAGAGGATCTGTGTGGGCTCCTGGACAGCCAGGGCTGCACAGAGAAACCCTGTCTTGAAAATACAAACAAGGGGGTGTGTGCGGGGGATAAAATCTGGAGTGTAAATTAATAAGAAAAAGAAGGGGGAGATGGGGGCCTGTGATCAGGATGTAAAGTGAATATAAATAAATTAATGGAAAAAAAAATACAAACAAGGGGGCTGGAGAGATGGCTCAGTGGTTAAGAGCACTGTCTGCTCTTCCATAGGTCGTGAGTTCAATTCCCAGCAACCACATGATGGTTCACAACCATCTGTAATGGGATCTGATGCCCTCTTCTGGTGTGTCTGAAGACAACTACAGTGTATAGTACTGAAGACAGTACAGTATACTCAGACATAAAACAAATATTAATTTAGAAAAAATACAAAGAAAACACACCTCAAACAGGAACGAACAGTTCTTGTTTATGGAGAACCGAAAAGTAAGGATTATCTTTGCACTGTCTGTGAAAAGCATCATTTCTGAACTGTAATGCTGTGTGGAGCCAGGTCTCTTCCATCTCCCTGACCATCTTGTGTTAACTATATCCCGCACTATTAAAAGAATTTTAGAAGTTATTCTCTATTTTCTAAATCATCAGTAGGTGTGTCTACACATGGCTGCACATGGGTACAGAGGTCCAAGGAAGACTCCTGAATGGAACCAGGGATACAGATGATTATGAATCATCTTGTGGGTTCTGGGAATGGAACCAAGGTCCTGTGGAGGAGCAGTAAGTGCTTTCAACCACTGAACCATCTCTTCTTGAAAAGTAGAGACCTGGTTAAACATTTTATTTGCTTAAATTGAGGTTACAGCCAGAATTTTGTTTTTTTAAAAAAAAACCCAGTCATGTGAATGAATATGTTGTTGTTGTTTTTAATCCCAGGTGTAGAATGAGAGGATGCTTCAGTTTGTCCATAGCTGTTTTTATTTTATTTTGTAAATTATTATTATTATTATTATTATTATTATTATTATTATTATATTATTATTATTATTTTATTTTATTTTAATTTTTTTTTTTTTTTTTTTTTTGGTTTTTCGAGACAGGGTTTCTCTGTGTAGCCCCGGCTGTCCTGGAACTCACTCTGTAGACCAGGCTGACCTCGAACTCCACCTGCCTCTGCCTCCCAAGTGCTGGGATTAAAGGCGTGAGCCACCACTGCCTGTTGTCCATAGCTGTTAACTATGATTGTCTCATGATCTAGGAGGGGTATGATTTTTTTTTGCCATCTGCAGATGGTTTACATTTGGAATTATGAGGACTCTGGAGAGAGATAAATGCCAGAGGCCCTAGAGGGTGGGAAGTGCTCTGAAGAAGGCAAAGGCAGCTGCTGCTTCCCACTGCTGCTCATGGTTCCTGTTGTTGAAGTTTAATGAGAAGTTGGAGCTATCCTGACTACAAAGATAGGACTGACCCCAAGAAACAGGATGTCCCTAATCAGCAGGAAGTAGCCTATATTTCTCCTCCCCCCTTTTCCTCTAACCTTTTTTCTCTCCTACCTAGTGTTGGAGGATTGGAAGGGATTGGGTGGAAAGGAAGATAGAAATATAAGAACTCAATAAAATAATTTTTAAAAAGTGTCAACAACACTCTAACTTGGAAAATACAAATTTGCAAAATTAATTTTTAAAAAATGTATCTATGTTAAGTGTGGTGGCACACACCTGTAATTCTAACACTCAGAAGGTTGAGGCAGTCTGGACTACATAGGACTACAACTAAGAGATACCCTCTCAAAAAGTGTGTATGTCAGACATTCTCCCAAATATATGGCACAAAGCTTTAAAAAGGATGGAGGGAAGGAAGGGAGGGAGAGAGGAAAGAAAGAAGGAAGGATGGAAGGAAGGAAGCCGTCCTGACAAGCTGTCCAAACATGAAACTTGTTCTGGGGATCACAGACCTTCAAACATTTGGTCTGAGATTGTACCAGTAGGAGTAAAACACTGTGCTCTTGCCTTTTGACAACCCCCTCCCCCCCCCCCCCTATATCTGAACACTCAGGTTTTCAGAGCTTAGGGCTCCACAATAACAGTAATTAAGAAAACAGCATTCTGATTCCTGAGATAAAACTGAACTTGCCAAGTTTTGCAGCTCCCACAGTCCAGGCTTGAAGGGCAACTCTACACACAAACCTACATTACCTCTACTGTACCACTGTAAATTAGAGGAACTTCTCAAGTTTTCAAAGAACTCATGAAGATTTCAACCTCTTAAAAAAAAAAAAAAAGACAAAGCATTTGAACTGTTTGAAGTAAATTTCAGGCTGGGAAGATGCTTCAGTAGTTAAGAGCAGAGGACTGGCTGCTCTTACAGAAGCACCTCGTGGAGGATTACAATTGTCTGCCATGGGACCTGAACTTTTTTTTGGTCTTCAAGTATATAAATGGTGCCCAGGCATCCAAAACACCCATACACATAAAATAAACCACTATAAAGAGCAAGTTTTACTACTTGATATCTCTGAAATAAAACATAATAAGCAAGCTCTTGGAAAACCTAAACCTGAGAGATAATGACCGACTTTGTAGCTTCCATGTTTTGCCTACGTGTATTAGAATGTATGTCCAAATTATGTGTACACGCAGAGAGTTAGAAACCATTGAAACAAAAGAGTCGAGAAAGCTCTGAAAATACAAGTATACTTTAAACAAGTTAAAAATTAACATAAGGTTAAAAAGTAGACATATTAAGAAGGCGTAGTGATTTTGCACTGGGTGGTGGTGGCAAACAGTCTTTAATCCTAGCAGAGGAAGGCAGACCTCAGAAGTTAGAAGCCAGCATGGCTTACAGAGCAAGTTCCAGGACAGCCAGGAATACAAAAAGCAGCCCTGTCTCAAAAAAGAGACAAAAGTGTCACAACTAAGACCAAATCTCAACAAGAGGGGGACAGAAACAGTCAATCACCTCTACAAAACGATAAAAAGTAAGACAAGCTGCACCTAGAACCTTTCTTTAAAGGTTATATATTCCTTGAAGGGCACACTATTCCTAGAAGTACTGCAACACCAGGTCAATGCACACACTGGGCAGAGCAAGCTCCCATTCCATCTCCTAATTCCAAATGCCAATTTAGTATATTGCCCTCAGATTAGGGACATATCACATACAAAGCTTATAAGAACAGAGACCACTTGATTTTAGCCAAAAGGCTGAGAAACATTACGTTTTTTTCCTTCTAATTGCTCACCGCTTTTGTTTTTCTGATTTTGATGTAGGCCCCCTGTTTTAATTATTCTCCGATATATAAACTTTATAAAATCAGTGTTTCACAATTCATACTACACAACAGAGTGTTCTTTTTGTTTTTTAGTTTTGTTGTTTTCAGATTTATTTATTTATTTATTTCATGTGAGTACACTGTCTGGGAATTGAACTCAGGACCTCTAGAAGAGCAGTCAGTGCTCTTAACCACTGAGCCATCAATTTAGCTCAAGAGTTTTTTGTTTTTGTTGTTGTTTTGTTTTTAAATAGTGCTTTAAAACTGTCTTTTAGGGCAATTCCCCACAACCACATGGTGGCTCACAACCATCTGTAATGGGATCTGACGCCCTCTGCTGGTATGTCTGAAGACAGCTATAGTGCACCCATATAAATAAAATAAATAAGTAAATCTTTAAACAAACAAACAAACAAACAAAAAACCTATCTTTTACTGTCTGCCTCCTTTGCATGGTCATTTGCATAACCCTGCCCATCCCACTTTAACATTATTCCAATTGGTCCACATACTTGAGAATCACAATGCCTATGTGGTAGAGGGAGAGGGAGAGAGAATCCCTGAATATAATTTCTTTTCTTGTTGTTTCTTCTCTGGAAATTACAAACAACCCCTCCTAGGATCAACGACCACTAACCCTGCCTCGTTGGGCCCTAGCAGTTATATATCCTATGAAAAGTTCCCAAAATTCCAATCATCCCACAATTGCAGAAACTATCTGCCACAAAACCACACTTGTGGTAGAGCACAAGAAAAATCATAGCTGCTGTGGACAGTCTGAAGCAGCACCATATCTGTGCACCTGGGATTAAAACAAAAACACTTTCTATAAGTTTATGTTTTTAAAGAAAACAAAATTTCAGAATTTTCACTACATATGAGTGAGTAAAGTCCTGAGTGTACTTTGTAGGACATGACGAAGGCCAAGGCCTGAGACCCAGGACAAAGTTACAAATTTGGTCTCTGTATGGGTTAGGCTAGAAGGCAAAGTTGCCTTCTGACACAAGTACAGGTGTTTAACTGGTGATTGTGTAAAACAAAAACAAACAAATGAAAATTAACAACTGCAGCATCATCCTCCCAAATGTTTATACTTGGCTATAGAGACTTCTTAGAGAGACTACCTAACCTTTCCCCCTGTACCCATGCCTAATAAGCTGAAGTTCTAATAAAGAGGGCGAGGTTCAATCAGGAGGAAGTAGGATCCATATAATTTGAGTGAACATACCTGACCTGGAAGAGTAGCAAGTGCTCTTAACCTCTACACCACCTTTCCACTCACCTCCACCATGTCTCTCTGGAGTACAACCACTGATTCCAGCTGGGCTGGCTGGCTAGCAAGCAGCAGGGATCCTCCTGTCTTTGTCTTCCAGAGGTGGAATTACAGGTAAGTCGTGTTACTGCAGTGTTTGCTTTCTGGATTTTTGGAGACATTGTTTCTCTGTATAGCCCTGGCTGTCCTGGAACTAGCTCTGTAAATCAGGCTGGCCTCAAACTCAGAGATCCCCTCCTGAGCACTGGGACTTTTGCTGTTTTGATATTTGGATGTTAGGGATGGGTGTTGGGGATCAAACTAAGGTCTTCAAACTATTGTGGCTCTTTACCAAGACTCACCATCCCAGGCTCTGTTTGGTGTCTTGTTTTATTTACTTTTTTTTTTTCCTTTTTGGTTTTTCGAGACAAAGTTTCTCTGTGTAGCCCTGGCTGTCCTGGAACTCACTCTGTAGACCAGGCTGGCCTAGAACTCAGAAATCCGCCTGCCTCTGCCTCCCAAGTGCTGGGATTAAAGGCGTGCGCCCCCACTGCCCGGCTTATTTACTTTTTAAATAGTCTTGCCATGTAGTTCTGGATGATTGGAAACTTGCCTGTCTCGGCCTCCAAAATGCTGAAATTAGGGTGGCTCACTGGGATGCTAAGCTGAAATGTTTTGTCCTTTTTTATGTGAATGAGTGTGATCTCATGCATTTTCCTTGGTGCCTTTGGAGGCCAAAAGAGGGTGTCAGATCCCCTGGACATGGAGCTGTGGGTAGTTATGAATCTGAAGTGAGTGCTAGGAACTGGCACTTTTTGCCTGCCAGACACTGAGGACAGGATCTTTACTGGGAATTTCTTCCCATGATGGACTAGACAAGTACACAAAATAGGAACGTGTCAAGAACACAAAGTGAATTATAGTGAAGCTAAAGTGCTTTTGGAGAGTAGACTGTTCTGAGTATACATGTGGGGATGTGCTCTGGCACTTTAGTTTTAGTGGGAGCCACCCATTGAACTCTGACAGCCAGATGTGTGCACATTCTACTGTGTTTTGACTGGGATCACAGTTGGGACACTAGACCCCACCAGTAGCCTCACATCCAATTCATTGCCTACTAGAAATACAAGCATTCTTGCCCTATCCCCAATTACTGTATTGTTTTTTGTTTTCAGATGGTTTCTTTTGTTTTTGCAGACAGGGTTTCTCTGTGTAACCCTGTCTGTCCTGGAACTCACTCTGTAGACCAGGCTGGCCTTGAACTCAGAGATTTACTTGCATCTGCCTCCCAGGTGCTGGAATTAGAGACATGCACCACCACTGCCTGGCTTTCAGATGGTTTCTGTGTAGCTCTGGCTGTCCTGTTATTCTGTAGACTAGGCTAGCCTGGAACCTCTCAAGTGCTGAAATTGAAGGTATGTGCATCACTGACCAGTATACTTTTACTGTAAAGTGGCTCCCATACTAGTCTTGCTAGTTTCTGCTCATCCGTTCCCTCCCCTGATATAAGGGCAACTTTTCTCTCCTTTGCCTCATTGTGCCAGGTACCTGAAAAGATTGAGACAGCAAGATAGGCTGATCTTAAACTTTCAGTACTTGGTACAATTCTCCACCTTATTGGCCATTTGATCCTTTTTCAGCCTTAGCACAGGACTTAAATGTGGTCTCTTCTGTTAAGTGTGGATTTTTTGAATACTCAACTGGTTTTCACATGCCTAAATTTTGAACACCCCATACTTAGGTGATCCCTTCTCAGGATCAAACTGTTCTGCATTTCCTCTCTAGTGCACATGAGCAGAAAAATGGACTTCGTCAAATTGTTACCATGTAATCTTAAAACTTACATGAAATAGAGCATCCTTATTCATTTGGCAGCCAAACTTCCATCTAAGGACATAATTTATGAAGCCCTGGGCTTGATACCCTCACCCCCTAGCATAAGGCAAATGGCATTGAAAACTCCATAGGGTAGTGAGGCCAAACTACAAGATTACACAAACCATACACACACCTAGTGGGATGAGCATAGTAGCAAGTCACAATTCCAGTAAGCAAGACTTTGCATCACCTTCCACAGACAATCCTCTCAAGTTTTAATCCCTTCTGTGTGATCCCCAGAAATCATGTATATAAAAGGCTATCTGCAACCTGGGTGGGATTAGTGTTTCTGCAAAGCCTGAGTTTGGCCTCCCAGCACTCAGCCACAGAACTTCACTGTTAGGGCATCCAGCTTTCAGGGTGGCATCTGACAGTCATGAAGCAGATACAGGTTAACACAGGTTAACACACCTGTCTTAAAAAAACCCTCACCATACATTAAGTACCAAATGCTTTGGAAACCAATGGAAAAAAAAAATCATTCTCAAACCCTTCAATCTCTTATGTGCACTGTGAAAATTTGGAGCCTCATCTCTATCTGCCTTTCCTAGCCAAAGAAAAACATTGTCAGATGGTCAGCGGTAGTGCCCACAAAGGTAATCAGTGTTTGTATGCTGATAAATACACTTAGGTGCTGTTACTCCAGATCTAAATGCCATGTAGAGGGCTTTTATCTTAGTGACACCAGGCTATTAGACCCAGACCTTCAGGACCCACCCATTGATCAAGTCAGTGACTTACACAACATAAAACATTTATTGCTAGGAACCAAATCACAGCTACAAACAGTGGAATGGTCAGCTCCTACAACGTGTAGAGGCAATGAAGATCTTATGGGGAAATGAAGCATTTTAGCATGCTTCAGCAATAGCGCTTGATAAAGATTAACCGTTGCAGGCTGCAGAGATGGCTCAGAGGTAGGGAGCACCCACTGCTCTTCTCAGATTTTTGATGTTTTCAGCTCCTGTAAGGCAAAATTTTGAATTATGAATAGAAAGCAAAATCAAGCTACATTTAATACTAGAATAGATTCTAAATTATACCAACCACTTTCCACCCTGCCCCTCCCACCTAATTCTATTTACCTACCTTTCATGTACAGTGTTCTTTCCTTCAGACCTGAAAACAGACAAACCAACTTATGTTTCTTTTTTAATCAAGTGAGAATTCTTCCCTTTTTATGCACAAAAATAATCCCTCAGACAGTTCCTTCTGGAACAAAGCTTCCTCTTTTCCCCCAGCCAGCCCCAGTGGGTTCACCTTTTCAGGCTCTGGAGCTAGGACAGGAAGTAGGACATGTGAATATTTCTTCATAGGGAAATTATAGTTTAGCACACCTGGTATCTAAGTTTTCTTACCTTACCTTAGCCTCGACTTGAGTGAATATAAACTCCCGCAAATATATTCCTGCAAAATAGCAAACAAATTTGGGCCATTAATGCTCAAGCTTATTTTATATAAATCATACTAGCATAAAAATGTGATCCAAGATGAGCTCACAACTCAGAAAATACCTTTCTTCACAGCTATCAGACTGGGGCGGTATTCAATTCATCAGGGTGAGCAGGAATTCATGGAAAGCGTTACGTATTCCACTTAATATACTACAAATAGCATTACTAAAACATTTACCTGATCATGTCTTTGTCCTTAACCAGACAGCATCATCTGAAACACACAAGACAATCAACAGCAATGTTAGAAATCCTGCAACAGACTGTTCCCACCTATCCCACCAATCTGAGAAACATCAGATTTCCAAGTCTCAACAGCATCTTCAGCCGAACGAGATTCTATGAAAGTCATCATATACACAAAGTACCTTCTTAGGACCCCAATCATACACCAACACACTGCTTACCTCTGAATCAGCAAGTATGGCACTGCTAACAGAACCTGGGGAAAAAGTAAAAAGCGAACTATTGAGAAGACTGGCTGTAAGCACCCAGACTTACACCTCCACCCTGCAGTTTCTCAGGTGTTCCTGTGTTTTCATTAGCTGTCATAGTGAGCTAGTTAGATTCATCATAGAAACAGCCAACTTGGTGAACAAGCCCCATTCAGCATAGTTAACTAACCTTTTGATGCTGGAGACTGGTGGTATACAGGAACAAACTCCTCCTAAATTAGCAAAATTAATTAGTCAAATACCCAGAATGGCTAAGACCTGTCTTAGCATTTTGCTCTTTTAGCTTTTCAAACCAAACTCTGCCAGTTATACGGTGTTTGTCTTAGCAAAATACTCCATCTGTTTCATCTGGACTGTCAGTACTTGAAGTATCCAGGAGAAATAAGGGTGTGTGGGGGCTTTAAATGAAAAACCCTACTATCTATAAACAGACTCAGCCTTCATTAGTATCAGGAAAAAAAAAAAAATCATTTACCTTTATAAAGAAATCACCCCAGGAAAATCTGTGGGAGAATAAAGAGTAGTCATTTCCAATCATCAGGACAGAACAACAAAAAAAAAACCCTCATCATGAACTGCCATCAGAACTCTAACATGCTATAAATTCACACCTTCATGGTGTATCAGTGTGTCAATTCAAATCATCTGACAGTGAGTTTTTAAGAAAACAAGGCCTTAATATAAGGTGTTTTCTAGAAATATGCAGAGCCCATAAGCAGCAAAAAACAAAGTATACTGCTTGATAGTTCTATTTTGCCTAGAAAAGTCCAAGCCCTATTTGAACAATTACCTGCAATCACGATGGAAGGCAATTCGGGAACTCTTCATGTTGTCACAGTACCCTTGACATAGAAAAAACACTGTTACTCTTTAAATGTAATCACAGCCACCTCGGCACCTTCTCTTCACCCCACTTTCAGTAGTAAGATGACATCACCACAGTTCAGACATATGCTTGTCATTTACACTACGTTCATCATCAAGAGGCCATGTAAATAAATATGCTCCCTAAGATAGCATAAGCCACGAATACCCACCTGACTACAAGCAAAACGTGCTATTTGTAAAATTGAACAGGCATGGCTCCAATGTGTAAACGCCTTTGAGGTTAACCATATCTGGAACAGAAATAAAAAAACCCCAAAACTTCAATAACAGACTTTACTTTCAACAACCCAAATACCTGCCAGATTGTGCTACTCAGAATTTTTTTGTTTTCTCCACTAAACCATCAGAAAGAGAGAGTTCAGCTTTTGTATCATCCCCGTAGCACTTCCACAACTTACACTTAACCAAAAGACCCTAATAAAGCCATTAATACTTACTCTGTACAGACAGTAAACTGCCATTCTTTTGTATGTAAGCAAGCACGTCAAACCTGTATAGGAAACAGCTTCGGGTTATTCCTACACCAAGAAATCTCTGCAGGATCTCAAGACTGTAGGCCCAGAGCCAGCCTCCTCAGAGTTACTTATCCTCACAGAGATATCAGTACAGGTCTGTGAAAAGGTCCTCATCACAGGGGATGGCCTTGCACTGCCGCCACCATTTTGTCCTTCACAAAATCCTGCCATCTCTAGGTCTTGAACGCCCTAACATGGTCTCCCCGCTAAGACTACGAACAGGTTACAAAGGTCCACGCTACGCACGCTATATCCACGGGGGTCTTTCAAACCACCAGAGACAAACATTTTATTAAAAAAAAAAAAAAAAAAAAAAAAAAAAAGAATACAGGCGGTAGTTCACAACAGAGGCAGATTTTTGCGAGAGAAGCCAGCGCGGTTATAGGCAGGCTGGTTAAGAGAAAGACCAAAAAAAAAAAAAAAAAAAAAAAAAAAAAAAAGCTAAAAACCACAGCACACAAAGACTTACAACCACTTACCCAGAGCAAGGAAAAATGAGGTCGACAAAGACAACGTTCGGCCCATAAATAGCATCTCGCAGAGGCCCACGGGATTTGGAGGAGGGACTAGGAGGGACGCTCGCGCTAAGGCAGGCGTTGTGCGAGCCGGAGGGATTGTGGGTAAAGGATTCCGCCCAAAGGCGCGTGTGGCGCGCTCCGCCTCTGAGTTTGCAGCGCGAAAACCAGGCGCAGGCGCTTTAGGGGAGTGCGGCGGTACGCCTTCGGCGCTGCTGCCAGGCGGTTCCTACCCACGCTGGGTGAGACGTCATCGCTGGAGGTTTGGCTTCGCGACCCCTACAGCTCGACTGTGTGGGTCACAACCACCAATATCCATACGTTGAGGTGATTTCTTGCCCTCACGCTAAGCCCGCTTGTCGATCCATCTCTATGGATCCCGAACCTACTGAACACTCCACCGGCGGCGTCTCAGTTCCCCGTCAGCCGCCCAGCGCGCAGACGGGGCTTGATGTCCAGGTTGTCAGCGCAGCGGGCGACTCAGGTACTGGGCCCTGGGCTGAGCTCGGTTGGATTTTCGCTTCCTTGCATGAAGCCTTTTAGGGAAACACAGTCAGGACTAGATGCCCTGCGTCATTCTGGAGACCGACTTTTGTGTTTTGCTTCCTGGTCTATTTTCGCCATGATCTTGGCCAGGATTGAATGAAGTAGGGCCAGCGTTAGATTTCATTTATGGAGCATGTTGCATGTTTTTGTTTTTAGCAGTGCTATAGGTTAAACCTGCTGCTATGTGCATGTGTAGACAAGTGCTCTCTACATAACTGGGCTTACCGTTTAAAGCAGCCAATACGAGTTAATATTCCACACTACTAAGAGTTAGGGATAACCCTCATTTTGTACATGAGTGGTCTTAGATATAAAGAGCCCTGGGGGGGGAGCAGTTTTTAGAATTTACCAGTTGTCTAGGTCGGAGCTATAAACTGGTTATTGAGACTGTGCAGCAGCAGCACCTCATCAGTCATATGCGTATAGCAAACATCTGTATGCATAAGCTTGCCTTGTAAACAATTATCATCACTTACTAGTTGCTTCTCTGCATAATCTCACTTAATAATCCTACTACTCAAGTTGGAAGGTGTTAAGGTAAAGTAATGAATGAGAAACCCAGGGCCCAAAGAGGTTAAGTACTTTGCTGAATGTTATCTAGATAAACAATATTAGATCCAAGGTATAAATCCAGACGGCCTGATTCCAAAATCAGCACTTTCAGAAGATCCTGGTTCAATTCCCAGCTCGTAGGCATCTGCAATTCCAGTTCCAGGGGATCCAAACCCCCCACTTCTGGCCTCCAAGGGCACCTGACACACAGGTGGCACTCATACTCACACACCTAAAGTAAATAAATTTAATTTAAAAAATAATGCTGGGCATGTTGATACATGCCTTTAGTCCCAGCACTAGGGAGGCAGAGTCGGGCAGTTTGAGGAACTCAGTGTGTGCCACATAGTGAGTTCTAGTCCAGCCAGGGCTACATAGTTGAAACCCTGTCTGAAAAAAAGAAAAAACATTGTATTTTAGTTTTCATTTTTGTTTTTGGTTTTTTGAGACAGAGTTTTCTTGTGTAATCTTGGCTGTCCTGGAACTTGCTTTATAGACGAAGCTGGCTTCAGACTCACAGAGATCCACCTGCCTCTGCCTCCCTTGTGCTGGGATTGAAGGCATGCCACCACATTTGGCTCATATAAGCATTCTTGACTGAAATACTATACTTTTCATTTCTTAGAATTCTCTTTTGAGTTATTTGTTCTTTAATAAGTTGAATAAAACTATGTGTTTCATCTTGTGTTTGTATTCAGTTGTGTTTCAACTTTTAAAAATTACACTTTAACAACTCACTGTTTTTCTGTGTGTGTGTGTGTGTGTGTGTGTGTGTGTTGTGTATGTGGGTTCAGGACTGTGCATGTTCTAGCAAATCTGGAAGTCACAGGTCGACTTTGAGGAGTCAGTTCTGTGCTTACAGTTTGGGTTACAGCCGCTGAACTCAGGCCATTGGGCTTGTGCAGCAAGTATTTATTTTTACCTGATGTGCCTTTACACCAACCCATGTTTTTGTTTTGTTTTTGAGTCATGTTCTCATGTAGCTCAGGTTAGCCTGGAAGTCCATATCTAGCCAAGGAGGAGATGACCTTGAACTTTGGATCCTCTTGCCTCTACCCTTTGAGTATTGGGATTGCAGGTGTGTGCCAGGATACCAGGTTTTATGAGGCAGTGAGGTTCAAACCCAGGACTTTTTGTATGCTAGCAAGCCCTCTACTAACTGAGCTACATCCCCAGTCTTACCCCTAGTTTTTTTTTTTTTTTTCCATGAATTGTCACACTCTAGTTTGTTCCCTTCTAGTCCATTTTTTACGTTGTAACTAGAATGTTCAATCCACAGCATGCACATAGTAGCTAACTACCATCTGTAACTTCAGTTCCAGGGAATCTGACACCCTCTTCTGGTCTCCAGGGGCACCAGACAGGCACACAGTGCACAAACGTCCATGCAAACAAAACACCCTTACACATAAGTGACACCAGTTCAGCTCACTTCTCCCCTTACAGTGTCGGTGCCCCTTTGCTATCTTAAGGCTGCAGTCCAACCTGGCTAATACTTCTGTAAAGGAGCATTGCTTTCTTGCCAAGCTTCTGTCTCAGTTTTCTTTCTGTTGCTGTGATAAAATACCCTGACAAAAAGCAACTTAGGGGAGACAGAGGTTTATTGTAGCTTACAGTTTCTGGTTACAGTCCATCATTGTCAGGGAGTCAAGACCAGCCTCAAAAAGCCACATCACATCTGTAGCGAAGAACAAAAATGAACACCTTCATACATGCCCACCTGATTGACTGCTTGTCCTTAGCTCACTTTCTCCACTCTTACTTAGCTCAGGACCCTTGTTTTCCTATATCAGATAAGCCTGTTAACTACAGATATGGCTACAGGTCAACCTGATGTAGACAATCCCTCAGTGGGACTTTCTTCCCAGGTGTCAAATTGGTAGTTAAAGCTGACCATCTATTTTTTTTTTTTTAAAACAGATCATTATTGCAATCATTTGTGTGTGAGCCCACATATGCAGGTATGCCCCAGTGCACGTGTAAAGGTCAGAGGGCAACTTTCAGGAGTCGTTTCTCTCCTACTTTGGGTCCCAGAGATAGTACACAGGTCATCACAACATTACAACCAAGTGAGTCCCAGGGACTGACCGACAGGCTTGAGGGCAAGTACCTTTAATTGCTGAGCTATCTCACCAGTTCCCTTCCTGAGCCTGGCCCACCACTCTCACCAGCCACAGAATGTTTGAGATTTGATCTTATGCAGGTGAACCATCTCCCCACTGCCTAAGAGGATATAAGACACAAATAGAATACAATATATAATTATTAATTTGGTACTTCAGATGCACAGATGTATACATAGGAATATAGATGATGCTGGATATATAGGCACATACATGCTAGGGGTTATTCTACCACTAAGCAGATATATACACATACTTTGTTTTCGAGAGCTTAGGCTGGTTTTGACCTCTTACTCCTCCTGCCTCAACCTCCCTCTATAGTTTTGACTGATTTTTTTTTTTTTTTTTTTTTTCTCCTGATTCTCCATCACTGGCTAGAGGGCTGATGAATGTTTGGTCAAAGAACAACCCTGCCCCCACCTGGTAGCAAGAGGCACTGCCTCTTTGTAGTGGAAAGAGGAAATGTGCAAATGAGTAGAGCTGGGAGATCCAAGTGGAGAAGCTCTGTCTATTAGTCTTTGTTTAGGGACTTGAACATGTTAAACACACACTGTACCACTAAGCTATAGCCCCAACACTACGTATTTATTTATTTAATAATTTATTTTTTATTTACCTGTTTATGTGAATGGGTGCTATGTAGCAAGTGTGGAGTTCAGGAGACAATTTTTGAAGGTTGGTTCTCTTCTCCCACTATGTGACTCCCAGGGATTAAACTCAGGTCATTATACTTGACAGCAGAGGCTGTTACCTGTTTAGCCATCTCACCCTAAGTTAATTTTTTCTGTCTTTCATGGTTCTGAGGATTGATCCCTGGGGCCTTGTGTGTGCTTGGCAAGTGCTCCTACGACTGAACTACACCCTAGTCTATAACTAATAGATTCATTCATTAATTTTAAAGATTTATTTTATGTGTGTGGGTGTTTAATGTCTGCACACTATGTGTGTGCAGTGTCCTTGGAGACCAGGAGAGGGCATAGGAGCTCCTGGAACTGGAATTAGAGATGGTTGTTAGCTGCTCTGTGAGTGCTGGGAATTGAACCCTGGTTCTGTGGAAGAGCAGTCAGTCCTCTTAAGCACTGAGCCATCTCTCTACCCCCCACTATTAACTTATTTTTGAGATCACATTTCCCTCTGCAGCCTAGGTTGTCTTAGAACTTGTAATCTTCCTACCTTAACCTTCCAAAGTGTTAGGAGTGCAGGTGCTCCTCACACCTAATTCCCTTCTACTCAGTTTTTCAGGGCTACTTAAGAATATGACTACCCTTTATTAATAGCGAGTACCCACAAATTCTGCCTTTCATTTCTCCCTTTGTGTAGTCTGTTCAACAGACACCCTATGTTACATAGGTGCCTTTTTGCATGATGCATAAATGATGGTGGTTCTGACGGGGTCTCGGTTACTGGCTTTTAGTACTTGCAGTATTTTTGGTTTTGCTTCAGCCTGGAAGAACTGTTTCAAGGGTATCAAAGACATGCTGGATCAATGTGATGTTAGGTCTTGGTAGAGTTAGACAGTGTTCAGCACGATAGGATGTTCTCACTGTGCTATGACTCAGTGTTTCATGGTCACTTTGTACTTTGGTTATATGTGATAAATGTGGTTCATTCTTATGGTCTTTGCTTTCTCAGTGGCTCAGCTGTGCCTCTCCCTTTCTCACTGTCAGCACTAGACAGTTGTGGAGCCACTGCTTAGCTCTAAGTGATGCAGTTCTCCTCTCACTAGTATATTCCTGCTGACTTTGGTAACTGTCTCCTCTGTGCCTCTTCTTGGGCTTCAGTTCTCACTATGGCCTCACAATCTACTCATCCAGCATATCTACTGTATTTACCCCATTTTTGTCTTTGTTGTTATTTGTTTCTGAGTCAGGGTCTTATGTAGCCCAGGCTGGCCTCAAACTTGTTGTGTAGTCGAGGGTTACTTTGAACTTTTCATGCCTCCACTTCCTGGGATTTTAGGCCTGTGCCTCCTCTGTGCCTGGTTTATGTGGTGCTAGGGATAGAACTCAGGCTTTCAAATGCTAAGCAAGCCCTCTACTGACTGAGCTACATTCCCAGCCCTTCATTCTTCAGTGCCTGTGGTGCTTCGGATTGAACCCTCGGCCTTGCACATGGTAGGCAAGTACCCATCCTCTGAACCGCATTTCCAGCTCTTCCAGCCCTTTACGTTTATATTAGTCAACTGTGTTAGTCACTGTTGTTATATCCCAAGTAAGGGAAAGTAATCTACTCTAGAGCGTTGAGAAATGCTGTCACTTGTTAGAGCTTGAATCAGGAAGAGCCAAACAGCAGAACGGCATGCACATGAGGCATTAAGACTGGAGATACCCTGTGTGTTGTGTGATTGGCAGGTGCTAGAAAGCTGCTATGGTTGGACAGTAGTAATTAGGAAGCTGTACTGGGTGAAAAGACTGAGGGGAGTTCACTTCTCTAAGGCTTGGAGGTGGGGGCTGGGAGATACTATGTTACCTTAAATTTTATTTATTTTGTGGAGGGCAGTGAGCATGTGTGGAGGTCAGAAGACAGCTTTTGGGAGTTCTCTTTTCACTGAGGAGTGAACTCAGGTTGTCAGGCTTGGTGAGTGAGCACCCTTACCAGATGAACATCTTGTTGGTTTGATCCAGTGAGCCATCTGGTTTCTAGAGAGCATATCATTGAACCCTCACAAGGAGTGCTTCTGCTTCACAGTCCACAAACCCTGAGCGTCCATGCTGGGTATAGAGTCTGTCTTGAACCTTTCTTATCTGGCATATCCAGGGCAAGGTAGAACTCTTATCAACTGTGAACACTGACATGACCCTTAACCTCTAACTTCTTTGCCTCTTCCTAGGAGTTGCTGTGTAGACTTTTCTCTAGTGAGGCTGGGGAGGACCTTTGGGAATTCAAAAGGACAGTGGCAGGTGATGAGACCTCCTATCTCTCTCTCTACTGTTCAGACCTTGGCTTCTGCTCTCTTCCAAATACATAGCAATCTTGTCTGCCAGCCTAGGTGGGGAGAGGGAGAAAGGACCTGTTGTTTCCTTCTGCTTCTCTCTGAAAATAAACCAATTGGCTGTGGTAAAGAACATGAAGTTCCTGACATTGTTGGCACCTCCTAGAGTTGATGTCCACTTGTCCCTGCTGCGAACTCAGTCTGCCCCATTTACCCTTCCTCTTGCCAAGGACCTCTGTGGGGGGAATTTGAGAAACTTTCCAAGTGCGAGGGAACTAAGCTGCCTCCAGGGCCTAGCATAGTCAACTGATGTAGCCTGGTACACTGAGGGTTTGAGAGTGATTGCAAGGAGGGCAAGAGTCAGAACAGTTTGAATATTAAAAGATGCTGAAATACCTTTGGAATGTTTATTACAGCCCCAGAAGTCTCTTCTGATTGCCTGATTCCCAGTAATCCAACAGTCTTACTAGTAACTAGGGTAGAATAAGAAGGGTAGTGTCCATGTCAACTCTGCAGTTGAATTTTAAAATCAAGAACGGATTAGAGTTGATTATATGCAATTGATGAAGCAAAGGATTGGAGTAGGTGCCCAGTAAATAGTTGCTGCCTGAAGAATTAACTTCAAGGAGTCTTGAAAGGTGCGTGCGTGTAAGTCCCGAGGGGAACCCAGGAGCTCAGCTAAGTCCGGAGTCTGAGAGGATGTGGGCAAAGCAAAATGGATGTAGTGCCAAGATGTGGGTAAAGCAGAAGTGGGATGTAGTGCCAAGGTCTGAGTGAAGTTGGGGTGAAGGGATGATGATGTGGATGGAGGCTGGTTTCATCTTGCGGAGAAAATAGAGGCCTCATAGAGAAAGGGGCCAGAAGGTCGGAGGAGGGGCTTTGGAACCTGGTCAGGACAAATTCACGTTTGTTATTCTAAGGGTTACTGACTACAAGCTCAGCTTCCCAGACTCTGGCAGGAATAAGCGTTAGGAATAGACTGGCTCATGCAGAGAGGCTGGACGTAGGAAAAGACTTCTCTACATCCCTTTAAGAGGCGGACCGGGGCGGAGTCCTGGGTCACTTCCTCGCCGCCACGCCCGCCCAGCGGCAGAAGCAGTTAGGGAAGCTAAGCTAGCCTCACGGCCACGGGCCACCTCTCTAAACTGAGGGGATCTAGGCAGGATTAGAGCCGCCCCACTGACTACAGGCCGTGTCGTGTCACCGTTTCTACAGGCACCATGAGCCAGGACACCGAAGTGGACATGAAAGATGTGGAGCTGAACGAGCTAGAACCGGAGAAGCAGCCTATGAATGCAGCAGACGGAGCTGCGGCCGGAGAAAAGAACGGTCTGGTGAAGATCAAGGTGGCCGAAGACGAGACGGAGGCCGGGGTTAAGTTCACCGGCTTATCCAAGGAGGAGCTATTGAAGGTAGCGGGCAGCCCGGGCTGGGTGCGCACCCGCTGGGCGCTGCTGCTGCTCTTCTGGCTCGGTTGGCTGGGCATGCTGGCGGGCGCCGTGGTTATCATCGTTCGGGCGCCGCGCTGCCGTGAGCTGCCGGTACAGAGGTGGTGGCACAAGGGCGCCCTCTACCGCATAGGCAACCTTCAGGCCTTCGTAGGCTCGGAAGTGGGAAGCATAGCTGGTGAGTGGGGTGCGCACCCTCATCCCTTTCCCCCGTGTGCCCCTTGTTTAATCGGGCATTCTGCTGCTCTCTTCCTTCTTCCTCACCCTCTCTAGAACGCTGATGGTTCTTCACCGTACCCTATTTTGGGTACGGTGAAGAACCCAAATAATTGCCAGGACGACTCCCTGGCAAACAATCCCCTCCTTTCTTTCTTAAAAAACAAAGAAGCTAGCCGATCCTTACTTTTTCCTAAGGGTGCCTGACTCAGCACATTCTCTTTCTCCTCCCCCAACCACGCGGCCCCTGAGCCAGTTCAAACCAGTTTCTGAAGTAATGTGTGAGGCTCCTTGCGTCAGCTACTTTGTCTCGTGATCCAGCCCCCTTCAGAGGGAGTCGGGGAAGATGGTAGGGAGAATGTGAAGGCAGGAGGCTTTTCATGCCCACTGGTTAACCAAACCCTCTCCTCCTCATAGGTCTGAAGAACCATCTGGACTACTTGAGCACTCTGAAGGTGAAGGGCCTAGTTTTAGGCCCAATTCACAAGAACCAGGAGGATGAAGTCAATGAAACCGACTTGAAACAGATTAATCCCGCTTTAGGCTCCCAGGAAGATTTTAAAGACCTTCTACAAAGTGCCAAGAAAAAGAGTAGGTCTTTCTAAGGAAGCAGAAAGGGTTTGGCATTCTGGCCAAGAAACGGGATAGGATTTTTGTCTGGTTTTCTCCTAACTGGCTCAGTTTTTTTAGGGCAGGCACAGGGGAGGTGTGTTATGATTCGCACTAAACGGTGTGGCTCATGTGTGAGAGTTTTTTTGATTTGGTTTTGAGGTAGGGTGTCACCATGTAACTGGTTGGTTGGCCTGTACCTGACTACCATGACCAGGCTGGATGAGAGTTTACCGAGCTCCACTGGTCCCGAGTGCTAGGCTAAGTGTGTTACCATGGCTTGATAAAATAGATGGCTTTTAAATGTATAAAGTAGATCCTAGATGTGTAAGACATTCAAATACTGCTTTATAACTCAGTATAGAGGTCTGAAACTGCAGCTCAGTCTGTACAGTGCTTGTCTAGTATTCATGATGTCCTGAGTTTGGTTCTTCAGCACAGCATAAACAGATGAAGTCAATGAAACTGACTTGAAACAGATTAATCCCACTTTAGGCTCCCAGGAAGATTTTGGGAGCGTGTACCTGTAATCCCACACTTGGGAAGCAGATGTAGGAGGTTATGTATCCTCAGGCAGCCAGCCCACATACACAAAACCCTGACTTGGGGGGTGCAGATAAGAAAGAAACCAAAACCTCAGTATGGGAAACATGCTGAAAGACTATACCTTGTGTGTGTGTGGGGGGGGCACAGAGGGGGCAGTAACCCCTGACCTGTGGGGGCCACAGAGGGGGCAGTAACCCCTGACCTGTGGGGGGCACAGAGGGGGCAGTAACCCCTGACCTGTGGGGGCCACAGAGGGGGGCAGTAACCCCTGACCGTGTAGCTCAAAGTTACTTGCTCTACTATAAACCCACCCGAGAGGTCTTGTGGGGTCCATTCAGATTTTGTACAAACCGTACACAGGTGCACTTAGTAACCTTGTGTTCAAGTTCCTTGTCCAAAGACTTTCTCTCAACTGGTTATTTTTCTAGGCATTCACATAATTTTGGACCTCACTCCCAACTACCAGGGCCAGAATTCGTGGTTCCTCCCTGCTCAGGCTGACGTTGTAGCTGCCAAAGTGAAGGTGAGAGTATGGCTGGCAGCACACAGAGGCTGGGGCTGTGTGGATGGGCTCACAGCAGCCTCATGTGCACTTAGCCGGAAGGACAGCCCCGGGTGCACAATGTTTCTTCTTGTTTCTTTTCTGATGGCTCTTTTTTTGTGTTTCCTTTACTCTAGAAGCAAGGCTATGTCAGGAAGGGAATTTCTCAGATGTCAGTCTGGAAGTTTAACTTTTCTTTTTGTGATAGGAAGTCTTTTCTTTCTCTGTGGGACTCCTGACCTGACTGGTTTCCCAGTTTTTGTTTGATGTATTTGGAATGGAGCCCAGTCTGAAATTATAAGTACTAGAGTCTTACTATGTATCTGGGATTTTTATCTTGCCCCATGTTTTACTATGTTTTTTAAAGAGTTAACTCCACTATGAGTGCTTTTTAAGACTTGTTTTTATATGTATGAGTGTTTGCCTGCATTTATGTTTGTGTACCATGTGCATGTTTGGTACACCCCAAGAAGCCAGAAGAGGGTGTTGGATCCCCTGAAGCTAAACTTACAAACAGTTGTGAGCTGCTGTGTAGGTGCTGGGAACTGAACCTGGCTCCTCTGCAAAAGTGGCAAACTCTTCACTCTTTGAAAGCTCTTAACTACTGAGCTATCTCCCTAACTCCTGTCCCAAGTATTTTATAGCTGTTCTTAATTTGTTTTGTAAACCCACAAAATACCTGTTACTGTCAGTCTGTTAGTGAAGAAACTGAGGTGCAGTCATTCCATGTGTTCCAAACTGGAAGTCTCAAGGAGTCTTCTCTGGTCTTACCTTGAGGTAGTGGCTTAAACTTGGTAGCCACCAGGCTAGGTTAAAGCTTCTAATGTCACCCTAGCTTCTGGTGCCTACATTTTAGAACACTGGCAGGTCGAGGATGGACATAGCAAAGTAGAGGCAGATGCTGACACTTTTGGATTCTAACTATGCAGGTGAGACTCCTGTAATCATCCAGTTTGGCTCTTGCTAGTTGCTGGCAGATTTGTGTTCTAGACTCCCCAAGTGCTGGAATCCTATACTTAATAGGAAGTTTGTTAAAAGTTACTGATGAGAAAGTTCGAAGTAGTAGAGAAAGCCTGTAGTCCTAGCATTTGAGAGTTGGAGGGAGGCAGGAGGATGAGAAGGACATCCTCAGTTATGTAGTGAGTTGGAGACTGGTGTGAAGTCAAAAAGAAAAGTTAACTGGTATTTTCAGGAGGTAGCCTCAGATGAAGATGGAGAGCACGTGAGAAGGGAAGAAAGGGGCTGTGGGGGCCAGGTTCTGTGCTGAGTGCCAGTTGAAGACAGGGCTTAAACCTTCAGGCCTGGGCCTGTTCTACAGAGCTGGCCTCTTTTCAGATGTCTCAATAGCCCTCAGGCTGTGTTTTGAATTTCAAACTTCATTCTTGGCCTTGCTCCCAGCAGCTCTTGTAGGAGAGCACACACTCTCTTAACCTTAGGAAATAGAGAGGAGCAAGTACATTTGCCTTAGGGTCTTGACTGGTATTTTAGTTCTACCTCTGCTATTCCCCAGTTATAATCTTGGCCATGTCTTCTTCTCTGAGCCTATTTCTTCATCTCCAACTTGAGGGTATTTTCATTCCACATACTAAGTGTTAAGTGTCAGAGCTGTGTGTGCATGTTTTCTCTTGGATCGTTTTTGTAGCTGTTAAAACTGAAGGTATGTGATTTGCCAAAGGCAAGACAGAGAACAGACAACTGCTATTACACAGCAAGCGCATGGGTGGGGCACCAAGGGCTAGCCTTTGAGACTGGGAGACTGAACCCTGTTTTCTGTAGGTCCCAGGGAAATTTGAGATAGGTGAGGGCTTGCTTGTATGTTGATCTTTCCTCTGTTCTTTTGTCCCCTGTAGGAAGCTCTGAGTTCTTGGTTGCAGGATGGTGTGGATGGGTTCCAAGTTCGGAATGTGGAACAGCTGACAGTGAGTGCCTTTTCTGCATTGAGAGGCAAAATGCTTTGGTGAGAAGAGTGGGTCTCAGCCAGGGCTAAGTGATGTTCCCTGTCTGACTCTGCCTTTTCTCTACTAGAATGCATCGTCGTACTTGGCTGAGTGGCAGAATATCACCAAGAACTTCAGTGAGGACAGGTAGGTGCCCAACACCCCTGTCTGACTGAGCCCATTGTGAGAGCCTCGAGAGGGGAGTTTCCTAGTCTCGGGAACTCTTTTATTCTTTATCTCCTGACATATTCTAAGGACACTCCTATCCTTGCTTTGTGCAGGCTTTTGATTGCAGGGACTAAGTCCTCTGACCTGCAGCAAATTGTCAACATACTTGAATCCACCGGCGGGGACCTGCTGCTGACTAGCTCATACCTGTCAAATTCCACTCTCACTGGGGAGCATACAGAGATGCTAGTCACTAAGTATTTGAATGCCACTGGCAGTCACTGTCGCAGCTGGAGTGTAAGTACCCTGCTGATGGGTGAGGGAAGGCAGAAGGCGGAAGGTGGCAGATGTAGGGTGGACATGCTCAAAGGATGACTTCCTTCAGGTGTCACAGGCAGGACTCCTGACAGCCTTTATACCAGCTCAGCTTCTCCGACTCTACCAGCTGCTGCTCTTCACTCTACCAGGGACACCTGTTTTCAGCTATGGAGATGAGATTGGCCTTCAGGCAGCTCTCCTTTCTGGACAGGTACCACTTGTCTTCTGCCCAGCACAGTGTGGGAAATAGTGTTTATCACATTATGGCATCAATGAGTGACAACAACCTTGAGGTGGAACTCTGTCAGTCATCTTGTGAGCTATATGGCAAGTTTGTATCTTTTAAACAGGGCTTTCCTGTTGTCAGACTCCTTGTATAGCCTGGGCTGGCCTCAGACACCATGTAGCCCATTCTGGAATGGAACTCAGCTGGGAATGGGTGGGGGTGGGGTTAGGTACATACAGAGATCAGAGTACAGTTTTGTGGAATAAGTTCTTGCCTTTAGCCTTTATGTGGGATCTTGGGGATCAAACTCAGATTGTCAGCTTATGGTGCTCTTACCCACTGAGCCATCTCCCCAGACCCCAAGGACCTATTTTTAAAGGTAATGTCTGGTATGTGGTAAGATGTTCAGAATGGTAGCCAACATTACTTTGTTGGACAGTGGTACTTGGCTAGAGACTTTGAGCCCTCTGGGAACTGAAGCTTAGTGAGAGTCTGGACAAGCAAAAAGGTACAAAGTAGTGGGTACCATGAAGGGGTCCTGTTCTGCGGTGCTGCCACAAAGGCATCCCAGTAGAAACAACACAAAATGATGAAATGGAAATAGAGAATAGGAGGATGGGGAGTGGTGGACTTACTCTTTTTTTTTTTTAAACTCTCACATTCTGTTTGTTAGCCTGTGGAGGCCCCATCAATGCTGTGGAATGAGTCCAGCAGCTCTAACACTGCAAGCTCTGTAAGCCTCAACATGACAGTGAAGGTAAGCAGTTTAGGCCTGACTCTCATGGTGGGCAGGTGCCTTAGAGATGTCTAGAGACACCTCCTCATTCCTTCCTTCTGTGTGTGTCCATCATTTTCAGGGCCAGCATGAAGACCCTGGCTCCCTTCTTACCCAGTTTCGGCGGCTGAGTGACCTTCGGGGTAAGGAGCGCTCTCTGTTGCATGGTGACTTCCATGCACTGGCCTCTTCATCTGGCCTCTTCTCCTACATCCGCCACTGGGACCAGAATGAGCGTTACCTGGTGGTGCTCAACTTCCAAGATGTGGGCCTGTCAGCCAGGCTAGGGGCCTCCAGTCTCCCTGCTGGCATAAGCCTGCCAGACAGTGCCAACCTTCTGCTGAGTACTGACAGTGCCCGGCAAAGCCATGAGGAGGACACCTCCCTGAAGCTGGAAAACCTGAGCCTGAGTCCTCATGAGGGCTTGCTGTTACGCTTCCCCTTTGTGGCCTGACCCTGCTGATGTAGAACCTACCACCCTCCTTTCCTCTCCCCAGGCCTTTTGAATTCTGGTCTTTCTCTCCTTGTTTTTGTTTTTAAACGTTTGCAGATTACATTGAATTACAGTGAATTCTTACACTGGGTGTTTTTGTCTTCAAATAAAAAGATCACCCCTGCCTCATGAGGTTGTGTCTTTCCTTTCATCCTTCATCAAAGAAGGACTTTCTCTTCCTTCTGTTCTCTTTTGCTCCTCCCTAACCTCCCCCCCCACCATTGCCTCAGCTATTCCAGCTCTTAAATTATTCATTTAGAGACCAAGGCTAGAGAAGGGCCCTTCCAGGGCTAACAGCAAGGTGTCTGAGCTGGAGCAGCCACACCTCACTCTGGCCCAGCTCTTCTTTATCTCTCTTAGCACAGGTCACCAGCCCTGGTGGTCAGTTCTCTCGGTTTTTTTTTTGTTTTTTTTTTTTTTTAATTTTAAACCATTTTGTCTCTTCAAGAAAAATGGAGTGGGATAAGTTGAAGACTGCACACTGCGAGGGCCTGGGGCTTCCCTTCTTTACTCTGTGGTGAGGCACTTACCATATATACAGGACTCTTCCCCCAGCACCATACCCCAACTCCAGAAAAAGCCAACAAGACAAACCCTTTGCTTCCTTAGGATGAGTACTCTCTTGTGTGGAAATGGAGAAAAATTAAGGAATAAACATTTTTGTATGATGGATATGGATGAGTGTTCAAAAAGGAAAAGGGGCTCAGGTTAAGAGGTTAAGAGCACTGGCTGCACTTGTAGAGGACCCGGGCTCAGTTCCCAGCATTCACGATGGTGGCTCACAACCATCATTTACTCCTATCTTGGGATCAATGCCCACCTCTGGTTTTGTAGGTGCCAGGCTTGCAAGTGGTGTACATGCATAGGCAAGAGCAGGCAAAGCACACATAAATAATGGAAAAAAAAAAAAACCCAAAAAACTAGAAAGATGGTTTTGAGAGCAGGCTTGAGTTTGGAGAAGGTCCCCACAAGAGAGGTGAGCTAACTCATGAATGTGGCCCAGTACAAAGTCCAACAATAGGTTACACTGTTACAATGCCAAAAGTTAGACATGGGGTGGGTCTGGGGAGGGTTTTAGTTATATGAATGAGAGCATGATTGGTACTCATGAGGCAGGAGTAAATAAGGAAAAAATGAAAGTTATTCAGCAAGGGGTGGGCAGATCACAAAGGGCTTCCTAAGGCAGTCAGAGGGTGCAGTTTGGTAGGCTATGCAGGGGCTGTGGGACTGCTCTTCCAACAGCAGTTGCAAGCCACTGTTTTATGAGCTCCCTCAGGTTGGCTCTATGCTAAGAAGAGTCACAGAATTGTTTTATTAGTAAAAGGATAGACATCTAGCTGAAGGAAGATACATGGGCAGAGCCTGAGCGGGTAGGAAGGTTCCCTTTATCTTCTCCCAGGACTGCCTTTAGCAGTAAATGGTACCAAGGAAGCAGGAAACCCATTGAGCCTTAGGTGACCAGAGTTTTGGATTAAGACATTGGCTCTCAGAGTTTCACTGGAGCCAAGAATGAGGAATGATGAACTAATCTTCCTGCTTCTACCTGTTAGAGTTACAGGCATGCCCCAATCTGCCTGCCTTGTTTCTGTTTTTTGTTTTGTTTTTGAGGCAGTGTCAGACTGTCTTCAAATTCATACCAGTCCTGCCTCAGTCTTCTGAGTACTGGGATTACAGACATGCATCACCAAGCATGTTTCCCTAGGACTTAATCATATCAACTATGTGGCTATCCTAGTTTTCAGCCCCGTTGTAGGCTCTGGAGCAAAACTTTAGAGCCATTTCCCAAAGAGGTTGCATGCTCCATGTCTCACTTTGGCAGCCTAGTTGGTGATACCCACCAAACAACTCCTAAGACAAAACCTAGCAGCCTAGAAATTACCTTGAAGCTAAGGACAAAGGGCAGACTTGGAACCGCCGAGGCTAGTACTCATGGCTTCCGTTTTGACAGATTTTACTGTGAAGTATTATGGTATTATTTTCTGCTAATTTTAAAAGTTTTTATTTTTATGCATGTACCTTATGGACTGGAGAGGTGTCTTAGCAAGTAAGAGCACTTGCAGAAGACTTGGGTTCAGTTTCTAGCATCTAAATGGTGGCTCCAGGTCCAGGCGATCCAATGCTCTCTTCTGACCACTACAAGCACCAGGCACATATGCAGTACACAATACATAAATGTAGGTGAACAGTCATACACATGACAAAAATAAATCTTAAAAGTTTATATTCTTTGGGGTTGTTGAGATGGCTCATCAGTTAAAAGCACAAGCTACGATTCTAGATGACCAGGGTCCAGAATTTGCAGCTCGTTATCTGTAATTCTAGTTTCAGGAGATCCAATGCCTCTTCCTGCTTTCAGAGGCAGCAGCCACACATGTGGCACATAGATAGATATACATGCAGTCAAAGCGTCACACACATAAAAAATAGTAAAAATGTAAACAATAGATAATAGTTATTAAGCAAAACAAGATGAGATCTAGTTTTGCTTCTTACAGGTACTATGATGCAGGGAAGCCTCAGAATCTGCAAATTCCGACTCCCCCGAATCTGTAAATTCTGGACCCTGGCATATGTAAAGCCCAGCATGGTCTGGTCTGGTTAGTATTTAGCTAGGAGACCTCCTGGGAATTCCAAGTTCTCTAAGACTAAGCATCAAAGATGGAAACAGGAGCTGCATGAGGTGGCTCATGGCTTTAGTGCCAGCATTCCAGAGGCAGGGGCAGGTGGGTCTACCTAGGTCAGAGGACAACTTTCAAGAGTCAGCTCTCTTTCTACCGCATGGGTTTCAGGGATTGAACTCAGGTCATTAGAATGGTCAAGCAAGCACCTTTGCCTGCTGAGCCATCTTCTTGGCCTAAGATTAAAAATAAATTACTTTGTGGTGCTAGGGATTGGATGTAGGGCCTTGTGTATATTAGGCAAATGCTCTACCACTGGGCTACATTCTCAGTCCTTGGATAGACTGACTAAGTGGGGTGTCCTGGCCATAAGGGGAGCTGGCAGGCTCGGCCCAGCTGATTAGGGGAGGCAAAAGAATGAAAAGCAGGCAGATCAGCTCCTTGGTGGTATGCTGAGTTTAGGTTCTCTAGGATCTGCTGATGGAGATTTTTAGCAGGGAAGAGTACAGCTCAGTACAGGGCAAGATCTAAGATCACCTGAGGTATAGCTAGGGTGTGTAGGAAGTGTTGCTGAGTGAAGAGAAAGGCAGAAGGGGGAAGTTGGAGCCAAAGGTTGAGCATATTTACAGGATGAACAGTGGAAGAGACTCTAACAGAGGAAGAGTAAAAGTCCTAGGCATGAAGATGAGAAGGCAAGAAGGTGCTAGGTAGATATCAGATAGAGGAAGTATCTTTAAGATTGGTGATAAAGGTATTATTGGTGGTCTATAGAAGAACTTACCTGGAGCCTCCTGGGGAGAGTGGAAAAATCGAGTTTTCTCATTACACAGGTTTCTAGATAGTTTCAATTTGTGTACATGGTTGTCTTAAGTACCAAAAGAACTTATTGGAAGGCTATCAGGAAATGCCAGAAGAAAGCAGGATCAGACTCAGGAAATGGGCAGGAAGCAAGCACCAAGAAAGCAGGAAGTTCGATTGTCTTTTAACTGGAACTGCCTGGGATGCTGCCACAGGGGACATACTGCCAAGATCTTGTGGTTGGGCACAAAAAGCACAATGTACAAAAGCATAGCCTCCCTGGGTGGGATGTGGGTGGCGTTGGAATTTACAATGTGTTCTGCTTGAATGGCCCTGGTATGTCCTGAGTCTCAGGTCTAAGAAGGTTATTATTTTTTAAGTGTTCTTTATTTAAAAAAAAAAAATTAAAATAGGGGCTGGAGAGATGACTTATCCATGAAACAAGCCAGGCATTTTGCACATGGCTGTAACTCCAGCTTCAAGGAGAGAGCAAAGAGGAGGATTGCTGGGGCTTGCTGGCTTTCAACTAGGCAAGAAAGCATGAATCCCAGGTTCAGGGTGAGACACTGCGTCAAAGGAATGGAGAGTGATGGAGGAGAGTGCTCAAAGCCCTCTTTCAGCCTGCACACACAGCACACAGCACCCCTTCCTCCCCCCCCCCCAGATACACAAATAGGTAAATATTTTTAAGAGTGAAATCAGTGAGATATCTTAGTAGGTGAATGTATCTCCTGCTGAGTCTGATGACCTGAGTTTGATCCCTGAAACCCACATAAATGGAAGGAGAGAACTGACTCCTGCAAGGAGTCCTTTGACCTCCATGTGAGCACCTTTGCATGTGCATTGCATCCCCTGATAAGTAAATGTAAAAAGAAGTGGAAAAAAAAAACTTTTTTTTTTTTTTTTTAAAGACATGGTTTCTCCGTATAGCCCTGGCTGTCCTGGAACTCACTCTGTAGACCAGGCTGGCCTCGAACTCAGAGCCTGTCTGCCTGTGCCTCCTGAGTGCTGGGATTTGGTTTTATCTAGTCTCCTCCTGTTCTCTCCTCCATCTCTGTGACCCAGCCTGTGCCCTTCTACCCTGCATGGCCTCCTTTGTCACATGACTTCTCCATGCTTTTTTTTCCTTCTTCTTTCTGTTTCTTTTGTTTGTTTTTTAAGACAAAGACTCTATATGTGGTCCTGGTTATCCTGGAACTCACTATATCTTGTAGCTGGACCAAGATGATTTTAAATTCACAGAGAACTGCCTGTCTCTGCTTCCTCAATGCTGGGATTAAAGCTGTGCCAGCATGCCTAGCTTCTTTTTCTTAAAAAATATGTGTATGTGTGGTCCACGCCACAGTTTGCATGTGGAGTCAGAGGACAACTTTGTGTGGTCTTCTCTTACTTTTATGTGGGTTCTGGGGATAGAACTCAGGTCATCAAGTTTATGCAGTAAGTACCTCTACTCCCTGAGCCATCCATCCTTCTAGTCTCTCAACACTCTTTCTCCCTACTTTGTGGTCTCCATTCTTATATATTATAGCCCACACCCACACTTATCCTCATGGATACACCTCTATAAACACTGCAAGCTAGGATCTACATATTGAAAAGATCATGCAGTTTTTGTCCTCCTGAGTCTGGATTAAAGAGTATGTATTAGTCAGGGTTCTCTAGAGGAACAGAGCAGATAGAATGAATTTAAATATATTAAAAAGGCCAGGTGGTGGTGGCACACGCCTTTAATCCCAGCACTTGGGAGGCAGAGGCAGGCGGATTTCTGTGTTCGAGACCAACCTGGTCTACAGAGTGAGTTCCAGGACAGCCAGGGCTACACAGAGAAACCCTGTCTCGAAAAACCAATATATATATGTGTATATATGTATATATGTATATATATATATATATATATATATATATATATATATATATATATGTATATGTGTATATATATATGTGTATATATATGTGTACATATATATATGTGTGTGTACATATATATATGTGTGTGTGTGTGTATATATATATATATATATATATATATATACACATATATATATATAATGAGTGTTTATTAGAGTGGCTTAAGGGCTGGGATTTGGCTAGTTCAATAATGTCTAGGCATTGGGAAGTCAAGAATCTGATAGTTGTCTGGTTCTTGAGGCTGGATGTTTCTGCTGGCTTTCAGTATTTATTGGAATCCAGAGAAATAGGCTCTCATATCGTCAGAATAATATGTCCACTGAAGGATCAATGAATTTATGAATGAGACTGAGGACAAACAGGCAAAACCCTGTACTTCCCACTTGTTCCTTTACAAAGGCTGCCATGAGAAGTTGTAGCCTAGATTTAGGGTTTGTCTTCTGACTTCAAATGATCCAGATTTAGGGTAAGTCTTTCCACATCAAATGATCTTGCCACCCACCCCCACCCCAAAATCCTTCACAGATATGCCTGTGTTTTAGTTAATTCTATATGTGGTCAAGTTGACAACCAGTATTAACCATCACCCATCACAGAGGGTTTTTTTTTTCCCTTCTGCCCAAGTCATGCATTTGAAGTACTGTCCCTGAACTTAAAGGACAATATCCTGTTTTTATTCAAACAATGGTGTCAATTAGCTTTAGATGGAAGAAGCAGACAGGGACAAAGCAGCTAGCCTTTAGTCCCAACTCTCAGGAGTCAGAGGCAGGCAGATCCTTGTGATCCAGGCCAGCCTGGTCGACATAGTGAGTCCCAGGATAGCCAGGGTTATGTTGAGAGACCCTTTCTTTAAAAAAAAAAAAAAAAAGAAAGAAAGAAAGAAAGGAAAAATAAAGAAAAGAAAAAGGAAGGAAGGAAAAAAGAAAGAGAAGAAAGGAAGAAAAGAAAGAAAAGAATTGGGGGCTGATGAGATGGCTCAGTGGTTAAGAGCACTGACTGCTTGCTCTTCCAGAGGTCCTGAGTTCAACTCCCAGTAACCACATGGTGGCTCACAACCACCCTGTAATAGAATTTGATACCCTTTTCTGGTGCTCTGAAGACAGCTACAGTGTACTCATATATATTAAATACATCTTAAAAAAAAAATTGCACTGACTGCTCTTAAGGAGGTCCTGAGTTCAAATCCAAGGAACCACATGATGGCTCACAACCATCTGCAATGAGATCTGATACCCTCTTATGGGTGTCTGAAGACAGCTACAGTGTACTTACATATAATAAATAAATAAACACCTCAGGGCTGGAGGGAAAGAGAGAAGGGAAGGGGAAAGAAAAGAAATGAAAAGGAAGAGTAAGGCTTTTGGTTGGAAAAGAGAGAAAATGGATTTGCCACTTAATAAGAGGAAGGCTGTAGACACATCAGGTGTCAAGGGGGAAATAAGTAGGCACAGTCTAAGAGGAAACATGGTATTTTAGTTGGAGGAGACGGGTTAGAGATGTGAAACTGCAGCCATGTGTCTCATTGGTATTTAAAGCCAGAAGAGACAAGGGAAGGGGAGAGTGCCACAGGCAGGTTTCTTTGAAGATCAGGAAGGAGGGGCAGTGACTTAGTGTGTTGGTCTGATCCTATGTACCAAGAGAACAGAAGTGATCAATTGTGTCATGTTACGAGGAGCCAATAGAAAGAGAGGGAATTGGCCATGGGTTTATCAGCATAGAAGTCTTTGGTGACCTTGACAAGAACAGTTTTTATTTTCTTTTACTTATGTGTACCTCTGGCTGGCCTGGAACTTATTACATAGACCAGGCCTGCCTCTGTTTCTTGAGTGCTGAGATTAAAGGCATGGGTAGACAAGCCCCTGCCCTCTGTACAAGGGTTGCTTTCACTGCAGTGGGACAAAAGTCCCACTGAAGGTGGTCCAGGAGGGGATGTGAAGAGAAAATTAGGAGTTAGTGGCTAAAATGTTGCTGTAAAGGAAGAGAAAGTAGTAAAATAGAGAAACAAAAGAACAACAAATTGTCTTTTAAAAATTATTTTCCTAAAAGAATATTTTTAGATTTATTTTATATGTATGAGTATTTTGACTGCATGTATGTCTGTGCACTGTGTGTGTGTGTGGTGTCTGTGGAGGTCAGAAGAGGGTGTCAGAATTGTACAGTAATTCCACCAGAGAACACATGGACTCTCTTATAGCTGAATAGAAAGTCTGTATTGCTGGCTGACAACTGCATGAGGAACTTGCCTAAAACACGCAGCCCCAAGCTTTTCCATTCTTTGTCTTTTATGTACAAAACCCCCACCCTGGGTCAACACACTTTGGTTAGCAAGAAAAGTTAGTAGAAAGCAAAGACAAAATGGGTATGTTTAGAGACTCTCCTGAGTGTAGGGACTGTAACCTGGCTTCTGTTGCTTCCTGAGGTTTGCCACTTTAGTAGATTGGCTATGCCCTCCTTGGTTCTGTCTCAGGGGGGCTTGGGGACTTTCCCATGGGAGATGAAGAAGGCAAAATTGGACAATCATAATCATAGGGCCTATGTCAGTCTTTTCTTGGGGAGGAGTGTCAAAGATCTGGTGACGACTTATCTGTTATTGCCTCCTGACGCCTTCCTCGGCTGGGTACGGTGGATCCATGGGTAACACTGGACCTTTATTGCTATGGAGGATCTTTCCACACTGGCTCCAGGTTCTGGTTGGGATCTGCTTTACTCACACAGATCACCAGGCTGGTACTTGTGGGCAGGCTCAGACCTGGGCAAGGGTGCAGCCTCTTAAATAGTCTTCCAAGTCTGTTTCAGGGCCTGTAAGGACTCGGGGAGGGAGTCGCCAGTAACTTCTCTCTTATGAACTCATGAACTGAACTTAGGGAAGAGTGAGAGGTCCACCAACCATAATTTCAGGTGGCATGAAGCCTTCCTGGTATGGGGTGAACCTGGCCCTAAGTAGGGCAAAAAGTAGAAGGTTGGCTCAATTTTTGCCAGTCACAAGGACATTTAAAGTCTCCTTCAAGGTCCTATTCATTATTTTCTACTTACTCTGAGCTTTGTAGCCTATAGGCACAATATAGTTTTTGATCATCATTTAAGACTTTTGCCAGATTTAGGGAAACGTTGGCCACGAAGCCTTGGCCATTGTCGGACCCCAGGGAAAGGGGCAACTAAAATATAGGAATAAACTCTTGGAGAAGTTTCTTGGTGACCACAAGGCTATCTCTATTTGGCTGGGATAGGCTTCCATCCTTCCAGGGATGGTATCTATTAAAACTATCAAATACTTATACCCAATAACTGTGGGTTTTATTTATCTCTGTGAAGTTCATTTTCCTATGCTCCCTGGGCATGCTTCCTTGGGTGTGGATTCCTTTTGGAACCTTTTTTCTCCTTTGGGTTTAATTATATACAAATGGTACATCTGGAAACAGTGTCTTTAATAAAGATTGTCTAGTCGAGGGATGTAGTATCTAGGCCTGAGTAATGCATCAGTATTAGTGTCCTCAGATGGATGGCCTGGTGAAGTTTGGTGGCTGTGTCTTCTGATAGTGGCAGGGAATATGAGTCTCCTGTCCAGTAAGAACCATTACCCACTTGCCTCCTGTTTCATATCTTCTCTTTTTTCCCACTTTGTTTCTTCCTATGTGCAGAAAGAACACTGGAGCAATTCAAGTTCAGGCAGGGTAACCAAGATCTGGAGAGGCCCTACTAGTTCCCAAGTCTACTCCCATTTCCCTGGATCTGGGGAATCCCTTTCTTGATGTCCCTTGCAGTGGACGGTGGCTACATTTTTTGGCAGCTATATGGCCTTAGTCCCCTTGATAGACATGGGCTGTGGCAAATGCATACTGACTCTATACAGTGATGACTTTGCTATTCTCCCAGTGAAGTACCTGAGTTAAAGCCAGAAACTCAGCCCTTTGTGTTGAAGTCCCTTGGCTGAGGGTCTGGGCCCATACTGTCCTGTCCAAGGTGATAACTGTAGCTCTAGCATACCTGATTTCAACTTGAATAAAACTGTCCACACCAGTGTAGTGGGACATCTGTAGGCAGGTCTGATGGACTAGACTGTATCATTCTCCTCCAGGCAATCCTAGAGAGGCTCTGTTGGGTTATTGTCTGGCAGCAATGCTGGCTAGGTTGATGGTTGAAGTTTTACAGAACTGGATGAGGGGTTGGTTCAGGAGAAATATTTGACATCCACCTCTCTAGGGAGGGTCCCCCTCAGGAAGGCCACTACACAGTTTTTGCCCCAAAGTCAGTTTGTCAGCTCTTTTTACTGTCATGGCTGTAGTGATAACTGCATGCACACAAGCTGGCCAAACTGGCAGAAACAGGGTCAATTCCTTTGGATAGGTAGGCCACTGGCTTCTCCCAGGGTTCCAGTGCCTGGGCAAGGACCCCCTTCCCAATCCTTTACATAGGGCAGGGCCTTTTTCTTCCTCCTCTTTTCCCAGTGTCTCTGCTTCCCCCTCTGGCAACTCTTTTATTAGTTTCCCTGAATGCTGCCAATACTGCTTAGGTCAGTCCTTTGCTTTGCTTCGCTTTTTCAGAGTCATGGTTATTGTAAACCTTTGGAGCAACCTCTAATAATTAGGATCTATTCATACTCTCAAACCCTACTAATATCTAAAGTTTCTTTCTAATATCTGGGGCTGAGTGCATAACAAAATCAATATTGATTGCTCGATGGTTTCTTGGTGCACCTAGGACTATGAGGACAAATACCCAGTAAGCCTTGCAGAGGCGCTCCAGGAACTCAGTGGGCAATTCTTGGGGCTCTTGCATTACCTTGTTCACCTAAGACAGACTGGCATGTTTTCTAGAAGCTGCCTTTAATCATCCTAACAGAGCCTGGAGAAGAGCTCCTTGTCCAGAGCCTCCTTACCTTGGTCAGTGTTAGTGCGTGTGTGAGATCTGCTTTATTTGGGTCTACTGTCCAGCAGCCCAAGGGTGGCTTTCCTGATTTCAAGCTGCTTTTGTACCTCAACTTGTAGCTAGGAGCTGTTGACAGTCATCCCAGGTTAGTGTAAAAGATTGTCTCGAAAACGCTAATGAGAGCGTGAGGTTTTTCAGAGAATGATGATGGTTTCTGAGTTTCCCAATTATACATATCACAGGTTGAGAAGGAGACATAAGCTATGCAAAGGGAAGGAGAGGAACCTCTGAGAGGAAGATGAGGTTTTCCTCCGTTTATAAGCATACAGATAAGAAGAAGGTGGATGGTAGGAGGCTCCTTCTGGGTGCTGTGAAAGGCTGGAGGCCCAAGGTGAGAGGCTGGGCCCCTTCCCACTTCCATATAGGGACTTGGACTCTGGGATGGAGAGACAAGGGGAGAGAATGGTGTCAGTCTCATTCTTGGGACTGGAGGAAGCACTCCCAGGGCAGAGACAAGGGTGGACAGAGTGGGTTCCTGGAAGCAGAGCAAGGACAAGGACCAAGACAGAAAGTGAAGCAGTCAAGAGTGGAGAGCAAGAAAGGAAGGAAGCACTCTCTGGTGGAGGGGGGAGGGGGTTCAAGGTAGAAGAGACTCCCTCACCCCCTCTCCCCAGCACAGTCTGGGGCAAGACCAGGTCTATACTGGAGCATATGGAGGGGGAAGGTCAGTTTTCTCCACAGGGGGTGGGTCTCACACCAGGGAAAGATACTGCTTGATCTGGGTGGGATGGCCTGGGTCTCTAGTCACCACATTTCAGATGTCCTGAACTGCTTGGGGATCCAGATATCTGTCAGTGGGCTACTCAACTCCAGAAGAGGGCCAATCTACTTTATAGAAGGTCTGGAGATTCCAGGGTAAGAGATGGAGATTGTAAGTCATTGTCTACAAAACCTTCATTGGCATAATTTAACATACACTTTAACAGTGCCATTGGGCTGTTCACTCCCCTTTCTATTGGAGTTCCCTTTCTTCTAGCCAACAGAATTGACAAAAACACACAGAGAGACACACAACAATAAAGACAACCAGAGTGGCTACTACACAGACTTAAACCTGGCGATCTGATGGTATCTTATACAGATCACTGGACATTTGAATTATGGCCAAATCCAGCCTTTCATAATCATCCTATGCAGAAGACATCATAAACATATTCACGTCCAGAGGGGACAGGTCCAGGCAACTTTCAGTAGTTTCCAGTTTAGGGTGGAGGCATTGGGAGCCTTTCTGTTGACAGGGGCAGAGTCTGAAGTTCCTGGGGCTTTGGAATCTCTCAGAATGTGCACCTGCTAGGAAATATTCATTACCAGTCTAGGGGAATCTGAGGCCCCTGTGTCCCTACGTCTTAGTTTTTGGGGATCTTTGGGGCCGCCAGAATTGCATGGTAATTCTACCAGAGAATACATGGACACTCTTAAAGCTGAATAGAAAGTTAGCTGGCGACTGCATGGGGAACCTGCCTAAATCACACAGCCCCAAGCTTTAAATCTTTGTCTTTTATGCACAAAACCCATATCCTGGTTGACACACTTTGGTTAGCAAGAACAGGTAGTGAGAAGCAAAACTACAAAAGCCAAAAAGGCACGATTAGTAAGTACATTTAGGAACTTTCCTGGATCCAGTAGGTCTTTGATGAATTGGGTCTTTGTTTCTGTTTTGGCAGGTGCTGGGGGCTCCATGATGGGTTCTAAGGTCGGAATGGTGCCTCTAACACAGCTGGAGTGGTGCTAAGATGTTAGTTAGGCCTGTTACATTAGATTCCCTGGAACTGGAGATATACTCAGTTGTAAACAGCCACGAAGGTTCTGGGAATCCAACACTGGTCCAATCCTGGTCCTCCGCAAGAAACACAACAAGATAGTAGTTTTTGAGATAGAGTTTCTCTGTGTAGCCCTGGCTGTACTGAAACTTGCTTTGCAGACCAGCTGGCTTTGAACTCAGAGATCCATCTACTTCTGCTTCGTAAGTGTTGAGATTAAGGTATGCCATCACTACCACCCAGCTTTACAAAATACTCTTAACCACTGAGCCATTTTTCCATTCCCTTGTTTTTCTGAGAGAAGGTCTCATGTGGCTGGTTGACCTCAGATTTGCTATATAGCCTAGGTTGGATTTGAACTTTTGTTTTCCTTTTGGCCTGTGTGTTTGGGTGAGACAGATGTTGGTTTGGTCCTTCTACCAGTGGGTCATGGGGATTAAACTCAGGTCATCAAACTTGACAGCAAGCACCTTGATCTGACATGCCATCTCGTTGCCTGTCCTCCCCACAAGATTATTTATGTAAGGGCTGGAGACATGGTTCAGCAGTTAAGAGCACTTGGGCTCTTGCAGGGGACCGGGTTTGGTTCTCAGCACATGTATCATGCCTCACAACCATTCATTACTCCAGTTCCAGGGATATAACACTTTTTCTAACCTCAGTTGGCATGGAACATGGGCTGGGATTGCTTCCCTCCCCTCCACTTCCTGTTCTCTCTTCTCCTCTTCCCTTTTCTCCTTTCTTATCCCCTTCATTCCTCTTTGAGGTCAGTCTTCCAGACCTTGATTCTTTCTTCTTCCTCCCTCTGTTGTGTTTATGTTGTCTGGAGGTTGCTATACCCACGTGTTGTCTTTAGATATCTATTATGGGTTTCTTTCTTTCTTTTTTTAAATTTTATATTTTATTTACATTTCAGATGCCATCCCTTTTCCCCATTTCCCTTCCCTAGAAAACCCCTATCCCATGTCCCCTTTTCCTTTTATACATTTTTTTTTTTGTTAGTCAAAGGCTTTTTTTTGGTAATGCTCAATCAGAAGTGTAACCCAATACCCAACCTAGATATATAAACTATCTTTGACTGGTGGAGACATGTGAACATCTGCCTCCATGCCCCCTCCCCCTCTCTTTCTCTCTCTCATCACCTTGCTTCTCCTTTCCTTCACCTTTAGACCATATTGTTCCCTGATAAAAGACACAGAAGCCTTTAGATTTATAATAAGTTTAAAAACACGAGGGCTGGGCAGATATCAGCTCTCTATTGCCATGTTCCTCCTGGGCCACTCCTATCTATCAGGTGAGCCCTCATGGACATGCTCCCAGAATCCACACTTCCCCATGGCAACCTCTTCCTTCTACTCTCTCCTCTCTTGTGGTCTCTACTCTGACCCCAACCCCGGGGAACCTTTGTTCTGCCCTTTTCTCCAGGCTGTAGACACCTTTATTAAACAATCAGAGATAACAAAAGCTGGTGTATGTGAGAATTCACTGTCTTGGGGCAGCCAAGTCTTGGAATACAGAATTTAGTATTCAAATACATAGCAGCACCAGACCAACTCCCTACATCACTCCTACTCTTGCTTATCTTCCTCCTTCCCTTTCTAGCTCTCAGGATAAAAACTAGGCCCATTTGTGGTGGGCTGGTGCTCTACTGCTGAGCTGTGCCCACAGCCGTGAGTGGCTTTCATGTTTTTCTGACTCTGCCTTGAAAACTTAAGGTTTCCTTAACTGTTGGTAACAAACCAAAACTAAAACCCAAACTAAAAATAAACCCCAAGCAAACAATGAAACCTTATAGTCATACCCCCACACAAACAAAAACCCAAATAACCAAAACCTGTCATTGTATAATCTTTGTACTTGGGAAACAGACAGAGGAATTACCACAAGTTCTAGTCCAGTCTGACCTACACAGTGAGGCTCTGTCTCAGAAAATGAAAACCTCAAACTGAAATAGAACCAAACAAAACACCTTAGCCTGAGAAGGAAGACATGCTCTCTTGTTCTGTGGTAGAAATAAAACCAGGTTCTTTTCTGCATCCTGCAGCCATCCTTGTGGAAGTTATTTCTAACAGGAGTCTTGTCAGGCAGCCAGATTTAAGAGCTATGCTTTGTCCCGAGAAAGTAACCTTTAACTTAAAAAGCTTGTGATTCTGACTGCCTGTCTTCTTTAATAATGTGTTGCCTTGGCAATACTATTTAAATTCTCATCTCTATTTTCTAGAAGGTATAAAATAACTGTGAATTTTCTTTGTTAAGCCAGAAGAGGAAAGAGGAACATTGGCACATTCTCCTTTCCAAGTGTACGAGGTGAGGTGAACTCAAGGTTTGAAAGATCTTTCTTTTTTTTCTTTCTCCTTTTGAATTTTTGAGACAGAGCCTCACTATATATCTCTAGTTGGCCTTAAACTCACCTGCCAGCTGGGCAGTGGTGGTTCATACCTTTAATCCTATCACTTGGGAGGCAGAGACTGGTGGATCTCTGAGTTTAAGTGCAACCTAGTCTTCAGAATGAGTTCTAGAACAGCCAGGACTACACAGAAAAACCCCGTCTTAAAAAACCAGTGTATCAATCAATGTGCTGTAAAGAATGTTCCCCAATAATCTCTGTCTGATAAATAAAAAGCTAGAGCCTCTGACTAGGCAGGGGAGAGAGGAAAAAGGAACTTCAGATCGAGTGAGGGAATTTCAGGCAGGGACCACAAGGAGAAGAAGGAAGAGAAGGAAGAAGGGGATTGTCATGAGGCAGGGTGGACCATGAGTATATGGCCAAAGGAAGATCACACTGAGGACACACATGGAACAGAACCAGACTCAGATGGCAAGTTTTGGGGGTATTTATCTGGTTATTAATAGCCTAGCTGGGTTAGAATAGCTTAGAATCTGCCCAGCATGGTGTCAGCAGCTTGTTAATAAAATCTGGTGTCTCTGTGTTGTGTACCTGGGAGCTAAGCAGATTAGAGTAGAGCAGGAACCCTATGTAGATATTTAGGAGCAAAAGGGGGCATAGCAACTCCCCTATAATATTACTACTATAAACTAACAGCTAACCAACTAACTAATGAAAGTATCTCTGTGATCAGGGATAGGAGAAGTGGCTTAGTGGTTAAAAGCACTGTCTTCTCTTTCAGAAGACCCAGGTTTGATTCCCAACATACGCATGGTGGCTCACAAGTGTCTGTAACTCCAGTTCCATGGGATTCAAAGCCCTATTCTGCCCTCTGTGGACACTGGCACATGTACATACATGCAGAAAAACACCCATATAGATAAAATAATTAGAAAATATTGCCAATCATGACTTACAAATGGGCCTACAATCGACATTTTGAAGTTCACTTTAAGACTGATCTTCTCAAGTATGGAGGCCCTCTCATTGCTTTTTTAGCTGTAACAGGAAGGAAACAAAAGCTCAGAGATGTGCAGAAAGGCATCCAGCTCATAGAGGAGTCAGTGTTGAGATGAAACCTTAGTTAGGCTCCATCTTCCTGGCCTGGTTCTGCCATGATCAATCTGGTTCCAAGAAAGCATGACTCTGTGGACTGGGGAGATGACTTAGTACTTAAGAATACTTGCAGGCTGGCGAGATGGCTCAGCAGTTAAGAGCACTGTCTGCTCTTCCAGAGGACCTGAGTTCAATTCCCAGCAACCACATGGTGGCTCACAACCATCTGTAATGGCATTGGATGCCCTCTTCTGGTGTGTCTGAAGACAGCTACAGTGTACTCATATACATTAAATTAATAAATAAATCTTTTAAAAAAAAGAATACTTGCTATGTAGTTATGAGGAGCGGAGTTCAGACTCCCAGCAGTCAGGTAACAAGACAGGTGTCCTACACATGCCAAATGCCCTTAACTCCAGCCCTGAGGGATCTGACATCTTCTTCTGGCCTCTGTACCACAGGGACACACATACTGGGGCATACAGGTATACAGACACACACACACACACACACACACACACACACACACACACACACATCTTAAGAAAGCGTCATTTTGTCCAAGGGTGGACCCTTATGCACATCACCTTAGCAGATGTCTCTCTGGAGATTGTTGTTTGGGTATAAAATGTCTCTCTTGTTTTGTATTGAAGTCTTGCTCTCTACTTAGTGGACCCCAATAAGAAGCACTGTAGCACATGGTTTTAGAAGGTTAGAGTCCATGATCATTATGGCAGGAATCATGACAGCAGGCAGGCAGGCAGGCAGGCAGGCAGGCAGGCAGGCAGGCAGGCAGGCATGGCTATAGCTGAGAGCTTACACTCTAATCTATAGGCACTAGATATATATAGAGAGAGCTAACTGGGAATGGTATGGGCCTTTGAAACTGCAAAGCCTGCCCCCAATGACACACCTCCTCCCAAAGGAACACACCTCCTAATTCTTCTGAAACAGTTCCATCAAATGTGAACCAAGCGTTCAAATATATGAGCCTATGGTATGCATTCTCATTCAAACCATCACTATGTATATGCATTCATGTATGCACATGTACATGGAAGCCAAAGGTTGGTGTGTAGCATCTTCCTTTATCATTTCCACTTTAATTTTTGGAGACAGGATCTTATTGTATAGCCCTGGCTGGCCTATAACTTGCTTTATAGATCAGAGTAGCCTATAACTCATAGAAATCAGCCTGCCTCTGCCTGAATGCTGCAATTAAAGGCAGCCACCATCATGCTGGGCTTCTGACTTATTTTTTTGTGGCAGGGTTTCTCACTGAACCCAGCTTGCTATTTTGGGTAGACTGGCTGACTAGAGAGTTCCCCACTCCCCAGGATCTCTGCCTCCCAGCGCTGGGGTTACAGGTGTGCTAGGCTTTTATGTAGGTGCTGGGAATCCAGACTGTGGTCCCTAGAGTTGTGCAGAAAGGAATCATCTCCCCAGCCCCTCCATCGTTTCTTTTTTTCTTTTCTTTTTTCTCTTTCTTTCTTTCTTTCTTTTTTTTTTTTTTGTTTTTTTTTTTTTTTTTTTTTTTTTTTTTGTTTTTTGAGACAGGGTTTTTCTGTGTAGTCCTGGCTGTCCTGGAACTCACTCTGTAGATCAGGCTGGCCTCGAACTCAGAAATCCTCCTGCCTCTGCCTCCCAAGTGCTGGGACTAGAGGCGTGCACCACCACTCCTTCCATTGTTTCTTAATTGCCATTTTCTTGTTTATCCTGACATATCACCTTCTTTCTCTGCAAAGCCCTTACTCCCAGACATCTCCCCAGTGTCCTCTCTGTTTAGTGGCCTTCTGGTGCTCCTGCATTCCAGTTCTCTGATCATCTCCTCCACCTCCAGGCTGGCTGGAGCCCCAGTGTGTAAGGTGCTGCTTCTTTCTGGATCCTGAAGGGAGCATAGGTAGCCTTGAAGCAAAGCAGAATAAGAAGAGCCCAAGCAGAGGAATTGGAAAGAGGAAAGAGATGAAAGTGTGAGTCCAGAGCCTGTTCGAAGACCAGGAGAGTTCCAGAATCTGTAGAGGGGGGGGGGTCATTCATCCAAGAGACAGAATGTAAAGACCCTTGGCTAAGGGGCTTGCTTTGGGTTTTGGAGATAAGGTCTCATTTTTTTGTATCCCAGGTTAGCCTGGAACTCTGTAGCCCAAGCTGGCCTCAAGCTTGAGATCCTCCTGCCTCAGTTTTCAAACTGTTGAGATTACATATGTGACTAGCTTTGAGTTTGCCCTTTCTCTCTCCCTCCTCCTCCCTCCTTCCTTCCTTCTCTCCATCCATCCCTCCCTCCCTCCCCTTTCTCTCTCTTTCCCTCTGTCCCTTCCTCCCGTCCTCTCTTTCTTTTTTGAGACAGTGTTTTATATGGTTCAAGTTGACCATAAACTTCTGATCCTCTTGATTCTATCTCTTGAGTGATGGAATCACTCCAGGAAAGAGCAGTGTGTGTGTGTGTGTTGTGTATTAAGTTTAAAACAAGATGTATTTATTTTTATTTGATGTAGATGAGTCTTTTGGCTGCATGTATGCATATGTACATCTGTACCACCTTTGTGCCTGGTGCCCATGGAGGCCAGAGGAAGGAATCAGATCCCCTGAAGCTTCTGGTATGGATGTTTGTAAGCACCATGGGGTTGCTGGGAACTGAACCTGGGCCCTCTGTAAGACCAACAAATGCTCTTAACCACTGAACTATCTCCTCAGCCCTTGGCTTTTAAAGGCCTAAACATGAGAACTGGGGCTGGAGAGATGGCTCAGAGCTTTAGAGCACTGACTACCCTTGCAGTGGACCCAGGTTTAGCTCCCAGCACTTGCATAGTGACTCACAACCACTTCAGCTCCAGTTCCAGAGGGATCTGGTAACTTTCTGACCTCCATGCATACACATGGTGCATATACATGCAGGCAACATATTCATACCCATGAAATAAACAAATCTTTTCTAGATAAAGGCTTAAAACCACAAAAAAGCAATAATATTTTGTGATGCATGAAAATTATGTTAGATTCAAATAAAGTTTTATTGGTATACAGCCATTTTTATTTGCTCTAGTGTGTTATTTATGGCTGCCTTCACCTGCAAAGACAGAGACCATATAACACAGTGGTGCTGATGTGTATCCTTCATTTTGTCTCTTGTCTTTCAAGAGTCTGAAAATGTTTGCTCCCTGGCCTTTTACAGAAAAAAGTTTGTTGCTTTTGAATTGAGGGATTGTTTTTTAGTATGGTAGGCAAGAGTCCTTTAGTGCAATGGAGAAAACAGGATTAATTCGAGAACTGTTTACAGGTAGCCTGGGTACAGGCAGTACGAAGGAGTCTAGGTTGACTTTCAGCTCTCTGGCTTGAGCAACTGTGTGAATGGTGGTTCCAGGAAGGCAGAAATACCAAATACTAGGGCCAGGAGGACAAGGACTGGGAGGGAAAAGGGAGAGCTGGGCTTTTTAAATAGAATATTCCAACTGTTAACCCTGGTTTATCATGAAAGCAAAGGCCTCAGGAGCAATGCATTCTTCAGAGCCCAAGGCTGGCAGGGGGAAACGTGTTGAAAGAGCATTCTTGCTCTAAAGATGAGCAGGTTCCAAATGTAATTTCTATTTAGAGTCAGTCATGAGCCCAGTGAAACCTGAGCTAGGCGTCTAAGAATGAAGCCAGGAATTCTACAGGCCTTGGGAGACTCTGCAAGGATGGGTCGAGCAGACTGAAGACTGTAAAGGCTTCAGGCTAAGGGGTTTGCTTTTGCTTGTTTGTTTCTGAGACTTGTATGGTGCTATCCCCAAATAGCAAGACCCCTTTGCTTCCATGGTGATGACATACTATTCAGAGAGGGAAGGACCTGTTTCTGAATGCTTTTGTGTGTAGGTGTCTCTGCACACTTGTGTGCCTGGTGCCAGAGGAGGACAAAAGAAAACAAGGTATCCTGTAGGGCTGGAGTGAGCTCCTCTTTGTTTGAGACAAGGTCACATATGTAGCCCTGGCTGTCCTGGAACTCTCTATGTAGATCAGGCTGGCCTCAGACTCATAGGGATCCGCCTGCCTCTACCTCCCAAGTGCTAGAATTAAAGGCATATGCCATCATGACTGGCACAGTTTATATTGACATAGTTTGAGAACAGGCACACGTGCATGGGGGTGATGACGACAGATTTCATGTGTATGTTCTTGCCTTCTACCATGTGGATCTCTGGGATAGAACTCAAATTCTCAGCCTTGATAGCTAATGCATTTAGTGAGTCTCTCACCATTCCATTCTTTTGAAATTTTAAATGAAATATAAAGACTTTGGGTCTGGTTAATTTTGGTATGTGATATATATATATTGCAATGTGTTTTTATAATAAAAAAAGTTGGGGTTGGAGAGATGGCTCAGTGGTTAAGAGCACCATCTGCTCTTCCAGAGGTCCTGAGTTCAATTTCCAGCAACCACATGGTGGCTCACAACCACCTGTAATGAGATCTGATGCCCTCTTCTGGTGTCTGAAGTTAGTGCCAGTGTACTCACACAGATAAACAAATCTTTGAAAAGAAAAATTTTGGGGGTGGGGGGGGGACATATAGCTCATTTGTAGAATGTTGGCCTAGCATATTAAGGGCCCTAGGTTCAATCCCAATGCCAGTTTTTAAAAGGAGGAGAAGGAAGAGGAGGAGGAGGAGGAAAAGGAAGAGGAAGAGGAAGAGGAAGAGGAAGAAGAGGTAGCAATTTGACCAGTGTGATGGTGAACATCTTTAATTCCAGCATTTGGGGCAAAGACAGTCAGATTTCTAAGAGTTCAAGGCCAGCCTGGTGTATATAGTTATATAGTGAATTACAGGCCAGCCAAGGATGCATACCAAGAGCTTGTCTTAAAAAAAAAAAAAAAAATACAGAGGGGGAGTGTTGAAACACTAGGTTTCTTGAATTGCCAGCAGGTGGCACTAAAATGTCATGGTGGAAATGGAAGTGGGGCGGGGCTTTAAGTGTAGGAGGGATTCTATGTAACCTGTTCCTTTTCAGGCTAGCTCCAGTCTGGTACTGGTAGAAAAGGTGGTATTCACAAAGCGACCTTATTCTCTCCTTACTTCTATGAGAAGGCCTTTGTTCCTGGGGTAAAGAGACTCCTTCAGGGTAGGAGTGGGTGCTGTGTTTGGGATGGACAGATGCTCATGTAACCACCCTCTCCCTTCTGGCTCATGTCATTTCCTCCATCCTATATATCCTGGGTTGGCAGATCTCTTTCTTCAGAGGCCTGCGGGACCCAGATTCCACCTGGACTTTATCCTCCTTCTTGCCCAGGTGTGCGCTGGACACTCTTCAAACCCAGTCATATTAGGGTGTAAGATTCTTCTTCCTGGTATGGAGGAATAGGACTCTAGACTTCCCAAAGCCATGACAGAGGTATAGTTTCTCACTTGCATGAGAAACTAGATCTGGTTCCTGGACATTACCTGTGGCAGCCTCTTCTGTGGTAACACTAATGTGTCAAGTGTTTTTTACCAGTTTGCCTCATCCCTCTAACACCTGCAAGGGGCTTGCCTCTCTTTTAGAGATGAAGACACTGAAGACAGGAGGAATGCCTAAGGTTATTTGGTGGGGGGCATGGCAGGACTACGGTGAGATCCCCAGGATGGGGAACAAGTGACAGGTGTGAGCTGCTGCTCCCATTGCTGGTCCTGATGCTGGTCCTACCCCCTCCTACCTTGATGTTCCATTGGCCCCAAAGCTTCATTCACTTCTTGCAGTGTTGCTCAGCTTCCTCAGCCCCTCCACCTCTGTACCCTTGACACAGGCAGGGCACTTATTTCTTAAGGGGGCTTAGGGCTGCAAGGGAGCACGGGCAAGCAAACAGCCCTCACCAGGATCTCAGTTGTCAACCTAGGGGGCTGTACTGGTGATACAGGGGTACAGGGTTTACATATGAGGATCATTCTCATATTGTTACATCTCCTGCAGCTTCTGGCCAGCTTCTCCTTGTCCGCCTAGTGAGCTATCCTTGCCCACGGTGTTGGAAGGTGCCATTCCATAGGTCGTGGGTGATGTGAGGGTGATTGAGACATTTGACACCCCATTGGCTACTAGGTTGATGCAACTGATTTGGCTGGCTAAATAGGTGTCTTCTTCCTCTATCATCTCTCCATAGTCCAAAGCTTGTACACTCAGTTCCAGATAGAGGCAGACCCTCTTTTAGTCAAGGGTATATATCAGGAGATGCACTCCCCAGCTAGAACTACCAAATAAGCTCTCAAGGTCCAAGTTTCTAGGAGTTCAGAAAGCTAAATGTATGGGGTGAATTCCCACTCCTTCTTCTGTAGGGATTTTTTAAAAAAGACTTATTTATTATGTATACAGCACTCTGCCTGCATGTATGCCTGCAGGTCAGAAGAGGGCACCAGATCTTATTATAGATGGTTGTGAGCTACCATGTGGTTGTTGGGAATTGAATTCAGGACCTCAGGAAGAGCAGCTTCACCTCTTAACCTCTGAGCCATCTCTCCAGCCCTTGCAGGGATTTTTTTTTTTGGGGGGGGGTCTCACCCAGGACCTCAGTTTTCTAGGATTTTTTTTTACCCCCCTCAAACTTTAACCTGTACCAGAATCACCTTGAGGCTGCTGGTTACAGATAGCTGGTTTCCCCTTTTAGTAAATCCGTGGTGACCCCAGAAATTTGCCTATATAAGTTTCCAGGTGCTGTCAATGTTTCTGGTTTGGGCCACTGTTAGCTTAGCAGGCTTTGTCTGGCTCCTCGGAATCTTGGCTAACCACTGGATTATCCAGCCTAGAAGAAAACCTTTGCTTGTCTGTGTACCCTGGAGCACACTAGATAATCTATACTAAGAATATGGTTTGTGGTGGAGGTCCTGGACCACACTCTATCCGTTAAGCCTCTAGAGGTGCTGGACACTGAGGACAACCATGTGGGTAGTCAGCCATGTCCCTTCTTATATCCATCCTCTTGTAAAAACATCCAACACCAAGGCTCTGGAGGGCTTTTGTGGCTGGCAGTATATCATGTAGGCTGTCATACATCATTGCTGGAGAATTAAGTATTCTGTGACTTCCTGGGAAAAGAATTGGCATTTTGTGCCTGATTACCCTGGGATTCTGCTCTGTGTGCTTTCTTCTGTTGTTTTCTTCTGAACTCTGACTTGACACTGACACTCTAGTGGCTTTGCAGAGTTCTGTATGTTTTCCCAGCAAATCATTGACATCAGGGCTGGAACTGGGACTCTCAGCTACTACTACACTTTGGTAAGCACTGTTTAGGACTGTGGGGTTAATCTCTTTGGGTTCCTTTTCATTAGGTTTCTGGGAACTTCCCTTCCCTGATGCTTTAGGTTGTGCCCCAGGGTTACCCTGATTGAATACTTTAGCCTGAGTGTCCTAGGTCTGTCATCCCCACAGTCTAGAGGTCAGGTGGTTGTAGACTATCTGGAAGCCTGGGTGTTGTTTCGTGATGTAATCCTAAATAATCCTCCTGGGTCTCTGGGTCTTAGTTTCCCCAGCTACAAATAGGAGTTTGGAAGAGTTCTGTTCTTCCTCGGTATGATAGGGCCCTAGAGCTGCTATGTACAGGATACATAGGGGTGTTTCACCTAGAGGTCAGGTCTGCCTGGTTTAGCACCACTCACCTGAGCCATGGACCCACAGGCTGTGCTGGGCCCCCAAGGCTTTAGTCGCTCTAGCCATTCAATGCTGTCCTTCCTGGATCCACCTTAAATGCTGCAGCTCACATTCTGCAGGAAGTTCTCACCCTTCCCTGTCCTTGCAGTTCTGGCCTCGGGGCCAAAACAGGGAGGAATTCCTTGTGGTGCCCACTGGTTATGTGGCTTTTATTCACAGACTCAGCGTATGCTGAGGATGGAAGAAAAGAACAGGGTCCAGGCAGGGCCTGGAGATTAGGGTGGCAGGGAGGCCATGCACGGATTGGATTGGGGAGTTTACAGAAGAGAATCTGCTGGCTAGGCCAGACCTGTGTGGGGCAAGGCTGGAGGCAGGCAGCATGCAGGAGGTCTGGCTAGATCTGTCCAGGGCAGATCCACCCAGGTAATGGCTGTGAGCCAGGAGGGAGGGACCGAGGTCACTTTGGGGCATGGAGAGAGGAGAATGGGTGTGGGACTGGATAGCAGGCACTTTACCCACTCCACCCCCGCCCCAACCCAGGGGGGAAAAAAAAAGGCAAAGAGGGCCGGTTAGGACACCTGACATCTGGTCCTGATGCTGCTTTGGGACTTAGTGTGTTTAACCAAGGTGGTCTCCTCTGGTGTCATTGTCCTGCTCACTCTTGGACATTTGCCTTGGAGGTGACCCACATAGGGATGACCTGGGGACATTTGTAGGGAGGTTGGACAATCCTGGAGAGTGTGCCTAGGGCCTACCTGGATGAGCTCTGCCTGTGCAGGGAGGGGATTTCCAGCCAGGGGTCACCACCTCCCTCCAGTTCCAAACTTTTCTCTCTGTGCTTGGTGTGATCTCCCACTTGTAGATGCATCGGGTGCTAGCCACACTGCAATTCAGGCCCCCTGCTGGGCCAAGGAAAACTGCACCTTTAAACTACTGGCCCGCCCTGCTGGCTCCTGACTTCCTGCCTAAACGCAAACAATCCAAAGCCCGGATCCTCCGGCTGGGCCCATTCCCACACAGCAGGGATCAGAAAAACCAGTTCCCCGGGTTTCACTCCCTGTCTGGGAATAGCAAAGTTTGGGAAGCTGGCAGAGTCTCTCTAGGCTGTCCAGGAAGGTGACCCAGGGGCCTGGGAAGCCAGGGGAGTCCTGAGCAGGGCTCTGGGGCTGAAGATGCAGCCCATTTTCCGGGACACTTTCCACCGGCCTCTCCCTGGAGCTGGGGTGGAAGGATGCAGGAGAAGGGGACCATTAGCATTGGCGGGAGGGGGTGCGGTGCACAGAGCCAGGGCGCTTGGGGATCTTGCGCCAGCGCCGCTTGTCCCAGCGGCAGAGCAACAGCAGGCGGAAAGTGTCCCGGAAGGCTTTGTTGCAGAGTGCGTAGCACATGGGGTTGACAGTGCTGTTGACGTAGCATAGCCAGTAGCCCAGCTCCCATAGGGTTTCGGGAACACAGTCCTTGCAGAAGGTAGACACCAGCACCATGATGTTATATGGTGTCCAGGTGAGGATGAAGGCCAGCAGGATGGCACTCAGGGTCCGAGCTGCCTTCTTCTCCTTGACCAGTGAGAAGGTCTTTCTCTTGGCCAGTTGTTCCTTCCCTCGGGGTTTTTGGCTCTTGCCTCCTCGGTCTCGGCCTTTCTTGGTGGGCCTCTTGACTGTATTTGGGGAGCTTTTGGGGGGCTGCTTGGTGGGTGCCTGTGCTTCAGGATCTACCATAGGCATCTTGATCACCACTTCTGAACCAGGCTCCTCACCTTCAGAGGATGTGAGGGACTCCATGGAGCCTTCGTCCTCTTCCTCTTCTTCCTTCCAGCTGTAGGCCTGCAGAAGCCTGGGTGCCCTGCAACAGCGACAGCAGCGGCCTGGAGGCGACTCAGGTGAACCCTCAGGCCCTGGCTGTGACCTCTCTGAGCTGCTGCTGCTGCCACCGCCTTTGCCTGGTGTCTCAGAGCCCTGTAGGGCTGCTAGCTCCCGGGCTCGGTTTTCTGTCTCCCGGTAGATGCGCCAGTACAGCGTACACATGACAGTGACAGGAAGGTAGAAGGCGGCCATGGCTGTGCCAAAAGTGATGATGGGTTGGGAGAGGAACTGGATGTAGCACTGCCCAGCCAGTACTGTCCGCTCCCCAACTAGGTATTGCCAGAAGAGGATGGCTGGGGCCCAGAGAACAAAGGAAACCAACCACGCTAGGCCAATCATCAGAGCTGCCCTGCGGGGAGTGCGTTTGGCTCGGTAGCTCAGGGGTCGGGTCACTGAGAAGTAACGGTCAAAGCTGATGAGCAGAAGATTCATGACAGAGGCGTTGCTGGCCACATAGTCCAGGGCCAGCCAGAGGTCACAGGCCAGTGTGCCCAGAGCCCAGTGGCCCATGAGCAGGTATGTGGTATAGAGGTTCATTGAGAAGGTGCCAATGATGAGGTCAGCACAGGCCAGGCTCAGCAGGAAGTAGTTGTTGACTGTCTTGAGCTCTGTGTTGACCTTGAAGGAGATGAGCACCAGCAGGTTTCCTGTCACTGTAGCCAGAGACAGGAGGCCTGTGGTGATCCCGATGAATGCCACTTGCCAGGGACCCTTTCCTGGTGCCAAGACAGTGATGTTGGGACTGACAGCAGGGGGCACTGAGGTGTTCATTGCAGCCAGGTGGAACGAAGGGGCAGCCCCTTCCTCCTGTCACAGGTTTTCCTCAGAGAAAGGGCATCACCTGAAAAGAGAGGACACGAGCTTTGGCTGGGCCACTGGGCACCTCTGGCAAGTCTGAGTGGAAGATACAGCCCCAGACCATTTAGAGTGCCAGGCTAGACAGCATCACCTCCAGGTATTGGCACCTACTCACAGTGGCTGACAATGTGCTTTCCAGTTACAAAGAGATTTACCAGTAGCATGGGGCAGTCTGGAAAGCCAGGGACCTAAGTCCTCACTGCAGCTTCCCCATTCAGACGCTGAGCCTCAGTTTCCTCATTGGAAAATTGCTACTAATTCCTGCCTTCAAAACATTTTCATTTATTTTTACTTTATGTGCATGAGTATTTTGTCTACGTGTATGTCTGTGTAAGCAGTGTTTGAGGAGGCCAGAAAAAGGACATCAGATCCCCTAGAACTGAGTTACAGACGTTGTGACTGCCTTGTGGGTTCTGGGAATTGAATCTGAGTTCTCTGGAAGAGGACACAGTGAGTTCTCCTACCTGCCAAGCCATCTCTCCAGGCCCTAATTCCTGTTTTCCTTAAAGTTCATGTGGAGAGGAATTGGGAGCGAAATTTTCCAAGTATTTTGCTCAACCTTATTAATGTCTTCATTTAAGAAGGACTTGCTACATGCCAGACACAGTGCTAAGCACCTAATCAAGTTATCTAATTTAACTGTCCTGCTCATCCTTAGCAGGAAGGTCCTCGGCACCCTTTCTTGTTAGAGGCAGTGGTGACCGAGCAGCTTCAACCTCTGCTATAGTGACAAGATGCCAAGTGCGATGAGAGCCCACTTCCTCCACTTGCTGTGCACGGGCTGCTCCAGTGTGAGTCTTTCATCAAAGAAAGGGGATGGCAAGAAGAAGAAGAAGCTCCAGAGAAAAGAAGAGCGTTGGGAGTGGTGGTCTACATCTGTAACCCTGCACTTGAGAGGTGTAAGCAAAAGGATCAGGAGGTTAAAGGTTAAAGTCATCCTCTGCTACTCAGTGAATCTGAGGATAACCTGGGCTACAATTGTGGGCAGAGTTGAGACAGGGGAATGTGTGTTTATGCCTGCACATTCTTCCGTGGATTGTATGTGAAGCAGGCCACAAGGATGATGAACTCAGCTTCCAATCAGGTGAGAGTCTGGCCCCAGATGGGGTGTGAGTGGCTCTTCTCCCTCTCTCTGGTCTGTTCCTGGGTCCCAGCTAAGAGTAGGGCAGCATGGGAGATAGGAGGATCCCCCAGACTTTTCTGGAATCTGGAGTCTTCCCCAGGTACTAAGATTGTGAAAAATGAAAGTCCAGGAGTCAGGGGAGACCTCCAGCCAAAGCCAAGGCAGAGTGAAGACTGAAGGTCCTACTGAACTAGAGCCCTACTGCTGTGTGATCTGGTGGGTCCTTTATTGTACCCCCATCTGTCTACTAAAGAAATTTAGGGTCTTCCTAGCCCAAAGCTGCGGCCTGTAGGATTGAACTGTTGGGAAGATTCTTCCAAGTCCTGGAGTTGTTTGAGGACTTGGTCTGTAACACAGAGGATAATGCTGTGTCTGCAATCATTGTATGACCTGGGGTGTGTGTGGCTGGGGCATCTCCTTAGCTCTTGGTGAACTGTCATTGAGATAGAGGTCTCAGAGCAGGGAAGAAGATCAGTGTGTGACAGCATGAGCAAGAAGGCCTGTGTGTGTGTCGTGTGTGCACGTGTGTCTGAGACACTTTACACCTGAAGGTGTATGTGTGACAGTGCAGATGAAGAGCATAGACTCCAGAGGTAGGCTGCCTGCACTCAACACTACACTTGATCTTAGCTAAAAGGCTGTAGGAGAAGTGGTAACGAACAATCGGGTATTGGTATTGCCTTGTTTGTTTGCTTTTTTTTTTAAAGACAGGGTTTGTCTGTATAGCAGCCCTGGCTGTCCTGGGACTTGCCTTGTAGACCAGGCTGGCTTCAAGCTCAGAGATCTACCTGGATCTGCCTCCCAAGTGCTGGGTTAAAAAGCGTGTGCCACCACACCAGGGTTTTTTTGTTTGTTTGTTTTTGTTTTTGTTTTTCGGGACAGGGTTTCTCTGTGTAGCCCTGGCTGTCCTGGAACTCACTCTGTAGACCAGGCTGGCATCGAACTCAGAAATCCACCTGCCTCTGCCTCCCAAGTGCTGGGATTAAAGGCGTGTGCCACCACTGCCCGGCTTGTTTGTTTGTTTTTGAGACAGGGTTTCATGTAGCCTAGACTGGCCTCAAAATTTCTATGTAATCAAGGATGCCTTTGAACTCCAGATGATCCTCCTCCTTGACTCCCTGTCCCAAGTGCTGGGATTGCAGGTAAGGCCAGTCTGGATTTGAATCCACACTTTGCCATTTATGTAACGTAAAACAACAACAACAACAATGACAACAATAACAATAAACCACCCATAGGATCTGGAGAGATGGCTCAGCAGTTAAGAGTGCTTACTGCTCTTCCGGAGTTCAGTTCCCTATACCCATATGACAGCTCACAAAGTGTCACATGCATATATTTGTAGGAAAATATCCATATTCATAAAATAAAAATGAATAAACAAATCCTAAAAAGTTAAATAATTCACCACAATACAACTCCCACACCTAAGGCCCAGAAGGGTTGTAAAAGGCAGGGCATCAGGAAGTTTGCTGTCTTACAGCAGTGCCTGAAGCTCGATCCATAACGACTCACCAACAGGACTGGCTAAACGCGGGCTGAATACGGACTACAGAACAGACATGCTAAAGCTCACCAGGCTTCAAAACTGCACAAGAACTACAGGCAACCAAGGACACTGAGAGTGGGAGAGAGTCTTCCTGAGGGAAGAGCATGCCAAACGGTTATCCAGTGTCAGTGGTCAGCCCTGAAAACACACATACAAGAGCAAGAGGGGTACATGGGAAGATTTGGAGGGAGGAGAGGGAAGGGAGAGATGCTGTGATCGTATTATCTTAAAAATGAAAGAAATCATTCAAAATAAAACATTAATTAATTAATTAATTAATTTATGACAGGGTCTCATGACAGGGTCTCATGACCCCGAGGTGGGGAATGACTTCAAACTTCTGATTCTACTTCTACCTCCCATGTGATAGGATTAAACTTGCACCACCATGTCTTATTTTATTGATTATTAGTTTACTATTATTATTTTCTTTTAAGTGATGAAATGCCTATAACCATAGTTTCTTCAACTGAGATGTAGGGATTGGCTAAGACCTTTAAGCTAATACCTCAAGGAATTGTTGAGAGGATTAAGTGAAGTTTTGAAAATCATGTGCTTAGAATGGCTCTTGATGTGAGCATTGGGTCCCCATAAATTCAGTCTGTATAGGAATGAGGGCTCCTTCCTGCTTAGGAGTGGCCACTTCTATTAAAAATCTCCCCTAGAGAGGGAAGAATAGTCTTAGCCAGGGGTGAATCCCCTGACAGGTTATCCAATACCAAGGAATCATCCTTGAAATCATATACGTACAAGTAATACTAAATGGACCGAGCAGGTTGTATTTATATATTTAGGCATATGTACATATATATGTAACTATATATGTAACAATAACAATTAAAAAGACGTCATGGTTTCAGAGGGAACAAATTCTGGAAAGGGAAGGACAAAAGGGAAGAGGGAAAATGATGTAATTGTATTTTAATAAAAAAAAAGTTAGGTTAGGTGTGTGGTACACAGCTTTAATTTTAGCACTTAGGGGGCAGAGGCAGTCAGATCTCTAGGAGTTCAAGGTTGGCTTGGTTTACATAGTGAGTTCCAGGACAACCAGTGCTACAATGAGAAACCTTGTCTTGAAAGAAAGAACAAAAGTAATCTATCTATCTATCTATCTATCTATCTATCTATCTATCATCTACCTATTTATCTACCTACCTACGTATCTGTCTCCTAGAGGGCTTGGGTACAGCTCTTGGTAACTCACTAAGCAGTAATAGGCCCTGAGTTTTATCCCTAGCACAGGGCCTCATATCTCTGATGATGCAATAGTGGTGACTGATGATAATGCTGCCTGTTGCTGTTGGACAGCTCACCCTATACATTTTCTTACTTAATCTCTCCGTGCGTGTGTGTAAGGAAGCAAACATGGGCCTTACCAAGCACTCTGCCATTGATCCTCAGACACAACTAATCTCTCTGCTCCCACCTCTTTTTTTTTTTTTTTTTTTTTTTGGCCACATTTTATGTAGTCTGGGCTTGCCTGGAACGCCAAGGAAAATCTTAAATGTTTGCTTCTCCATCTTCAGAGTGCTGGGATGAGAAGGCACTGGGTACCATGGTGCGGTTGGTGGGAGAGACCCCATGTTAGGAAAGCACTACAAATTGAACTGCTTCTTCAATCCCCATACTGAATCTCAGCAGGAAAACGACACAGGCACAAGTTTATAGATAAGGGAACTGAAAGAGACCCAAGCAAACAGCCAGAGAACCTGCAGAAGACCACATGGGAAATGTACATTCAGGACTGGACCACATTCTTTCCAGAGAAACTTCATTTATAAGAACCTACGACAGATGGCCTGGTTGGACACCAGTGGGAAGGGAGACCCTTGGGCCTGAGGGTGTTCAGTGTCCCGGTGTAGAGGTATGTTAGTGCGAGAAGACCAGAGTGGGTGGGTTGAGGGGAGCACCCTCACAGAGGCACAGGGGGACGGGGATAGGTAAGGGGGGTTCAGAAGGGAGGACCTAGAAAGGGGAAAACATTTGAAATGTAAATAAAGAAAATATCCAATAAAAAAGAAAGGATTAAAAAATAGAAGAAGAAGAACTTAAGACTAAACATTAAAAACCAGCCAAACAAAAATGCACAAAACCCCAAACAAACACAACAAAGGGACTGAACATCATTGGAGACTAATTCACCAATTTGAATTTTTAAAGTATTGTATTAAAACACAATTCAGCACCCACCTCCACACCCACCAGCATTGTGCTTTAAATTTAGGACTTTGCAGTTAAGCAAACACTTTGCCACTGAGCTACAGCCCCAGCTCCTGAGACAGTCTTGCTAATGTGTATCCAGGCCAGCTTTTGACTCACTGCGTAGCCTAGGTTGGCCTAGGATGCTCACAATTGAGCCTCTTTCCTTAGCCTCCTGAATGCTGGGATTAAAGGCATGAGATACCAGATCTTGTAAAATATGGTTTATCTTTATTGCCCAGTTTTGTCACACACCTAAGCTAAAGTCAAGCACTGGGTTAGAAGCTGGGATCAGGCCTTTCCTGGTAAGGCTGCTGGTGGCCATTATCTTGAGAATTTGCCCTGCATAGCTCATGTCTTTGGTTTTCTGAATTCAGGGTTGTTTAATGTCCATTGCTCAGAGGGAATAACTGAGGCCCAACAACATTGGATAGAAGGCATTACTAAAGTCTCCTTGTTCTTAAACTGTGTATAGTCCCCTATGTGTCAGTTCCACGTGCTTTTGGGCAGCAGAGCTGAGCAAAGATCTGTAAAGGGACTAGAGTAGAATCTCTGGTGATCAGAGAGACTGTACCCTCCCAACTGCAGAGGCCTCCTAGGGGCGTTGTATATCTTGACCACAAAATTTAAAGATGTCCCCAAACTTGATAGTAAATAAACTAATATTTTATATAACATGAAGAAATCAATGCAAATACAATCTATGATGAATAAAACATCTACGGCAGGATCCAGCCAGCCCTATACATGTGCCATCCCATTTCTTTAGCCCCCAAATCCCAAACCTGACCCTAGTTCCTAAATAAATAGTTTTTTATTTACAAAAAGAGCTAACTTGTAGTGTTGATTGATTGATTGACTGAGACAAAGTCTTACTATGTAGCCCAGGTTGGCCTCAAACTCAATTCCTAGCCCTAGTCTTCCATAGCCATGTGCCATCAAATTTGGTTTGTTATTTGATTTTTTAAAAAAGTTCCAGGCTAAGTGTGGTGGCACACTCCTATAACCCTGGTGCTCTAGAGGCAGAGTCAGGAGGATGTGGAGTTCAAGGACAACCTCATTTATGTAGCAAGTTTAAGGCTAGTCTGAGCTAAGTAAGACTCTGTCTTAAGAACAAAATCCAACAAAACAAATCAATAACAAAGCTGCATTATTATCTTTCTGGGTTATGAAGTTTTTTTTTTCCCGTCTCTGTCTCTATTTGTCTCTCTGTCTCTCATTTTCTTGTGCTGGGGACACAACCCAGAACCTTGTGCATGTGTTTTACCATTGAGTCACACCCTGTACCCCTGTGACCCTTCAAATTTTGCTCCAAGGTGGGTGCCTCATTTGACTTGCCCCAGGCTTGGCATCAGGACCCGGGACCCACAGGTCTTGAACTAGGCTCAGTGCTGTCCAGGTTTCCAATTGTTATCAGCACAATCTCATAACCTGTCATCCTCTTCCTGCCTTTCACTCCCCAGCTGATGAACGGGGTCGCAGACACACTGTTAATGACCTCTGCTGTTCTTCCTGACTCCCTGTCACAGCACCCTGAAAGGGGTGTCTGCCCCAGCTCTTCCCTGGTTCTTAATCTGCTTTTCTATATAAAGAAGGATTTGGACCATCCTTGCATCTCTGGGATCTGTGGAGGGTCCTGAATGCAACATGTCCAGATGCTGCACAGGGAGGACCCAAGACTCTGAAGTGTTGCTGAGGGCTCAGGTCCCTTCACTGGGAGCTGCAGGGACGGGACATCAACTCTGGGTGGGAACATGGTGACTGACTCTTGCCCATCCCAAGGTTCTCTTAGAGACTAGTGGTGACTGCCATGAATGACACAAGTGCTTTTATTTGATTTAATTTAATTTTTCTGTTGAGATGAGGTCTCATTACATAGCCCTGGATAGCCTAGAACTTACTATGTAAACCAGGCTAGTCTAGAGGTAAAGGCAGGAGGATGTGGAGTTCAAGGCCAACCTCATTTACACACTAAGTTTAAGGGTAGCCTGAGCTATGGGAGACTGTGCTTTAAAACAAATAACAAAACAGAACAAATCTCACAGAGATCCACCTGCCTCTCTGCCTTGGGATGCTAGGATTATAGATGCGAACCAACATGCCTGGCTAAAGCAAATACTTTTTTTAGTACAGGACACGGGAGAGAAGGGATCCTGTGCACTAGATACACGCTCTTCCCCATTTTCTGCTGAACTCTTTTATCTCTGTAGTACAGGTGAGGTATCTAAGGCTCAGAGGGCTGAGTGGCTCTCTCTTTTTTTTTTCCCCTTCACTTCTCTCTCTAACTCTGACCCCACTCACTCCAGCCCAAAGGTTTTTTATTTACTTATTATATGTAAGTACACTGTAGCTGTCTTCAGAGAGGGCATCAGATCTCATTATAGATGGTTGTGAGCTGGGATTTGAACTCATGACCTCCGGAGGAGCAGTCAGTGTTTTTAACCGCTGAGCCATCTCACCAGCTCCTGAGTGGCTTTCTGATGGTCCTACAAGAGGTAGTGGCATTGGGATTGTGACTTTAACTTTCCTCTTCAAGGCCTGTGTTCATTCTACTTGGCCCATTTCTCTGTGCCTCTGATGTTTGCCTCTCTCTGGGAATGTTTAAGGAGAAAAGGCAGAGGTTCTAGAGTTGGATTCTCAGCGTCCTTTGAACCTTCCACTTTCCTTGGAGATGCAGCTCCAACTGCTTAGGACTCTGCTTTTTCATTACAGTGAAGGCAGAAATAGTTAGAGTTTGCTAATCACCCACTGTAATCCTCGCTATGCCTGCCTTGGCAGGTCTTATCACCTCAGCCTCTCGAGTGTTTAGAAGATGCATCTATGCTACTAACCTTAACCAATTTGTTTTTATTTTCTCTTTTGTCCCCCCTCCCCTTTCCTGGACATTGAACTCAGGGGCTTACATATGCTAGATTTCTAGCTGTCTTTCTTATTTGTTTATTATTTATTTATTTATTTATTTATTTATTTATTTATTTATAGGATCTGATGCAATCTAGGCTAGCTTTGAGCTACCTGTGTACTGAGAATAACTTTGAATTTCTGATCCACCAGTCTCTGCTTCCCAGGTGCTGGTATGTGCCACCACACCCAGTGGGGTACTAGGGCTAAGCCCAGGAGCTTTTGCTTGCTAGGTGAGCAGACTGCCAATGAAACTACATTCTCAGCTAGTTTTTCATGTTGTTTTTTTTTAAAGTTTAAAATTTCTGGGTGTGGTAGAGCACGCCTTTAATTCCAGCACTGGGGAGGCAGAGGCAGGCAGATCTCAAAGTTTGAGGCCAGCCTGATCTATATAGAGTGAGCTCCAGGACAGTCAGGCTACACAGAGAAAACAGTAAAGGCCAGAAGAGGGTGTCTGATTCCTTGGAACTGTGAGCTACCTGATACGGGTATTAATAAGTGATTTAGTTTGAGGTCTCACTATTTAGCCCAAGATAGTCTTGAATTAACAGCAATCCTCCTGCTTCAGCCTTCTGAGTGCTGGGAGTATAGGTGTGTACCATCATGCCTGGCCTAACTTTTGTTTGTATGTATGTATGTATGTATGTATGTATGTATGTATATGCTGAGTTGTTTTCCCATTGCCTATGCCAGGTTGACTGGCCTGTAAACTTCTGGGGATTCTCCTGTCTCTGTTTTCCATATCCTTGTAGGAGCACCAGAATTGAAAGCAAGTGAAGATGCTTGCTTTTATGTAGGTTCCTAAGGTTTGAACTCAGGCCCTCATGCTTGCATGACAAGCATGTTCACTCATGGAGCCATCTCTCTTTAATTCTTTACTGGGATTTCACTATGTGTTGATGGTTATGGAGGATGGCAGTCATGAATTAGCTTGGTTTCTTATGATTTTAATCATCCTGGGGCTGAGAGAACAGGGTGTTGGGTTTAAGTAATGGATCCAAATGTTTTATGAAGTAGGAGCTCAGGGTTAGCTCTCTGATTAAAAACGCCTCCTATTAAACACTCACGGAGGGGCTGGAGACATAGTTCAATGGTTAAGAGCACTGGGTGCTCTTAGAGAGGACTGGGGTTCGAGTCCTAGAACCTATATGGTGCCTGACCACAATCTGTAACTCTAGTCCCTAGGGGAGTCAAGGCCCTCTTATGGCCTCCAGGGGCACTAGGCAGGTATGTGATGCACAGATGTACATACAGGCAAAACAGCCCACACATGGAAAATAAAAATATTATTTCATTTTACTTTTGAGACAGGGTTTATCTGTATAGCCCTGAATATCCTGGAACTCAGTCTAGGCTAGGCTGCCTCAAACTCAGAGATCCACCTGCCTCTGTCTTCCAAGTGCTGAGATTAAAGTCTTGTGGCCATACCTCCTGGTCTAATAAGTCTTAAACAAAACAGAAAAACCATTCACGGAGGAGCTGGGAGATAGGGCTTGTAGGGTAGGGCAGGGAGAAGCCTCATAAGTCAATCCTTAGCTTCAACCTTTGTCATGCTGACCTTAGGCAAGTCACCATAGCAACCTGAGAGCTCTTATGTCGGATGGGGCGGAGCTTCTAGTGTGAGTGTTTGTGTGTGAAGGCGTGTGTATTGCTGAATGAGACTAGGGATTGTGGTGTGAGCGCATAGTTTCGTGGGGATGAGTTGGGATCTTGGGGCTTTTCATGGTTTAGGTACAAGAAGGTGTTAAGAAATGCAGAGAGTGATTTTCTGCCCAGGACTTCAGCCTCCTGATGAAGACTGTTGGGAGCCTTTAATAATATTACTATTATTATCATAGCAACTGATATTTACCGGCTGCTTGAGTATACCAGACATGGCTCTACGAATTAGATGCATAATTTAATTTACTTGTTGTAACTCCTTGAGAATAGATTCTATTATCTCCGATTTGCAAAAAGAGGTGACTTTAAAGCTCCTCAGTGATGTACTCTGAGACCCATCTCTGGGAGCCCCTACCCTAAACGGCTAGTGATGGAGTGTATAGGGGAGGCTCAACGGTCTTTCCACTGATTTCCACTATCTTAGCCAAACCCTAGTTTGAATCAGCCAGCAGTCCTTGCTTTAGATTCTGGCCTGTGTATGTGTCATTTATCTGTGTGATGAATAATGACAGGGTGGGGGAGGGGAGATCTAGCCATAGCTGATGGAGAAGAAAGGTAGTAGCCTTGTTTGCTTCACTTATTGCTTGGTCTTAGGGCTTGTTACATAGTAATTGCTCAACAAATATTTGTGGAATAAACACATGAATGTATACCTGGAGAGGGAATACTCCTTAATGACTTCAGACTCTGGAAGTTGAAGATGAGACTATGGGGATCATGACCAGCTCTGGAGCAGAGTTTAGGGAGCCCTTGCTTTTATGACCCCTTACCCACCCACCAGGCCTCAGTTCTCTTGGGCAAGGGTGTGTCCGGCACGAGGGCATAGGAGAAAAATAAGCAAGAGCATCTTCATCTGTTTAGTGGTTCAAGAAAATCCTGCCTTATCGAGAGGCACAGGGAAGATAAGTGAGGCTCACAAATAGATGTGGAGTGGGGTGTGTGTGTGTGTAAGTTAATATGGGTTCCAGAGTTAAGGGATGAGATCAGAGTCTCTAATACAAGGCAGGCCAGACTGATGAGACTGATGACCGCCAGGGCTCTAAACCAATCCCTAGGGACTGAGGATCTGGCTGGTGAAAGGAAGAGAGAAAGAAAGGAACCACTCGGGGAGCCAGAAGGAGGGTGGGGGAGAAGGATTCCTGAACACTAGACTTTCCTGAGCCTGGTCAGGGAGTGAGAGAGGAGGCAGAGGATGACGGCATGCTGGGGAAGATTTAAGAAGGAGGCGTGGAGCCATCTTGTTATTCTGGGGCTAGAAGCTGTCAGAAAAATCTGGCTGGGGCAGAGATAACACTAGGGAGAAGGTGGTCTTCAGAGAGGGTTGTGGGATTGGGCCCCTGGGACCTTATGTATGCAGTAGATGGACAGTCCTGGCCAAGGCTTTTGATTCTTCCCTTCTTTGGGGGCTAGTAGCCAGCCTTTCTGGGTAGACCCCAGTAGGTTAACTTTTCTCTTCAGGTGGCTCTTGGTTCATTAAAGGTTCACAACACTCCCACCCATGATCCCCTGGCCCTGGAAACAAGGACGTAAATAAATGGAATGGCTCTCATGTTTTAAAGCTCAAGCTACTACTGAGAGTGCCAGCTAACCTATCGGAGGTCAGCGGTCATCAGTTAAATGTTCCATAAATACACTGCTGATCTGAAGGAGGGGCATCTGTTGAAGGACCATGGCCAAATTTGCTCACCAGTGGTGGACCTTGACTAGTTGACCATCTTTAGCCAGGTTGTGAAGAGCCTGGCTGTTAGCAGGTTGCAACCTAGACCTTGCTCTGCAAGTGTGGCATCAGCCATTCTGGCCCACTCATCCTCTTCCCTGCATGCCCTCAGATCCTCACTCCTTGTATTCCTCCCCCCCCTTTCCTTTCTTCTCTCTCTCTCTCCCTCCCTCCCCCATTCTTCTAGTCATCACCATGGCATCACAGCCGAGCAGAAACTCAGCTCAATTCACCCACCTCTTCTCTGCCTGCCTGCTTGGGAACCCAAGCTCCTGCCTCACAAAGCTTGCTACACCCTTCCCTTTCCCATCATATCCTCTCACGTCCTGTTCATGGAGGAGGTAGCACAGCATTATTGGGACATCTCTGCCTAGACCTTCCTGGACACTTAGAATTTCCTATCGCTCTTCAAGATCCACCAAATCCAAAGCTACCAGTCCAGCAGGGAAGTCAGAATGATACTTTGTAGCCCCGTTCCACGGTCTCCTCCTTTTATGTGTCTCAACGGCTTTCCTGGCTTGCCTAGTAGCTGAGGTCAGGGGGTAGAGAGCTTTCCTTGGGCAGCTCATGGAGTAGCTGGTTACTCTGAGACAGGGGACTGGCTGTTGGAGACTGGCTGCTGGAGACTGCTAGCCAGTAAGGCAGGGGTCACTGTGCCAATGGGATGGAGCTGCAGATAGATGTGCACTGTAAGAAGAACTGAACCCCTCTCCGCTGACGCTAAGAACCCCTAAGGTATACAGGTCTACATGAGCCAACTGCCCCTTCTCCAGACTCCTGTCCTAGAGGTGGCAACTGCAAGAACTAGAGCCTCTGGCTTCAACTCCTCCTAACTGGAGTCGGGGGACACACATGTGTGCATTAGTGCCCTTGTATTGCCTGCAACCTGCTGTCTGCAAGCCAAAGATACTAAAAACACAGGGAGGGCCCTCGGGGTCCCCATGCATGCCAGGACCACATTGTCTGGGCGGTATGGCTATCTGTGTGCTTATTTGTCTCCAGAGAGCACTGGGGCTCTTTGCCTGGTCTCCTGCTGGCTTCTGGCCCAACACCCACCTTGGCATCCAGCTTGTCCATCTGGCCAGCAGCCTTATTCAATCCATCTTGGGGGCCTGAAGGTGGATAGGGAGGTGGGATTCAGGGTTTTCTGAAGGAAGAGAGAAGGAGGCTCTGGGACTGGTGTCCCCAAAAGTATGTACATGGGGTCACTCTTCAACTGGGTGCTCGTGGCCAGGGCTGCCTTCCCCTTCTGCCTTTAGGGTGCTGGGGGATCTGCTCACCACATGGCCATCTAATCTCTTCTGGAGTCTAGGTTGAGTTTCCTAAGAAGGTCTTTACCTCTTTTGCCAACTAAAGCTTAGAAAAACATCAGATGAATCCACTGAAAAGCAGCAGACAAGGTGTTTGTGGCAGCCAATGCCCACTGCTATGGAACCCTCTTGGCCTCTAGACCCCTCCCTGGCCACCTCCCCTTTCAAGAATCCACCCCCATTCCTGTCTCATCCTTGTCCCTGCCCTGTCTCAGAGGACCCCGATGCTTCTGCACCCAGCTCAACACAGCCCCTCCCAAACCCTCCCAAATGTACTCACCATGGAACCGGAGAGGGGTCTGTAGGGTCCTCAGCTTCACTGCTTCTCTGGGGGCCTGCAGTGTCTCCTGGGACCCAAACACCTGGCTCCCGGGGGGAGCTGCGCCCTGTGCTGGCAGCCGGAGAGGCACAGCCAGTGATTGGCATGTCCCACCCCCTGGCACGCCAGCCTTGGGGGGGGAGGGAGGAAGGGAAAGAGAGGGAGGGAGGAAAGAAAGGGAGGGGGAGCAGGAGGGAAGCCTCAGGCAGCATCTGGGGTTGGACTAAGTCCTGGAGTGTGCCCCCCCTCATCCACAAGGGCACCCACTTTGAGCCTTGAGAGGGAGGAGGCAGGACATGAGGAAAGAGAGCCCAGGAAAGCTAAAAGTCCAAGAGGAGAGAGAAGGCGGATACAGGGAGACAAACACCCACACCCACTGCACACAGGCTGGCGGCACACACACACACACACACACACACACACACACCCTCACAAAGGCACACTCTGTTTCCTGGGCGCCTTCCCCCACCCAACCGGAAAGCCCCCAACTCCTGTGTACCATGTCCCAACACACATGCCCTGACATACACGCCCCGTTATTCACATGTCTGCTTTCCTTGCAAACCCTCCCCCCATGAACATGCCCACGCTCCCACCCACCCACCCAGCCACACACCCTGCTCTTCCTCCCCGCTGTGAGAGAGCTAGATTCCTTCTGTTTGAAAATGACACATTGGGCCTCACGTGAGAGGTTCCAACTTGGAACAGACCCAGAGGGCTGGCTCACCCACCCTGGGACTGAGTGACATGCCCACATGCTGGGCAGTGCGCTCTAGTGTATGGGAAGCCCTGGTGTGAGGGTATATGGGTGTCTGGTTTGTGGGGAAGTTGGGGGATTTGTGTTTGTTCTATATGCTGTCCAGCATGTGTGCATCCCTGTGTGCTCATGTCATTATGCAGTCTGCATAAATTCAGGTGTGACCCTGTCAATCTGGAGCCAGAACGCATGTGGGAGCGTGTGTCTGTGCTCAGTGTATATCTGAGTGTTGCCCAACTGTGGAATTGGCTAATTTTGACAATCGAGGTAGCATTTACCTCCCTGCCTGCTCCACCCCCAGCTTCCCCTTGGAAGACAGACAGACAGGCAGACAGACAGCTCTCCTCCCAGCTTGTCAAACTCTGTCTCCCCCGACTCCCACTCTAGGTTCACAGGTGTGTACCTGGGGAGGATGAGCCACTCTCTCAGCCTACAGTTTGACCCTCATCCCTCCCCCAGGCCGGTTTGGATTTCTGTGTAGTTTCCTCGGAGACAGAGACACCCCCAAGGGGCTTTGTCATTGGGACCTGCATCCAGCAACGCCCCAATAGACTTCCTGGAGAGCTGACCACAGAGAAGAATTGGAAACACTAAAATCTCCTGTGTGTTTTGCCCCATGGGCTGTGATGAAGCCCTGGGTGGGAGGTGGGAAGGATTGAAATCTTTACGTAGGAGAGAAGTGAGAAAGCTGAAGGGTAGGTTCGCTGAACGGTAGGTTCGAGCCACCGTTTGGACTCAGGTCCTGGGCTCTAAGCTCAGGGTTTTGGAGTCTGGAGCACACCCATTCTTCCTTCTCTCTACATTTTTCTACCAAGCACCCTAGACCAACGTTGAGCCTGGAGCTCAGCTCCTAAGAAACCAGAAAAGGAATAAATTGGCGTCTCTGGTGCTTGGGCCAGCAGATACGGGATACAGGTGGCAGGTACATTTGGTGGCAGGGGATCTGAGCAGCTCCTCTCACCCTCGTGGTCATTAGACCCTTAGGGTTAGGTCAGAGAACAAACAGTCCCTGCGGTGGACTGCCCCCTGCTGGGCCATCCTTAGGTTGCGGGCTGCGTGTTGGGAGAGCCGTGGGGGGTGTGTGTGTGCGTGTACACGTGGTTTAGAGTGGGGGAGTTAGGCCTCCACATCCATTTCCGAGTCTGAATCAAGCTTCCTCTTTGCCCCCTTCCCCCAATCTTCTTGCTCTCCCTTTTCTCCCACCGCCTCTGCACATGTCCCTTTAGAAATAAAAACACTTATTTTGTGGGCGGGAGGGGAGGGTGTCCAGCTCTCCTCTGCCTCCTCCTGACTGCCCCCCATCTTTGGTCCATGCAGCGTTCTGGAGTCTGTGCAGCTTCAGAAGAAGGGGTTTATAGCCCCGTACCTCCCGTTGTTGTATCACGCTTTTTGCATTCCCGACTGGCTTGGCTAAGTCTCCCCATACTGGTTGGGGAAACTGAGGCACGAGGGAAGAAGGGAGGCAGCGCGGGGAGAAGAGCTCCCGCCCGGCTCGCTCGCCACCCCCGCACTCGCGCCGGATTTAGCCGCAGGGAGGCTGGGAACATTGTCTTTATTTTAAGCCGCCGAGTGCGGCACGAACGCGGCTGCTCCCGACAAAGGGCTTCGCTAAGCGGCTGCAGGCATCGCACGTGGGGGTCCGGCCCGGCCCCCACGTGACCCCCCCTCTCCAGCTGCCCTGACCCTCTGCTGCCTTTTTTCCCCCCCTCAGTTCAGGTGGGAGCGGGGCTTACATAGGACTCGGGGTCTGCGCTCCTGCTGGTTGCTATTTTTTCATCAGCGTTGGATGACTCTGCCCAATCATATATGCTTCTAAGTAGAAAAAAAAAAGCGAAGTTGTCCTGGGTTCGAATCCCACTTTAGGTTGGTTCATTCGAACGGCCTGGCAAGTTAGAGCTTGTCTCTAGGTTTGTTTAATCAGTGACAGGGGAGTAGAAGTACTTCCGCCCTTGATGGGGCACTTACATCAAAAGGCATTCAGCATCTGAAAGAGAAAGCCATTATTGTTACTTATAATAGGTAGTGAGCGCCCCAGCTAAGCTCTCCTAAGCGCTTTACTTTAATTAACCTGTCGCTCACTGTTCTCTGTGCTAGGCCTTTTCTTACTCCCATTTTACAGATTGAATAGATTTACAAAACGTGCCTCGGACTTTGTGAAGGGGTCAGTCAGTGTGCCTGACCAATCCTGGGGTTGAGAGCCGGGTGGCAGCACGCAGGCTGCAGTTTGAGGGAAGGAAGGGCTAGGATTTTCCTTACAAAGTTAAAATTCTGTTTATCGCGTTTGGCGTGGGTTCATGTGTATGTAGCATTTGTGCCACAGCACTCAGGTGGAGGTCAGAGGAAAACTTGCTGGAGTCGGTTCTCTCCTTTCACCGTGTGGGTCCTGAGGATTCAATTCAGATGTGTCATGTTGGGGGTGACACCTCCTTGTCGTTGAGCTTTCCCGACGGTCTGGGTAGTTTTTTTTTTTTTTTTTTTAAAGGCCTCCATAGGGTGGGGAGTGTTCATTTATAGCACTACACCCCTTTTTACTTATATCTTCATCCTCGATTTGATTTCGATCCAGGACAGAAACTCAAGCTTCGCTAAACCTTCAGGGTGCTGCTTCCTTTGCGCTAAAGGATAGAGGTCTCGGGAAGGGAGGTCAGTTCTTCCAGTTTCACCTGGCCTGTGATGTGCATGTGGTCCTGAGGGTCTTTGCAGAGGGAGGGCGGTGGGCTAGAGGTGTTACCACTCTTGAGGGCACATAGACGACCTGTCAGCGCACCTCTTTACTTCTTCCGTTACCAGAAGTATTTAGTTTTAACCTTCCTGGACCTTTCCTTACACTCCAACAGATTGCTTTCTAGATTTGAAAGGAAAGACTACAATCCACTTTGGGGCTGGGAACCGGTTAGGGCAAACTCAGCCACAACACAATTATGGGTCAAGAAACTGAGGTTTTACAGTCTGGTTCTTAAGATGAGGGATAGGCTACTCAACCAATTCTTCACCTGCCTAGCCAGTTGAGTCAGTTCCTCTTTGCAGGGGAACTAGGAAGAGTCTCTGTCTCTCACCTCACAGCCCGGAGCTTTCAGGGATCTGGGTCCAGAGTGCACTTTATGACTCCTTGGCAAACTTCTGCCCCCCCCCCCCCCCCAGGTCTGGCCCAGGGTTTGAGCACTGAGAACTGAGCCTCAGACTTGTGTTCTTCCTTACAAGGTGCCTCTAAATAACCCTTATTGTTGCCTCTGAGGACAGGACTCAGAGCTCAGAAACCACTGGTGGCTGCCTAGGAGTTGACTACATCTTAGAAGCGCTGTCCAGATCCAGAGAAGAGGCAGTGAACCTTCTGCTCAACTCTGAAACCCGTTTGCAAATTGATTAATCTTCACATGACCAAAAAACAAGTTGAGGAGGAAAGAGAGGGTTTATTTGGCTTACACTTCCAGAGTTCACAAACCTATTTTTTTCTCCTCCCCATAATGAAAACAGTAACACTCTCCTTGGTGGAGGTGCATAAGGAATGGTATACCACCACCACCACCACCCAGAAGGTGAGAGGAGCTGGCTGCTTGTTTGTGTGTGTGCCCTCACAGGTTCAGGCACACTGGAGCCAGGGCACCTATGTGCAGGTCAGAGAACAACTTGTGGGTACCAGAGATGGAACTCAGGTTAGAGGCTTGTGGCTTGCCACAGCACCTTTCCCTGTAGAGTCCTTCTCTAGCTCCCCATTCATAAACTTCAGGGTATTTTTCTCAAATCTTCACAACAGCCCCATGATACAGGGCAATTTGGTTTCTATTTTGCTGATAGAAAACAGACCTGAGAGGTTAGGTTAATTCACTTTGCTGTCTTTACCCCTTCACAGTTTGTGGTTTTTGTTCTCAGCTTGGAGCCTAATTAGCTGGAAACCCTCTTTACCATTTGTAAGAAGAAAGGACATTCTGGGGACACTTGAAGCCAAAGTCCTGTCCCCCAACCCCCCTCCATCAGTCCGCAGTGATGATGATGATGATGATGATGATGGCAACAGTAACAACAACAAAACTGTTATTATCTTGAGTCAAGATCTCACGTAGCCCAGGCTGGTGTCAGACTTGCTCTGTAGCTGAGGATGGCCTTGAATTTCTTATCTGTTTGCCTGCAGAGATCACAAGAGAACGATCTCCACACTGGTTTCATGCGGTGCTTGGGGTAGAACCCAGGTCCCTTGATTACTAGGAAGTGCTGAGCTCTGCAGCCTCAATCTGCAGTCCCACAATTCAGTGAAAACCTGAGTGCATCAAGCATGTGGTGACCTGGTTTTCAGTGTTTTACATGATTTTAACTAATAAACCAAAGTGTTTTTTTTTTTTTTTTTTTTTTTTTTTTTTTTAACAGGGCCTCACTGTGTAGCCCTGACTTGGAACTTACAGAGCTCTACTGACTACCTCTGGTTGCTGGGGTCAAAGATCAAAGTACTACATTACCTTATCTGGCTCATTTAATTTTTTTAAGTTTATTTTATTTTGCGTGTATGAGTATTTTGCTTGTATATACATCTGTGCACCAAGTGCATGCATTCCCAGGAAGGTCAGAAGAGGGTCCTCCAGGACTGGAGTTACAGATGGTTGTGGATCATTGTGTGGGTTCTGAGAACTGAACCCTGGTAGGGGCAGAACCAGGCCACTTGACTTCTAATTATTGCTCTTGCCTTTATAAAGAAGGTTCCTGGATGTCAATGTGTCCTCATCATCTGAACCCTGCCCCCCCACCCCCGCTCGTTTTCACTCTATCTGTGTCTGTGGGCAATCAGCGCATGGAAAAGATGAAAGGCAATGACTGACTCCATAATGCTGTACCCCGAGTGCAAGTGCTTTATAGCTCTGAACCTGTAAAATCAAGCCTACAAGATCCTGGTCCTTCGGAGGCCCCTTCTCACTGCCCCTAGGGCCTTCTGTCAGCTTCAGCACTTATGGAGGCCTGACCAGGGTGGAGATTGATGAGAGAGGACCTCAGGACGCCTGTACAGTCAGTGATTAACTCTGTGGAATTGAGTTAGGGCTGAAGCTCCCAGGCTGAAGCAGGGAAGGAGGAGGGGCAGGAATGGCAGCTCCTTAGTCCTGGTACAGGTTTGTAAGGGCCTGGAGTCCTGTAAGCCCACAGAGCTTAGCGGCAGTAGAGGAAGTTTGTTGGGCCTCCAGGGTATGGTAGCAACCTTCCTTGCTTTTTCTCTCCCCCTTCCACAGAGGCTGAGCACGCCTCAGCTCCAGGGCTTGGCCAAGAAAGGAAGGAAGCTATCTCAAACCTTGGGAGACCACCAGACAGGACATAGCAGCAGGGAAGGGAGAGAAGTAGGTAGGTGCTGTGTCTGTTTTGGTTTCTAATTATGGAAGACCAGTCTATTTGGGCCACTAAGCCTCTTACTTCTTGTGTTTCCATGCCTTTCTGAACTGTGAAGGGCTTTTCTTTTGAACAGGACATATCTAGCCTGATGTGGCTTTGTTAACCACAATAGTTAGTGGAGTGGTTCTGCATACTGCCTGAATAGGCCCTGGGCTCCAGCCATCCTCATGGGGATCCTTTGCTAACTGGGACAGACCTCCAGAATGTCACTAACTTAAAAGCCATATAGTACAGCCCATAGCATGCTCTAACTCTTCCATACTTGTAACGAAGGCATAGCCTAAGAGAACAGGCTGCAGTCTGTGTCCAGCACTGTGGTCAGTACTGGAAAGGGAACAGAAGCCAGAGCTAGACGTCATAAGGAGCTAGATGGGATGAGACGGTTTTGGGAATGCTTTCAGGAGCACCAGAGCTCACAAATTTCCTGGGAATAGAAGTAGGGGAAAGGTGAAGAAAGACAGAGGGATGGCCAGTAGAAGCTGGACCCAGTGAGGAGAGTGTAGGCCTGGTGGAGGAGGGAGACCTTGTTTAAGGAGTTCTATAATATTTTGGGGTACCATATTGGACCAAATTGGAGCCTGTAGAGAACCCGTGAAAGAGGGAGTTGTGGGCTCTATTCTAACCTCTGCTAGTCTATCCATAAATTTGGTACAGATGAAGGCAATGGTATGTGAGATGAGATCAAGGTGTTCTTCCATCTCTCCTGTTCTCTGAGGATACTTTACCTGGGTTTGGCCTGAGTTCTGTCTCACTCCCTCTTCTTTGAATTCCAGTTTCCAGGGAAGAAGAATGGGTGGCCCAGACAGCACAATCTACTTTTTGGATATCAGTAGATATTATGTATAGGAGTAAAAGCCTTTATGATTTTTCTCACAGGAAACTGTTCTAGCTAGATTTTTCAGGTATTCAAGATATTTGCCTACTAAACTTGGAGAGTTGAGTTTGATCCTTGGAGCCCAGAAAAGATGAAAGGAGATGCCTGACTCCATAATATTGTACCCTGAGTACAAGTGCTTTTTAGCTCTGAACCTGTAAAACCAAACCAACAGTGGTCGGATAGACATGAGGTATGTATACTCTGCGATGGTGATCTTGGTTGTCAACTAGACATTCTCAGGGACAGGGAAGCTCAGCTGAGGGATTGCCTCAATCATACTGGCTTTGTTGGCGTGTCTATGAGGGGATTTTCTTGATTTCTAATCGTGCACCCTCCATTGTACACACACACACACACACACACACACACACACACACACTAAAAAAAAAGAAAGAAAGAAAAAACAACACTAGGCAGTGGTGGCACACGCCTTTAATCCCAAGCACTTGGGAGGCAGAGGCAGGCAGATTTCTGAGTTCGAGGCCAGCCTGATCTACAGAGTGAGTTCCAGGACAGCCAGGGCTACACAGAGAAACCCTGTCTCGAAAAACAAAACAAAAATAAATAAATAAATAAATAAATAAAACCAAGAAAAACAAAAAGGGTCCTGAAAGGTAGTTCAGTGCATGAAGGTGATCACTACCAAATCTGATGACCTGAGTTCAATCTCCAGGACTCACAAGGTGAAAAGAGAAAATCAACTCTTGCAAGTGTCCTTTGACCACCACACATGCGCTGTGGCCGCCTCCAGGAAATGTAATCAAGAGTCCTCAAAACAAAAGAAAACAAACAGAATCAGCTCAGGAAACCAGCGGGCTGCTTTCTGGTGGGACTCTACCTGAGCCTTCCACTGTCAAATGTGTATTAACTCTTGTTTTGAAACAGGGTCTCAGAGAGCCTTGAACCTCATATGCAGCGAAAGATGACCTGGGTCTTCTATCTCCCGTGTGTTTGATCACAGGCGTGGGATACCAGGCCCTCCTCTCTGCAGAGTCCTTTTGATGTGAAGTGTTTCAGTGGTCTGGCTGCGGAGGATCATGCTTGGGTTACCCCCAACTAGGTACAGAGAAACCCTTTGGCTCTGACACAGGATAGTTTTAGCCCTGAATTCCTCCCTTCAAGGGCCTCCTTCCCAGGCCTCCGCCTTTCCTGGACGCCTCCCACCTCTGGGTTGTTTCCTCTGCTCTCCTCAGGGTGCTCTCTTTTGTGTGCCAGGCTTCCTGTGGTCACTTTGTTTACCTTCATTGAAGACCCAGACTTCAGTCTTGCTGTTTCTTCCTTGAGGGCCACTGTTTGAGGTCTCCTGGTAGGGTTCAGCATGGTGGTCATCCTCAAAACCATATTGTAGTTTCCTTGTCCTTAAAGCCAAGCCCTCACTCCAAATTTCCTAGGCTGAGTTTCAAGCCCCACCCCAGTTCTAAGTCAACAGGCTCTGTGTGACTGTCTCTTTTTCCCAGCTCTAAACTGTTCTTTAACCCACAACTTCAAGGCCCAATCTTCCTTCCTATCCAGGGCAGCTAGTTTTCCTTTCCTAAGTGGTTTCTGAGATCCTGGGCTCTTAAGGGTTAAGAGGCTGCAGCTCTCTCCAGCTGCAGCTGCAACCTACTTGGTTTTTGGGCCTGGGCCAGATGAGGACACGTTATTTAGAGTAATCCTACCCTATTCCCAGTCTGGTTCATGGCGAGGGAGCCCCTTGTAGGTAAAAAATACAGATTACAAACAGGAAAAGTTTAGGCAGGTAAGTGGATGTCGGAGTGGAGAGTTAGGTTGTTTTAGTTGATTTTCTATTGTCAGTAACAATACCCCAGACTGGATGAACTATAAAGAAAAGAAGTTTATTTTGGCTTATGATTCTGGAGGTCTAATGTTGAGAGACTGTCTCTGGTGATAGCCTTGGCCTTGAGTGGTCTATAATATCACATGACGAGAAACACAAAGTACTCATCTCATGCATGTGTGTGTCTGTTGGTCTACATTTTCTTATAAAGATACTGATATAATCATGAGGGGAGAGGCTCCACATTGATGGCATTATCTAATCTTTTGTTTAATTTTTAAAATTAAATTTTATTTATGTGTGTGTGTGTGTGTCTGAGAACAACTTGTAGGATTTGTGAGTCCCAGGGATCGAACTCAGGTCATCAGGTTTGGACACAAGCTCCTTTACCCACTTAGCCATCTCAGCAGCCAACCACTGTCTAATCTTAATCATTTCCCAAAGTTTGCATCTCTAAGCATTAGGGTGGGGTTGTTTTCATCCTCACAGTGGGGGTTCAATTTCAACTTGAATTTTGAAGGAGACAAATCACATTGAAATTCTGTCTCAGGTCCCTACAAGGGTTAATGTTGTCAGTTTGTCAGGATCTAGAATTACTGGAGAGACAAACTTCTGTGAGGGATTATCTAGATGAGGTTAATGAGGTAGGAGGAGCTACCTAGGTGTGGGTAGCATCATCCCAGAGCTGGGAATCTGGACAGCATAAAATGGAGAAAGCTAGTGGCTAGTAGCATTCTTCTTTGTCTGCTTCCTGACTGTGGATGCGATGTGACCAGCTACCTACCCTCTTGCTGCCATGATTTCCTTGCTATGATGCATTGTACTCTGTACCTCTAAACTCCAACTGTGAGCCAGAACAGATCCTTCTCTCTTCAAGTTAATTTTGTCAGATACTTTGTCATCGTCATGAGGAAAGCAACTAGTTCATCCTCAATATTTCTTTTGACAAATATAGTAATTATTTCACTTCTTAAATTGTTATAGCATCAGTTAAGGAGTCCAGAGTTCAAGATCATCTGAGATTCAAAGCAAATGTTTTTTAGCTCCGAGCCTGTAAAACCAAACCAACGTATTTACCTCCAATACACAGTGATAGAGCAGACACAGGGTATGTACACTCTTCGATGACTGATCTTGCTTGTCAACTTGACGTGGTCAGGAACTGGCACAGTCATATTGGCTCGTTGACATGTCTGTGGAGGGATTTTCTTGATTGCTAATTGTTATATGAGGGTCCAGATCATTGTGGATGGTGTCACCCCTGGGCAGATAAGCCTGAACTGCATAGGAAAGGTATCTGAGCAAGTCAGAGAGGGCAAGCCAAAATTACTTTCAGTCAGTGTTTTGTCACAGCAACAGAGAAACACACTAGGACAGACTCCCAGAAAACAATGATAATCTCAAAGCAAGACTGAACTCCAGCAGGGCAGATATTACATTTAGATCTCTGAGCTTGTCATGTTGTGCATGGTGTATGAGGGGGTTGGCACCTAAGGCACTGAGCTAACCTTCTATTGACTTTGCTGATGGGCGGTCTAAATCACAGCTGGCTGGGAGAGGGATGGCTGTGTGTTGATGTCAGTGGCTTTCTGGATGGGTGTGGCTGGAAGTGCTCCTTTTTTTTTTTTTTTTTTTTTGTGTCCTCATTGTGGTTCCATTTCCATGGCTCTGCTAGATATCACCCACTGGTCACTCTTCAAACCAACTCTGTGGCAAAATTTTTGCTTGGCCTCCAAAGCTTTCCTGTGAAATCTGAGTGGGAGCCACCATAGCTCTTACTGTGTGCCCACAAAACCATGTGGATACTGAAGGCTGCTGTCTATAGAACCTCATCTGGGCTTGTTTGATGGAACAATTAATTGGCTGGAAAGCTGAGTTCTGGAGGGAGCACAGGACAGTGCACCTGTGGGAAGTATCCTTCAGTCCTTGAAACAAATTTGGGCTCCGAGGCCTTTTGGCCCATGAGGAGAAGGGTGGCCTTGAAGAATTTTGAGATATCACAGCAGTCTCTCCTAGTTATCTCACTAGTTAGCCCATGGATTCTTCTCGTCTGTGACAGTCTCTAGTTTGAAATCTCTCCTGAACGTGCTGTTTATTTTCTTCCCTGGCCAAACTGTGAATGTTCTAGTCAGTTTTACTCTGCAAGTCATTTCACTGCAAATCTGACTAAGAATAGTCAATAATATTCATGCCACAGTCTGATTGTTCTGTTGTGGAAATTCTACTCAGTGAATTAATGTGGTATATCTAAGCTTAACCTTCCACAAAGTCAATTTTTATCCCTTCCCTTCCCTTCCCTTCCCTTCCCTTCCCTTCCCTTCCCTTCCCTTCCCTTCCCTTCCCTTCCCTCCCCTCCCCTCCCCTCCCCTCCCCTCCCCTCCCCCCTCCCCTCCCCTCCCCTCCCCTCCCCTTCCCTTCCCTTCCCCTCCCTCCCCTCCCCTCCCCTCCCCTCCCCTCCCCTCCCCTCCCCTCCCCTCCCCTCCCCTCCCCTCCCCTCCCCTCCCCCCCTCCCCTCCCCTCCCCTCCCCTCCCCTCCCTCCCCTCCCCTCCCCTCCCCTCCCTCCCCTCCCCTCCCTTCCCCTCCCTTCCCTCCCCTCCCCTTCCTTCCCCTCCCCTCCCTTTTCCCTTCCCCTCCCCCTCCCCTCCCTTTTCCCTTCCCTTCCCTTCCCTTCTTCCCTTCCCTTCCCTCCCCTCCCCTCCCTCCCCTCCCCTCCCCTCCCTTTTCCCTTCCCTTCCCTTCCCTCTCTCCCCCCTTCTTTTTTGAGACAGGTCTCTCTATGGAGTTCTGACTGTCCTGGAGGTTGTTATGTAGATTGATCTGGTCTTGAACTCACAGAGATCCTCCTGCCTCTGACTTCAGAGTCCCGGGTTTAAAAGAGTGCACCAACACACCCAGCTTTCATAAAGTCTTTCAATACAGACATGATGCACTCATATTATTTTCTGTGGCATAACATGGGTAACCTTTAGTTGAATTTCTAGTGGTACCTCATTTATAACTGAGATTAGGTCCCTACTCTGTCTCCTGAGCCCTCACTAGAATTACCAACAATGCTCCATGCTTCATGCAATATTTATACCTTTTCTAATGTTTCCTCCTGCCCCCTGGATGTTCTTCTTCCTTTCTCCCCTGTTGGTGTTTCTTATCTTCCCACTCTGTAAACTTTGGAGAAACTGGCCTTAGCCTGTGATCCTTTACATCCACAGCCAGGTGAATTTAAGGCACCCAAACACCGATGATTCTCATGTTTATATTCCCAGTCTGTGCTCTCCACTGAACACCAGACTTGTAGATTTCCTCATCTGTGGGAGGGGATAGTGACAGCTCCCATCTTAGAAATGTCATGAGAAGTAAGCGGTCTAAGCCTGTGAAGTGATGGAAAAACACACTGCTCAGAGTGAGTACTATGATTTTAAATGTTTTCTATTAATTTCTTTATTTTTATTTTTTGTGGTGGTGGGGATGAAACTCAGGGCTTTACTCCTGCTAGGCAACCACCCCACCACTGAAATGCACCCCGAGCAGAGCTTGCTTTATGGTGCAGCTGTGATTGCTGTTACCACTGTTGTTGTTCCTGCCAGCTAGCTCCATTTGGACATCTAGAACCATCCCCGACATGACTCATCTCGAACCCCAGACTTCTGCTATCTGTCATCTCTCAGTAGATGACAACTGGGTCCTTCCAGAAACTCAGGACAAGAATCTTGGAGTCATCTTGCCTTTCTTGTCTCTCTCATATCCCCAATAGAATTCATTAGAGAATCCATTATTTATCCCTGGAATATATTCAGAGTTTGGCCACTGGGGCCTTTGCCTGTGTCACCCTGAGTGATCTCCTCCACACTGTCTTCTTGCTTCTATCCAGGTTGATCTGTGCTTTGTTCTCAACACAGCATCTAGAAGGTTCTTTTTTGATATGTGAGTTGAGTCATGTTTGCTAATGCTCTGACGTCTTGTATTTTTCATTGCAGCCTGCATGGCGTGTGAGCTGCCTTCTCATACCTGTTCCTTCACTTACCTCCACCATGTTGGTTGTTCTCAGATGTGTCAAACACTTTCCTGTCTGAAGGACTTTCCACTGCTGTTGCCTTTGCCATAGCAAAAAACAGATCATTTTTTTCCTCTGTAACAATAGTTAGATAAGAATTTCTGACCTGTTCTCCCCATCACCTTTACATTTTTTTTATGTGTATGGGATTTTGTCTGCATGAATGTCTGTGCACCATGTGCATGCAGTGCCTGTGGAAGCCAGAAGAGGGTGTTAGATCCCAGAAGAGTGTGTTATATCTGCGGACTGTAATTACAGGCAGTTATGGGTTGGGAAAGAACCCTTAGTTCTCTAGAAGAGCAACTAGTGCTCTAAGGTGCTGAGCTCTTTCTTCAGACCCATGATGCCAAGTTTCTATAGATTAAGACGATGACAGAGTTTGCACAAAGGATTGAAAGTTTTGGGGGCAGTGAGCCGGCCATACAGAGACCATCCTAGAGACCTTGTTAAGGCCAGATTTCAAAAGTCCTTGGAGGCTGGCTGAATGGGTAAAAGTGCTTGGCATTCAAGTGCCAAGACCTGAGTTTGAATCCCCAGAACATCTGTAAAAATCTAGAGGCAGCAGTGCCCATATCTGTTCCTAGTGCTCCTGTGGGGAGATGGGAGACAGAGGCAGAAAAAGCCCTGGAAGCTTAAGGGTCAGCCAGTCTGGTTGACACAGTGTTGAACAAGAGACTCTGCCTCAAACAAGGTGTAAGATTGACGTGTGGACTTGCCCTCTTTCCTCCGTAGGTGCTCTCGGCACATGTCTGCCTCCATTCACATACATGAGCATGTATATATGAGCATGCATACACAGAGATTACAAAGCAAGCAAACAAAAAGTTTCTGAATGCCCTTGATCTGCAGGAAAGTGTGTGTGTGTGTGAAGGGAAGGACTGAGGGACAGAAGCAGCCATTACAGGTGTTTTAACGAACTATTAGAATGTAAAAATGAATGCTCAAAACTATGATAAAACATGAAAAATTTTGGGAGGCAGAGGCAGGCAGATCTCTGTGAGTTCGACGAGATCAGCCTGGTTTACAAAAAGCATGTCCACGACAGCCAGGGCTCTGTTACACAAAGAAACCCTGTCTCTAAAAACAAAACAAAACAAAACAAAACAAAACAAAACTAAATTGACCAGTGGCTTATTTGGGCTAGGATTAAGATGAAGTTAGAGAGTTGAGTTCAAGTGTAGCACCTCACTCACACACATTAGTCTGGGCCACAGCCTGCAGGACAGTGGCTCAAGGTCTTTCCTAGGTTGGGATGGGAGACAGGCTGGTTGTCTGGAAGGGACTGGCTAAGCAGGGACACTGTACAGTTCTCTAGGGAAAAATCAGTACGGCTTGATTTGGAGGCACCCATCTGGTCAGGAGCCTGCAAAATGAATTAGTGAATTTTTCCTCAGAGGAACCAGAAAGCCCTTTATGGATTGGCTAGGTAAAGAACAGAGAGACATGTGGTATTGGATCCAGGCAGGGATGCATGGGCAATGAGGCCCTTACCTGGATTTGGTCACAGCTAGAATTCCTTATAGTTTCTATGCTTGGGTCCTTCCTGAAGTGAGAGTCAGAGGTGGCACAGGGACCAGGTTCTGTTCTGGGCAGCAGACCATGGCCGTCCTTCATCCCTCTTGCACGTGATCTCTCCAAGGCCGGCAGTTCTGTTCCTATCAGCCAGGGAGAGGCAGAGAAAGGTACATGGGGTCAATCTCAACAACTCTCCTAAGATCATCCTGGTGTGTCACCCTTGCCAGCTCAGAGCTCTCCCGACACAACTTCTAGAAAAGCCCAGAAACGGATGCAGAAATCAGGTTAAATGAGTGCCTGGCTTCCAGGACAAGAGCTGGTGTGAGGTGACAAACTGGGCTGTAAGGCAGGACTGGGTCTAGAAAGGAGGAATTCCTGCCCCTCCCCCATTGTTCTTTTTTTTTTCCCTCTTGGTTCCCAGACTTGTGCACCTGCTTCAGGGAGGGGAAGGATCCCTGACTGGCTGCCTTAACTTTAACCCCGGTTTCCCCTTTCATGGTCTGTTTTTAAATTTTTTGTCCCCAGGTACAGAGGGCTGAGGTAATCATCTCAGGACACTCTTACTCGCCCCCACAGCAGCCTCTTCCACTCTTCGTGTTTGTCCCACCTTTTCATAAGGCCCGACTCCCAGTTCCTTCCCTGCTAAGTCAACAGTCGAATTAAATGTGCACTCTTCAGTTGTATGTTTGTGCCCACCATGTAGCAGCTCATGTGACATTATTTTAATGCATTCAAACGGTATAGGGAACAGACTCCTTCCTCTCACTTCTCACTTCTCTCAGCACATGTGTGGCTGTCTGGTGGGATACCTTAGGAAGCTTCTCTCTATGTTTTACCTAAACACTGCTAGTGGTTGGATATTTAGATGATCACTTGCACCCACAACTTCAAACACACAGCGGTGAAAGTCCCTGTAGATATCTCCTTTGAGATGTCTGTGTGTCTCACTGTATGTGTATGTGTGTGCGTGCATGCGTGCATGTGTGTGTGTGTGTATATATATGTGAGTGAATGCAATAATGCCTATTGCTTTCTAGAATGATGACACACCTCCCCCTCCCGATAGCCATGCATGTGGCCTATGTGGAGTTACAGGGCTCTTACTCCTATGTACTTCTGAACTCTCAGCTTTATCTGGCATTCTAATACTTGCATTTAACTTGGCTAAGAAGAAAGTGGGAAGTAAGTGGTTTTGAAACGAGGAAATCTGGGTCCGTTCCCAGTTGGAGCTTGCTGTACGACTGTTTGGTGGGTGGGGACAGTGACATCGTCATCATCATGTGGTTAGCTTTGTGAATTTCCTCATCAGTGAGAAGATTTTCCTTTTCTTTGTTCATGATGTGCTGGAGTTCTGGAGTTTCTTTTATTTAAGGGATGGTCTCATGTAGCCTAGAAGGGCCTTGAGCTTGCTATGTAGCCAGTGATGACTTGAATTTCTGGTCCTCCTAATTCTACCTCCTGAGTGCCAGGATTATAGTTTGCACCACCAGTAATTGACAATACTGCTTCAGCTTTAGGAGGGTGTTTGCCATTGGTCCTGCTACTGTAGCATATGAGCCTCTATCCCCCCCACACTTCCTTTTCTCTCTTCTTTGGTCCCCTTCTTTCCCTCTTTCTCTTTTGAGACAGTCTTGCTGATAGCCTAGGAGCCCTTGAGTTAAGGCTTCCATGTCTCTGCCTCCTGAGTGCTAGGATTACAGGTGTTTGTTTGCCACCGTGTCTGGCCCAACATGATACTCTTAATAGTACTTTTATTTTTTCATTACACACATCCAAGTCAATATAATAATTTTATTTTAATTTAATTGTTTTGAGACAGGGTCTCTCTTTGTATCCATGGCTGCCCTGGAACTTACTATTAAACCAGGCTGGCCTTGAACTCACAGAGGTACACGTGCCTCTAATCCCAAGTTGTGTCCCATGTCTTAAAAGAGAGAAGAGTTGGGACTGGTGAGAGAGCTCTGTAGTAAGAACTCTTGCTGCTTTTCCAGAGGTCCCAAGTTTGGTTCCCAGCACCTGTATCCATCAGGTGCCTCACAACCTTATAGGTCCAGCTTCAGAGGATTCATCATCTCCGGTCTCCATGGACTTCAGTGCTTACACTCACACACCTTCACACAGACATTCCCGTAATTAAAAATAGTGAAAGTAAATCTTTAGTATTGGCATTTGATTCTTTTGTTTAGCTTTGTTGAGATGAGTATAACTCAGTGTGGCCTTGAACTCCTTGGCCCAGCCTGGTCTTGAAACTCAGCCCCTGCTCCCCATCCCCATCCCCACCCTCAAATTTGGGGATAATGGGTATAGAAACCATAACACCTGGACACCTGGCTGGTGTTATTGTTTGTTTGCTTTTTTACTTTTCTGCTCAAAATTGACTCGATGATCTTGATTCTTTATTCTTCAATGTAAAATTTAAATTTTAGTGTAAAAGTTTCTGAGTTCATAATAATCCCAAGTAAAATTCTGATTATAGCACATTAAGTTTGAGAAGGAAGTCATTCTAAAGATGAGTGTGAGATGTTTCCTGTCTACTGAGATGATACTTGTGATCATAAAAAGAATCTTAGGGTTTCTTCCGGTCTGGGCCAGAGCACTGAGCAGATCTTGGGTGGCAGCTCTGCCCCCAATCTCTAAGAACCCAGAGGAAGCAGGGATCCCAGGTGCTCTAACCTGGGCAGTATCCTGTCTGAGCTTGAGCATTGAGCAGATTTTGGGCCCCAGCGCTTACCCCAGTAGTTACACCCACCCAACAAAGTTCTGATACAACTAAAATAATAGGAAAGGCAGGCTCCAGTCAGGGACAGGGCAGGTAGCACTAAGGAGATGCAGATGGCAAAAGGCAAGTGCAAGAACATAAGCATCAGTAACCCAGGGTACTTGGCATCATTAGAACCTAGTTCTCCCACACAAGAAAGTCCTGAATTTCCCATATCACTAGGAAAGCAAGATTCACATTTAAAATCACTTCTAATGATGATGATAGAGGACTTCAAGAAGGACATAAATAACACTCTCAAAGAATTTGAGGAGAACACAGGTAAACAGGTAGAAGCCCTTAAAGTGGAAACACAAAAATCCCTTAAAGAATTACAAGAGAACACAACCAAACAGGTGAAGGAATTGAACAAAACCACCCAGGACATAAAAATGGAAGTAGAAACAATCAAGAAATCACAAAGGGAGACTACCCTGGAGATAGAAAACCTAGAAAAGAAATCAGGTGTCATAGACACAAGCATCACCAACAGAATACAAGAGATAGAAGAGAGAATCTCAGGTGCAGAAGATATCATAGAAAATATTAACACAACTGTCAAAGAAAATGCAAAATGCAAAAAGTTCTTAACACAAAACATCCAGGAAATTCAGGACACAATGAAAAGAACAAACCTAAGGATAATAGGTATAGATGAGAGTGAAGGTTCCCAACTTAAAGGGCCAATAAATATCTTCAACAATTATAGAAGAAAACTTCCCTAATCTAAAGAACGAGATGCCCATAAACATACAAGAAGCCTACAGAACCCCAAATAGACTAGACCAGAAAAGAAATGCCTCCCTTCACATAATAATCAAAACACCAAGTGCACAAAACAAAGAAAGAATATTAAATGCAGTAAGGGAGAAAGGCCAAGTAACATATAAAGGCAGACCTATCAGAATTACACCAGACTTCTCATTAGATACTATAAAAGCTAGAAGATGCTGGACAGATGTCATACAGACCCTAAGAGAACACAAATACCAGCCCAGACTACTATACCCAGCAAAACTCTCAATTACCATAGATGGAGAAACCAAGATATTCCATGACAAAACCAAATTTACACAATATCTTTCCACAAACCCAGCATTACAAAGAATAATAGCAGGAAAGCTCCAATACAAGGAGGGAAATTACACCCTAGAAAGAGTAAGAAAGTAACCCTCTTCCAACAAATCCAAAAGAAGATAGCCACACCAAGATAACTTCACCTCTAATAACAAAAATAACAGGAGACAACAATCACTGTTCCTTAATATTTTTTTTAACATTAATGGACTCAATTCCCAAATTAAAAGACATGGACTAATGGACTGGATACATAAACGGGACCCAGCATTTTCCTGCATACAGGAAACCCACCTCAGTACAAAGACGGACTCTATCTTAGAGTAAAAGGCTGGGAAACAATTTTTCAAGCAAATGGTCCTAAGAAACAAGCTGGAGTAGCCATTCTAAAATCTCCAGACCGAGAACACAAAAGGAGGGACTCATAGTTCCACCTGTATAGGTAGTTCAGGGTGGCCTTGCCAGGCATCAGTGGAAGTGGACAGGCTTGATACCTGAAAGTTTGGATTCCCTAGTGTTGGGGAATTGCAAGAGCAGGGAGGTGGGAATGAGAGGATGGTGGGAGCACACCCTCATATTAATTGGAAGAGGAAAGATGGGGTAAGGGGTTAGGCATCAGTGGAAGTAGAGGGCCTTGGTGCCTGAAAGTGTGGATTCCCAAGTGTTGGGGAATCTCAAGAGCAGGGAGGTGGGAATGAGAGGATGGTGGGATCACACCCTCATAGTAATTGGAGGGGGCTAAGTGGTTTGGCATCAGTGGAAGTGGAGGGCCTTGGTGCTTGAAAGTTTGGATTCCCTAGTCTTGAGGAATTTGAGAGCAGGGAGGCAAAAATGGGAGGATGGTGGGAGCACACCCTCATAGAAACTCCCAGAATTATATGGATTAGACATGATAGAGGCAGGCAGCCAGAAGACTAGATTCCAGAATTCAAACAAACTAAAATTTGTTTTGAGAATTGTATATTGCAGAATACATAGCCTTGGTGTATCTACTCATCAGGCAAGCTGAGCAGACCTGCTCGAACCTCTGATGTCCTGGAATTCCAGTCAGATGCAGTGAAGACAGTGTCAGAGGCTTATCAATTTATTCTTCCCCCAGCCCCTCTTCTAATATCTCAACACCCATAATCAGCTTGAAGAAGTTAATGAAGAGTCGGTGCCCCTATTCCCTGGGCTTGGGGACTGAGGTGGTTAATATTGGGCTGTCTTTCTAGGGAAAAGTAGTAGTTTTGGTGGAACAGGGAGGATTAGCTAGGATTTATTGCATAGCCATAACTTACTGGTAGAAATATGTATAATTGTTATTAAGATGAAGTTATAATTTCTTAAATGATACAAAATTTATTTTGATCTCAAATTTAAGGTTTTTATTGGTACGAGCTTCTTATTAATATAAAAGTGAGATGAATATTGTTACTATCATAGGCGTTGCACCTGTATAACACATTTAGGAATACAAGGCTTAGACCCAGTCCTTCTTTAACTTTTTAAACTTATTTGAGATGGTTAGCCTGTGAGTTAAGGGCCTATAGTAAATTCATGGCTTTGAGTTTATTGTTAGGGAGTTTTCTGTATTTTCTTTAGAAATAGCTGAGAGGAGTTAACAGACAACAGTCCAGATTACCTTACATGGATAGCTGGTTTTCAAAACATCAGAAATCCACAGAGTTGACGTTACAAACATTTCTGTATTAATGTTCATTTTGATTAGAGACCTGTCTGCTCCTGACAGCTTCCTGTCTTGGATTCTAAGAAGAAATTGAGCATCTTTGGAGTTATTCCAATTGTGGTGAGACAGTCACTAGGCAAGAATTGCCTCTTTCCATCTACAGACAAAATACTGTCCAAAAAGGACACACTTACAGAATAATCGATTGATTTTATCTGCCAAGACAGAGTAATCAGCCCTTAATAATTCTGTATCACTAGGTCTGTCAGATGATCCTGGGCCAGAAGGCTGAAGATCAGATGCTCCAACGTTCTGTAGTATAGAGACTGTCCAGGTGTTCAGATGTCTTTATAAATAGGCTGTGTTTTAGAAGCTATGCTTCCCATAATCTTAGTTAACTCAGTCATTCTGGATTTCTGATGGGGTTGAAAACTTATAGTCTCATAGCCAATCCTTGCTATTTACTTTGAGAGAAAAGATTTGAGAGGATGGTTTTCAGCTGACATTCATTCTAAAGCCAAGAAAAAAAAAAAAAAAAAAAAAAAGCCAGGTTCAGAACTAAGTCTTTTATTTAGGAGAGATGACAGAGGTTCTGCTTAGTCAACAAAATGATGGACTGGGTATTAGGTCTATCTTGCACCTTACTGACATAAATTAGTATAGTTATGCTCTAACTGTATTTTGAGAGAAAAGTTTTATTTTAACAGGAAGGGTGATATGTAGGAGGAGCTAAGGTGGGAGGAGTAAGGAGAGGAGGAGTAAGGAGAGGAGGAGAAGGAGAGGAGGAGCTAGGTGATGAGAGAGAACAAGAGAGGGGGGCCAGACATGGAGGCAGATGTTCACATGTCTCCGCCAGTCAAAGATAGTTCATATATCTAGGTTGGGTATTAGGTTACACTTCTGATTGATATTGAGAATTACCAAACTTATAAAGCCTTTGGTTGACATTAAAAAATTTGTATAAAAGCAAAAAGGAGAAGGGGGTATGGGATAGGGGTTTTCTAGGGAGGGGAAATGGGGAAAGGGGATGGAATCTGAAATGTAAATAAATAATATCCAATAAAAAATAAATAAAAAAATATTAGAGATTTTTTCCTCTCTGGATGGCTTGGGTATCCTTAACTGCCTAAGTAGTATTGAGCTTTGTGTACTGTTGTAGCATCTTAATATTCAAAACTATGTTTAACACAGTAGTTTCAACTTACTATTATTGCTGTTTTGATAATTTGGTTTTTCAATCCAATAGCCTTGTGTGGTCTTTCCATTACTTTTAATTGTTTATTGATTTTGTCATCTTAACTAGGTAATCAATCAGATGACTTCTAAGTAATGGCATTTTAAAGTCTTCTGTTTTAGTCCTTAATTTTCTTGTATTTATTTATTTATTTTAAAAAGCTTTTTTAAAATTTATTTTTATTGGATATTATATTTACACTTCAGATTTTATTTCCTAACCCCTTCCCCCCACCATCCAGGGACCTCCTATCCCATCCCCCCTCCTCATGCTTCTATGAGGATGTACCCCCACCTACCCCCCAACTCCCACCTCCCCACCCTCGAATCTCCCCCCCCCCACTCGGTGTTCGTCCTTCATGGGACCAAGAATCTTCTCTCCCACCTATGCCCGACAAGACCATCCTCTCTTTTATGTACAAGTGGAGTCATGGGTCCCTCCCTATGTACTCCCAGGCTGGTGGTTTAGACCTTGGGGAGCTCTGGTTGGTTGGTATTGTTGCTCTCCTCATGGGCCCACAAACCCTTTCTGCTCCTTCAGTCTTCTCTCTAACTTCTCCATTGCCACTGATCTGATCAAGGGTTTCTTGTATTTATTTTAAGTGGCGTATGTGTTAAGCCCCTAGTCTCATGTCAAATGATTGGCCCTGAAGACGCTGTATGTAGATAGGCAGCCCCACTTAGACTTTGTTTCCGTGCTCAACTAGATGGCTCATTCACCTAAAGTTCCCATTTGTCAGATGATTGGCCTACTTTTTCCATTCTATCCTTTTTTTTTAGGAGAGAAAATACTTTTTGAGACAGGGTCTCATTGTGTGAAGCTCTGGTTGGCCTTGAACTCATAGAGATTCACCTATCTCTGCCTCCCAAGTATCAGGATTAAAGGTATTTTCCATATCAGGATTAAAGGTATGTTCCACCATGTCTAGTCTGATAATTTATTTTTATTTTTTAATGTATATGAGAGTTTTGCCTCTCTCTCTCTCTCTCTCTCTCTCTCTCTCTCTCTCTCTCTGTGTGTGTGTGTGTAAACATACCTGGTACCCTAGGATGCCAGAAGAAGGTGTCAGATCGCCTGGATCTGGAGTTATAGAAGACTGGGAGCTACCATGTGGGTTCCAGGGACCATACCTTGTTCCTCTGCAAGAGCAGACAGTGCTCTTAGCTGCTGAACCATCTCTCTAGGTCCCTCCTTACTATTTTTTTTAGTTCTTTGGTGGTGGTGGTGTGTGTCTGTCTGCCTCCTTCTAGGGTACTCAAGTAATAGTTGATGAATTCTAATAAAGACTTCATTTATAATAGGGCTTTCGACTTTCTAAATCATACTTGTAAATTTATAGGTACCTGAATCTTTTGGCAATGGAGGAGACTTTTACCGAGGGAAAGAGGACAGAGAGAAGAAGGATCGATGGCTGTTTTCCAATGATGCTTTGAAGGAGAACACAAATGTCTGTTCAGCAGATTTTCACTGAGCAGATACGCTGCACACATCTCCTTTGTCTCCCGGTGGAGTCCTGCAGAGCCAATGATGTTTAATGACATTTGTGGGACAGATTTGCTCTTTTTTGACAAGAGGAAGGACTATTCTTTGCCTCAGGGTCGGTGGAGGGCATAGCAGGAAGACAGCCTTATAGAAGCCACATTCCTTTCCAGATAATCACTTTATGACAGTCTGGGAGGTGTCTTCAGCCACACCAGGTGCCCTTGCCCTTTCAGAAATCACCAGAGTGCTGCCTGGCTGTGCAGTAGACATTCTGCCCAGTGAGGCTGAATTTGAGAAACTGTGTGACAGGTAGCATTTCATGGCAGCCAGGAATCGTGGGGCTGCTATTCAGTAAATGGATTTGGAGAAAATAAGTAATTTAGACAGAACAAAGCCAAAACAAGAAAACAAGAAAGAAATTTTCTTTTCTTTTACTTTGTGATAAATTTCATATACATATTGATAAAACCTAAAACCTCAAATGTGCTTTTTTGAAGGAAATGTGGGCAAATAGTTTTGAATTCAAGGGGAGGAGAATTTCTTTTTGTGTTTTTGTTTTATTTTGGGTACTCAAACCCAGGGGGCCTTACATAAGCATTCTACCAAGTTGCCAGCCCTGGAAAGGCCTTCTGGGTATAACCTGAAACTCAGAAGGTGAATTAAAAAAAAAAAAAAAGCTGAGCCTGATGTCCCATATCTGTAATGGAAGTTGGAGGCAGGAAGACTTCAAGTTTTGAAGATTTCAAGCCCACCTTGGGTGAATAGTGAGACAGTTTCTCAAAAAACCATGAGTTGGGTTGTAGCTTGTTGGTAGAACATTTACCTAGCCTTGGGTTTAATATTCAGCCCAGAGAGAGGAGGAGGAGAAAAAGGAGGAGGAGGAAAAGGAGGGGGAAGGAAGAGGAGGAGGAGGGAGAAGGAAGAGGAGGAGGAGGGAGAAGGAAGAGGAGGAGGGGAAGGAAGAAGAAACAAAGTTAAAGCAGTGTGGTTAGAGGTCAGCCTAGTGAAGTTCACTTGCTTAGTAGGTATGAGGCCTTGGGTTTGCGTCTCAGAATCAGAAGAAGGAAAAAGGAAAAGGAGAGATGTGATTATATAAAGTAGTAAAAGAGCTTCTATTTTCAAAAGAAACAACATATTTAAGTGATTATTTTCAGCTGAACATGGTGGCACACACCTGTTATTGCAGCACTGGGGAGGATGAAGGAGGTCCTCTAGGAGTTACAGGCATTGTGAGCTGCCTGACATAGGTGCTGGGAACTGAACTTGGGTGAGAGCACTGCAGGTGGTGGGGGGCATCTCCCTGAACCTCCACCTCCTCACAGCAGACAGGTGGCAGGGCCAGCTCTCCTGGGCTCATGCCCTCCAGGCCAGCATTAAGTACTTGAAATATAGAATTCATTTGTGAGAATCATTAAGAAATAAGTTCAAATAGTATAGCCATAGCCGTCTTTGCTCCTTAATTTATCTCTGTCAACCACTCATGTGCTGGCCAAACTCCCAGGCATCAGTCTTCCCTGTACATTCCTGCTATGGAAAGATTAAATTCAGTGGGAAATGTGGTGTACAAACACAAGATTCCCCTGTCAGGGAGGAAGAACTGAGGTCCCAGAGACTGAAATGGTTACAGGAAATCCCCATTTTCTCTCCTCTTGACAGGGCTTGGGGGTAGGGGAGTCTTGCTCTAAAACTAATCCATGAGGAGTAGCTCCCTCCTCACTGCCACAGAGCTCGCTCTCTCTCTCTCTCTCTCTCTCTCTCTCTCTCTCTCTCTCTCTCTCTCTCTCTTTTGGTTTTTCGAGACAGGGTTTCTCTGTGTAGTCCTGGCTGTCCTGGAGCTCACTCTGTAGACCAGGCTGGCCTCGAACTCAGAAATACGCCTGCCTCTGCCTCCCAAGTGCTGGGATTAAAGGCGTGCACCACCACCGCCCGGCGACACAGAGCTTTCTCATAATTTACTTGAAGAAAAATGCCTTTTGGGATGTCTGCCCAGCCTATTTGCTGTTTCTGAGCTCTAACTGCTCAGCCTCCCAGGGCATCTGCAGTATTCTTATACCAATGCACCTGTCTCTCTTAGACACAAATGAAGACATCTGACTCCAGGATTGGTCTGAGTGAATTACATTCTTTGCGAATATGACTCAGACAAGCAGGACTTGTAAGGACATCTAAAGTTGGAATTGGATGGCCAAATTTGTATTTGTGCCTGTGTAAAAGTACAGTGGCAAAAACTAGAGAGAGAAATGGGGATGAAGAGAAAGAGACAGAGAGAGAGAGAGAGAGAGAGAGAGAGAGAGAGAGAGAGAGAGAGAGAGAATAAAGGGAGAGGGAAGAGAGAATAATGAGGAATGAGGCACTAGGATCTGGAGGAGAAAAGGGAGGTGGAGGAGGAAGAGGAAGAAGAGGAGGAAGAGGAAGAAGAGGAGGAAGAGGAAGAAGAGGAGGAAGAAGAAGAGCAGGAGAAGGAGAAGGAGGAGGAAGAGAAGAAGGAGGAGGAAGAAGAGGAGGAGGAGGGAGATAAAAATGAAGGGCCACAATCTAGTCAGAGAGAAGTCATGATGAGAAATTCTGCACTTGACAGAGGGGTGGAGAGTCCAGCTGCCTGGCCCCTAGGCCCCTATGGTCCTTTGCAGCCCTAAGATAGATAGTAGTTGGGCCCATACCTAATAACTTAAACGATGTTGTTCTTATAGAAAGTGCCTTTTTGGGTGCCTGCTCAGCTTATTTTGAATAATTGATTTTATTATTTAGAACAGTTTTTAGGTGCCTGGCATTGTGGTTCATGTAATCCCAGAACTTGAGAGGCAGAGGCAAGAGTTCAAGTTATTTTTAACACATAGCAAGTTTCAAGTCAGTCTGGACTACATGGAACCCTGTTTCAACAAACTGAAACCAGCGCTGGGGAGACGGCTCAGGAGGTAAGGACACTTGCTATGCATGTCTGAGGATCTGAGTTCAAATTCCTAGTATGCACGTAAAGAGGTGGACATGGCTATGCATGCCTGATGCCCCAGAACTGGGGAGGTAGAGATAGACTGACCCTGGGACTTCGCTGGCCAGCTTGTGTAGCAGCTCTGGTTCTTTGAAAGACCCTGTGTGAAGTGGTGGAGGAAAACCCGACACCATCCTCTGGCCTTCACATATGCCCTCACACCTGTGTACTATGCTACACAGATACACACCACAGGAAATAAAAGACAAGGGGGCCGAAACACGCCTCAGTATTTAAGAGGATGGGCTGCTTTCCACAGGACCCAGCTTTGATTCTCAGCATCCACGAGGTGGCTCACAACCATCTGGAACTCCAGTGTCAGGGGAGCCAACACCTTCTTCTGGCCCCCACTGGCACTAGGCATGCACATGGCACACAGTCATACATGCAGGCAAAACATCAGTACAATAAAATAATAAATCCTAAAAAAAAAATAAAATAAAAAAGAACAAAGCAAAACAACAACAAAACTACCAAGCAAGTGAGCAAATAAACAGAACAGGTTTTAGGTTCCCAGAAGGTATAGAGATTTATTGTACACCTCTCCCACATACACACAGCTTCTGCTGCTGTCAATATTCCACAACAGTGTGGGTTTCATTAGTTACAAAGAGTAACTATATTAATGGGCCATCACTGCCAGAGCCTATAGTGTACTTTATGGCTCATGATTAGTGTTTATATGCTATAGATTCTGACAAGTGTGTAATGACATGTATTCACCAGTATAGTACCCAAAGCTTAGACTCACGGTCCCCCCCCACCCCCCCAGTCACTGTGCCCTGTCTGTTTGACCCTTCCTCCTCTCCAACCTCTGGTGATCACTGATCCTTTTTTTTTAAAAATTAATTAATTTACTTTTTATTTTCAATATATCCTAGTTGCAGTTTCCCCTCCTTTCTAAGCCTCCTCCCCTCTCCTCCAGATCCACTCCTCATCCATCTCCCTTCAGAATAAAGCAGGCTTTCCAGGGGTATCCACCAAATATGGCATAACAAGATACAATATGACTAGGCACAAACCCTCTATCAAGCCTGGGCGAGGCAACCCAGTAGGAGGAAAAGGGTTCCAAGAGAGTCAGAGACACCCCAACCCCACTGTTAGGAGTCGCACAGGAACACCAAGCTATGAGATCACTGACCCTTTTATTGTCTCCATTTTATTTATTTATTTATTTATTTATTTATTTATTTATTTATTTTAGAATGTAATATAGTTAGTCATGTCAGCCAGATCTTCAAATTCCATCCAGGAATCCAAAATTCAGAAATCCAAATTCCAGGACTACATGGTGAGACATTGTCTCAAAAAGTATGTCATATGGAAAAGGCTATATGTTATGTAGTATATATTGCACAGTTCTCTGTGTGTGTATGCGTGCACATGTGTGTGTGTGTCTGTCTGTGTACAGTGGAGAAAACTAGAGAGAGAGATGGGGAGGGGAGAGAGAGAGAGAGAGCTGGAGGGAGTGAAGGGAGAGGAAATGGGGGAGAGAGAAGAATGAGGCATTAACACTAGGAGGAGAAAAAAGAGGTGAAGGAGAGAGGAAGAGGAAGAGGAGGAGGAGGAGGACTGAGAGAAAAAGGAAGGAATAATCTAGTTATGCCCCTTATGTATATTTATGTATATGTACATACATATATATATACATATATACCTGCACATGTATGTACATACATATATACATATACATGTATACACATACACTTATACATACATATAGACACACATATACATGTGTATATATATGGAACTATATAGTACATAGCTCTTTCAGACTGGTTCTTTTGCTGAGTAATAGGCATTGAATCTTCCTCCATGGCTCTTCATGGCTTGGTAGCTCAGTTCTTTTTATCACTGAATAATTTTGCTGTTCTTTTAAGTCAAGATAAGAAAAGAATTCTCCTTCTGAAATTATTCCTTCTCTAGGTGTAATCAAATAGCTCCACAGCCTACAGAAATTTATACTGCCAAAGAATATACCATTACTCTTAAGTTGAAATGATGAAGAGACATGCTATTTTTTTTTTCCAAAATTAAGAACTTGCTTTTGTGTCCTTTTGGATGGGTTGTAAAACTGTCATTTTGTTGCTAACAGACAAAAGAACAAGGCTCCCAGTACTTGGGATCCAGAGACAGTTGGATCTCTATCTGCCCAGGGCTGCATAGTGGGGCCCTGTCTCACAGAAATAACAAAGGTCCACAAAGAATGGAACAACAGAAAGGATCTGGAATGAGCAGGGCAGCCAGCGTCCGCGTTAGATGTGCTGTTTCAGGTCCAAAGGAATTTACCCTTCAAGCAAAGTTACTTGATGAACTTGATCTGTTTGGAGGGAAATGCTTGTTTGTAAATTTTGTTATTGTGGGATTTGATTAATTAATTAATTATGTGGCATACACACTTATTGTGTGTTACATATGTGTGCATATGTGTGTCCATGCATGCATATCTCGAGGATGCTGGGTGCCCTGCTTTATCACTTTTTGCCTTATCCTCTGAGACATGTCTCTCTCTGAACCTTGAGCTTGTCTTTTTAAACCTATGCTAACTGGCCAGCGAACCTCAGCAATCTTGTCTCTGTTCCCCATTATCCTAGTACTGGACTTACAGATGTGCTTGGCCACACCTAGTGTTTACATGGGTGCTGGGATCTGAACTCAGGCATTCATGGTATATAACAAGAGTTTTTGCACACCACCAACCCCACTGTGGGTTTTTCAGCATCCTGTGGACACAAATATCATGCAATGTGATGCAGAACTTGGGACATCAGTGCTGCATGCTTTGCTCAAGGAGCAGTGGGATTGACTGTATTAGTTACTTTTCTGTTGCTGTGGTAAAGCACCACCGTGCAGAGTGACTTAGGGAAGGAGGTGTTTATTTGGCTTATGACTCCAGAGAGATTGGATCCACAATTGTGGGACAGACATGGAGCAAAGGCAGGAAGCAGAGAGATCACATTTCATCCTCACATGGGAAACATCAGGGAAAGCAGGAAGTGGAGCTAAGATCCTTCAAACAACCTTCAACTCCCCCAACCCCAACTGTGAAGGACTTCAGGGATATACCTGCTAAAAGTTCCACAACGTCTCCAGACAGTGCTACCAACTAGGATCCATGAACCTATGAAGACATTTTTCATTTAAACCACAACTGAAATTGTTTTCTATTTTACTGAAATAGCTACTGTTATATAAGTCTTCATACTGTCTGAAACAGCTTTTATTTAAAATACGTTGTGGTGGTGTGTCAGAGAAGACTGAGAATTGACTTTAACAGCACTTGAGTGGAACAATGTGTGTCTCTGTGGAGATACACATGGGAACACACTGTGGAGACTGGGTTCATGATATTTTGGACAGATGCAGAGTAACAAAAGGATAAAAATTAAAAAGATGTCGAACAAAGGCAAGAAGTCAGAGGGGTGCAATGAGAAAAAAATCTGGGGTGGAAGACATGGCTCAGAGAGGAAAAATATTTGCTTCCTAGCCTGACAGTCTGCATTTGATCCTCAGAACCCACATGGTAGAAGAAGAGAAACAACTACTGCAAGTTGTCCTCTGATCTCTTTATGTGTCATGGTACACGCACATGTGTACACATGCAAACAAACAAACAAACGAAATAAAACAAAGAAGGGCTGGAGAGGTTGCTCAGTGGTTAGGAACACTTGCTGCTTTTCCAGAGGACCCTTCTTGGATGTCTCACAGCTGTTTGAACCTCCAGCTTCAAGGGACTCAACATCTTTTTGTCTCCTTGGGCACCCACATGTAGCACACACACACACACACACACACACACACTCAACACAATAATAAAAGCAAATCTTAAAATCTATATGCAGTCTAGATTTTCTAGATTAAGAACCTGACAGTGTCTCTGAATATAGAAGACTCAGAAAAAAAATCTTTTGGCTTCTTGTCTGTGTTAATTTGCATCGTACACACCAGAGCAACAGTTGCTTGGGACTTCTGCCATCTCAGTATTGTCATTAGCAATTGCCATTCTGTTCTCTTCATGTGTGCCTGAAAACCCAGGAGATCAAGTATTTCTATGTGCTTCTGTGCCTTGAGTATAGAGAATTATTTTTATCAATAACAGGAGCCAAAGTCTAGGAATATACAATGGTGAGGGTAAGAGAGACTAAGAGAATTGCTGCCTAAGGCAAGCCTGCATTCCTGATTCCATAAAACTTCAGATACATGACAGATGCTCTGACACTGGCCTCAGGAGAAAGAAAAGGAGAAAAAGAGAGAAAAATGAGTGACCACAGGACACCAAGAGATGGCATGGTTATTCATCTGCAGTCCAGGAATAGGTAGGAGACTCAGTCTTACATAATCATTTGTGTTTCTCTGCCCTAAAGCTAGTGGGGAAGGCACAAACCAGACTGTCAGTCTTGGCTTTGGGGTTGGGGGAGATGGCTTAGTGGATAAAGTGCTTGCTATATAAGCAAGAGCCCTGGAGTTTGGATTGCCAGTACCCAAAAACAACTGGGTGTGTGTGGAGGACGACCTGTAACCCCAGCACTGGAGTGTAGAGATGGGGTTATCAACTAGCTAGACTGGCTGAAGGTTCAGCAAGAGACCCTGTCTCAGTAAATAAAGTGATTGAGGAAGAAACCTAATATCAACTTCTGGCTTCCACATGTATATTTGTACACAGGAATGCACACACATATACAATATTACCCCCACACTTAAACATGCACGTATACTTATCTATATGAAACACACACACACACACACACACACAATGGGGGGGGGAGAGCGTGCATGTGAGAGAGTGGGGAAGAGGGATGTGAGTTGGGTGACAGGATCCCCTTTTTGTTCTGGTCATAAAGTTGATAAGGATGATGGCAGAATGACAAGAGACCACCTCACAAAGCACTTGTGTACGGTAGATGTACCCAGAATGCAAGACAAGCAGAGAGGAAGGCCAACTAACAAGAATGCTGTTAACACCCATGTTCTTGTTCCTGTCCCTTCTCTAGGGCAGCGTCAGCTTGGCCCATCTTGTGGTTTGGTTACAAGAGCCATTACACATCCTATTTATGCTTAAAGTAGCTAGAGTTGTCACAGAACCATGTATAAACCAAGAGTCCTGACCAACACAGGTTCAGAAAAGCTGCTGCTTATAGCCCAGATTTTTTCTGGTGCTTGTGTGTGTGCCTGTGTATGGAGGCCAGAGGTTGACACTGAGTTGTAACTGTTTTTTTGCTACTTTGTGTGTTCTTCTCTCTTTCACCCTTCTCTACCCCCTTTTCCATTCTTTCAACTCCCTAACACAAGACAGGAGAGAGAAAAGGCTAGAAAGAAAGGGGACAACACTATTGTTAGACCACTTCCTGCTGATTAGGGGCTTTGAGTTTCTTGGTGCAAGTTTGATCGTTGCCATCAGGATCTCTAATTTTTTTCTTCTTTCTTCTTTGTGCACAGTTACTTAATAAATATGACTAACAGTAATGAACAGTGATCAACAGTAACCCATCACCAACCTACCAACAAACCAACCAACAATCCAACAACCGGCCCTGCCTCATGGGGATGTTTACATACACTCTCAAAAGTCCCCAGAATCCAAACATCACACAACTGCAGAAACTATCTGCAGCTGACAAAAATCACTCCCCTGCTGGAGCGTGAGGTAAATCATAGTCAGCTGCTGTGGACAGTCTGCAGCATCCCCATGTCCCACACCCAGGATTGAAATGAAAACATATTCTTATAATATTTCTGTGTATTAAAAAAAAAAAAACCCCAAATTCCAGCATTCTCACTACACTGGGTGTCTTTCTGTCACTCCATCTTATTTATTTTAAGTTTTATTTTAATTGTTAAAAAATTATATGTTTATGTGTAGGGTACATGTATGTGTGAGTGCAGGTGCCTGTGGAGTCTAGCAGAGGGGGACAGATCCTCTACAGCTGGAGTTACAGGCAGTTGTGAGCCATTTGATGTAGATGCTGGGAACAAAACTCAGGTCTTCTGGAAGAGTAAGTAGTATGGGCTCTTAGCCAGTGAACTATCTAACTATCTCTCCAGTTCCTCCATCTTATGTATGTATGTATGTATGTATGTATGTATGTATGTATGTATATATGTATGTATTTATTTATTTTTGAGTCAGGGCATCTTGTTAACTCAATAGCCAATGAGCTCCAGGGATCTTTTCATTTCAGCACTTGGATCTGTCTGTCTGTCTGTCTATCTATCTATCTCCATATTTGGCTTTTGTATGGATCCAAATTCTGGTCCTCATGTTTGTTGACTGAGTCATTTCCCTAGCCTCTTTTCTAGCATTTTAATTTACAAGAACAACTATTTACAAGAACAACTTATAGGAAGGAGTTGTTTTTCTCCCTTCTCCATGTGGATTCCAGAGATCAGATCAAACATGGGTCATCAGGCTTGGCATTGGGCATCTTTACTCACTGAACCATCTTGTTGGCCCCAGGGTCTGTGTGTGTGTGTGTGTGTGTGTGTGTGTGTTGCATGGAGACTGGTGAGTCACTCTTCCTACATTGTGGCATCTTTAGGAGTTCTTCTCAAGGGGCATTCTGGGACTTGTCTTTCCCAGATGACAACCTAGTTTGTTGTACTTACCAGATGCAGCCATGTGGTCCTGGGTGAAATGTCTTCATTGCAATTATGTTTCTCGCTTAAGTAGTTCCTGCTGATTTGTGAGCCATTTCATTTACTTAACATCTCAGAAGGTCCAGTTTCACATTGGGTTATGTGTGTTAGCTGCCGATTATCCTAATGAGATATTCTTGGGAGGCAGCCACAGGCTTTGATATTATTGACCTAAGGAAAAAGTATCATGACTGTGTTTATAAAACAGACTTTTTAGTGGTCCATGTGGTGGTGGTTGATAGCCCCATCTACCGTGTCCATAGGAAGACCATTCTTGGCATCCATGTGGATCTGTTTGGAATTGACTCAGGGAATGAGGTAACTGTGTATCTGTGTTGGTCAGATATTAAATCTAAAAAAAAAAAAAAATGTTGAGGAGATTAGTATCAAGCCTTCATTTATAAGGGGATCCAAGATGCAAGATACTCACTTATTCAGATTCCTTAGATGGTAAAAAATCTGAGCTTTTAAATCAAACTGCCTGCTGTTTGGAACAGAAAAGCAGCAGGTGGTTGGCAGTTTAAAAGTCTGCTTAGGAGCTCATTCCACAAAGTAGAAACCCTGACTTGAAAAGGGGTGGGCAGGGGCTGGCAAGGGAGCTCAAGAAATAAAAGTAAAAAGCATTTCCCAGGATAACCTGAACTTGACCTGCAGAATCCACATAAAGGTAGGAGAGAGCTAGAGTTGTCCTCTGACCTTCATGTGTGCTCTCCTCTTCCCCTGCATCTCACACACTACACAATACATTTTAAAAATTAAAAAAAGAAGAGTACAGGGAAAGCAGAATTGGGAAGATTGATAAGACATGTTGACACTGGAGAGATGGCTCAGGGGTTAAGAGCACTGACTGCTCTTCCAAAGGTCCTGAGTTCAATTCCCAGCAACCACATTGGTGGCTCACAACCATCTGTAATGGGATCCAATGCCCTCTTCTGGTGTGTCTGAAGACAACTACAGTGTACTTGTCATATACATAAAATAAATAAATAAATAAAATCTTTGGAAAAAAAAAAAGACATGTTCAAGCGAGTAGACAAGAATGTCTGAGATCTTGGGTCTGAAAATAAAGAAATCCCCAGGCCGGAGAGAGAGATGGCTAGAGAGTTGTCTGGAGGGATGTCTGTAGAGATGTTTGTAGAGATGATTGTAGAGATGATTGGAGGGATGTCTGTAGAGATGTTTGTAGAGATGATTATAGAGATGATTGGAGGGATGTCTGTAGAGATGGCTGTAGAGATGACTGGAGGGATGGCTGGAGAGATGGCTGGTGGGATTGCTGTAGACATGGTGGATCATAAAGAGCAGTTGTAGCCCTCCTGGAGCACCCACATGGAGGCTCACAATTCCAGTTCCAGAGGCTCTGACACCTTTTTTTGGCCTCTAAGTACATTGTATATACATAGGAAACATATATACACACACAGACAAAACACCCATACACATAAAATAAACATGGGTATATCTTTAAGAAAAAAAGGAAGTCTTTATAACTGTGCCTGGAGGGACTTGCACATGGTACTTGTCTGTGACAGAGAGAGGAAGGATTAGCTATGCCATACTAATTATGTGATATTTCTGTAGGTAGCTTCCCAGTCTTTCCAGTAGGAGTATAATTTTCCTTTTATGTGTTTCAGACCTATGCTGTATGAGCAAAGACTGGGTCTATGCTTAACCACACCTCTTTCTCAGGGCATCTTTCTTTGCACAGCACAGGCTGATGGCAATGAACCACACAGTTCACTATTCTCATCCTCGGTGCCGTGATGGTTAAATTGATTATTTGACAATGTTTAGAATCAATCTGGAAACAAATCTGTGGGCCTGTCTGTGAGGCATTACCTAGGTTAGGCTAATTGAGATGGAGGCTAACTCCCAATTTAGGCAGCATTATCTGTGAGCTGGGGTCCAAGACAGAATAAAGAGGGGAAAGTGAGCTGAGTACGTCTTTGCTCCTTGACTGTAGATGCCATGTGACCAGCTGCCTCAAGCTCCCACTGCCACGATGGACTTTATCCTTAAACTGTTGAGCCAAACAAAGCCTTCTTTCCTTATTTTATATTTGTGAGATATTATCACAGCAATAAAAAGTAAGCAATGAAGCACGTTTATTAGATAAAGTGTGGCCACAAACCAAATGCAGAGGGGAAGGCTTGTTGCCTTAGGCCAATCAGAGCTTCTCCTGAGAATTTGAATTAAGCACATAAAAATGTTCTGATTGGTGTTGAGCCCCAACCTAAGGTAGTGGATCGCAGATAGGATAGGTGGTCATTTTGCAAGAAGAGCACACAGATGAAACTGGCAGTGGAGAAGGAGCAGAGTGAGCATACAGAAACACCTTTGCTGGCCCAGTTCTTGGTTCCAGTTGCCATGGGTCCTGAACATGCTTTATTGCTTGTTCCTACAGTCTTTAAAAAATCCAATTTTGCTATCTATAGGTGTATCTGCATGAGGGTGCAATGTGAGACAATTCCTGCACATGAGTGCAGGTGCTTACAGAGGCCAGAGATGGCAGATCCCTGGCAGATCCAGAGCAGCTGGAGTCACAGATGGTTGAGAGCTGCCTGACTCAAGTGCTGGGAACCAAGTTTGGGTCCTTGAGGAGCAGGTGCTCTTTAAACATTTTTTTATTTTATGTGCACTGGTGTATTGCTTGCATGTATGTCTGTGTAAAGGTGTCAGTCACTTAGATCTAGATGGGGTGCAGACAGTTCTGAGCTGCCATGTGGTTGCTGGGAATTGAACTTGGGTCCTCAGGAAGAGCAGCCACTGCTCTTAACCACTGAGCCATCTCTTCAGCCTGAGCAGGTGCTCTTAATTACTAAGCAGTCTCTTCAGGCCCCTTGACTTCTTTTGTGTACCTGAAGTTATGCCCCCTTTCCCACCGGCTTATTCGAGAGAGGCTGTTCTTGCTGACCAAAAGACCTTTGACTGGAACAGAGGTGAAGAACATGATTGGTTTTACAGTTGTGAGGTTCAGAATGCAGCCTGGCAAGCCACTCAGCAGGCCATCATGATCCAATCATGTGTGGTGTGTGTGTGTGTGTGTGTGTGTGTGTGTGTGTGTGTGTAGTATGTATGAGAGTGTATGTGTGTGAGTGTGTGAGTATGTGATAGTGTGTGAGTGTGTGTGTGGTGTGTGTGTATGATAGTGTGTGTGTGTGGTATATGTGTGGAGTATGTATGAGTGTGTGTGTGTGAGTATGTGACTGTGTGATAGTGTGTGTGGTGTATGTGTGGAGTATGTATGAGTGTGTGTGAGTGTGTGAGTGTGGTAGTATGTGTGTGGTGTATGTGTGGAGTATGTATGAGTGTGTGTGAGTGTGTGAGTGTGGTAATATGTGTGTGGTGTATATTTGGAGTATGTATGAGAGTGTGTGTGAATGTGTGTGTGATAGTGTGTGAGTGTGTGTGTAGTGTGTGTGATAGTGTATGTATGTGGTGTGTGTGAGTGTGTGTGGTGTGTGTGGTAGTGTGTGAGTGTGTGTGTATGGAGTATGAGAGTGTGTGAGTGTGTGAGTGTATGAGAGTGTGTGTGAGTGAGTGTGTGTGTCTAAGATGAAAAGAACCCCACATCCCTGTTGTCTGTCCTTTCTGTCTTAGCTCCCTGGCTGTGTTCCATCTCCTAGCCCAGCTACCAGGAACAATTTCTAGATAAAGTCAGGAAACTGTTTCTGTCTCTAAAACTCTGAGCTCAGAATCTATAGCCTCCATTCTCTTTCTTCTATACCCACCTTGGGGACTTGTCTGAGTCCTCAAGTGTCTTTTGGCTTTTTGAGAAGATGAAGGTTAGCATTTTGTCGTGCCCCACTTGACCAGCAAGGAAGAAGTGAACAACCGGATCCTTCTCAACAGCCTTTATTGTAGAAGCGCTTCATCATTCACCCGGGGACCCCAGCACCCAGAGCGAGCCTCTTATATACTCAGCCCTAGTGGGGGGGGGGGAAATGCGTGTGGAGGTGCTCGATTGGTCAGAATTGCAGTGCTTCATTTACATATCCTGCTTGGGAGGGGTTGGTGCCAAAACTGAGTTGGCCCAAGGGTGATCACATGCACAGTGCACTTGTTTACTAGTAGATCATACCGAAAGCCGGCACCATCTTGACCAAACCGCATTGGGCTTGGCTCCTGTTTCAGTGTCTTGTCTGGTGTGTGCTGGGCAGAGAGCTGCTTCCTGAAGGGATTACTGTGTCTCTTCCTGGGTGAGCCTCTCAACTTGAAAAGCTCTGTGTTTCGGGCAAACACTGTAGTTTCAGCATCTTTCCCCATTTCAGACAAACTCAAGTCATGGTCACTTAGACTGTGTCTGTATGTGGAGGGGGTAAGAGGGGGTGGGGAAGGGATCTTGATGGGCATCTTGGCAGTGTTTAAAAATATGTAGCAGATAAACTTCTGGATTTGTCTGTGAGGATATTTCCAGAAAGATTTGACTGAGGTAGGAAGATCCACTCTGAATATGGGTGGTGCTGTTCCATGGGGATGGGGTTCTTGAGTGAATAAAAAGGAGAAAAGTAGAATACAGGAAATCAGGTACCCAAGGCTGCCGCATCTCTACCATGATGGACTGCATCCCCTCTATGAGCCAGTTGTACTGAAGAAGGTAACTGACACAGATGTGGCACAGAGGTTGGAGAGTGGCCTAGGTTTTCTTGCCTCAGCTATGCTGGTAGAAGGAGAAAAAGATCTAGCTATCCATGCAGGGCTTTGTGGCTCCTGTGCTGCTGGCATCCGTGTTATTGGGAAAAGACTGTTCCCGTTGGAGGAGAGAAGACACAGGACTCAGGCAGCCAGGCCTCCAGGACTCCTGTCCTTACTGAAGTCGAGGAAGTGAAAGAGAAGGGAACATATTTGGAATATCTGGGAAGAGTGGGAGTTAGGGGAGGAACTTTGCATGTGTTTGCATGTGTGGAATCGTCAAATAATACAAGAGTAAGTTCCTAATGTAAAAATCTGATGATGTCTTTATAAAAAGAAGCAGCAGGTGTGTGTGTGTGTGTGTGTGTGTGTGTGTGTGTGTGTGTAGGAGAGGCCATGTGAGGACACAATAGGAAGGTACCCAAGGAAAGAGGCTTAAACCTGCTGACACTTTGATAATGGACTTTTAGCCTCTAGAACTGTGAGAAAGTGATTTTCTGTTGAGTAAGCTGTCTAGTCCTTGGCATTCTGATTTGGAACTCTGTATATTAGTCAGCTTTCTATCACTGTGACAAATACCTGAGGCAAGTCAACTTACAAAGACCAAAGGTTTCCTTTGGCTCACTACTGCTGCCATTGCTAATGAATGGCTCCAAACCTAGGTCTCTGTTAAAACTGGATTTCTGTTTCTTCTTTTCAGCACATTACTGTGCTCAGCCTTAATTTATTTTTCAAGGAGAGAGCACATTTATCAACAGCCCACTGGGTAGTTGGGGGGAATTATAGAGAAAACTCAGCTTGAGTAGTATGACCCACACACTAGTCCAGTGAAGGCTCTGGGGTCTGTAGCTGAGCTGTGGACCTGTCACCGTGGGGAAGTATTCTGTTGGGCTCCATTTTCAAGTCACTGTCCCTGAATCAAAGTCCAGTGTGGATAGGTCTCACTAGCTGAGTCTCAGCCTTCTGGCTGCATCTTGATCACATGGAGTATAGTAGGAAGTCCAAAGTCAAGGGGTCACATCTGCCGAGAGTCTTCTTGCTGGTGAGGATCCTGTAGAGTCTCAAGGTGGCTGCCCAGGGCATCACATGGTTGCACAGTATCCAGAATATTCCATGTTAGCTGTTTGTATGGGTGTGCACTAGCACCTCACTGTGGTCTCATAGTCATTTCCCTCAATTATAATGAGGTTGATCATCTTTTGTGCTTATTGCCTGTTCCTGAATCTTCTATGGCAAAGCCTGTGTTTATAGATTTTTGGCTGTATTTGAATTGGGGTGCTTGAGTTCTTTTTTTTTTTAACTGAGTTCTAGGAATTCTTTTAAAATTTCCTTCTATTCTCTTTGTCTGCATATAGAGGTCAAAACATAACTTTCAGGAGTCAGTTCACTGCTTCTAAAGTGGGTTCCAGGGACAGAACTCACGTTGTCAGGTTTGTGTGGCTAGTGCTTTTACCCACTGAGCCCCTCACTGGCCCTAGAAATTCCTTTCGCCTATTTGTGTATGTATGTATGTATGTATGCATGCATGTATGTATGTATGTATGTATATATGTATGTATTTTTGAGACAGTCCTATGTGGCTGAGTCTGGCCTTGAGTTCTTTATGTAACTGAGGATGACCTTGAACTTCTGATCTTTTGTATGTTGGGATTACAGTCATGAAGCACCACACCTAGTTCATTTATAGTACTGAGGTAGATAAGCCCTCTACCAACTGAGCTGCATCTCCACCACTAGGAATCTTCTTTAGATTCTGCAGACCTGGGGTTCCTGGTGCTTGTATACCTCTCTCATCCCTAGAAGCTTTATAGTTCTCAGTTCTGCAAATTCTAGCTGCCTTGGCCATCTTGAACATCTTTTGTTCTCAACTTTGTGAGATTGCCTGGCCCTATTTGGACGCTGCTTCTGTACTGAGGTCCAGAATCTGCTTCTAGGAAGGGAGCTTGGATGAGGGTAGCTCTCAAATCATTGGTTCCCTTCCTCACAACAAGTATAACTGCAAATGGAGAGTTCAAGTAGAGGTCAGTAAGTGGCATTGGCATTGGTTAAATCTATATGCCAAGGATATCACCAAGCCCAGGGGTAGTTCTAGCTTTCTATTAGGTTGCGTTTAGGTCTCCTCAGCCATAGCTTTCCCTAGTGGCCGCTGTACTTTGAGACACTCCATATGAACATCTAGCATCATTTACCACCTACATCTAAACTATAGCTGCTTTGTGTCCTTACATATGTGACTTATATCAAAGTGGGCTTCTCTTGAGGAGGAATTTAAGCTAACCAGGGTGAGACTGCATTGGAACTGGAGGAGAAAATGGAGTCTCAAGATCATGTAGCTTAGCACTTCATTGGGTTGCAATAGATTCACCTACTGGTGTGTAACCACAATCTGTGCTGCATGGAGATAGTCCTCAGAGATCACTGAAGGTTTTCTTAGGGGGAGGCCAGGGCTACAAGTCCATGCAGGGGTTCCTACGCTTCCCTATTCTTACCTCTGTTCATTTTTTCTATCTCCCCTTGAGTCAGCACATATCATGAGTATTAGGCTGACCTCATACTCACTGTGAAGCCCAGGGTGACCTTAATCTTTAGCTCTTTCCCCCATACCTCTTGAGTCCTGGGATTGCAGGAGCACACTAGCATGTCTGGTTTACTAACGCTAAGTCTGGAGCTCAGGGCTTCATGCCTGCTAGGCAAGTTCTCTACCAGCTAAGCTACACCTCCAGCCCCTGTGCAATATTTTTCTTTTGCTCCTATACTTATGATGAAGACAGTTTTGTAACACCTGGGGGTTTGGGGAGGTTAAGGGGTTGGGAATAGGCAGGTGAGGATTTAGCAGAGGGGAGTTTAGGAGCTCCAAAATATCTACAGGAAGTAGTGGTCAGGCAAACCATGTGAACTTGATAACAGGGCCCTTTCCTAGGCATTATAGTTCCATCCCAACCAAAAATACAATAGATAGGAAAATAGAGTTCCTACTGGGTCTCCTGGAGGAAACTAACAAAAGATATTATTAGTTTCCCATTGCTGTTCTTAAGAAATCATTGCAAATATAGTGGCTTAAAACAGCCCTGTTCATTCTTGTATAGTTAGAGGCTGGATATTGAAGGTTGCTATGTCAACAGGAATGTGTTCTTTTTGGTGGCTTCAAAGAAGAAACTATCTCCTTCCCATTTCAGCTCCCAGAAGTTTCATTCCTTGGCCTGGTGGCCTATACCACTTATTTATTAATTTGATAATGCTAAATATATCTATTTGATTGAAAATGATTAGAAGTTACTTTAATTTATTAACAATTAATTAAAGTTTATTGTCTCTGTTTTGTCTTGAACTGATTTTTATTTTTCATTGCTTCTTGAGTCATTCCACCCTCTTGATTCTGCTGTTACATGTGATCTGTCTCTCTGACTGCCTTTGTGATCACATTGGGCTGACCCAAATAATTTAGGATAGTTTCCTCACTTCAGAATCTTTAATTTAATCATGTCTGCATATTATTTCTGTTTCAGGCCACACAACTGAAAGTTCCAAGGAGTTGGTATAGACGTCCTCAAAGATTCCCCTGTGTGGCCTGCCATAGGACAGGAAGCTTAGCTGGTGGAGCCTCTGTCCTCTACAGCTCTCTGGGGTCATGAAACTTCTTTGGAGGTAGAAAATCCTGTAAGGAAGGGCTGTGGACTAAAAGCCTGTGTGGGACCTGCATGATGAGGTGAAGCCCTGAGAATGAGGAGAACTCTACCAGGACCAGGAAGTTGAGAATTCTCTGGAGTGTTTCATCTTGGTCAGGTCACAGAAGATGCTACAAGGTCCCTGACACACTGACTGAAGAGAGACTAAGACAGGACTAAAACTGTACTGTTTTCAGATTTGAGCATTGTGGCACACACCTGTATTGCTGCTTGCATTTGGGAGGTGGAGGCAGAAGGATCAAGGTTCAAAGTCATCTTCAGCTACTTAGTAAGTTCAAGGCCAGCCAGGGATGAGACCTTGTCTTAGAATTTCCATTGTTGTGACAAAATACCATGACCCAAAGCTACTTGGAGAGGAAAGGGTTTATTTTCTCTTACAGCTCTCAGGTCGAAGTCCATCCTTGTGGGAAGTCAGGGCTGTGGAAGAACACTGCTTACTGGTTTGCTCAGCTTTCTTTGTTATAGCACCCAGGACCACCAGCCCAGGGATGGCACTGCCGACAGCGGTCTGGATCCTCCTTCATCAATTGTTAATTAAGAACCTGCCCCACACAGGCTTGCCTTCAGGCCACTTATCGAGACATTTTTTCAGTTGAGGTTCTTTTCTTTCAAATGACTCTAGCTTCTGTCAAGTTGACAAAATAACTAGCTAGATAAGACCCCTTATCAGGAAAACTAAAAAATGAAACCAAACCAAATTACTCTCAAACAGTATCTACCTCCAGGGGGTGACTGAGAGGATAAACTGAATTAATACATTCAAATTGCTTGAGATGTTGCCTGGCACATAGTTAACACTCAGTGTTGGGTCTCTTTGGCTGTTCAATAATGACTGGTCCTCATCTCACTCCTCCACCAGCCCCTGGGCCCACAGGAAGCAGAGCAACATTGAAAATCCATCAAACACAGGAAAGAATAGGTTGGCTAGTGGTGCGAACTTGCAGGGGGGGGGCAGTATCCTGACATCACACCTATGAGCATCTGTTTCTTTTGCTGCTAAAAGTTTCCATTTGCTCTTACAGCAAGAGAAGAGCCCACAGCAGAGCCTCTGACTGCTGTTTTCATTTCAGTTTCTCGTCGGATTTTGATTTCTGAGGAGGGACATAAGGCACGTAGCTAAAACAGGAATGATTGGATAGGAAAGGCAGGGACAAAGAAGAAGAGAGAGGGACTAAGGTGGAAGACATTCATTTAATTGTCTGGATTCTTTGCAATGTCCTGGAGCTGGAGGAGTGACCACTGAGCTGGAAGATGGCCGATGAAGAGCACATTCTGCTTAAGAAGCTGCACACAGTCAGACCTTTTGTTCCTAGTGGGTCTACTGTAGTGACCTTTGGGGAGGCCTTCACATTTGGATGATCCAGTCCCTCCACTCACTTCCACTCCTCATGTAGATGGCAGGACCTGTAGAACCCCACGCCCTTTAGTGCTGTGTGAAGCCCCCTCCGTTTTTCAGAGTCCATTCTTCTCCTGTGCTGAGGCGTGGAGTGGCATCATCTGCTTTTGCTGTTCCTGTTGCTGTTGCTTTTGCTTTCCTCTGCTCCTGGGGAAGAAAAGCAGGTATTTGGGTTTGCAGCTTTCTGTTTGGGTCTAAGATGGGGCAGGCTCTCCCCTCAGCTGTGACTAGCCATTGCTGTCTGCTCTCAAATGGCAACCACTTCTTCCTGGAGCTGAGAGCCCCAAGGATTATGGGAGAATCTTCCACTTGGAAACAAAGGGACAAAGCTCTGATGTGGAAGAGGAGGCCTGGGTTTGAGCCTCAGTGCTGCCCCAACCTGGGTAGGTGACCTGGAGTAAGTCACTGATCCTCTTTGGGGTATACCTACCTGCTCTTCAGGTCCTGCACTGTATCAGGCAGCGGCTGGCCCAAGGTCTCTGGCAGCAGGGCAATGACAGCACTGGCGGCCACGGGGACAGCACCGAAGATGAAGAGAGGCATGGAGGGGTAGAATTCTGCAGTCATGCTCACCAGTGGGCTCACGATGCTGCCCACCCGGGCCATGGTGCTGCCCATGCCCAGGCCTGTCTGCCTGTGATCAGATAGGTGCTGGTTAAAGCTCTGGCATGGGTACCAGTGGCCACATTTGGAGCAGGGCAGTTCCCTCACCATCCCTGTGCCTCCCTTTTTCTACTTGATTAGCAAATGATTCCACATTTTTGTGTTTGGCTGTTGTTTGTGCTGGAATCAAAGCCAGAGCCTTGCATACACCAGGCAGACACTTGACTACTGGCATCCCCGGGCCCTTGTGGTGATTTTTAAAACAAAAAGGGAAATGGGGAAGCACTGTCGTCAGAGAATTGAGAGACTTGAAACTGAGTTCTGCCTCTTTCCTTAAGCTGCTGTGTGACCTCCAGCTAATATCTTTACAGTCTCTGGGCTTCAGTTTTCAGCTGTCATGTGAGACCACTGGGTAAGACCAGGGATTCTGGAATGTTTTTTGTTTGTTTTTTTTGCCTTCCTTCCTTCCTTCCTTCCTTCCTTCCTTCCTTCCTTCCTTCCTTCCTTCCTTCCTTTCTCTTTCTCTGGCTGTGCTAGGGACAGAACTCTGGACCTCACACCCACGAGACAACTGCTCTGCCCCTGAGCTACACCCCATCACACCTGCATACCTTATGATTCATAGCTGTCTCCATCTCACAGAAACCTGTTAGTTAGGATCCCCAGGGGAAGGGACCTGGAAGCTGCATGTTGCTTGTGTGTTAAGGACATTTATTCTCTATAAGAGCTGGCAAGATGGCTCAGTGACTAAGAGCACTGGCTGCTTTTGGAGAGGACCCAGATCCAGTTTTCAGTACTTACGTGGCAGCTCATAACCATCTGTAACTCCGGTTGTAGCAGATCTGACATTGTCTTCTGTGCCCAATGGGCACTAGGCACGCACATGGTATATGTATATACATGTGGGCAAAACACCCATACAATAAATAAAAATAAACAAATCTGAAAATAAATCCCACAAACTGAGAACATTCCTTGTGAAAGAAGAGGTTAAAAACATCGACTCAAGAGCAATTGCATTAGGTTTCACACGTGAGTTGTGTGATCTTGGAGAGGATACCTAACTTCTCTGTGTCTCTGTTTTCACATGTGTAAAAGGAAAATGATAATGTCTACCTTGATCTGTTTTGAGAAATAAGTGAGTTAATATTTGTGAAAAGATTAAGACTGTGCTTGGGACACAGTACATGATTTACCTGAGTGCTTGGTACATAGTACACACTGCCTAGAAATCATAAAGTCGTGGAAGAGTATCCAAGATGCCTCAGGGTTCTCATCCCAGCACCGTGACCTTTCAGGTCTTTGACATTTCATGTGATGTTTACATTCAATTCTTAAGGTATCATATCGCTTTATTTCTGAACATCGCTCCCATCTTACCATAAAGTGGTGCTGAGTTTGCTCATATGGCTTGTATGTTGTCAGGAATGGTTCTTGTAAAAAGTTGCATGTGTGTTTGTGTCCTTGATTTCAGATATACTGCTTGGTTTAAGATGAAGTTTAGATATGATCACAGCTTGTAACTTGGTGTTCTGGGGTCTTCAGTTTATTGTCTCTGAGATGTGACTCTCTACCCTATTCTCGTTGGTAACTTCTAGATCTCCTTGAAGGTTAGGTGGTGGCTGGACAGCCACACCTCTGCCAGCCAGACCCTGATATGTGTAACTGAGTGGTTCCTATATATCTTGCCCCAATGAATGGTTTTTGGAGATGTTCTTGGTAGTAGGCTATACTCTGGTGTTCTGGCTTTAATGTGGGCAAGGGACTGACTATCCTTCCCTAGACCCTCCAAGTACTGAGCACCCACTTACCGAATCACTGTGGGGTACAGCTCTCCGGTGTACAGGAAGATGCAGTTGAAAGAGGAAGCCAGGCAGCCCTTCCCTAGCACAGCCAGGGATGTGCGTACGATTGTATGGCCTAGAGAGAAAGGAGTGGGAGATAGGGAGCACGGGGATTGAGGTTGGAGGTACTGTTTTTTTTCTTCTTCTGAGAAGTTGGGTTATGTCTGAAGGTGTAGGGTGGGTGGGACTGAGAGCCAATAGACTGGTAAGTGCTCACCCTTTGGTATTATGCCATTCAGTAGGATGCAGATGCCTGCCAGCAGCAGGGAGGCCAACTGTGCAGGCCGGCGGCCTATGGAGTTGATGACTAGGAAGCACACGAACTTGGCAGGCAGGTCCACAGCTCCAAAAATTACCTGGATAAGGTACATGCTGACCCCAAAGCCCTGCAGGTCCATGACCAGCCCATAGTAGGCAAAGCTAGTGGCAAACCTGGTATGAGGGAGAAGGATGTGGAGCTGGTTAGATAGGCTTAAACAAGAGTGCTCATAGCTGGGTAGTGGTGGTGATTGCCTTTAATCCCAGCATAAGAGGCAGATGTGGGTGTGTCTCTGCATTTGAGGCTAGCCTGATCTACAAAGTGAGTTCCAGGACAGCTGGGGATACACAAAGAAACCCTGTTTTGAAAAACTAAAATCAAACCAAAATTAACCTACCCCCTTCAAAAAAAAAAAAAAAAAAAAAACTTCCAAGAAAACAAAGCAAAACAACAACAAAAATCAAGGATGCTCTTCCATAAATACAGTGATGCATGGAGTATACTGCTTTGGGGCCTGGGATCTGCTTTGGTTATTGCTTCTTTAGACACATAACAATTACATATTCAAACTGCACAGTTGCAGTATTGGAGCAGTCCTCCAATCCTGTGCTAACTTGACACCCCAGGGAGTCGGGGAGCTTTCACTTAGTGTTCACACACTCTCAGTCTTTATCTTATCTGCTGGGATGAGGGAGGACAGATTACTGTGTAAACTACATCAAGGTTCTGGTAAGGGCTGGAATCCTCCGGGATCTATCCATATTTCTGGGATGAACCTTGAGGGGCTCACAGAGTTTAGGTTTAGAAATAGAACCCTCTACAGAGAATAATCCCAAAACTGGAAGCAAAGAATCCTTTGGTAAGATTGTTCTGACCATGCCCCATTTAACTGTCATGGGATTGCCATGGTGATGCGGGGGGGGGGGGGGGGGAGAAGAATGGGAACATTAAAAAGAAGATTTGAGCTTATGTCATCTTTGTCCCAAGTGTGTTGTGGGGAATATGTGTGTCTTCTCTTATGCCTGTGCTGGTTTCCTTCCAGGCACCACTGGAGCAATATTTTTCAAAGCACACTGGTCTGACCTCACAATATAAACCCATGGGCTCTGGGAACCATTGGTCCTGATAAGGTGGTTTATACTAGAACAGGGCTGGGAGAGAAGCTGGGAGACTAGTGACCAGTTTGAGCCTGGGACTGGGTGGAGCTGGAGGGCGGTTGTTTCTTTGAGGCTTTCACTAGCAGTCATAGCAGATCTGATGATTTTTTCTCCCCTTCCCTCCCTTTTCCACCCATTTCATCCATGCCCTCCCCCAGCCTGCTTTTTATCTTTTGATTAGCCTGCTTGTCCAGCAGTGTGTCTGTTCAAGCCTACCACAGCATGGAGAGACAGAGGAAGAGGCGTCGAAGGGTGGGGCAGCGCAGCAGCTCCATGGCTGAAGCCTGGCCTTTGGCCAGAGTCAGTTCCTTCTGCAGGCTGGTCCGCAGAACCTGGTGGGATGGGTGTGACTCAGGGCCTGAGCTTTTCCTAGGAACCATTTTGTCCAACCTCTGAGTCTTGGGTCTTGGTATTGGGGCTTGGAGCTCAGGTGATGTCTAGGAACAAATGAGTCTTACCTCTATACTCAGTTTAGCCCCCTCTTCTTGTTTCCCATTGATCCGGGCCACTCTCTGCAGGGCTTGGAGGGTGAGGTCCAGCCTTCCTGATGAGGAGTACCAGCGGGCCGATTCAATGAAGAACCTGGAAGTGAGGATGGAGAGAGGGCAGATGTTGGCATGGTCTCAGTTTCAGTTTTCTGGGTTAAAGGTATATAGTAGGGTTTTATTTATGTTTTGGGGACCAGGACCCTTGCCAAGAGCCCCTTAAGGACAAAGGCCAGCTCGGTAAAGACCCATTTCCCAACCCAGAAATCCAGCTCCTGGGTGCTGGGTAGAGGCGTGCTAGCAGGCAGGTCAAACTGTGGGGTACCAGAGAGCTGCCACCCTCCTTCAGGACAAAACCTATCCCAGCCTTGGCTTCAGAATCTATTCAACAGAAGCATTGACTTGGGGTCAGCTTTATGGCTTGATGAACTCTCTGGGGAGGTTTGTGCCAAGCGCTGGGAGATGGCCTGTCCCTTGTAGCCCCATAGACTTCAGGCAATCTTTCCAGCCCCAGATCCCACATACCAAGAGTAGATGAAGGCAACAAAATAAGGCACAGAGACCACAAGCTGCAGGTGGCGCCAGTGGGGCACAGCATAGGCGATACCAGCCAGGAGGAACTGGCCCAAGCTGTAGACATAGCCGATCAAGGTGCCCACATAGGCACGGGTGTGGATAGGCATCCATTCCACATCTGGAAAGGGTTAGGGTAGAGTGGTGGGAGTAATTCGGCTGCTAGATGGGAAGAGACCTCTTTTCCTCGTCCCGTTGTGTTCCTTCCCGACTGTGTAGAAGATGTATAGGTGAGGTTGGGTGCCAGGGTAGGGAGAGCAGAGACGTTAAGTGGAAGTAGGAATTGGGAGTTAGATTCAGGATTCCCTGGAACTGGCCTCTCCACGCTCCTGCTGCTTTTTGGCTCCGCTCTAAGGGCCTGACTACAGCCCCTTTCTGTGCAGAGTTACTCTGCCTACGCAGTCTGTTCTCAGCAGCAAGCACTGTCTTTCCCTCAGTGCTGGACTGGATTCAGCCCGCGTGGTCAGAGCACAACTTTTTTCCATCCTGGAGCATCAGTCTAGGTAGGAAGGGTCCGTTACTGTATTAAGGTCTTGAGAGGAAGGGCTAGGTTTCTGATGGACTTCTGATGGGATACACTTGAATATTTATATTGACTTTGGAGCCTTAGGCATGATTTAGCTCTATGTCAGGCCTAGCTAATTCCTTCAATCTAGAGAGTTGTGAATTCCTGAATTTCTTCTGGGCTTGAGGGATGAATGCAGGTAAATTTTGTTTCTTCTCCCCAGCCTTAGATTCATTATCTGAAAAATAGTGTGTGAGTGAGTGAGTGAGTGAGTGAGTGTGTGTGTGTGTGTGTGTATGTGTATGTATGTGTGTATGTGTGTATGTGTGTGTGTCTGTAAAATCTACTAGAGGAAACACACTGATGGTTTATGAATACACTATTCTCAATCACTGTGTTTGGTGCATATGATGCTGGTTTGTCCTTACTTAGAAATATTAGACTAACCATAATATTAAAATAATTATAATATTTTATATTAACTTTAAGAATTGAGAGAGATCTGGGTATGTTGGTGTCTGCCTGTAATCCCAGCACTTGGGTGGGGGAAGCTGAGTGTTGTGAGTTGGAGGCTACATAGTAAGACTATGTTTTAAAACAAAACAAATAAACAATACCAGTTAAAAACAGAGCAAGACCTGGCTTCTTGGCTGGGAGTGCCTTTGATATTTCTAGATAGGATGTTTCTTTTTAAAAAAAAATTACACTTTTATTTATTTATCCTTTTACTGTATTCTGTCGGTCTCTCTCTCTGTCTCTCTCTCTCTCTCTCTCTCTCTCTCTCTCTGTATGTGTGTGTATTTGTCCTGACAAGTGTGTGGAAGTCAGAGAACCGCTAACTTACAGCAGTTGGTTCTTTTCTGTCACCATGTTGATCCTGGGGATTGAACTCAGGTCATCAGACTTGGTGGCAAGTGTCTTTACCCACTGAGATATCTTGCAACCCCCACCTTCTTTGCTATTTATCCTAGACTGGCCTAGGACTCATTATATAGACCTGTCTGGCTTCACACTTGAGACAGTCCTCCTCCCTCTGACTCCCAAGCACTGGGATTGTGGGAACATGTCACCATGCTTGGTCTGTCGCACTAGCCTTCAGACCTCCTTTGGATACAGTCTTTGCTACTCCTAAGGTCTTCTGTACTTGTTGTGGGCAATCTGACTGTGGAGTTGGCAATCTCATTCTAAGTGAGGGGCCAAGGTGGTGTGAGCTGGGGGCTGGGAAAGGCAGTGTTAATGTTGACTGGAAATGAAGATCTAAGGGAGATTTTGGGTTGAGAGGAGGTGGGGCTTAGAAGGTGAGGACTGGCAGGACTCAAGAGGGGACACGACGAGTAGTCCTTACTTAGTGTCATGCAGTTGATTGCAATGCTAGCCAGAGACATGCCCGAGAGGAGCCGGAAAACGCAGTAGACCGTGTAGTTGGGAGCGTAGGCTGCGCAGGTTCCCGACACAGCTGTCTGCAGGTAGTTCAAGATCAGCACCTTCCGACGGCCCAGCCTGTGGGGGAGGGAAGACCTGTGTCAGGGGCCTGAGGACTACTGGGAGCCAGGCTGAGCTACACAGGAGAGGAGTAGCTGTCTATGGTGATGCTCCAGGTTGCAGTCTTCTGAGGACCTAAGAAGAATCCCGAGTCTTGCACTTAAGCCAGCCACCCCTGCCTTAAAACCAGCCAGGGGCCCCGATCCCAGTTTAGCCCAGCTCTTTGGCTTACCCAGGACTGACCTGTCCGCCAGGTAGCCAAACATCATAGCTCCCAGCAGCACTCCCACCATGTACAGAGACTGGGCCAGCTGGCGGAAGGCCCGATGAGAACACACAAGGTTCCACTGTGGGGAGAGGTAAGCCAGGGTTGGACAGAGAAGAGCCTGATGCAGGGAAGCCCCTCAACCTCCTCTAGGAAGGTCTTCAGGGTCCATGTCACCCTCTTTCCGTAATATGTCTTTTTGTTGTTGGTCTTATAGTTCCTGGGAGATAAGAACACTTACAACACTCAGCAACTTCCACATCCACCCTTTTTACAAATACCATCTTCTTGAATTTTTTAATTTCATCTTCTGGTCTTGGCCCCTGAGAAACTTGACTGCTTGTCTCTCTCTCTCTCTCTCTCTCTCTCTCTGTCTCTCTCTCTCTCTCTCTCTCTCTCTCTCTGTCTCTCTCTCTCTCTCTGTGTCTGTCTGTCTGTCTGCCTGCCTGCCTGCCTGTCTGTGTAGGAGGAGAAGTAGTGTCACATGGAGAGAAAGCCCCACATTCTTACCTCAGTCACGATGGTTGAAGGGAAGGTGCTGTTGTCATAGACCCAGCCATCTATGCAGGGCTCTGTGACTCCGGTGTCATTGACCTCTGTGCCATTAGGAAACGGTGGTCTCCGCTGGGGGGAAGTAAAGCGGAGGCAAGATTTGGGTTGTCCTTGCTCATCCAGGGGCAGCCAGGCCTCCAGACCTCCATCTTTGCTGAGGTTGGCATTGGCAGGTGGGCGGCAGTGGTGAGTGGGGATAGCAGCAGTGAAGTTCTGCACCGTGTTGTGGGAAGCCATCAGCAACAGGGGAGCAACCACCATGGTGATCTGGATCAGCTGGAAGCGTCCGACACCCCCCACCTGTTTCAGGAGGTCATTGAAGGCCATGGGGCTGGGCCAGGCTGAGTGGTCAATGACTGAGGACCTCCAGTCCTAGGACCTCTGTCTGTCTGTCTGTCTGTCTGTCTGCTGCCCTTTGCCTCTGCAGCTGAGTGACTCCTGGAGCTGGAGCTGAGCCGGTTCTGTGGCAGGACGGCGGGCTGGTGGGCTGCCCCTCCTTTCTCTCTCCCCTGGTTCTGGCCCTCCCTTGCCCTCGCCTCTTTTCTTCACTTCGGGGGTCTGGACAGCTCAGCTTTCAGGGTCTGTTGGAGCCCTGACTCTTACGCAGGCAGCTTTTAATCTTTGTCCTGAAGACAACAAGTTAAAGTGTGACTTGATGTCAGAAGGATTAACCCTGTAAGTATTCCTTGTGTCAGTGGAATTTCTCCAAGTGGGTATGAAGGGTAAGGGAGGCTAGATGAGACTGAGACTGAGTGGATTCACTAGGGGAGGCCATTTGGGCAGCAGGATGCAGAAGGGAACAAGGTGGTACCTCCTGTCTTCCTTCTGTTGAGCAGTCTGGGCTCTGGGAAGTGTGGTGGCCTTTTGAAGGGTTTCTGTGGATACATAGTCTGTCTTCTGGAATAACACCAGGGAAGACATAGCAAGTCCTATTGAACCTGAATGTCATATTGATGGTCAATTTTAAAAAGTGTAGCCCTAATATTGAACAGGCTATGTCTATATCCAGAATTATGCATTGATTTGAAACTGATCTGACTGGAAATAGTGTATTCTTATTTGATAAATTGAGCAACCCTGACCTTTGGTCTTCTGAGGACGGACAGCTCATATGTTGCAGGAACATGGCTTTGTACAACTGGAAGAAACAACAGAGGTCAGAGGTTGCTCTTGGAGTCATAGGGACCAGACATAATGTGGGAACCCTCTGGGATCTCAATTTTCACCTTCTTGATTAGTCTTCTTATTTGTTTTTGAAGAGTCTCACATAGCTCAGGGTGGCCTTTAGGTCAATGCATAGTCAAGGCTGGTCTTTAATGGCTCCTCCTGACTCTACCTCCCTGATTGCAAATGTAAACCACCACATTGTTTACCTTAAATTATCTATCAATTATCTATCTATCTATCTATCTATCTATCTATCTATCTATCTATCTTTGTGTGTGTGTGATAACTTGTGTATGGAGGTCTGAGGAGAACTTGTAGGAGTGAGTTCTCTCTTTTTACCATATGGGCTTTGGGGATTGGACTCATGCCATCAGGCTTGGCAGCAAGCCTTTACCTGTCACCTCATTGGCCCCTGCTTCCTCCTTTAATTGTCTTGGTTCAATTTTCCCCTTGTGTTTTTTATTTCTAAAAATTATTTTACTTATTTCATATGTATTGGTGTTTTGCTTGCATGTATATCTGTCCATCATATGCATGCCTGGTACCAATCTGGTGTCAGATTCTGTGGAACTGGCATTACAGAAGCTGTGAGCCACTATGTAGGTACCGGAATCCTATACAAGAGTAGCAAGTGCTATTAACCACTGAGCTATCTCTCTATTATCTTCAAAACAGGGTTTCTCTGTGTAGCACTGGCTGTCTTGGAACTCACTCTGTAGGCCAGGCTGGCCTCAAACTCAGAAATCTGCCTGCCTCTGCCTCTAAAGTGCTATGGTTAAAGGTGTGAGACACCACGGCCCACCTAATTTTTATTTTTCATAAATGAGCATGAACCTACCTTATTTTTAGCCTCAAGTTTAGGACCTGACTTGAATTCCTTCAGCAGTTTTTGGATCGTGAGCCCTGGTTACTCACAATCAGAGGCAGGGTTGAACACTAATTGGATGTTTCTGTTGGATCCGATTGGTTGGCTCACAGACTGAGGAGGCTGAGGGCAGGCTGCTACTTTATGGCTTTGATTTGTAAGGTACATCTGGTGTAAAACACTGAACCCTGGAGTTGATCCTTTTTCTATATTCTCATACTGTGCGACAGGGGCAAGTTATAACTCCTGTCTACCTTTTTCAAGGTTGGGGTGATTTTCATGTCCCCTTAATTTTGTTCTTGGAGGGTTAAGTGAGCCAACACAGGAGTTTAAAGAAGCCTTGATCCAAGTATGCAGATTTGTGTCTGTAGCCCCAGTTCCTGGGGAGCCCAAGGAAGGAGGATTGAGTCCAGTTCAAAACCAGCTTGGGCAGGAGGATCAATACTCTGAGCTTGGTTTTGGCTACAGAGTGAAGTTTGATGGTACCCTGGACTTGATGAGACTCAGGGTTAAAAAATTTCTTACCAGGAAAAAAAAAAAGCTAGATACTACGCTTATGCAGACTGCAGTTTTATGCATTAAATTGGGATGGGGTTTATTGTCCCCCCAATAAACTTAGTTTCTCAGACACATGAGGTGCTAGACTAAGGTCTTAATTTCAAAGCTAGCTTCCCCTTCTTTCCAACAGGGTCTCATTATATATCCCAGGCTGGCTTCAAACTCCTGACTTTCTGAATCAGTGCTGGTATTATAGGCCTGGAGCTACTACATATGGCCAGAGTTGAACTCTTCTTAACTCTGGCTCTAGGGGTGTTTTCTGCCAAGCTAAAGGGGTTTTAGAGGTAAGCTAACTTTGTATGTAGAGAAGAGACGCAGAGGAGGCTGTAATTCATCCCAGCCTCCCCCTCCCGCATGTGTTGATTCTAGCTTGGGCTCCCTGGGTGTCCAGATGCCTGATACATTCTCCAGGCCAAGGCATATAAGAACCTGTGGCCTGGGGAGGCGAGGACAGCTGGACAAACAGCTTAGAGGCTGTGGGGTCAGTTCCCTGCCAAGACTTAGTGCTCTTCTAAAGAAGTAGGCAGAGTGCCAAGGGTAGTGGGGTACTCTCCTGCAAGCACCCTCCCTCTCCAAGCTTGTGCCTAATCCTGCTCTGGATAAGAATGTCTTTCTCAGTTCCTCTCCTAGTTAGGGTTACTATTGCTGTGATTGACACCATGACCAAAGCAACTTGGGGAGGAAAGGGTTTATCTGTTTACACTTCCAAATCATAGTCCATTACTTAAGAAAATCAGAACAACTCAACCAGGGCAGGAACCTGGAGATAGGGTTGATGCAGAGGCCATGGAGGAGTGATGCTTACAGGTCTACTCCTCATAGTGTACTCATCCTGTTTTCTTGTAGCACCAAAACCCAACAGTTAAGAGTGTAGCATCACCCACAGTGGGCTAGGCCCTCACTCATCAATCACCAATTAGGAAAATGCCATCTAGGCTGGGGTACAGCCTGATCTTATGGAGGCATTTTTAAATTGAGGTTCCCTCCTCTTTAATGACCATAGCTTGTGCTAAGTTGGTAGAAAATTAACCAGCACAGCTCCTGACCAGTCCTAAGTCTGGCTGAGTCTATAAAGGCCTCTATTGGAGACTCTAGGAACCGAACTGTGGCAAGATCCCAAGATTTTCAGATCTGGGGACTGTCCCTTGTTGGTCTTGTGGTTCATTAAAAATTTAGGACTGGGACTCCTCTGTGCTAAATGGATCATTGGCTTAAATTCTGGTTGTTCTCAGTGGGAGGGTGTCAGCTCTCGGGGTCCGGATATGGGCAGAAGCTCCCCACCCTAGCAGAACCACTTTCACTGGGACTGAGAGCTGTTACTCAGCTGAAAACAGACACAGATGAAACTGAGGCTCAGACAGGAGCACTGTTGCCCTATGATCATACTGCAAGTCTCACACTCATCTCTTCTGATTCTTTTGTTCTCTCTACTGTGCGAGTTGCTGTCACATAGGCTAGATTTTTCTGGGATAAGTGCTGACTTTGTATAACTACAGTCTGTTAAGTCAATGGGATTCAAAGTGTGGGACTACATGTGATTTTTATTACTTTGTGACACCTTTCAAATAAATAATTTACAGATCAAAGAAGACACTTTGGCTCAAATTATGTTCTGGAAGCATGGAGTTGAAATGACCCGGAGAGTTCAGAAGACTCCAGCTGCCTGCCATCATCTGAGCCGGAAATTTCAGAGCCAAAGTGAACCTTGGGCCTTGTTCTTGGCTACACCAGCCAGCAGACAGTATAAGTCCTTCCAGAACTGCTGTTTCAAAGCTAGATTTGAGCCGGGGATGTAGCTCCTTGATAGAGCACCTGTTTAACATGCAGGAAGCCCCAAGTTCGATCCCCAGAACCACATAACACGAGGCACTGTGGTACATAAGCAATCTTAGCTTTTAGGATCAGAAGTCCAAGATCATCCTCAGCTGGCTAGTCATCGAGTTGGAGGCCAAACTGTTCTACATGAGACCCTGTCTCAACAAAACAGCAAACCTCATAAACTACATATGAGCTAATTCACCTGTGGAGTAATGCAGAGGGTGCTCTGTACTGGGTGGCAAGTCACTTAGGCACTTGTCCCTGCTCAGAGACAGACAGAAGGGAATGGAGGAAGCAGGAGGAACAGCACCGATGGCAAGACGAGGAGGAGGAATAGGGATCAGTGTTTCACCCTGAATCTTGACAGCAACAAGGGGAAGAGCTTTCTGGGCATCTTTCTTTTCCTCACTGCGTGTCAGCAATAAATACCCTGGAGTGGTGCAGGAAGGGTCATGGCTAGGGCATTCCAGGAGCTGTCTTGAATTCTGGACTGATAATAGATGTGCAGGAGGTAGAGGCCAGTGATTCACACTGTTAGTATATTTTGTCTAGGCTCTGCCCCACAGTTACCTGGCAACAGCCAGGTATGCCTGACTCACTATAAAAGGAGCTGCTGCCCCCTCCTTTCTTTCTTGTCTTCTTGCTCTGTTCTATCCCACCCTGTTCTGCCTCTCTCCTCATTCCCCTTCCCCTCTCTCTCTGCCTTTTTCTGTCTCTACCACCCTCTCAACTCCCTTCCCCATGTCCTGAATAAACTCTATTTTATACGATACCGTCATCGTATGGCTGGCCCCTCAGGGGGAAGGGATGCTTCAGCATGGACCCTCAGAGGCACCCTCTTTCTCCACACCTTGCCACACCTCCACCAAACATATTCCTTCTCTCTTTATTTTTATAAAACACAACACATTTTGAGCCCAGTTCTTTATCTGGTGGAGATTAAGTGAAGCCAAGGGGAGGCATTGCTGGCCATCATCAGCTAATCTCAGGTTCTATGGTTGAAACCCCATCAGTAGATGTCAAGTTCTAAAATGAAACTTTGTAACTCCACAGTAAATGTCAGGTCTCCAAGGTCAGTGTGGCTGATCCTGGGTACCAGCTTCAAATTGTTTAAAGGTTGGCAAGGAAGACTCCTGCATCCAAATCAAGTGTGAATGGAGTTTCCCAGGAGGCTGGGTGACAGTTGGTGTGTGTGGGGTTTGGGTGGGTAGCAGAGGGATCCTTCTGCCTTCTCACTCTCTCTTCTCTTGGCTCTTGCTTCCTCAATCAAATGTACCCCTACATTGCCTATTTTCTTGACTCTCCTAACCAATAAACTACTTTTCATTCAAATCCTTGTCTTGGGATCTACTTCTGGGGAAATCACAATTGCACCAAGATGCAATTGTGACCACAATTCATTGTATAATCTGCAGGGCACCAAATCCAGGGTTTGGAGCCTCAGAACTGTCTTTTGGGAGGAAGTTATACAAGTTGAGACCCTCAAGATAAGTTGTGGGTGAGCCAAATGCAGTGAGAGCCCAACGGGGAGGCGGGGGGGAAGTTCTAATGCTGGGGGCAGTTTATGAGCAGGAAGAAGCAGAGTAGAGGCCGAATCTCAGCATGTAAAATGCGTGTTAAAACAGAAGTAGCTGAGGCAGGTTGAGGCCTGATTCTGGTGCGTCTTGTAAGAGGGTTGAAGTTTTATCCCCGTGAGAAATCACTGAAAGGTGGAGGCAGGGTACAATATAATCCTTTTCATGTTTATTAAGCACCCTCTCAAATCTCTAAATACATACTTGAGATCAGTCATTAGCTCTGTGGTTGATAATGGGAATCCATAGCATAGGTTGGCGTGTCCTATACAGTCTCAATAGTCACTGCCGAGTGCTTAAAGAGAGAGTTGATCCAAACAGAGTGTCCTGGCTGGTTTTTTTTTTTTTTTTCTTTTTGGTCAACTTAACCCAAGTTAGGAGGAGGGAATCTTAATTGAGAAAAATCCCTCCATAAGGATGGCATGTAGACAAACCTGTGGGATTATCATGATTGATGTAGCAGGGCCTGGCTCACTGTGGGTGATGCCACCCCTAGGATGGTGGACCTGGGTACTATAAGAAAGCAGGCTGAGGAAGCCAGGAGAAGCAATCAGTAAGCAATGTTCCTCCGTGGCCTCTGCTTCAGTTCCTGCCTTGAGTTCCTGGCCTGAATTCCCACAGCGAGGAAGTGTGACCTGAACATTGTGAAATGAAATAAACACTTTTTTCCCTGAGTAGATTTTGGTCATGGCGTTTTACCATAGCACTAGAAACCCTAATATGTAGGGTTCTGGAAGCATTTGACTAGCAGGCCTTGGGAATATAAACCATTGGAGAAGGATGAAGTGATACCCATCATGCTGCTCTCTGCCTTGGCTCTGAGGCTACTAGTGAGCATGGACCAAAACCTGAACTGAGAGCCCAGATAAAAACCTTCCTTTTAAGTACTCAGGTATTTTGTCATGGTGATAGAAAGTTAACACAGCTCTGTTCTCAGGAAATGGACTGGTGCCTGATGAAATAGCTGGAGGGAACCAGCTTTGTGGAAACACAGTACGGAGGTTCTCACCAGACACCGAATGCCTGATACCTTGACCCAGGTTGGACTTCCAGGACCTCCATAACTGTGAGTAACACAATTCTGTTGTTTTAGACAATCCAGCTTGTGGTCGTCTGTTATACTTGCACAAACAGACTAGGACACATGTATGTGCTCATAGCAGACCAGCTTGCATGTAGCTGAGTTCCCATATCTGTATGTTCACACGGTACAGATGACATGTGTATGTGCTCACATGTTCACATCATGGTCAATCCTCTTCCCCATGAAGCATAGCCTGAGTTCTTCATTGTGGTTTATTAAAATTTCCCACCAAGGAGAGAGTTTGGGGAAGGTAAGAGGGAACCATTAGAACTGCTAGGGGATCTCAAGGGAAGTGGAGGTGGGACAATGGAGAAGCGGCCAATACAGAAAGGGTAGATAGAAGATTGGCAGGACCTGGGTTGCAGGGAGGATGAGTGCAGGGGTGAGTATGACTAGAGCTGTGAGCAGGCCAGGTCTGGGTTGTGGGCTATGGTGGAGGTGGTGAGGGTAGAACACCTTTACTGAACTCTCAGAAGTCTTTGTTCCAAGAGCATGGGCCCACCTAAGACCTCCCTCAACCCCCAAGGTGCTGGAGGAGCCCCAGAAGGGTCCTGCTTGGGATCAGTCTCTGGAAGGCCGGAGAGAGGATTCTGTTGTTCTCAGCTGGGGTCCTATGCACCAGACTTCAGCGGGATTGTCTGGGATGCCTTTTCTGCTTCTGGCTCTTGCTTTGTTTTCTTGGTTTGCTGGTGCCTAGGGACACAGGGTTTAGGAAAAGCCTGGAGCTCTGGCCTGTTTGTTCAAAGGGGAGACATGGGTGGCAGAGGCAGAGAGCTCACCAGTCTTGTATGTCCTCGATAGTCTCTGGTAAGGGCCGATTGAGGGTCTCAAGAAGGAAGAAGGCAGCGCTGCCTCCCAGTAGGGCCGTGGATCCAAAAATAACATTAGGGATGAAGGGCTGAAGCTCACCTGTGATTTTCACTAGCGGGGCTATCATACTTCCCACTCGAGCCCACACGTTACTGACACCCATACCTGTTTGCCTGGGAGGGTTCAGAGAAGGGATTGATAGCCTGTGCAGAAGGCTTTTAAAGGACAATCCTGGGATCCCTGCATAAAGGGCAGGAGGAGGATGCTACAGTTTCATCTGTTAGCCCTTGACCCAGGCATATCACCTACCTGAGAACTGTAGGGTAGAGCTCACTCGTGTAGAGGAAGAGGCAGCTGAAGGAGCCAGACAGGCATCCCTTCCCAAATACAGCCAGTGCTGTTCTCAAGAGCTCCATTTCTGCATGGGAAGGGGTTAGGACATGGGCCTCAGTGTTCACAAGCACTTGAATGTTCTCAATCCTTAGCAAACTTTGTCTTTGTACTTTGGTTGCCCTGAAGCTCATAAGAAAAGGGAAAGGTGAGAACCCATCTGCTACTCCGAATGCTTTGTTATGTAGGCCAATTGAATTGTTTCCTACAAGACTAACCCGAGCCCTACAGAAAATAGGGATCTGTGCTAGGCCAACACAGTGAATTGGAGGAGGGCTCACAAAGCTGGAGTCCACTTTCCAGCTGGTAGCAGCTTCTTCCAGAGGGTCCTAAGGTAACCTCTCACCTGAAGACACAAAGATGAGGGCCAAGATGGCCCCTCCTGCCAGGAGCAGGAGGAAGCCTTGAGTGATGCGCCGGCCCAGATAACTTATGGAGAGGATTGTGATGAACTTGGCTGGGATGTCAACCCCACCAAAGATGATCTGGAGTATGTAGATGTTAACTCCAAATTCTTCTACCCCCATAGCCAAACTGTAGTAGGCAAAACCAGTGGAAAACCTGAGACACAGAGAGGCATTGGTCAGCACCTCCAGCCAAGCTGAGGCCTCTTTCCATAGCCATCCATGGATTACCAGGAAGAAAAATAGTTTTGTTTGTTGTGGCATCTATAACTGACTCATACATACTGCTTGAGTATAGTTGTGAGATTGTGTCTGAGTTCAGTGAAAAGTGCTGGTATTGATTGGTCATGTCTGGCATGGTCAAGGTCTAGGGTGTTCATGGCAAAGTTGTCCAAGATTGGGTCCGCAGAATAACAGGACTGGAGATATTTTCAGAAACTAGAGGATGCAGGAAATGATCTGTTTTTGTTCAGTAGAAGTAGAACATCCAGAGTGGCAAAGGTGAAAGTCAAGCTATGAACAGTGAGTGGGTAACTCTCCATTCTTCTCTCAGAATTATGGCAAAGTGCAGGACAAATTTGATCCTGGGGAAGACTAGGATGGAAAATGGTTTCACAACCAGGTCACAGAAAGATTTTGAGAAAGATGTAGAATCAGTCAGAAGAGGAAACTTGGGAGACACAATTGCTTCTTGTGAGTTAGCAGCCTGCAGAGTCATGTCTGTTCTGTGTGGTTCCAGAAGGCAGAGCTAGGCTGGAAGGCTTTAGTGACAGAGAGGCTGGTTGTGGGGAAAGAGCTGTCCCCAGAATGTGCCCCGAAGGATTTAGAGCATATGTCCTGTGTGGTGCAGTGCTACCTTGTAGGGAGGCAGACTCTCTCAGCTGAATGTGGAACTTCTGGGATGGAAGCTGGCCTTAGAAGCCCCTAGGAGGCTTCTGTTGATTTTTTTGCAGGCACCCTAGGCTTTAACCTGATGGATACCTCCTTGTTCATCAGCCCTGTGCAGGACATGAGTAGGAAGAGGTGGCAGGTTACCAGGCCAGAGAGAGACAGAAGGTCACACGGCGCAGGATGGATACCCGGAACAAGTCAGATAAGCCATATTTGATCTTGGCTGAGGTGATGTCCTTCTGTAAGTTGAACTTCAGGTCCTTTGGACACAAGAGAAGGATGGGTGCTATTAGTGGACCTCGCTGGTGGAAGGGAAGGAGGTTCAGGTCTAATTTTTCTAGAAGATTCATTGGGGGAGCAGATGGGATATAGTTCTAAGCCAATAAAACAGAGGCAAGAGAGGCAGATACATGGTCCTGCCCCAGGTACAACCCCTCCTCACCTACCTCCACGGTGAGCTTTTTCCCTTCCTCCTTCTTGCCATTGAAAGTAGCCACCCGTTGGAGTGTCTTCAGGGCCTTTGAGAATTTTCCAGACAGAACCAGCCAGCGTATGGACTCTGGTACCCACCTGGGGGCCAGAGTCAAAACATAGTGGCTCCTGTTCCAGAATCCCTTTTGAGACGTCTACATCTGGGGTCATGGGATAGGAGGCCCCGGGAACCTGAGGTAACTAAAGCACTCTCTGTGGAGCTTTACACTGGCCCATCTTTGTCCCTGGGCTGCCTCTCATTAGGAAAAAAATCCAGCACTCTTTCCCCTCACTTCCGTAGAGCCTTCCTCTGCCTTCAACCTTGGTTTCTTGTTGTTGGATGTCTCCCTTAGCTAAAAGCCCCAGGGGCTAGGCTGAGACCAGTGCAGCTTAGGGAGGAGATGGCATACATGAGGCTGGACAAGCTGGAGGGTTCTTTGCCTCTACCTCTCTAACCTTCTTTGGTCTGGATTCTTTCAGGGCTTTTGGAGGACGGACATTGATGGGACACCTGCTTCCAGCTTTCTGAGTCTGTTTCTTATGGACTTACAGCATCCTTTTCTGCCTTGACTGTCCTATGAGCCTGCTCTCACCAAGACTGTGAAGGAATTCCTCTCATGTTTCATGGCTGAGCCCAGGACTCTAGCTTTGTCTCCTTGAGAATGATAGACATAAGGGCTCCCAGTTAACAAGTCTTCCTGTAGGCCAGCCCCATAAAACTTAGGGTAATGGGAAATATCATCCTAATTGACGCTCAGAGTGAGTGAGGCCTGTCCCAAGACACAGGATAAAGGGAACTGAGCTCTCAACTGAATTCTGCTGACCATCTGTCCATTCTGTCTCCTGACTCTGTCTGCTCCCACCCCAGGTTGTGTACATGTTTCTGCCCCCCATCTCCCCTCTCCCCTCTCTCTTTCAGATTGCTGTTTGTCTCTGACAGTTCTATGTTTGCTTCCTAGTTAAAGTTCCATTTCAAGTCTGTACTTTTCCATGTCACCTTCCCTGAGTCTCAGTTTTCTCATCTTTGAATAGGGACAATAGTGCTCCCATCAAACAGAGATGCCAGAAAGATCAGAGATAAGATTAATTACTGTCCAGAATGGGGTCCTATGCATAGTTTATAAATAGTTACTCCAAAGCTTCATAGCTTTTCCTTGGAATGTTTCTGGCTTCTGGAGCTTAATAATGGTTACACTGGCTAATTTCCTATTTTTTTTTTCTGTGTGGCTTTGGATTGAGCGGGTTGATAATGAGTTCTCTGCCTCCTCTGGGTCTCTCACCAAACCACTGCAATTTCCACAGATTTCTGAGTTGAGACTCTACTTTGGGTATTCTTTTGTACTTTAAATCTGAAAAGCTTCCAGTTCTGTAGATACTTCTTTTAAAATATCTTTTACATCTCCCCCTCAGAATCCTCTAGCCTGCATAGTCTCCCCACCCAACCTCTGTCCTTAGGTCCATCATGTGTGTCCCTGTATTTGGACTAATTTTTTTTTCTTCACAAATAGAACTTAGGCCAGGCCTGTCATCCCCACAGACACCTTCTATGCTTTTCCCATTCTCCTCTATGTGATGTTGAGGCTGGCTTTCTGTGCTCATGCTGGACCAGCCCCCTCCCATCCATTTCAACTCTTGTCTCTTCTTTAGCTGCCGGCAGCTGCCAGTGCTCCCCACACGCTTCTCTCATGCAGTGTGCTTCAGCATATGTAACCCTGCAACCCTGGAGGGTCTTCCTTGACTCTGGCTGGCAGAAGGGAGCTGGGAACAGATAGAGCTGGATAGCCAGGTTAGGCATGGAACCCTTATTTGTCCCTGGTGGAATTGCGGATAGAGGAGAATATCAGAGGGCCACATACCAGGACAACAAGGAGAAGATGAAGAAGGGAGTGGACGTGGCTAACTGTAGCCAGCGCCACTGAGGAATGGCATAGGCCAGGCCGGACAGAAGAAACTGACCAAAGGTGTAGCAGTACCCGATAGCTGTTGATGAGATGGCCCGCATCGAGGTGGGTACCCATTCCACATCTGTGGGAAGAGCCCAAAGACCAGATTAGGGTCTTGTCAGGCAAGTCCCAGGCACCTCTCTGTGAAGTGGTATCAGCTTCTCCCTCCCAGTAGCTACCTGACTACATCTGCTCCCAAGGGTTCAACTAACACCATTTTGTAGATATTGCACCTGAAACTCAAGGACTCAAACCTGGGCCTCTCTCTTCCCCAGTTTATTTTTAATGTCTTTCTACTGACAAGTAACTGCCTTTGCTTTGTACCTCAACTCCATCATCTGTCACTCATTTGTGAGTGTGTGCTGCATAGGACCAGATGCCTAGTAAAGTACCTAGACCCAAGGCAAGTCCTACAGCTTCATAGCTGCTTACATTATGCTTGTGATTGTTGTTAAATTCAGAAGGATCTTGAGAAATCAAAGGTAGGGTCTCTGGGCTGAATCAAAACTACTCTCTCAGCTTTTGGCTGATGCTCCCCAAACCCTTGCTCCTCAGGCTCCCACTGTGGCTCACTCAAGATAACGGTGCTCAGAGAAATGCCCGAGATGCTGCAGCCACACAGGAATCGGAAGATCATATAGACAGGGAGGCTGGGGCTGAAGGCAGCACCGGAGCCACTGGCTGCCAGCATGATATAGCTCCAGGTCAGGATGGGCTTGCGGCCAAACCTGCAGCTCAGAAGAGAGGAAGGGCCAGGTTAGCCCTGTGCATCTGCCAAATTGAGTGACTTTGCAGGCTTTGGGGCAAAGGGCTGAAGGCAACCCCCAATCCTTCCTCAAGGACCAGGTGGAGCATATAACTCCTTCACCAGAGCCTTGCTGGTAATTGCTGTTACCCAACAAATTGCAGAAGGGGCATTGAGTTAATGAGTTATTTCTTCCATTTCAGCTTAACTGACTGAGCAGAGGTCAAAAGACCACATAGCTTTAAGCCATCCATCTGCCCTAAGTTTACACTATGCAGCCACAATACTGTGTTTAAAAATCTGAGTGGAGAAGCCAGATGATTCAAGTGAGGACTTTGGGATAAAAAGAAGGCTATGGCCTGGCAAGGGAATGGTATCTGTCCATCCTTCCCATCTCCCCAAGCTTTTGCTTCTTTGGGGTACATGGGTAGAACAGAGTTGAGAGGGGATGTACGTGGAATGTGCTCCCAAGCCTTACCTGTCTGACAGTTCTCCAAACACAGGTCCTCCAACCAGTATGCCTGCCATGAAGACTGACTGGGCCATCTCCTTCAGTTTGTTGGAGCTGCACACCAAATCCCACTGCATAAAAGCAAGTCAGGGTCAGCTCAGCTCAACTGAGTCCAGTCCTCCCAGCCATGGTCAGCCTGCACCACCCCCAGCCCCCACATGCACGCACGCCCACCTAGGTTTCCCTGAGCATGGTCTTTGACCCTGAAGCATCAGTTCTTTCTGCCTGTGGGGATTCCTTGGGTCTTTAACCCATGGTTGTGTGACCTGTTGTGTGCTTTACAAAGGCTGCTTAGCTGCTCTGTCATCCTGTTCTTAGCCTTTTTTACAGAGGGTCCCTCCGTGTCCTGCAGCACTGTTTGCTTCTTCCTTTCCCCCATGTATCCAAGGCTAGTCCCTCCACCTGCATCCCTGACCTCAACTCGCCTCCTCTGAGGGTCTAATCTTCTGCCCTCTCACTCCTTTCCTCCCTCCCTTTCTCTCTCTCCTCCTTGCTTCTCCATCAGTTTTCTGCATTAGTTTTCCTGTCTACAATCCCTCGAATTCTCTTGGCGCCACCCATCTTCCTCTTCACACAGTTCTCAGTTCTGTCCTGACCAATGCACTGAAGCTGTGCTTCTTTGTCACACAGGCCACAGTCCTTCTTCATCCCAACCTGACCTGATCCTTGGCAGCCTCTCTCTACCTCCCTCCTTTTTCTTCTTCCTTTTTGCCTCCCCATCCCTGGCTCCTTTTTCCTTGGCTAGCCTGTCTAGCTTCTCCAGGACTCCCTCTGGATCATTCTCTCCATCAACTTTCCCTAGACAATGTCACCTATTTCTAAGGCTTAGATTATTCTTCATACTAAAGAGCCCAAATCAATTTCTGTAGCACATCCTCTCTTCTGGCCTTCAGACCACAAGTCTGTGGTCTACTTGAAAACACTACCTGGGACATATCTTACGAACATCTCAGACTTAACAGGACTTGTTATTTCACTCTTTGTAATGTTCCATATACACCAAATAGCAACCCTGTCTTTTAAAAATATTTGTTTTTGCAGTTTGCATGACTTTGAATCCATGAAGTCACAATTATGTTACATGTGTAGAGAACACTGCCAAGTTTTTGCTAAGGAAACGTATCCATCCCTTTTCCTAATTCATATTTTTTTGTGCTGATAACATTAAAAGTTTCCTCTTTTAGTTTTTATATTCAATCCATTGTAACATCATTGTGCAATAGAACTCAAAGCTTATTCTTCTCATTCAGCTACAATGTGTACTGCTGGAGAGATGGCTCAGTGGTTAAGAGCATTAACTGCTCGTCTAGAGGTCCTGAATTCAATTCCCAGCAACCACTTGGTGGCTCACAACCATTTTGTAATGGGATTTGGTGCCCTCTATTGGTGTGTCTGAAGATAGTGACAGTGTACTCCCATGCATAAAATAAGTAAACCTGTTTTTTTAAAAAAAAAAAGAAAAGAAAAGAAAAGGAAAGGAAAGAAAAGAAAAGGAAAGAAAAGAAAACTGCTACAACATGTATCCATTGATGAGTCCCTTCTCTGTGCCCACTCCACATCAATGTCCTCATTCCACATATAAGAGCATACTGGTGTACCTCTTTTGACTCTGCCCCCTCTCTCCCATCCTGTAGAAGACATGGCATCCTTGTGCTCACAGATAAGCACTAGAGAATCCAGGAATGTTAAACATGCAGGGTTATCTCTTCAAAGGAAGACATATAGAACCTGTTTTCCACCAGAAGGCTGAGAATGTATGGAGTTGATAACCTGGTGACCTGTGCTATCTGTAGGGCCAGGCCATGTCTGATTCCTCAGACACTCGGGCTTGTTTCACTCCTTCTCCTCAGACCAGTGGTTCTCAACATGTGGATCATGACCCCTTTGGGGGCCAAAGGAGACCCTTTCACAGGGGTCGCATAGCAGATATCCTGGATATTAGATATTTACATTACAATTCATAACAGTAGCAAAATTACAGTTTTGAAGTAGCAACAAAATATTTTTATGGTTGGGGCATGCTGTAACACAAGGAGCTGTATTGAAGGAACATTAGGAGCCACTGCCCTAAACCCTTATCTTGAGCATTGTTTCTCAGTCAATCTATAGAACCTACTTTTATAGAAGAGATCACATGTATTTTGCAAAGAGTTAAGATGTAGTCATGATTTAATATTTATTGTGCATACAATGTTGAGTTAATTGTCACCAGAAAAGACATTCCAAAATTGTACTGTACTTAAATATGCCTAGGATAAACTGTCCAGGATCAGACTCTAGAAATTTGAATCAACACCCACCCACTACTGATTTGTGCTGAAGTGGATTTCCTTCTTGTCTCACACAGATCAAAACTCTGCTGGCCCTGTGTTTTCAGAGATTCCGACTTTATCCCACAGTCGTCCGATCCTCAAGCTTCTAATGTGTATATGTGTGTGTGTACACACACACATATGAGACAGCATCTATAGCCCCAGCTGTCCTGGAACACAAAGACAAATCTGGCCTAGAACACACAAAGATCCACCTGCCATTGCCTACTAATGCTGGGATTAAAGGTATGTGCCACCACACCCAGTATATTTGTTTTTGAATCTGGATTTGTCTGTTTTTTAGATTTATTTATCTTATATGTATGGGTGTTTTGTCTGCATATGTGTATATGCACCATATGTGTGCCTGGTGTCTCCAGAGGTCAGAAGTGGATGTCAGATCCTCTGGAACTGGAGATATGGATAGATGATTGTGAGCTGACAGGAGGATTCTGGAAATAGAGACTAGGTCCCCTGTTTCATCAGAATTGCCTTAATGTAGGCCTCATCATCTTGCCTTTGAATGAGTAGTGACAGCCAGTGTTTACTAAGGGATCACTGTACAAGGCACTGTCCTAAAAGTAAGCTTTTCTATACTTTAATTTCTTCAACCTTCACAGCACATGCTCATGAGCATTTTTCCCCACTCTTTCTCCAGTGACATGAATGGCTTTTAGGTTTCTACTGTGTTAATATTTTCTGGTTCCCTCTGGTTGGCTAGGTAAAGACACTGATTCCCCTACTGAGAGGTTTCTAAGGCCTGCTATGCTTTGGCCTGGTGAACCTGCTTGCTCTAATCTCCTGCTAATCCCAGCACACATTCTTCACTCCAGACATCCTGAATTACTTGTGTAATGAAGTGAAGAATGTTCTCTACAATGCCTTCCAAGAGTGTTCTGGCACTAAAGTGTGAGGAGAGACCACAGAGCCCAAGGAGGGTTTTTTTTTTCCTACCTTTTTCTTCCACAAACCGTGGAGAGCAGGCCTGAGACCTGCAACCATTATATGAGTTGATTGTGTTCCCTCAAAGAATACACTGACGTTATAACCTCCTAGAATGGAGATGAAGTCGTTTAGATACAACTAGCTGAATTACAGTGAGGCCATATTGGGCAGGGTGGGCCCTTGGAGGAAGAGAAGGACAGACAGGACAGAATAGAGGTGGAGCTTAGAGTGGTGGACATGCAAGCCAAGCAATGCTGAGGCTTGCCAGTAACCACCTGAAACTAGAAGAGATAAGGGAGAACTCTTTGTAGGGCCTGTGTAGAGAACACACTGATTGTGGGCTTTGGAATTCTAGGCTCCAAATCTGTGAAATAATAAAATCTGTGTTGTTTTAAGCTACTCGATCTGGGAAATTTTGTTGAAAATGAATAAATTGTGATTCTGCTGTGTATGAAACATCTATTGGCTTCATAAGTGGTGACAAGAAAGGGATTTGAGACAGATGAGGGAAGCAGGGTGTGGAGCAAATAGATTGGGTTTTTTAAAAAGGTACCCCAAGTTTCTGAGAGAGGAGTATTTTAGACAGCATCCTAGATGCTTTCTGTGGGACTCCTTGTGAAGAGCCCCTGAGAGGGTCCTCTTATAGCCTGTAGCAGAAGGCTTGAATATTCAAGACACCAGGAATGTTTTCTGTGCTGCCTTTGACTGGGGCTCCCAAGGCTGGGGTAGCCCTTGGATTTTATCATGTTTTACTCTGAGTCTATAAAAAATGACTTATTTCTTTGCTGTTTTTCATGTGTTAGGATCTCTTACTCAGGAATGTTGCCTGTCCTTTGATAATCTTTTCTGAGCGTCAGGGGCTTCTCTGGGTGGTCAATTCATGTGTGAGAGCAATGTTTGAGAAGTCTGACTTCCAGTGTAGTTAAGGTGCTCCTTATCTCCCCAGCTATGTTTACGGACGTCAGGGTACACGCTACGAAGCATCTTTGCTGCTCATCTGCTTGTCTTCCTCTCCTATCTTCTGTAGCCTCTCGAGGCAGAAGACATTTCACTTTACTTCTTATTCAGCTATCTTTACTGGCAACTATCAGAAGAGTTGGTTATAATACATGTTAGTGTTTGTTTAATGAATAATGAGTGAATAAATAAACAAGGCTTGACTATTAAACACACTTTTACTGAAGAGGCCCAGAAGAGGGAAAGGTAACAGACTAATTGGAGGAAACCAGACATTAGCTTCTTAGTGCTTCTCTTCTGCCCTGGGTATGGCTTAGGTTTGCAATTCCCGTCAGCTCCTGTTTGTTCTACAATCTCTTTCCTCATAGCCTAGTCCTATATTAGATTTTTTTCCCCAGTCTTATAGCATAACTAAGCCCCAAGGAGCAGGTTCCAGAAGAAAAGGACAGAAACCTCAGCCTTGTCTTCCTTCCCTCATGGCCTAGTCTAGCAGGAAGATGATAGGGAGGAAAGAGAAGGGCTACTCTGCTCGAGAGGCAGCTTTCCAAGCCATGGCAGAACAGCATCACAAAGCTGGAGCTGCTAAGAGCCCATTTTCACAAAGAACCTGTGGCTCCGATGAGAGATAGCTTGCTCAAGCATAGCTTGGTTCATTTCAAGGCAGTGACTCAAGCTCAGGTCTGTAAGATCTACTGATGTCCTCAACCAGGACCACAATTCCCAGATGCCTCACTGTGTACTGTGTTCTGAGCCCTGGCCTGCCAGAAAGAAAGCTTAAACATGAGAGCTGTTGTTCTGTGAGATAGCATAGCTAACCGTGGCATCACGTTAAGGTCAGAGCCCTCCAGGCTGGCTGGTCAAGGTTCAAAGATACAGGTTTAGGAGTTAGTGCAGCAAGAAGTGTGACCAGAAAGTCCCTCAGCAGGTGAGCAGACTGGATTATAGTCACCACAAGCCATTCAGGAGGCAGCCTACAATCCAACAAATCGTGTTGCCCAGGAGCTATGTATTTTGGGCTAGATTGTGTGTGCGTGTGTGTACACTCATATGGGTGCGCATGTTTGTGTGTGTATATATGTGTGCAGACACATGTGAAAGCCAGAGGTATTTCCCCTGATTGCTCTCCATCAGTGTTTTTGGGACAGGGCTTTTTACTGAATATGGAGCTGCTGATCAGCTAAGTTGGCTGACTACTTAGTCTCAGGGACTGCTCTTGTCTCTTCCTCCTCAGTGCTGGACCTTCAGACTAGAGCTGCTGCAACCAGATTTTCTATGTTGGTACTTGGGATGACTCTCAGGTCCTCATGCTTATGTGGCAAGCACTTCACTGACTGAGCCATATCTCCAGCCCTGAAACAGGTATTTAACTTCTATGTGGTCAGAGTCTTCAGCTGTATCTGTAGGTACCTGGTACCTACTTCTTGGATCTGTGAATGATTTAAAGAATGAAAAACACTTAGCCCTAAGTCTGGAAGACATTGTGCACTCAACTTACAGTTATTATTATTACTGTTGTTGTTGTCACATGTCCAATGTCATGTGACATATGATGTAATAGATAGAGCATGGTTCTGGAGTCAGGCTCTCCTAGCCCACCATCACAGCTGTGTAGGACCCCACTTGGATCTGAGCCTGGCGCCATTTCCTATAGAATGGTAAGGATAATACCTGACTTGTTCACAGCAAAAAGCGTGGAAAGCGAAACAGTAGCTCTGGGGCCTGCACACACTAAATGTCCCCTGAGTGAGCTCTTGAATTTTGGGAATTACAGAATTGTTGTAGGCACCCTCTTGTGCAGATGATCAGGAGATTTTTACATAGTGGCTGTCACTGGGGTCAGGTTGGTGAGAAATGTAGCCAGAGTGAAATCCTAAGTCCTTATTCGGGAGTTAGATCAAAGGCTGAGAAAGGTAGAAAAAGAGAGTACCTGAAGCAGGGAGGCAAGAAGCCAGTGGGGATGTGAAGCAGGACTGGGGCTGAACACAAGAGACAGATAGATAAATGTCCTGAATCTGGGCATTTCGTGAGGAGGATGGGGTAGGTCAAAGGTGGTTAACTGGGGGCCCCAAGAGGGTTCTCCTGGGGTAGAGATCATGGCTTCTTGTGGTGCTGGGAGCAGGACAAGAAGGTACAAGGCCCAGAGAGGAGAGCCAGGGACCTTAGGAGGGGGTATTCTGCTCACTTGAGGCTGGGCTCAGGCCCAGAGGGCTACCGGCTGAGCTTCAACGTATGTGAGTTGTACTCCAGGGAATCTAGGTTCAGCAGGCTCTCATGCCTTTCAGACATAAAAGAAAGGTCTTTGTTTCCTCTTGATGTCCTAGTTAAAGCTCCTGAGAAGTCCTGATCGCCTCTCTCACATGGGAGGCAGAACTCCACTCTACCCTACCCTAAGCACACAGAACCTGTATTTGCCATGGCTGAATGAGCCAGAAGATCAGAGTGCCCTGTGTTTGTTCTTCTAGTTGGGTTTGGCTATTAATGTTCCAGTGGATGGGGAGAACAGAGACCCTTCTTATAGGCTTGCCATGGCAGGGTCCTCAGGGGATTATAGCTTAATGCAGAGCTAAGTGAGGTCTGACATGGAGAAGGGCGCAGCCCCCCTGAGGATTTGCTGATCCCTTGCGTTATGCAGATTCATATCATCTCAAGAATGGAATGGTGACTGGAAATTTGGTTAGAACAGAGGTTAACTGAAGCTTAACTGGATATGAGCCCCCCTAACCTCTGCTCTTGGCACGGCTCCCAGGAGCCCACCTGAGGAGTGACCTGGAAAGGAAGCTGTTTCCCAGTGGTCAGCAGTGTCTCTGTAGATGCAGATGGAACTTATCCTGCATCTAGCATTGTTTAAGCACTTACTGAATACCTAGTCCTGTGATGGTAGTTATAGGTGGGAGAGATACTGTCCTTGTCCTGGAGGAGTTATTGTAGGGTGAGGTTGAACATTTGTGGACAAGTTAGACCACCCAATTCCCTCAGTGGGGTGCAGGGTGATGGTTAATCTCATGGATTACAGGTTGGGTCCTGTGTAGCTTTAAGAAGCATGGCCTCTACTTTAGAGACTTGAATTCTCTACTTAACCCCGTGTGAATGTGGTATCTTGGCTAGTGATCTGTCTTTCTGTTTCCTCATCTTTGCAAACAGGATAATCAAGGTGGAAGTCGGAGGGCTGTGAAGATTTAAATAAACTCCTGTGTGCATGTATTCCCATCTGGTATCTAGGAACTCACACACCATATTCCTGCTGAGACCATCTCATTATTCCTGGTAAGCCTGCCTTTTCCTTTCTTCAGTTCTTCCTTCTCCACTTTCTCCTCACCTCCAGGACAGATTTTCCTGTATATTCCAGGGTGGGCTAGGCTGGCCTCAATCTCTTGCCTGAGGCACCATGTCCACCTTTTCCTTTAGGGTGTTTGTTCTTTGGGTTTTATGTTTCTGGAAGTGATGGGTGTTGCCTTTTATTTCTTTTCACCATCTTCCCAGGTGTATAGCAAGTCATGCATATGTTGGGAAACTTATGGCTATGTCTTTGATTTCCTATCTGCTCTTTACCTCCCACAGATTCCAATTCCCTATTCTCTGCTGTCTGAATCCACCATTCCATCTCCCTGTCACGTCCATCCTGGAGTCCTACGCAGTTCAATTCCAGCTTACTCTGCTGCTAGGTTAAAACTCTCCCTACAGGCCACTCTGTCCCTCAGGCCACTTGAGCCTGCCACACTCTTTCTCGAAGACTACTGCGTTCATGGCTCCTCATCCCTTGTTAGAGAGGCCACACTTTTGCCTTAGCAACTAAACTAGGCTTTTTTGTTGCTCTCTCCTGTCTCATGTCCAGTAGCCTCCATGTCTCTGTTCTTCAGTCTTTATGCATCTGTGACATTACACTTAGTGTTCTGAGCTTCATATCGGGGTGCACTATCCACTCGGACTCACTCCCTCCTTCTCCCTTTCATTTATACTCAGAACAAGCATGTCCAACTCCAACAAGCCCTCTAGGACCTCCTACCACTGTGCTGGTCAGAAATCTCTTTGCTGAGTTTTCAGAATCTTAATATTACAGAACATTTATTTATTCCTTCCACAAAAATGTATCCCCCCGCTTTGCGAGGTATTATTCCAGGTGCTGGGGACACAGCAGTGAATCCTGTCTCAGGAAGCATGCAGATCCCTACAGGATACCCATGTCCCCTCTGATGATAAGCATCTGGAAGGCTAATGGCTTCTTTGCCTTTTGAGGCCTCAGCATTCTGCACCATAACACCGACATGCCTAATATTTTGGATACTTGATATATTCTGAACACCGTGATTGGCACAGAGGAGAAAGATAATGGCTGTATCAGGGAAGAGGTATAGTCTAGGGGATGTGGATGGAACAGATGTGCTGTTCGGGAGCACAGCTTTGGTGCCCAGGGCTCATGCTCAGACCCAAGCCCACTTGCTCATAGTATGACTTTGAGAAAGCTTGTAAGCTCCCTGGGTTTCACTCCCCTCATCTGAAAGATGGGGTTTGAATACTAATTACTTTATAACTGTCAAAAGGTTCAAAAATATTAATATTTGCAAGGCATTTAGAATGTTGCTCTATAATAAATGCTTTATACAGAATAAATATTTGTTAACTACACAGATAATTATATAGATGGTGTAGATAGTCTTGGATTCAAATTCTACATCTGCCCACAGAAGAAAGTCAGGGCTGGCCTTTATATCCTCATCTGTGAAATGGAGATAAAGGGACTGAACTCCCTGGGATTCCAGGAAGCTGAGACCCATAGAGTGGTAACCCGGGGGTGTATTTGCAAGGCAAAGGTCTTCTAATGAAGCAATGTTTGAATCCTGTGCTTGTGGGGATCACAGGGCATGCCTTTATGCAGCCTCCCTGAAATCTTTTGGCTAAGGCTTCCCTTGAACTTTGTACTACGGGGCATTTTACTTTACAATCCAGTTCTGAAACTGCATGGCACTGAACAGTCACTTCTCTTCCTGGGGTCTGAGTGCCTAACCCTCAACAGCAAAAAGACAGCTGTACACATCCACACACCAGAGAGCTCTGCAGAGGGCTCGGATGTGCTTGGTAGTCAGCTGCCATGCAGCAAACACCAATTCCAGGTTCCCCATCTTCCTCCAGGCACAGTCTACTGACTGGCCTGTCAGTTCATTGGAGGATTTGATTTAACTCTAGTTCGTGGAAATGATAGGTGAGAGAATCGGCCACTCCTTAAGGATGACTGGGAAGTGAGGCCATAAAGACACTTATGTAGGTGACTGATACCCTCTGGATGTACCCAAGAGTCTTTCAACCTTTGCAATGTGAAATTCCTCTATTACCCAGCCTCCCCACCCCCCATTCCTGCAAAGCTTTGTGCAGGATGGAATGTTCCTCTTCTAGTCTGGTTAACCCTTTGCCTGCTGTTCTAATTTCAGCTCCAGGGATGCTTCTTTAGAGTGGTTTTATTCCAAGCTACTCTTTTCTTGTCCCTATAAGCAGCCCAAGGGTGGAAGATCACAGTCCAATGAGGTGACAAGTCATTCAACAAGGCTATATAACACCCTACTAAGAGGACAGACTGTACAGTTTTGAATCACTGGAGCTCAATACCATGCTGTAGGTTGTTGAAGGAATGCTTGGGCTCTGAGCATGAAGGAATCAAGCCACTCAGTTCTTGTGCATTACCACTGGGATCCTTCCTCTTTGCCCAGTTCCCTGTCGTTCAATCCCAGGAAATCTAGGCCCCTGTGTCTTTTCTATCCACAAGTGCTGCACAGTGTGGAAGTACATAAGGTGAGGTGGAGGGAGAGAGGGTGGCAGACATACCTCTGTCACAATGGTGTCTCTCGTGCTGTTGTAGATCCAGCCATCCAAGCATGGCTCGGTGGCCCTCTGGGTATCATTGGGAAGACTGGCATTTGGCAGATGCACGAAGCGGAGACACTTCTCAGGCTTCCCATTTGGGCCCAAGGGGAGTACCCAGGGCCCCAGGGAGGCGTTGGGAGGCGGACGACAGTGGTGGACAGGGGTGGTGGCTGTGAAGATCTGTAGCAAGTTGTGGTTGGCTATTCCGAGGATTGGGAGGGCCAGCAAGGTCACATGCAGGTACTGGAAGGGGCCCATGCTTCCAACACGATCCAGAATCTCGGAGAAGGTCATGGCACCAGGCAAGATGAACCAAAACTGTAGGCAAGGCATCAGGCCAAGAAGAGGTGTGTGTGTATGTGTGTGTGTGTGTGTGTGTGTGTGTGTGTGTGTGTGTGTGTTATATGTAGGCCTGTGGAGCACCATAGAACCACATGCATAAAGATGTACCTATTTACATATATGAGAACACATGTGTGGAGACATGTTTGTGTGCATGTGTAAAGATGTGTGGGTTCTGGTGTGTACATAAAGATGTACCCAGCTTCATGGAGGGATATGGAATACCAGTTTGGATGCAGTGCTATGTGTACATTTAAATTGCACTGCAAAGGTCATGTGAATGCAGGCATGTGGCCCTGTGCTTAAGGGTCATAGGTATGCATGCACAGGGCCACACAGTAGGGTCCAAGGGTCCAGATTTGGATGTTGGTTGCACAGGCTGGATGTAGGTGAGGGTGAGGAAAATACACATCCCTGATTGCTTCATGTGGGCTAGGAAGGATCTCCTCAAGCTCAAAGCCTCCTTGCTGTTCCCTGGGGTGAGTCCCCGGGGCTGGAGTATCAGAAGAGTCCAAGCAGGTCCCTGAAGGCATTAGGGATTTGACCAATTACAGCGTTATGGTGAGGAAGCAGGGCCTGGTTTTGGGGTGTTCTTGGGTGCTAGACTTGGGAGCCTTCAATCCCATCTCACCTGGTGGTTGGAGCTGGATCCAGTTGGGTTGGAGATGGATGCTGCGGTGGCCCGTGCTCCGTCCTAGGGTCCGGCAGCTGCTGTGGTAGGAGCTCAGCTCTAACAAGCTGTTTGTGTCTCCCCTGGGGTGCCTTATATAAGGCATAAGCTGTTTCCTGGGCTAATGTTTGACTTTCTTTGGAAGATTAACATCCGGCAGTGAGAATGCTGTGCACCCACCAAGCCCAGCTCTCCCGAAAGGGCTGCCTCAGCCAAGGCTGTTGACAGGGTGGAGAGGGGGCTGGGGAGTGGAGTATGGCTGAGCCTAGAGGGCTGCTGGCTGGACAAAGGGCTTAGTGGCTCAGGGAATGTTTCCTAAGAGAGAATATGGAAAGGGATTAGGGGTCTGAGGGACCAGAAAGCCTCTGAGTTGATCTTCAGAGGACCTGGTGCTGAGAACAAGTGATGAGAGAGGTGCTTCTGGAAATGAGAGGCAGCATTCCCGCAATGTACTGTCTTTTCCTGCCTGGCTCCTGAGTAGGTTCATGGAGAATGTTAGGGCACACTCAGACAGAAAGGTCCAAGCACTGGTCCTTATGGTCTCAGAGGTACCAGGACTTGGGCTCCTGGAACAGCCAGGACCATCCCTGTCTGAGTCTCAGACACAGTGACCAGTTTTCCATCTACCTATGAACTTACTGCCTCCAGCTGCTTTTTGGCTTCTTTCTGCAGTCCTGATGGCTTTATTTATTTCTATGAGTATGGTTTAATTACCTAATAATGCACATTTCTTATATAAATGTCTACCAAGCCAACACAAACTGAATTAAGTACATTCAGCCTCACCCAAGAGCCAACGTAGGCAGGGCGTTTTGTGGTATGTGGTAGTCTTTTCTCCCACAGACAAGTCTAAGACAGGGTCTAGCAGCCAACTTGAAGCTTAGTTGACACACTTATGGCAGGCCCTACTGTTAGCATTGTCAGTCAGGAAACTGAGAAGTTAAGTAACTAGCTTAGGGTCCCCAGCAGGAAGTAGGTCAGGGGTGTGGCTTCAAGCCCATTTCTATCCTTAAGCATCTAAACACACACATTCTCTCTCTCTCTCTCTCTCTCTCTCTCTCTCTCTCTCTCTCTCTCTCTCTCTCTATTTTTCTCCATTCTCCCTCTTCCTCTTCTTTCTTTTCCTTCTCCCTCTCCCCTCCTTCCTCCCTCCCTTCTCCCTCCCTCTCTTCTTCTTCTTCCCTATCCTCTCTCCACCTTCCTCCCCTTTTTGGGTGTTTGAGTCAGGATCTCACTATACAGTTTAAACTGGCCTTTAAGACTCACAGCAATCCTCCTGCCTTAGCCTCCTCTCAAGTGCTAAGATTACCAGAATTTGCTGGAGCTTCTGGTTTGAACCAGAGTTTTCTATGAAGTCTGCTTCTTTCTTAGCAAAGTTGGTTAACCTCCATTGCCTTTTAAGTCACGACTGGCTTGCTTTTAGCTGACTGTTACTATTTCCTGGGACCCGGGGTGGGGGTGGGGGTGGGGTGGGGTGGTGTCTCTGTTTTGTCTGGTTGAGGTCTCCCATTGTCCTCCCATTGTCCCATTGTCCTGGGCCCCTTTCTTAAAGGTGGTATCTGGCCTCCAAGTTAGGGCTGGGATCCTGCTCAAGTGCCTGCCAACTCTTCCCTCTACCACAAGGCAAGGTCAGCTGATGAACCCTGTTCCAGCCCCTCCTCTTCGCTTACCACCTGGACTCAGCAATTATTGATGTTCTCCGAGTGGCCTGAGGCAGGGTGAGATCTGGAGTCATCAAAGGAAGATTAAATTATACTCCAAGGCTGCCAAAGGGGTTGTTTTAGGAAGGTTTGACTGGAAGGCTTGCAGCAAGCTGGGCTGCTGCAGCTAACCCCTGTTCTGGGTGTTCACCCTCACAGAGATGTTCTTTTCTAGTTCCTAATTGGCCTGGGTTGTCCGTCTGTTCCTGTCCCAGTGGGGTGTTGTTTAAAGGCGCCTGGTGATTTCCCTGAGGCTGCTGGGGTTGAGCCAGAGTATACATAGTCCAACAGCTCAGTGAGGGGCCGCTGTATCTGGGCATCGCCCCCGGCCCCCAGCGGATGTGCATGGGTTCCTGATCCTGAATCAAGGCTATTGAGGGTTGTGCATGATGGACTTGTATGACCTTCAGTAAAATCACCTCTTCCTGGGCTTCTTTACCTCATTAGTTAAAGTGGCTTTGCAAAAAAAAAAAAAAAAAAAAAAGCAAAGCATCAGAACCCTCTTATTTAATGGTATATTGAGTACATAACATCTCTACATCAGGTGTATAACAGAGTTGGCGCTCCAGCTAAGGTAGGAGAGAGAGAGAGCCAAAATGAGCACCTCTGTCACCTCTCTTACTCACTCTTGTCCTTGTTGTCCTCTTCTGTCCCAGGATGCCCCTGCTGTGATCCTAAATTTGATGCTTTCAAACTGATTTTTTAAAAAAGAAATTATGTACTTAAGAAAATTTACACATTCAATGCATTTTTAATTCGGGACATGGAAATAGATTTTTCTTTCTTTTGTTTTTCCCTTTTCTTTCATTGATATTAAAATTCTTTCAGTCTCCTTTAAGCTGAAGCTGAGCTCAGGATCCTCTGTCATCTGTCAGGTCTCATCAGGGGTGTGTGACTTGTCCATTGTCCTCATGGGGGGGGGTGGGAGGAAATTGAGGTTCAATGCAAAGGAACACAGGCTGGATCTCCAGCCTCATTGTCACCTTTCTAAATCTAAATTCCCTGAGGAAGGGGAACTGCTGAAAAGGGAATCTGAGTAGGGATCCCACCAACTTGTCTGTGGCCAGATGTGTGGCCATACAGGGGATGCACATGCTAAGTCTTCACCTTGAGTGGATACACCTCTGAGTGGCTGCAGAACAGTTAGGCCTCAGCTACGGGCAACCAGCCTGGTAAAATACCCATGAGAGTGAGAGACTCAGATACTGAACTAAGTGTACTTGGATTCACCTTGTTCTCTCTCCAGCCACATTTTCATGAGCTTGTATATCCGAGGCCCCATGCTATGGCTGTACTTAATCACCATGTGGTTAAGTGGACAGCATTTCAGAAATCATTTCAGCACAAGGGAGGTCAATGTCTAAGATGACCAGACTGGAGGACTAGATCGAGATGAGCTGTCTGGAGGAGGTGGCAGCAGCATCACCAGGCTTTGATGACTGGATAGAGTGAGCTCAATACGTAGAGTTGGATGGGGAGAGTCGTGAGCATAGGGTGGTTGTGGGTACCAACAGGAGAGATGAATGAATTCGTTTGCGTAGAACCTCTGTTTCTATCTAATGTGGTGGTCTTGGCCTCAGGGCCAGGATGTATCTGTGACAGTCTCAGAGGCTCTGGTGACCTCATGGGCTTTTCTGTCCTCCAGGAGTGGGAGGAGGAGAGTGTCAAAAGCCCGAATCCTATGAGGAATCATGGTGTGAGGAGTTGACTGAGTCAGGCTCAGTGGTACCCAAGTTTACTTAGTTCAGCATCTGAGTCTCTCACCTCTATGTTTATTTTGTGGGCAGACTAGACTGGTTGTCCAGAGCTGCTACCTACCTGTTTCACACCCACTCAGGGACTTAAGGTGGGGAATTAGCCTGTGCATCCCCTTCATGGCTGCTTAGAATGTTCATAGGTGAGGATGGTTAGGCTAAACTCCCAAAGGGCCAGAAGCTGTATTTCTGTAGTGGCTGAGCAGGAGCCTCTCAGCTCTGGGATTGAACACTAATTTGAGACCCCAAATTCAGCCCATATCCTGGAGTAGCTCCAAAAAAGTGGTTTGTGTGGGGTGTCTTCATGCTGGATCTGGGTAAAAGGATGTTCTCTGTCCTTAAAATCCAGTACCTCTCTCCTCCACAGACCCATCCTACAGTTGTCTTCCTGGGGATGGGACAGTCTAGGGAAGGAAGCTTTCACAGGACTAGCTATGAGTATTGACACTATAATTTGCTAGCTGGACTTGTGTAAGTGATGATCACCTATTTAAACCTCAATTTTCTTACCTGAAAGATGGGGCTATAATTGGAGTCTTATGTAAAGTATATAAACCCATAGAACCAAACACACGGAACTTAGTTTGAGGGTCAGGCCTGAGGAAACAGGTCCCAGGAGAGCTGAGCCTTACAGAGAACAAGAGAAGAAGATGTTCTTAGCAGGCAAGTGTGCTGCCTTACCAGGCACAGACTGGAGCCTTTGAGATCTTTCTAGTCAACAGGAATAAATAGACTCTGGCCTAGCCATTCCTTCCTGAGTCAGCCATGTAGCCAGGCAGCCTGGACCTCACCTCACCTCAGTGGCACAGCACAGGTTTACAGGACCCTTCCTGGACCTACGTTCATAGATATCTTGTTATTATAACCAGAGCCTGGTGTCTGAGTGAGGCTAGGAATGGCTCTTCATGGGCAGCTCCAGAGGCGGGCAGGGAGAGTCACCCCCTTCTGGTTTCCATCACAAACTACACTTCTTCCTTGAAGATGGAGGCTGCTCAGGAGGATAGCCCAGCACTGGTTTATATGGATTTGGAGGGAGTGAGGACTGTCCTTACACTGGGCAAGCACCCTGAGGAGTTGAGGGAGAGAACCTGGTGTCAGAGCTGCACACTTGTAATCTTAGCACCCAGGAGGATTAGGCTAGCTTGGCCTGTATAGTGAGACTCTGTCTGAAAAATGACAAACCAACCAAACTAAAACAGCAACCCCCCAAGTCCCCCACCCAAACAATCCTCTTTAAAGAATCACAAACAATAAATAACATTGAAAAACCACTAGCAACCCATAACAAAAATAATCACTACTAAAACAAGGACTCAAGCGAGAGGATTCCAGGCTGGGGTACTTAGCTCCAAGGTGATAAGCCAAGTGCCATGGTCTCAGTTTCCCCAGCACAGTTTTCTGCTCATCAGAGACCTTAAGCTAGGGTTGGCAGACTTCAATGCTGAGGGACTGAGGGTATGTGAATGAATTGGCTAGGTCAGACTGTGTGTGTGTATGTGTGTGTCTGTTTGTAACTGTGTTAGTTGTGTTAGTGACTTTGTCAAGCTCTGTGTGTGTGTTTGTGACTGTGTATGTTTGTGACTGTGTCAAGCTGTGTGTGTGTGTGTGTGTGTGTGTGAGTGAAGGGGAGGTGTCTATAAAGAGCTGGAGAGAGAGAGAGAGAGAGAGAGAGAGAGAGAGAGAGAGAGAGAGAGAGAATGTGTCCGTGAGGAGCTGTAAAAGGTGTGTGTGCATGCATGTGCATTTATGTTCATGGAGAATTGTAAAGCACACGTCCAGTTTAAAGGGGGGTAGTTGCTGTTCCACACCAGCTGCTGTTGCCATGGAGATATGCAGGCTTTGAGTTGCCAGATCCTCAGATATTTTAAAAATAGCTAGAAATCTGGACATTTTTGTGTGTGAAAATTTTCCAATTGTGTAGGCGACCCTTCCTCCTACCTTCTGGAATCCCATTGCCTTCTCTGTTTCTACCACTTATGGGGGCCACAGGCTCCATGGAGTGATTCCTTGGAGAGAAAGGTACGACTGTGTACTGCCTTAGCCATGAGCCTCCTTCTCGCTGGCTGTGAAGGCCATTTTTGTTGTCAACTTGACTACATCTGGAATGAATTAAAACCCGACAAGCTGGGCACATCTGTGAGGGATTTTTTTCTTAATTAAATCATTTGAAGTGAGAAGACCCACTTTTGATTGGATCTCCTGAAATGGGAAGGTTCACCTTTAATTTGGTTCACGCCTTCTGCTGGCAGTCTATTTAAAGGACATGGAAGAAAGAAACCTACTCTTTGTGCTTGCTTGCTCTTGATGGGAAGTCCATTCCTTCACTGGCATTAGAGCCAACTTCTCTGGGATTTCAGTGTATACTGAAGACTGGCTGTGACATCCAGCTTCACAGACAGAACAACTATTGGCTTCTTTAATCTTTTGTTGGACTAGCTGGACCACAGCCTGTAAGTCATTCTTATAAAAGACACACACACACACACACACACACACACACACACACACACACACACTCCAAGCACACACTTTATCTCTCTCTATAAACTCCTTCTATAAGTTCTGTTTCTCTAGAGAACCCCAAGTACTACAGATTTTGGTACCAGAAGTGATTGTAGAACAAGAAGTATAAGGATAACTTTTTAAAGTATCTGGGGCTAGAGAGATGGCTCAGCAGTTAAGAGCACTGACTGCTCTGCCAGAGGTCCTGAGTTCAATTCCCAGCAACCACTTGGTGGCTCACAACCATCCCTGTAATGAGATTCGATGCACTCTTCTAGTGTGTGTCTGAAGACAGTTGCAGTGTACTCATATAAATAAATAAATAAATAAATAAATAAATAAATAAATATTTAAAAGGTATCTGAAATAGGCTTTAGGCTTTACAATTTTCCAACACTTACAGTTACTGAAGCCTCTTCTTGAAGCTTGGAGACACTGAAAGCCCACGGGGTGAACTATTTTACAAAACTAAGGCAACAAATACATTTGATTATCCTGATCCATCAATTGTGAGAGACAACAGGTTTGGATCTCTCTCTCTATATATATCACTTTTGACAGTTTGAAGAAGAATAATGAAAATTATGATGCTGGTAGGTTGCTCCTAGCATCTCTGGATAAACTGACAGAGGAAAAGAATGGGCTCCATCATAAGGTTAACTTCTAGCATCCTCTAGCATCTCAGAATACAGTGAGGGACAAGGAACTCAGTGATGAGACTGATAGCTCTAGATGCACATAAACACTCTACTGGTTTCTAAGTCTGCCCTGGAGGAGAATCTTCTCTCCAGCAGCCACAGAGCTCAAGGTGCAGAAAATCAAACTGAAACCTTCATTTTAAGGTTGGCTGAATTACAGTGAAAATTCAAAACCCGGCTTCAGATGGTGTTGGCAGTAAAAGAAAGGACATTAATTGGTACAGAATGAAACCCTGTAACTTGGGATGGAGATGTGTAGGAGGACCCCACTGAAGCTGAGAACTTTAAACATCAGATTCTCAAGGATTCCTCTTACCTGAGGAAGTAGTCTCTCCAACCTCAGCAGATGTGCTCCCATCTCCACCTCCTGCCTTTTCCATCTCCAACTGAGGGAATTAATCCTTCATTGTCTGCTAATCTAGCACTGACTTTCTCTGAAAAAAATGTCAGGCAAGACAGTTACTGATGTCCCTCAGGGCCCACCCATAGTTACCATTAGACCTATAATCAGAGTTAAGGTGAAACACTCTTAGAGGGGAGATGGGAAGTGTAGTTCATGAAGAGGGGAAGTACACGACTAAGGAGCTTAATGAGTTTGTTAGTTCACTCCAGCAGAAGTCTGGAGAATAGGTGTGGGGATGGATGTTAAGGGTGTGGGATAGAGGAGGTAGGAGTGTAAAACTGGATCAGACTGAGTTTATTGACATGGATCCTCTGAATGGAAATTCTAGGTTTAATAAGGAAGTTCACACAGTTTTTGAATGGTTGGTTGAGGCATTTATCAAAAGATAATGAAAAGAAAAAATTTCTGAAAAGGAGTTGGAGATCCTGCTATCCCTTGGCTTAGTGTTGATGATGGATTTTAAGGTTCAGGGAAATTACAGTGCTAGAGTGGATACACTGTGTAAAACCTAATCCACAATGTGAAGGCCCAGAAGACACGCCCTTCATGAATCCCCTAAGACACAAACTGGTGAGAGGGGCACCAGCACATTGGAAGAGCTTTGTTGTTGCCCTTTTCCTTGTGCCAGACCTTAGGGTTGGAGACACTGCCACTGGGTTGGATGAATTAAGTGCAAAGGGTTTAATTGGGTCTCAAAGTAGCAGGGCCCAGGTAGCAGCATTGAATTGCCAAAAGCAAGGTGATTGCAGTTATTATAATGGGCAGCACAGACAAAACAATGTCCCTGATTGTCTAACCTGTAGTGGGCAGCACAGGCAAAGTGAATTTTATTTAGGCATGACACATATGGACCTTTGGTACTGGCTAATCAATCATGGTGTTTCCAGACATGAGATAGATTCATGGGCTGTAACCAATGGTCAGGGACTTTGGAAAAAGCATGATTGGAAAATTGGTGAGAATGACATCTGGGGAAGAAGTATGTGGATAGCTCTCTCTGAATGGACAAAAGGTGTGAAGATCCTTTAGTGCCACGTAAATGCTCACCAGAAGGTAAATTTTGCAGATGAGTTCATTTATCAAGTAGATCAGATGGCCTCTTCTGTTCTGTTCAACTCTTCCCCCCCAGCCATTCCTGTCATTGTCCAATGATCCCATGAATAAAGTGGCCATGGTGGCAGATAAAGATGGGGTTGGCAACATGGACTTGCCACTCACAGAGATTGTCCTGGCCATTGCTGCTTCTGAGTGCCAGATCTGTCAACAGCAGAGGCTAACACTGAGTCCCAGATATAGCACCATTTCTCAGGATGACCAACCTGGTGGCTGGTTGACTACATTGGACCACTTCCTCCATGGAAAGGACAACGCTTGTCCTTACTGCAGTATATATTTATTCTGCTTACGGATGTGCCTTTTGTCTTAGGTAGGGTTTTCATTGCTGTGAAGAGATACCATGACCACAACAACTTTTTTTTTTTTTTTAAAGATTTATTTATTTTATGTATGTGAGTACACTGTCGCTGTCTTCAGACACACCAGAAGAGGGCATTGGATCCCATTACAGATGGTTGTGAGCCACCATGCAGTTGCTGGGAATTGAACTCAGAACCTCTGGAAGAGCAGTCAGTGCTCTTAACCTCACGGCAACTCTTATAAAGGACAACATTTAATTGGGGCTGGCTTACAGGTTCAGAGTTTCAGTCCATTATCATCAAGGAAGGAGCCTGGCAGCACCCAGGCAGGCATGTGCAGGAGGAGCCAAGAGTTGTACGTCTTTATCAGAAGGCAGCTAAGTGAAGTCTACTGACTTCCAGGCAACTAGGAGGAGGGTCTCAAGCTCACCCCCAAAGTGACACACTTCTTTTAGCAAGGCTACACTTACTTCAACAAGCCACAATTCTTAATAGTGACACTCCCTGGGCCAAGCGTATACAAACCATTGTACCTTTCCTGCATGTAATTTTTCTGCCAAAACTTCCATCCGACTTACAGAATGCCATATCCACTGTTATGGTATTCTATATACTATTGCTTCTTACCAAGGAATTCGCATCACTGCCAGGGAAACGTGATAGTGGGCCCATAATCATGGAATAGAATCTACTGGTCTTACCATGTTCCCTACAATCCTGAAGCAGCTGGCCTGATAGAAAGATGGAATGGTCTTTTGAAGACACAGTTATAGTGCCAATTAGGTGGTAGCAGCCTGGAGGTCTTAGGCAGAAGGTTTATGCTTAGAATCAGCATCCAATATATGGTATGCTTCCTCCTATATCCAGGATCAATGGGTCCAGGAATCAAGGGGGTGGAAAAGGGAATAGATCCACACACTATCACCCCTAGTGACCCACTAGGGAAAAGTATGTTTCCTGTTCCCACAACCTTAAGTTCTGCTGCTCTATAAACTTAGTTCCAGAGCAGGGAGCACTCCTGCCGGGAGTCACAACAAATATTCCATTGAACCGGAAGCTCAGATTTCCCCCTGGCCACTTTGGACTTCTGATGTCCTTAAGCCACCAGTCTAAGAAAGGGATAACAGTGTTAGGAAGGGTAATTGATCCAGATTACCAAGGGGAAATTGGATTGCTTCTCTACAATGGAGGTAAGAAAATTTATGTCTGGAGCCCAGGAGATCATTTAGGGCATCTCTTGGTGCTACCATGTCCTTGTGATTAAAGTCAATTGGGAAACTACAACAACCTAATCTAAGCAGGCTGACAAAGGGCTTAGGCTTCATAAATGATGATATGGGTCATTTCTCTGTGAATAGAATAGACCTACTGAGGTGCTTGCTGACGGTGGAGGAAATACAGAATGGGTAGTAGAGGAAGGTAGTTATAAATACAAGCTAAGGCTGTGTGACCAGTTGCAGAAATGAAGATTATCATTGATATGAATGTTTCTGTCATATTTTGTTAGGAATGTGTACAGATATTTGTGTTTTCTTTCCTAAATTTCTTCTTTTTTTAAAATTATTTTTATTTTACATGTCTGAGTGTTTTCCATGTATGTATGTATATGTACATTCTGTGTACACTGCCCACAGAGGTCAGAAGAAGTCAGATCTCTAGAACTTGAGTTAGGATGACTGTGAGTCACCATGTGGATGCTGGGAACTGAATCTGAGTCCTCTGCAAGAACAAGCGCTGCTAACCACTGTAGCTGTCTCTTCAACCACTCAGTTTCTTTATTAAGACCTAAGGGTCTCGAATCCTCCCTGGGATGATATCCACAGTAGGAGTGGGTGGCTTTGGCACTGGACTACATTCCTTGACATCTTTATGTTTCTTGGCCCCAAGGCTCCGTTTTAGCTCCTCAAATGTCAATTCCTCAGAGAGGCCTTTCCAGACCACATGGTCTGGCAGAGCTCTTGTCTCCATCTTTCTATGTGCTACAATATGGTTTTTATAGCATCCTCAGATGCTTGAAGTCATGTGCTTGCTTGTCACTTGTCTTCCTCCTGTGGACTACAGGTTGTGACAGCAAGGCCTGACTGGCATACATGTCATCTTCAGCCTCATGACAGGCATCTGGTAGTTTCATGTTTAATAGACATATCTGGGGACAAAAGTCTAAATAGGAGGCTTTTAGACAATGTTTTGAGAGTCTTTTTATGATTAAAGATGGGATTGCAGAGCTGGCTCAGCAGCTAAGAGCACGGGCTGCTCTTCCAGAGGTCCTGAGTTCGATTCCCAGCAACCACATGGTGGCTCACAACCATCTGTGATGGGATCTGATGCCCTCTTCTGGTGTGTCTGAAGACAGCAAAAGTGTACTCACATACATAAAATAAATAAATAAATCTTTAATAAAAGAGGGAGGTCACCTCCCCTGCCTGTGGGGTATGTTTATAGCAGAGTTCAGCTCTCTGTTATCCTTTGGGGGCCTGGAAGCCCCTGGGTTGTTTTAAAAATGTGAGCTTAGCAGAGGCAGACATCAGCTCTGAATCTCGCTGTTGGGCCTCCAAGTCCTCAGCTGTAAAATGGGCACAGTGACAGTGGCCTGACGGGAGCTGTGAGAAGGGTGGACACTTGTGGGAGCGCTGGGAGGTGGTACGCCCATATCCTACAGAGGTTTGAGGTCCTAGTGTTTTGGGTTCTGACTGGAACCTTGAAGTTTATTGAGAAGTCTCCCGCACTAAACTGCATTTTCCTAGCCTGCCTTGCATTCTGCCCAAGGCTGGTGCACAGGCTTGCTTTGTCTCCCTCAGTGAAGTCAGTGGCAGAGGAGCTGAGTGATCAAGATGGGCTGAGTTGTCAGGAGCAGATGGTACCATAGAGAAGAAGCCACGATGCCGGGGGAGATGCTCCAAACCAACTCCATCGTCCCTAGGCCTCAGGCTTTCCTTTTGGAAAGGGAGGGGGGTCCTTGTGAGGGAGATTGGCAGGTGCAATTTGACTATAATGAACGCAAGGGCCAGACAAAGCTTGGAGTCTATATGTGGAGGACTTGGTAAGAGGGTCCAGATACACAGTTACTTGAACAAGGAAGAGCATCTGAGACTGGGGCTGAGGGTGGTAGAGCATCATGCGGCATTCGGTTGTACATTCGAATAGCTGTAGACACAGGGTCTTTTCATCATTAATGGTGTATCAGGGCCTGCTATTCCACGTCAAGGCTCTGAGCTCAGCCCACTTTCTACAACACTGTTGGTGAGATTCAGATAAGTAAACTTGATCTGAGTTCGGTGAGAACCCAAAGCCAGGATAGCGGGAGTCTAAGTGGGAGGAGAGAATCAGAGTCCAAAGCAATGGGAGTGTTGGGTGCTGCTACTTTGTAGCAATATCACTTCCCACAAGTCAGTTAACTTTTTTTTTTTTCCTGGAGAGAACAACCGAGCTGGGGCTTCACATATGTTAGGCATGTGCTAGGCCCCTGAGCTATACCTACTGCCTGCCTGTCACATACGTGTGTGTGTGTGTGTGTGTGTGTGTGTGTGTGTGTGTGTTTGTAGGGTTAATGGTCCCGTGTCTGCTCTGCCACAGGGCACGAGGCAGGAGGTGAGAGTTTTGACCGAGCTTACCCCATGCTGTCGCAGGGCAGGTGTCAGGCGCAGCCTGAGGTGCAGGACCGACTAAGTTGGCTCTGGATTCCCTGGGCCTGCGACCTGCAAGAAGCCTAGGGGCAGTCTGGTCCTCAGGCTCTTGGGCACCCAGGTGCTGTGGAAGAGCTGAGAACAGAGTCCGGCCTGCGGGCTGGATCTAGCCTGGTGCCAGGGGGGAAAAAGGGGAGCTCTGGCTAGTCCCGCGGGGGGGGGGGGGGGCGGGGAGGGAGGGGATGTCTTTGGCTCGGTGGGCAGCGGGCTTGGGCTTGGTGGCTGGGAGTGCCACAGCAGATCCGGGTGAAAAGATGGTTTTAAGACATTTATTATCATGGCGGAAAGTGGATTAGTAAAACCGTACCTCCCTTCTCAGAGTGGGCCTGAGGTTAAATACCTTTTGTAGAGAGGCGTGTCTGGGAAGGGAGGCTTATTGGCTAAGTCTCCAAGCCTTTAGGTACCTCATTAAAACGGAGATCTGTCTTGAGCCTACATATGGAGGGGTCTGGGGCGTTGCCCTTATGTGACTGATGGCCACAAATCTATGGAGGGTTGTGTCTTCGTGCCTGGGAACAGGAGAAACACCTACCATCCCTTTAGGGTCATGGGGGTTTCCAGCCTTAGCTCAACAGGGAACCGGGACACCTTTTACAGCCCACCGCCCCACGTGTACTGTTTTAGTTTGCTTTCTATTGCTGTGATAAACAGCATGATAAAGCAACGTGGGGAGGAAAGGTTTCTCCTTATGGCCGTAGTCTAATATTTAAGAGAAGTCAGGACAGGATCCCAGTGCAGGACACCTGGAGGCAGGAGCTGAAGCAGAGGTCATGGAGGAATGCTGCTTACTGGCTTACTTCCCATGGCTTGCTCAGCCTGCTTTTCTATATAAGCTAGGACAACTTGCCCATGGGTGGCACCACCCCTAGTTTGCTAGGATTTCCCACATCAACTATTAACCAAGAAAATGCCCAACAGACCTGGCTATTGACCAGTCTTATAGAGGCATTTTCTCAGTTAAGATCCTCTCCCACTGTGTCAAGTTGACAACATTACAGATCAGCACAGGTGTCTTTCCTCAACCACTGTTCACCTTTAATTATTTGAAAAAAAAAGTTAAAATTTATTTATGCATATGAACATTTTGCCCCTATGTGTATCTGTAAACCACAGTGTTATTATGGATAGTTGTGAGCTGCCACATGGATAATGGAACTTGAACCTGGGTCCTCTGGGAGAGAAAGTGCTCTTAACAGATACTGACAGGCCATCTCTCCATCACTGACCTCCCTTCCTCCCTCCCTTCCTCCCTTCCTTCCTTCTTTCTTTCCTTCTTTCCTTCCATCCCTCCCTCCCTTCTTCCTCTTTCTTTCTCTTTTTCTCTTTCTTTCTTTCTTTCTTTCTTTCTTTCTTTCTTTCTTTCTTTCTTTCTTTGAGTCAAGGTCTCTCACTGAACCTGATGCTCAGAGATTCAGCTAGGCTGGCCAGTGTGTTTCAGGAATCCACCAATCTGCTTCCTCAGAAGTTGTGCTTAGCCTTTTATGTGGGTGTTGAAGACCTGAACCCAGGTCCTCATGCTTGCACAGAAGGCATCTCATCTCACCAAGATAGCAGTCTCTTCAGCCCACATAAGCTTTCTGAATTTTGGCTTTCTCATCTGCAAAATTCAGACAATGCCACCTACACTGTAGTGTTGTGAGGGTCATGAGACAACTCATGGTTATGATGCTAGCCTTGTGTGCTCGGCACAGAGTAAATCCTTAGTAACTTGTGGCTATTGACAGGATTGATGTCAGTGGGAGCTTCTTAAGGGCAGGGGACTTGTCTTTCATTTCAGTACCAGCACCTGGTACTGCGTAGGCACTGAACAAATGTTTGTCACTGAACAAGATGAATCTGACAGGGATAAATGTCACTTCCTGCACTCAGATCCAAAGACCCAGCTGCACAGGGCTGCAGTGGGGGAGAGCTGTCTCAGTACTAGTACATGTGAGAAAAGTGGAGAGGTTTACACTGGTGGAAATTCAAGCCACAGGTTGAACACAGGAACCAAGCTCAAATTCTGGCCCATGTGCGGAGGCTCCCACAAAACCAAGCCAAGGCATCATAACAGAGGCCCTGTGGACCAGTCTCTAGGGCTATATACCATTCTGTGATGAAGTGTGGAATAAAGCCCCAAATGCACATTACAGAGAAACCCAGTCAATGGGCTTGGGGAAGTGTGAATGAGCCACTGGGTGGCATGCAGACCTTGCCTCTTGCATTTGCTCTGGACACTGTAGTAACAGCACCATGCTTCAGTTTCCTTCTCTGTGAAACATTCAAGCCACAGGTTGAACACAGGAACCAAGCTCAATCCTTGCTGGATTTACTCTCCCATCCTCCTCTCCTGAGCTCCCACTGGGGGCGGCTCACACTGGAGGACAGCTTGCAGGAAAGCTGTGGGTGGTTGGCGAAATCTTTCCATTTTGGGGGTGTGGTGTGGTGTTGGATCAGGATTACATGGATAGCTTCTTCCGCATAGATCTCCATGCTTTTTTCCTCCAATTGAATCCAATTAACATATTTGAAAGATCGGTTACCTCTCTGGCCCACGTCCAGACCTAGCCAGCTTCCCTTTCACAAGCGGGAATCTGTCCTTAATTAATATGCACAAAACCAGGCTTCTGGTTCTGCTTCCACAAACAGCTTTTGCTAGAGTACTGGCCCCATGGTCCCCATGCGCCCTCTGGTGGCTTCAGGGAGTCACTACTCTGGCTTTAGTGGGTTGAAATCATACATTTTGGCAAAGTCGTGCCTCCATCAACACCAGATGAATGGGGGTGGGGATATTATGATTTATATATATGATATAAATTATATATCATTATATATATTATATACGATACATATACCATATATACCATGTATATATAATCAGATATATATCATATATATATATCTGAATTATGTATAAGAATTAAAAAGGATTGATATGTCATCACATACTACAACATTAATGAGACCTCCACACATTTTTCTTAGTGAAACAAGACATAAAAGTCAGGTAACTATACTTTTGCTTATAAGAAGCACTAGAAAGATGAAATTAAAATATACAGAAATTAGAATAGAGGTTTGCACATGATGAGAGGGTTTGGAAGGGAAGTTTGCTTCATGAGTTCAGAATTCTGTTTCCCATGACAGTCTAGAGATAGGTAGTGGTGATCGTTGCTCAATAACGTGGATATGCAGAAGGCCACAGAGATGTACTCACAAACATGCGTGGTGTCTGTGTAGCCTGCAATCCCAGCACTCCAGAAATGGATGCAGGAGGATGCATAAGACACTGTCTCAGAAAACAAAATTGGGCTGGGAGATGGCTCAGTAAAGTAACCGAGGACTTGGATCCCGATACCCAACACTCTGGGATTTGGAAAATTAGGGTATTGATTTTACATAATAGTTGTGGTTACCTGCACAAAACCTGCACAAAATCAAGCCCACCAAAATTCCAACATGGAGGGGAGGGACTTCAGTAGAGAAGCAGTTGTCAGTTGATAACTGTTGAAGGAGAGAGTCACTTTTCTTTCTTCTGGAAGGTTCCTCATGCCCCAGTAGAGTTCCCTCACCCCAAGATCATATGGGTAGCACTGAATGAACTTGGGGTCATTAATTACAGTTAAAAAAAGACATGAAGTTGGGAGAGAGACAGGGTGGGGGACACGAGAAGGAATTTTAGAGTAGTATGGGTAGATGGATATGATACATATGTATTGTATAAATATATAAAAACTTCAAAGAATAAATTAAAATGTTATTAAAATTAATAAATACAGAATACATTTATAATAAAATTAGAATAAGGTTTGCCATTTCAATCATGGGCAGTTTTATGTGTGTATTCGCATGTTCATGTATGTGTACATATGTATACAGACCAGACAGAGGTCAGTGTTGGATAATTTCCTTGAAAGGGTCTCTCTTGAAGCAGCTAGACTGACTAGCTAGTGAGCTCCAGGAATCTGCTGGTCTCCATCTCCCACTCCCCAGTGCTGGCTTTACAGATATATGCTACTGCATCCTGATTTTAGAGTCCCCGGGTCCTGAGGATCCAAACCCAAGCCCTCAAACATTTTTCTAATGGCCTAGCCACACTTAAGCAAGGACATGCACCCAGATTGGGGGGTGGGGTCCTGCTGGGCTTTTATTCCTAATGTAACCGGTTCCTTGCCTTACTCTGAGTGGTCCGAGCTGGAGCTAACATTCTAGCATACAGAACAGCACATGTCCTCGGGAGAAATGAAACTTGAGCATATATTTTGATTTCAAGAAGTGCTGACCCAGAGGAATTTGAAAAATTTTAAGTGGCTTCTTTACAATGTTATTAAAGTGGAGCTATATCTTATTTAATCCTTTGATAGAAAAGATAATACATTTTGTTTACATTTCCCACAAGCATGAGCAGCATCTGCAGCACTAGAGGCCCCGCCCCCATTTCTGTACCACCTTACCGTCTAGTCCTATTGGAATGCTGAGCGCAATGGCAATAGCCTGTGTTGTTTTGGGCATCTCTGCAGCCTTGCTGACTAGCAACTCAAAGGGAGGTATCTTGCACCTGGTACTGCGAATTTTCATTTAATAACTCATGCCTTTGGGAACAATGTTGTCCACCTTGGCTGGTTACTTCTATTCAAATTCCTTTAAAAAAAATGATTTATTTATGTACATGAGTACACTGTCGACACACCAGAAGAGGGCATTGGATCCCGTTACAGATGGTTGTGAGCCACCATGTGGTTGCTGGGAATTGAACTCAGGACCTCTGGAAGAGCAGTCAGTGCTCTTAACCGCTGAGCCATCTCTCCAGCCCATCAAATTCCTTTTTAAAAAAAACATTTATTATGTTTTTAAAAACTAGCTTACAAACTAGTGGATTTCCATAAGGTTTCTTTATGTATCCTGAGTTTTGAATAACCTACCTTTACCCTGTTTTCTCCCCAGTAGCCCTATTTCCACCTAAATTTGTAACCTCAAGCATTCCTTTTGTCTGCTTTCAAGTGGCCTTGTGTCTGCTAACCCATTTTGTTTCTTTGGTTGGAAAACCACAGGCTTCCACAGCCTTCATTTCAAGCATCCTTTATTTTGGCTAAGCCTTTGACCATCTTCTCATTTCCTACCCCTACCTACTACCTCTATTCTTTAGCCTTTCTCCTCCCAGTAGGAACCCTTTTACTTTCCCTTTTCTACCTCCTAGATCCCCTTGATGCGCATGTCCCCAGTGGCCAGCCTGTAGTTTCCAGGCTTCCCTATTACTCCAGATTAAGCACACACAATAAATGATGAGAAGCTGGGATCCACATATGAGGGAGAATATGTGACTATCTTTCTGGGCCTGGGTCACCTCACTCAGTATACTGTGGTTCTCCCCCCCCCCCCATTCATTTACCTTCAGTTTTCATGATTCATTTTCCTTTATAGCTGAGTAAAATTCCACTGTGTATATGTACTGCATTTCACTCTCCGTTCCTCAGTGGGAGTCCATCGGCTGTTTCCATTATTATGACTAGAACAGCAATAAACATGAGTGTGTGAATATCTCTGTAGTAGAATGGAGAGTTCTTGGGGGTATTGGTTAGGACTGGTGCAGCTGGGTCGTGTGGTGGCTGTCTCTTTGGTTTTTTTGAGAGACACCCAGACTGATAGGCACAGTGGCAGCACCAATTTTCACTCCCACTGACAGTGTATGAAGGTCTCTCCTCTCCTCACACTCATGCCAGTATTTGTAGTCATTTGTAGTCTTGAAGATGGCCATGCTGATCTGTGTGAGATGCAACCTTAAAGTAGTTTAATCTGTGTTTTTCTGCTGGATAAGGATGCTGGACACTTTAAAAATTGTTTATTAGAGACTGAAGAGATGGCTTGGCAGTTAAGAGCACACTGGCTGCTCTTCCTGAGGACCCAGGTTCAATTCTCAGCACCTACATGGCAGCTCACAGCCATCTGTAAGTCCAGTTCCAGGGGACCTACAGAGACCCTCTTCTGGCCTCTGCAGGTAGGTACAAGGCACACATGTGGCACACAGCATACATGCAGGTAAAACAACGTCCCTCCCACACATAAAATAAATAAATATTTAAAAATAATTACTAGCCGTTTTTTTTTCTTCTTCTTTTGAGAACTCTCTTTTCAGTTCCATTATCCATTTTTCAGTTGGGTTGGTTATTTTCTTTCTTTCTTTTAAAAATTTTTTTTTACATATTTTTATTTCATCTCTATTGGTGTTTTACCTGCATGTATATCTGTGTGAGGGTGTCAGATCCTCTGGAACTAGAGTTATAGACAGTCATGAGTCTCCATGTGGGTGCTGGGAATTGAACTTGGATCCTCTGGAAGAGCAGCCAGTGCTCTTCACCACTGAGCCATCTCTCCAACCCCTGGCTTTTTTTCTTGATGTTTAGTTTTTGAGGTCTTTGTTAATTCCAAGACATGGCTTATATAGTATCTATCTATCTGCCTGCCTGCCTGCCTATCTATCTATCTATCTATCTATCTATCTATCTATCTATCTATCTATCTATCTTCTAGAAACTCCAGATATATAGTTGGCAAAGATTTTCTTCCATTCTGTGGAATGCTTCTTCATTCAGCTGATCGTTTCCTTTGGTGCATAGGAACCTTTTCATGATACGAGGTTACATTTGTTGCTTGTTGCCTTTATTTTCTGTGCTACTGGAGTCCTATTCTGAAAGCCCATAGGCTGACGTGTGCTTGCTGCTTTTTTCCTCTGGGAGTTTCAGAGTTTTAGAACTTACATAGAAGTCTGCTCCATTTGGAGTTCAGGTTTTAATTTTTTTTTAAATTTATATATTTATTTTAAAATTTTATGTGTATGCATGTTTGTCTGTATGTATGTATGTACACCACATGCATGCCTGGTACCCATGAAGACCAGAAGAGGGAATCAGATCCCCTGGAACTGGAGTTATAGACTGTGGAGAGCTGCTATGAATCTTCTGGGAAGTGACCACAGAGCAGTCTCTCTAGTCCTCTGTGTTGGGTTTTGGGCTTGGTGGGAAGTAAGCATCTAGTTTTATTATCTCACATGAACATATCCAGTTTTCCCAATACCATTTGTTGAAGAGGCTGTTTTTCCTCTAATGTGTATTTTTGGCATATCTGTCAGAAATCAGACAGATGTAGTTGTGTGGACTCACCTGGGTCCTGTATCTATTCTAGTCTGCTAATTACATGCTGTTTTGACTGCCAGTACTGTACTGTTTTGGTTACACAGCTCTATATAACCTGAAATCAGGTATGACAGTGCTACCAGTAATTTTTGTTATTGTCATCCAGAATCACTTTGGTCTTTTGAGCATACATATAAATTCTAAAACAATTTTAGAATTGTTCTAAAATTGTTTTAGAATTTATATGTTTGAGAAGAACGGCCCTGTGACTTTGATTGTGATTTTATTGACTTAGATGTCTTTTGGAAGGTCAGCCGTTTTCTTAGTATTGATTATGCTCAGTATTGATCCATGAGCACGTGGATCTTTTCACCTTCAAGTGTTGTTTTCAATTTCTTTCTCGATCACCTGAAGGCTTCCACCACTGTGGGCTTTGTTTTCCTTGGTTAGGCTTTTTTCCTAGGTAGTTTATTTCATTGTTGTGATTATTGTGAAAGGAGTTCTTTTCCTGCTGTCTTTTACAGCATGTTTGTTGTTGGTGTGCAGGAAGGTAACTGAATTTTGGGCTAATTTTGTGTCCTGCTGCTTTACTGAAAGTGTTCATTGGCTTTGAGAGTACTTTGTCCACCAAGTCCTTTCCACCAGGCAACCAGGTATCTAAGAAATGAAATCAGGTTGTGTTACTTCTCTGCTTAAAATCCTCCCTGTCCCACTCCTTCCTTGGCCTTGGTGGACACTCCCCTCTCAGTACCTTCTACTACATCCTCCTACCAAGCTGTCACTCCAAGCTCTGCTCTGCCTCCAGGGCTTTGACCTCACAGGTCCCTCTCTGGATGTGTTCTCTCTGTAGTTCAAGTGACCTTAGGCAGCACTAATCTTGCCTGGGACTTCACTCCTGGTCAGTCCCCTGCTGCCTCACCTCCTCATCTTTTCCCTCTGTTCTGTTTTTTTCTTTCTCAGAGCCCTGTCCTTTGAACTGGTTGGACTTTGTAGAGCACAAAGCAGGAAATTAGCCCCCAGTCTATCCTGGCATTTTCTCTGTTTCTTCTCCCTTCCTTGAAAACATTTCAGGAGTGCAGTTTTATTACCTTAGGTATTTGAGAAACTCTGAATCCATCCATTAAAGAGTTCAGTTATTTCAGAGGGGCACACTGATGGGTTTAAAGGCCACAATGTTTTGTTTGTTTGTTTGTTTTTTTTAATTGCATGTTTTCCAGAATTTATTATATTTCTGTTGTTTTTCAATTGGCTAATTTTGGTTTTATTTTTATTAGCATCTATATTTAAATCATTTATTTATTTATTTGTGTGTGTGTGTGTGTGTGTGTGTGTGTGTGTGTGAATTCCACTGCACGGATGCAGAGGTCAGAGGACAACTTATGAGAGTCAGTTCTCCCCCTCCACCCTGTGGGTGCCAGGTAATGAACTCATGGCATCAGGTTTGGCACCAAGTCCCTTTACTCCCTGAACTACCTTGCCAGGTGTCTTCATCATTGCTCTGTTGTTGTGAACAGACACCATGACCAAGGCAACTGCTAAAAGAAAGCATTTGGGAGCTTACAGTTTCAAAGGGTAAGTCCATGACCATCATGTCAGGGAGCATGGCAGCAGGCAGGTATGGCATTGGAGCAGTAGCTGAGAGCTCACACCTGATCCACAAGCACAAGGCAGGGAGTGGCAGGAGCGGGGGATGGGGAGAGATGGGAGGTGGGGAGCACGAGCTAACTAGGAATGGCATGGACTTTTGTGTCCTCAAAGCCTACCTCAGTGAAACACTTCCTCAAACAGTGCCTTATCTCCTAATTCTTCCCAAAGAGTTCCACCACCTGTGAACAAATATTCAAATTTATGAGCCTATGGCCTATGGGAGACCGTTCTCATTTAAACTACCACATCTGGCCTCCATAGCTGTTTGTTTTGAGACAGGTTCTTACTATACTGACTAGGTTGGCCTTCAACTTAGTCTTGCTGCCTTCACTTCCCCAAATCCTGAGTAATATGCTACCACACCAGGCTTTGTTAGCATGTTAGTTTTACAAAACAATGTTTTCATGATGACCCTTTCACACATGTCTGTAACATATTGTGGTCATTCATGTCCTCAGTGCCCTCTCAGGTCCTGTCTCCATTTCCCACTGATTCCCTTGCTCTTCACAAACAGCCTTTCTATTTTCATATCTTTTTTTAGTCTGGTTTCCACGTATGAGGCGAGACATTTGATCTTTGTCTTCCTGAGTTGGGCTTATTTTGGCTAGCTTTCAAGTGCTTCAGCAGAACTATGGGCAGCTGGCGCTCTGCACCTGCAGATTCTGCAGCCTTTGTTCTGCTAACCCAGTGGTTCTCAACCTTCCTAATGCTACGGCCCTTTAATACAGTTCCGCATGTTGTTGTGACCCCCAACACAAAATTATTTCTCTTGCTATTTTATATCTGTAATTTTGCTATTGTTATGAATCACAATGTGTCTGATATGCAGGATATCTGATATGTGACCCCTGTGAAAGGGTCCTTTGACTCTGAAGGGGTTGCAACTCACAGATTGAGAAACACTGTGCTAACCTTACTTAAAACATATTTTAACAAATTGCATTGAGTTGGGTGTGGTTGTACAGAGGCAGGTGTATCTCTATGAGTTTGAAGCTAGCCTGTTCTACATAGTGACTTCCAGGACTGCCAGTGCCATATAGAGACATTGTCTTAAAAAAAATTATTGAAAACAGGCCATGGTGGTGCATGTCTTTAGAGTTTCAGTCTAGGGAAGGGTATGCAGTGAGAACCTCTCTCTAAAAAAAAAAAAAAGTTGATATAGTATTTACACTGTATTATATAATTTAAAGGTGATTTAAAGTATATGGGAAGAAATGTTGAGTGGGGTCTATGTAGATGTCACTCTAAAGGTTGCACACCCATTTGATATCTGAGGATATCATGGGGCAACATGCACATGGAGACCGACACACACACACACACACACACACACACACACACACACACACACTGCACCTGCATCTATATCATTCCCACCCTTCCTCTCCTCCTCCAGTTCCTTCATATCTGGCTTCTCCTTCACGATCTTTCATGCAATGGTGAACACTCTGGAGCCTGAACACTGCTAACGTCTTTTTCTTAAGTCCAAGTGGTGACTAGATGGGGGGTGTTCATTATACCATGCTTTCAATTTTTCTGGAGGTTTGAAAACTTCAAGAAAAAGTTGAGTGAAAATAAAAACCACTCATAACAAATATCTAAATATTTATTTCTCCTCCAGTATGTTCCAGCCAGCTTGACAAAGGCCTGGCTTTTGAGGAGACAGATTTCAAGGGAGCAATGGTGCCATAGCTGGTGTGGTTCGTCCCCTGAGATCAACTTTGTCCTTGCAGGCAGGTGCTTCGGGTCCTTCAGGAAAGGGAAGGGGAAGGCTGTGTGAGAGCAGTCCCAAACCTGTTGAAAAGAAGCAGAAAGCCTTCCCCAGCTCCCTCTTACCATAGAAGCCTGGTATTTTAGAGATCGACCTGCCTCTAGCTAATGCTTATAAATCCTTTCAGAAGCAAACTAAGTCCTTCTTCCGGTTTTCCTCCCCAACTGTGTTTTCACAAGATCTCCTGAAGCATCTCTTAGAGATGTAACCAGCAAGGAAGTCAGTGCCCTATGACCCAGTTTCTGCCACAGCATCCTAGCCTAACCTTAGTTGGGCCTGGCTCCAAAAATGGCAGATTACCTTCCTGTCTATTTTCGGTTTTATTCACAGGGAAAAGGGGGTTTTCATTTGAATAAGGGCATTAAACACAGGTGGCCACCATAACCACCAGACTTGGATGGACTTTGTGTGAAGTCAGGGTTTTCATGGTTGTCTGTCTGTCTGTCCGTCCATCCATCCATCCATCCATCCATCCATCCATCCATCCATCCATGTACAGTGTTTCTAATGGGGGAACTTCCTGCTTGGCTACACGAAATGGGGAGAGTTATTTCTCTTTGCAGTCTCTTGATAGCTTGCTGAACGTCACATTCTGGTTTAGTAGTTATTTGAGATTTCTTTCCTTTCCACTTTTGCAGGAGGCTTTCTAGGTTGCCAGGAGATTGCATCTTCAATTTGTATTTCCTTGGTAGGTGGTGTGTGCACCTTCCAGAGATGGGAACTTTTGTGTCATCTTTTCTGTAGGAAGAAATGGTGTGAAGTTTCCTGCTAAGGTCCCATGTGTTAGACATACGGTGTTAGACGTCCGTGCGCAGCTTAGAACAGACCACACCAGATCAAATGGTCCCAAGGCGGGGGTGGGTGTGGGTGGGTGGGTGGTGGTTATTCAGGAGATAGGGCAAAGGTGGGGGGAGGGAAGAGAAGTAGAAGAAGAAGATGGAAGAAGAGAGGTCAGGGGGTTCTGCCTATTTTTTATGGGCGGTGACGTAGCCTCTCCCAGGTAAAGGTGAGGTAGCCAGGTGGATCCTGGGAATGTATGGCGGATGCTTTGGCAACGATGTGGGGGTCGCCTAGATGTGATGTCACTGGGTTCGAGCCTGATACCAACAGCATGGGCCCCTATGTGGCCTCCAAGGAAGGGCCAGTTACCCTGCGATTTGCAGGTCAGCTTCCCTCAGAAAGAGGTGGGAGGTTTCGTTCTGGGATAAAAGCTGAAGTGAGGATTTACAGGGATTGAGGTTGACTCTCTGGGTAGTTCAGGGGAGGCAAGTAGTTCAAGAGGCTGCATAGCCAGCCTCGCTCCTCTCTGTCCCCCAACCTCTGTATCAGTGTGTAGCGTGCAGGGGAGAGCGAGAAAAGACAGCTTCCTGCCTTGTGTTGGATGCTGGGGAGGGCCAGAGCTCAAGTTTTGTGCCCAGCAGTGGTTAGGTGCACCTCCCGTCCCCGCAGCCAGACTAGCTCGACAGTGACATCGTGTGGAAGTATGGAGTTGTGGTGTTTCTAACTCGTTAAGTGAGCCAAAGGGGTCGAAGCCTTGGGGTAGATGCATCTGGGAAGAAAGTCGGGAGACAACAATGATGCCGGGAGCTTAATTAGCAGACTGGAAAGGATATGTGTGGGACTAGACTCCCTAGTAAATGATATTTCCTGAATGTCAATTAACAAGTTACAGCGTTAACGATATTGCTGGGGCCCCTTCCCTTCAGATGAAGGGTTAGGGTTAGGGTGTAGGGTGTTGGTCCTTCTGGAGATTGTAGGGAGAATCAGTATTTTAGTTTTTTCCTCTTCTTGATTCGCGTGTTCCTCCCCTCCCCTTCTTTCCCTTCCCCTCCCCTTCTCTCCCTTCCCCTCCCCTCCCTCTCCTTTTATTTTATTTTTTTTCCCTCTCTGTATTTTTGTCTTTCACTATGTAACTCAGGCTGGCCTCAAACTGGTGATCTTTCCACCCGGCCTCTTCAGTCCTTGGGTTATAGACACAAAATAATTTTTAAATTATTATTATTATCATTTGGAAACAGGTCTGGCTCCCATGAAACCTGCGATGGGGATCAGGCTGGCCTCAGGCTCATAGAGATCTGCCCACTCCTGCCTCTGTCTCTCTAGTGTGAGGTTTTGTTTTTTGCTTTTTGGTTTTTTGAGACAGGATTTTTCTGTGTAGCCTTGGTTGTCTTGGAAGTTGCTCTGTAGACCAGGCTGGCCTCGAACTTATAGAGATCTGCCTGCCTCTGCCTCTCAAGTGCTGGGACTAAAGGCCTGTGTTACTATAGTCCGGCAGTGAGATGATTTTAAATTGTTGAGAATGACCGTGGTGTGAACTCCATGACAGCTGTGCTTATTATTAAGTTATTAAATGTAATATTTTATTAAATTTAATACTAATATTAAATTTAGTAAATCTTATTATTAAATTATTAAATATGCACCAGCATATTTCTGTAATACCCAGGAAAGATGTAGCAGTGACTTTTTCTGGAAATCTTGTTGGATATTCCATGGGTTTGAGTCCAAAAGGTTCTGCTGATCTGAGCGTTTACCCCAGGCAGTGACTGGAGGTTGGGGACCAGCTGGTCACATTCAGGTCTGTGTTCTTGGAGGCCGGAAGATGATCTGGCCCCTGGCTAAGCCTGCTTTATGATGATTTTCTTTTCATTGGGCAGCAGTCAGTTTTAAGTCCCACTATGTTAAGGAGCACATTATTTTTGCCCTGTATGAGAGACTAAGAAAACAGCTGTCACTCCCTGTATATAGTAAAAAGACATTGTTGCACGGTAAAATAAAACACAGCACAATGGCTTTCCTCAGCACTGAAAACGGATCCCAACTGTCTCCTGTTTATCACTCAACCTTCATGTTTTGATGTATTTCTTTATTTCAGAAGTTAGTATGAATACTGGGCTTTCATGTGGCATTCTCAGTGCACACTATCTTATTCTGCTTTTATTTGTCTCTCTTTAGCTTTGATATATTTCTTATTTGTCACTGTATGCCGTTCCCTGCGCTTGCCTCCCCCCTCAATAGAATATAAGGATTCTTTTTTTGAGGGCGAAGACTTTGTCTGGATCTCAGTGTCAGATAGATCCCTGGCTGGTGCTCTGATAGTCAGGAGGTTTGCAATCCAGGTCCGGGGAGATAGCTTGCCGGGTAGGGTGCCTGCCTAGTATGCATGAGGTTTAGGGTTTGATCTGAGCACCACATGACCTGGCTAACTCCTGTGATTCCAGCTCCTGGAGGTATGGTAAGGAGCATCAGGAGTTCAGGACCAGCCTTATTTTTTAGCAAACTGGAAATTTCCCTGGCCTTTGTGAAACACTTATAACCAGCAAACATGTTTACAATACATGTAATGATGTATGTAGACACTCAGACAAGGAATTCTGGTTATTCTGTTCTCAGTTCTGTATTGTCTTTTAGTTCTTTTAACTAAGGAAATGGTGAGAATCACTAGCTAGGAGGAAAGACTGAGATTTAGTCTCTTTCTAGCTTTTTTTTTTTTTTTTTTTTTTTGTCTCATGCTGACCCCTCGTGGCCCTTTTCACACAAGACTCTCTGTTTAGCAGATGATGCCTCATAATGAGCAAAATGAGGTTTTCGGGATTAAGGGCACCTACATCCAAGCTTGTTGAGGTCCATCTCTTGACCCCTAGAAGGGGTCCTCTGACCTCCACATGTGCTCTGAGATATGTATGCATATGTCATGCATACACAACCAAGTAAATAAAAATGTTGAGGGGCTGGAGACGTGACTCAGCTGTTAAGAGGGCTTGTGGCTTTTGCAGAGTTCAGTTTTCAGCACCCACATCAGGAAGCCCACAACTTCCTGTAACTCCAGTTCCAGGGGACCTGGTGTCCCTCTCTGGCCTCTGCAGGCACTGTACCCACAGCACACCTGCTCCCACATATACAAGTGATTAAAAATAAAAATACAGTCATTTTAAAAGAAAAGTTTGGGATCAGAGCATTTGCACTTCTCTTTCAAAAAGTGGAGTGTAGGCTGAAGAATGAGTCATTTTGGACCACAATGATGAAGGCAGTATCCTGGAGATGGCAGAAGAACAAACTGAATGGATGTACTGTGATGGTTAAGAAGTTTTCACTGGTGCTCAAAAGGAGCCGAGGAGGGAGGCTGCACACAATGCACACACTCACACTGCATTGTCCAGAAAACACTGCTGCTGAGGGGCCTTAGGTCACACTTTACTGCAGGACAAGCTGAGAACTGTAGCCCCCACCTCTGACCAGAAACCTGTTATAGAAGAGCAAAAACTGGATCTTGGGAATTAGCTGGCAGTTTTTGCCACAAATCATCAAAGCAGCTGGGGTTAAATAGTCTGACTTATAAACGGACTGATTTGTTTTTTTAATGAAGGCAAAGACTTCAAAGGCAATCCAGACTCAAGCCTCTGGCCATTACCCTTATATCCTTTGTTTGTAATTAAACTTAATTGGTGACATCAATGTTTGGAGCTTGCAGACTCAATGCCTATCCTGGTGACATTATCTTAGCGTTGTCTCTGGCTGATGTCCTATCAGTAGGCTTATGCTGAATTTGTCTGTTGCATTATTAGATGTCTTTGCTTGCCTGATTATCATCTCATTATATTTAGCAGGGCCATCTGGAGGCTTCATCTGCTAGGAGACGAAGGAAGAAGTCTGGGTGGTCAGCTGTCTCCTTGTTATGTAGGACTGATGAGTCACTCACGTGAAAACATTGCTGACGTCTGCCCCTTTCCTTGGCGGCTTTATGAGACCACCAAGGCCTGCTCACTGCTGGGCTCTGTGTTTTCTGTTCTTCATATATTTCCCACTTTCCAGGCTATGAAGCCCATGTGCTCTTATACCCACACACAGAAACAAATGCATTACGTACTTACAGACTGACCTGTCCTTAACAAGTGGAGCAGAAGCTCAAATAGATATTCCTTTAAAGTGAACTAAAATGGTCAGTCACACACATACTTTTAATTCTAGCACTCAGGAGGCAGAGGCAGCTGGATCGCCATGAGTCTGAGTCTAGCCTGGTCTACATAGTGAATTCCAGGACAGTCAAAGCTACATAGTGAGATCATGTCTCAAAAACAACCTCCCCCCCAAACAAAAAAGCTTCAAAATCAACTAAAGTCAATCCATAATTTTTTTTTTTTGTGATTTAACACACATTTTTGCATACTTTGTATTGCATTTTCATTTGTGATTGTGAATTCTTGGAATGCTTTTACACTCAGCTTTTTTGAAAATTAAAAGTTATTTATTTTGTGTGCATGGGGTGTTTTGTCTGTATGTATGTGCATGCCCAGTGCCCAGTGAGGCCAGAAGAGGGTGTTGGATCCCCTGGGATCAGAGTTACATTTAGTAGTGAGCCATCCTGTGGGTGAAAAATTAAACCAAGATCCTCTGGAAAAGCAGCCAGTGTTTTTACCTACTGAGTCATCGCTCCAGACCCATCTCAGCCTTTTAAGCTAACATCCTTCCCTCTATACATTCCATCCTGTCCCTCTTATCCTTCTCCAAATCTCCTCCATCATGCACTGCTATCCAAAATTGAAGAAATAAGACATTTTCTTTGTGGATAATTTGGTATATTTGTTTAATATACATAAATGCTGACCATAAAGGAACAGCCTGTCAGGCAATGTAATTTCATTGTTTTGTATCTCCATTGGCACAAATGGATGCTAATGGACATTACAGTTTAGGACAGGCCAGGGATTGTACAGATCCCAAGTGCCAGGGTTCACCACTGCGTTTTCACTGTGGGTTGTTTTATAGACGGAATATGGAGCTTCTCTTTACCTCAAGAACAAGGATATGAAGATGATAAACAAGGGTAGAGATACAATTGTCTCATCCCCCAAGAAAGTCCTTTTCCCAGATTGGGCATTTAGACAAAAGCCCTCATTCTGTCAGGGCCTTGAAGAAAGTTCTTGCTTGCTAAAAAGGGAGTCATTCTCCTTATCTCTGGCGAAAGGAGCTTGTGGCCCTTCCACTAACACACTGAGTATCTCTTAACTTGTCAAGGTCAATCTGGTTCCCTCAGTTTCAGCTCTCAAGCTCACTTTCCACTTAACCCTGAAAATTTTTCCCCTGTTGCTTTCCCTTGCTTTCTCAGGAGACAGCTTTGGCAGTTTGGTATAAACCTTTTCCTTTTTTTCACGCACGGAGCAGCTATTTTGTTTTGTTTTTCTGTACCCACTTCATTCTACAATCACTTGCAGTGTGTACCATTTTTGAGCGGAAAAAGCCAGTAGGAACATCTGTCCTGTACTGTAGGATCAAAGCAGTGCCACTGTGCCATAGATTGTAATCTGAATAACATTCTCTTTGTCACTGGAAGAAAGTATATGCAGAAAATTTGTCAGGTCCCAGACTTGTCCCTTTGAGCTAGAAGCTCACTGCCTGAAGAATGTGAAGACTAAGTGGATCTTGTCTCCTACAGCTGACAGGAAGAATAAGGTCAAATTTAGGTCTCCACAGAAAGAACAAGTCAGCCCCTCCCATTGCCGAAATCCCCAACTGACAGCAAGAATAACTAGAAGAGAAAGCAATTTCTGCCATTCCTGCAATCAGTCTCCCAGTGCTCTCAAGCCATGTGGCCTGTAGCTAGCTCATATACTATATTAGGCACCCACCTCCTGGGGAAAATGTTATAAAAATTAGATCTTTTCTTTTTCCCCCACAAGACTCCATTGTGTACAACTTCCTGCCAGCTCATTGGGCGCAGGGAGTCTTTCCACGTGGAAGTACACACATGAATACAGAACCTATTTCTCCACCTGAATCCCATCTCAGCACCTATCAACCATACCTGAATCCCACCTCAGCACCTGTCTATCAACCAGCTTGCTTGCCCACTTGTTGCCACCAATGTAGTTGAGGATCATTCCTTTACTTCAGAATAAGAGAAGTTTGGAGGTCAATTCGAGGCATGGGGAAAATGAAAGGCTTGTAACTGACTGAGGTAAAAAGTTTGTCATAGTACTCACTCAGGACACAGAAATATAGTGAGTGGTAAACAAGGAAGCTGAGAGCAAAGGCTGCACAGGTATCAACGAGGCAAGTTAGAGGACACACCCAAATGTACAAATGACTGGGCCAGGTAAATTATTTATGATAAAAATATAATGAGTTGAAAATGACAGAAGAGGCAGGCAAAGCAGAAGACACACAGAGGTCCCATTGACATAAGATGAACATGCAAGTGGTGGAGAGATAGACGAGAAAGAGAAGCTGAACAGTGTGTGCACAATCAAGACGGCACTAAAAAAGTTACTTCTTCTATGCTTAACCCAAAAAAGTTACTTCTATGCTTAACCTAAAAAAGTTACTTCTTCTATACTTAACCTTGAAAATATAAATGGAAGTCTAAGGCTTGTCCTTGTAAATTAAGTTTGTACTTAGCATAACTATTTAATTCTGAGCACATTAAAAACCTTGGTCATTTATAAGGTGAATTAATTACATTAATTACATTAATTTATGTCTTAATTATTTTTAGAAGTTTACAAAAAGTTAGTTGTAGGGGTGGTGGGTTTTTTTTTTTTGTTGTTGTTGTTTGTTTTTGTTTTTGTTTTTCAAGACATGGTTTCTCTGTGTAGCCCTGGCTGTCTTGGAACTCACTCTGTAGACCAGGCTGCCCTCGAACTCAGAAATCTGCCTGCCTCCGCCTCCCAAGTGCTGGGATTAAAGGCGTGCGCCACCACCGCCCGGCTGTAAGGGTGGTTTTTGATGCTAAGGTCTTGTTTCCTAATTGATTATTGATCAGTCAGTAAAGAAAGCTATAGAACAATTGCTGGGCAGACGGTGCAGGCAGGACTTTTAGGTCCCGGGAGGAAGAAGGGAGACTCAAGGACGCAGTTTTTGCTTTGGAGGAGAAGGATCAAGCAGCCATGTGAGTTCTTGGGAGGAGCTGGGACCTGTGGTCACTACTACAGGCGGGTGGTCAGGGATCTTTGGCAGGAGTAGATGGGACTAGCTGCTCACTAGGAAGTGAAGGAAGGAAGTTTAGGGCAGGTGGGAGGTATGGAGCTAAGAGTATTGATAAGGGCATGCTTTTCCAGGCAGGAGATAGTAACATCCAGCAATTGTGCCAAGAAGGCAAGTTGAAAAACAACTGTGTGTGTGCCTTATATCTGAGGATTCAAGGGAAGCTGGGTGGGGGCTGGTAGCACAGCCACTTCCTGGAGAAAAGGCAGGTAGTGCAAAGCTACACACAATCTTATAAGATTAGGATTTTATAGTTTTAGACATATATCTTAAAGTAACTTTAGGGATTTATCATTATACAAAAATCCATTCTAACCTAAAATAATAATAACAAGCAAAGGATTCATGAAATTTTGTAGGTGCTGCCTTTTACCAATAACAGCCACAGCTGCTCTTGGTGTTCCTCTTATGCAGGTTATTCTTGCTAGAGTTTTTTAGAGACGGAGGTGCAGCAGTTCAGCGTACCTGTCAGGTTTCAATAAGATTGGAACGGTCTGTCTATCTGTCTGTCTATCTATCTATCTATCTATCTATCTATCTATCTACCTCCCTCCCTCCCTACCACCTACCTACCTAAAGCAAGGAAACTAAGCTGAAGGAGCACAGTAAGCTGCTTTTCCATTTTTGTCTCCATTTTATTTCTATCTCCAAACTATTTATGCTCCACTCATTCCAAGTTTCTGTTAACTAGACTTCATTCTTAAGTACCCCATTACAAATGTTTCCTCTCATTACAACCTTTCCATATCCTTCTGCAAAATTTCATTTCTCTTAACTTAGGTTGATCTCCATTCTCAGTGCATCTCTATCTTTCATGTGCTAATTTATATAGTAGTTCAGTTAATGTTGAGCCTCAGTATTTCTTAAGGGCACTCATTTTGGATGAGAATGTCAAACTGGAGTTTTAAAGCTACCCATTATGACTGTAAGACTTTGATTCCTCTTGCACAACCTGGAGCTGGTACAATCTTTTTTTTTTTGTGGAGCATGTGAGATTCATGTGTAAACATGCTCTTTGTCTTTTTCAAGAGCCATGTATAAAAGAATTAAAAGCAACCTCTATTGAATTTTAAGATGTAACTTGAGGCATTAGCCATGGAGTAATATTATGCAATCTTAAAAAGAGAATCTTTATATATCTATCTGCACCCCATCTCTTTCTGTCTCTCTACCCCAAGTAACATTGTGTGGTAGAATGCGTATGGCTCCTTTAAAAGAGTTGCATTGGTCATGGTGTCTCTTCATGGAAATAAAACTCTAACTAAAACAGAAGTCATCACTCCAGATTCATGTCAAACACAAGGGTTCTGCTAAAATTCTGCTAAATGTGTTTTAGTTTGGGTTTTATTGCTGTGAAGAGACACTATGACCAAGGCAACTCTTACAGAAGCAAACATTTAGTTAGGGCTGACTTACAGTTTCAGAGGTTCAGTCCATTATCATCATGGTAGGAAGAATGGCCACATGCAGGCAGATATGGTGCTGAAGGAGTTGAGAGTTCTATAGCTTAATCCAAAGGCAACCAGGAGGATATTGTGTTCCACACTGTGCAGGGCTTGAGTATGCATATGAGACCTCAAAACCCTATCTTCACAGTGACACACTTCCTCTAACAAGGTCATGTCTCCTGTCTCCTTCAATAAGCCCACACCTCCTAACTTGGCCACTTCTGTGACCAAGCATTCAAACAAACGAATCTATGTGGGACAAACTTATTCAAACAACCACATTACACTCCTGGCCCCCTAGGCTTGAGACTGTGACATTATACAAAATGCATTTAGTCTAACTTTAAAACTCCCCATAGTCTCTCACAGTCTCAACAATGTTCAAAGGTCCAAAATTCAAAGTCTCTTCAGAGATTCATACAATCCGTTAATTGTTGTAGGAGGAGCTAAGGTGGGAGGAGTAAAAAGAGGAAGAGGAGGAGTAAGGAGAGGAAGAGGAAAAGGAAGAGGAGGAGCTAGAGAGAGCAGAGATGTAGGAGCGATGGAGAGCCACCCACACAGGTATGGAAAGCAGTTGTGGGTAACAACTTTTATTTAGGTTAGCTAATTGGGAAATAGCTCTCTTTGTATGGGCATATTGTTATTGAGCAAACATATAAAGCCTTTGATTAATCTTTAAGCACTAGAGTCTCATTTTATTACTGGGCCTGCATAGATGGCAGGATGGTCTGGGCAATGCCCAGCCTTGCAGAGACAGCGTGGAAGATTGGCAGAGCCATCTCCCATGCTGGTGTCTTGTGAGTGGCAGGGCTGGTGTTTCTGGCTGGCTGTTTCTAGCTGCGGTGTGCATGTGGCCTCTGGCCATGGAACATGGTTATCTAAAGGATTTATATATTTAGAAATGCTCAATTAACAAGATGCCCACACAATTAGAGTTGTTACCCAATATCTAACCTTTTGATAGAAGTTGCTACCCAGGACAGCTTCTCCATGGCTGATAGCCTCCTCCTCCTCCTCCTCCCCTTCTTCTATTTCTTCCCTCCCCTTCCTCTTTTTCTCCCCTCCCCTTCCTGTCTTTCTCTCCCAGTCCACCTCCTCTTCTACTACCTAATCACAAAGCTCCATTTTGAATACAATGTGGCAGAATAAGTATCTTGCTACAAGCACACTCCACTTCCTGGTGCCCTTTTAATTCTTGAATCATGCATTTTGTATTTTTTATTCCTTAGTTTGCTATCCCTGATCAAAATGCTCTTTATAAGAGTGAACCACAGGAAAGAGTTTATGCTAGGAGTTTTTGAAATTTCCTTTGTTAACACAATTTATCTTAATCTCTTCACCTTAGCCTCAGGCAGACTCTTCAGACAAGAAGAGCAAACATTTGAAGTGGAAACTTAAGGGTTCTTTGGAAAGTGAGTTGGATAGTGTTTTGCTAGGACAAACACATGAAGGAACTTTAAAGTGGACACAGGTGTGAAAAGCTAAGGCAGACTCATGAAGAAACATTTCGCTGAAGCAGACACAGGAGAGAAGATGTTCTGCTAATGCAAGCATGTGAAAGGACACGTGATGAAGGATTCTTTGCTAATGACATGCTTGTATTGGTCTGCCTTATATTGCATAGTTGAGCTGCATTTGTTCAGAACACCATAGAGAGAAACACACCAAAAAACTTCTGGTGGTGTGCTGCAGTTTGTTGCCACTTCCAAGGACTTGGGCTGATTGGATACAAATGCTGAAGCAAGACGTGTGCTGAGGCCAGGCACGTGGAGGACATGTAATGTTTGAAGGGTATAAATTGGACTCCACGGAGTGACAGAGACAGAGCTGGTACAGCTAGCTGTGTAATGCTTTTAGGTCTCACTCTTTGATGATTTTTACTTCCCTGAGCGAGGGACAGCTGAGAACTTCTCCTGGTGTTCCTGTTGGTCCCTCCTGCCGACTTGAAGCAAGGCTGAGGCCTGGCTGTCTCTGCTGGGTCATGTCATTGCTCATGTCACTGCTGTTGCTAACCCAGCTTTACCGAACTGGACTTCTGGTGTATCCATGAGATGTTTTTGAGTGGATCGAGCTGCCACTGCTGACCTGTGAATTGAACTGCTGATTTCCAGACAACACAGATGGGAGTTTCTCCAAAGAACCTTTCTAAATAGGTCCACTCCCCCCCACCCCCACCCCCATATCCTTTCTTTTCCACCACCTTTGGTGGGTGGTGGCTTACAAGGAAGGTTGAAGTGTTTAAGAACCATCATTAAAATAGGATCTGAAAATATTGAATTTACAAACATCTGTCACCAAATATCACAAGAATGATCTCTAGGCAATATACTAGAATACTTCTCTGAAACTTCAGGCTCCTACAGTTCAATCAACCTCAGCACTACTGTCTTCCATGTTTATACTAGGATGGCCCATTAAACCCCATTTAAATAGTTCAACTGATTTTCTAATCCATAGTCCCAAAACCCATATTCCTCCAAATAAAAGCATGATCAGGCTTATCACAGCAATACCCCAGGCCCTGGTACCAACTTTTGTCTTAGGGTTTTATTGCTCTGAAGAGACATCATGACCAAGGCAATTCTTATAAAGGTAAACATTTAATTGGGGGCTGGGCTATAGTTTCAGAGGTTTAGTCCATTATCATCCTGGTAGGAAACATGGCAACACGCAGGCAGACATGGTGCTGGAGGAGTCAAGAGTTCTACATATTGTTCCACAGGCAGCAGAATGGGACTGTCTCCCACAGGCAGCCAGGAGGAGACTATCATTTCCACTGGGCAGAGCCTGAGCATAGGAGACCTCAGAGCCTCCTCCACAGTGACATATTTCCTCCAACAAGGTCAAATCTACTCCAATAAGGTCACACCTCCAAATAGTGCCCTTCCCTATGACCAAGCATTGAAATATATGAATTTATGGAGGTCAAACCTATTCAAACCATCACAGCATCTAAGCTTTGAGGTAGTCTTTTGTCAGTGATTATTAGCTGAGATTTTATGGGATTATTCTTTTGAAGAATTCTCAGAGCTTTTTTGCAATTTAGTCTGAAGATATGCCTGGCAAACCAGGAAGTCTTGTATGACTGAGACTTGCTTAGGTGATGGATCTTTCAAGACAACCTCTAGATCATATAAAACGTTTTGGTATGTGGAAACTGACTTGCTAAAAGTGCCTTTTGTGTAACAATAAAAAGAGCTTCTAGGAAGCTGTCAGGGTTCAGCCCTTGAGAAGCTAATTCCCTGCTGAGAAGTCTGAATTCATCCTGCAATGTTTTTTTTTTCCCTTTGATCAATTGTTTCACCCAGAACACTGACTTGAGACATGTTAATACAACCTGCCAATTATTAACAGTGTTGAACAGATAATTTACTTGTATTTTATATAGTGAGAAAGAATCTCCGTAGGCTCTTCATTCACAAGAGATTTTTTTTTTTTTTTTGGTTTTTCGAGACAGGGTTTCTCTGTGTAGCCCTGGCTGTCCTGGAACTCACTCTGTAGACCAGGCTGGCCTCGAACTCAGAAATCCGCCTGCCTCTGCCTCCCAAGTGCTGGGATTAAAGGCGTGCGCCACCACTGCCCGGCTCAAGAGATTATTTCTATGAGAAGCCACATTATTTAACAAGCGAATGACCTGTTCTGTTTCAGGTGTTACACTTTTATAGAATTTAACTGAGAACTTCCAGAGAGCAACTCAAAGAGCAGAGCCAAATCCTCAGTAGTGAAAAACAGATAAGTCTGGTGGATAGCCCTAGCCTCTTGTTGTCATGGTAACTCCACTCCTGGGAGGGGCTGCGAAGGAGGAGTGAATCTTGTAAACCTTCTGTCCAATCAAATTTGTTAAATAAAGGCTACAGCCAGTGATTGGGCAGTGGAAGAGGAGTGGGAGGAGCCAGAGGCAGGGAAAGAGGAGAAGAGGAGGAGAGCCGTTGGAGAAGGGAGGAGTGAGGAGGAGAGCTGGTGGAAGCAGAAGGCAGTTGGTGGAGAGAGAGAAGACGAAGAAGACCTTGACATAGGAAACCGCAGGTTGTTAAGAGCTCTCATAGTCGGGGAATAGTGTAGTTTAATGGTAAATCTGCCCAATCTAGGCATGCAGCATTCATTTGATATTTATTGACTTGTGTCTTTATTCTATGGACTCCCTATGGGCAAGAGATTTACCGCAACAGATAAGAGTGTACCTAATGATATAATTCAAAATTATAAATTTTGTTCTTTCAACTTATTTACTATTAAAATTAAACATCGCTTTATTAGAAAATCAAGAGATGAGAACATCCTCCATTGTAGGTCCCAGTTCCAGAGGGGGTCCTACGAGGATCTCCAGCCCAGCTGGGGACAGGGTGCGAGCAGGGATGGTCCCCTACTGCCGCTGCCCGCATCTCTGCTGTCTGTAGGTCTCTGGCCTGACTGGTACCGGAGGTCCAGGCCAAAGGGGAAAGAGCACGGCCTCCACCACTGCCTCCGACCGAATCTCCACTGTCACTGCCCAATTGCTCCCACCTGGGAGCTGCACTCTCTCCGCTCCAAGTGGAGGGTGAAGTGAGAATCCCAGAGGCGTTTTGGAAGAGTAGACCTCTTCCTAAGTGTTACAGCTCTAGTGTTACAGCTCTTTTGACAGAAACTCTTAGACAATGGGATGATTCTTGCATACCTTTTTACTTCTGCTGAGCTAGCCCAATATATACAGTATTGTGGTAGGTTAAGGTCTGGTAGCAGATAACCCCTATTGGCGTGGTCTGAGAGCTTGGGGATGCCTTATCTACATGTGGGAGAGCCTGAGGCACTATTCCTCCATGACCGGTGGCCATAGACCTCTCTGTGGGAGGGGCTGTGGGGGGCTGAGACTGAGTGAAAAGAGCCAGGCGCCAGGAGCGACACCTTCCATCCCATGGGGGTCTGGGGTTCAAAGCTTATGCTCGAACAGGTGCCCAGCTGCTTCTCACAGCCCACCACCCCACAACTCTCCCTATTTCTTTTATAAAGGAGAGGTGTCATCAGAATAAGTGTCTCCTATGTTGGGAACAGTTTGATACTGAACCAAGACCTGATTGGTAGTTACCTTTGCAATGCTACTCATCTGTTGCTTTAGAAACTGAATGAGGCAGGGTGATAAGAGAAGCAAGGCTCCAATGGCTAGTATGAGGCCAAGGAGAGGAAGAATCCAAGCCATCAAGGGATTAGAGTACCAAGGGGTAGGGGTGTTGGGAGTGTAGCATGCCTGGAAGTTCCCCCGGAGCTCTTTGAGCATTTGTACATCTTATTCTACCAGCCCAGATTCATTGACATAGAAGCAACATTCCTCCCCCAGAAAAACATAGGTTCCCCCCCGCCCCCCCATTCAGCAGTCAACAAGTCCAAGGCCCTCTGGTTTTGGAGAGCAACTCCTGCTAAAGGGGTTATCTGGCATTGAAGAGATTCAAGGCTGTCCATAGTAGAGGCCATTGCCTGGTCAAGCTTGTTCTGGAAGTGGCTGGCCAGATGTTGTGTTTGGACAAGGGCTGCTCCAGCAGTTCCAGTAGCACCAAGTGAAACAGCAAGGCCTAGTCCAATGAGCAGAGGAATGAAGATCTCTCTCTTCTTTCAGCTTCCTCTCATCTGCAAGGTGAGTTCTTCAGGTTCGTAAAGATAAACCTGGGGGACAACAATCACAGGGGCACAGGAGCCCTGAAAATGAGGGTTAATACAGGCATCTGTAGTGCCCTTGCACCAGAGGAGGGCAGGAGGGTTAACAATACTGATTTGGTAATGGTGATGTCGTGGGCACATGTGAGATGGGGTTTTGAGGAGGGCCCTACAAGGCAAAGAGATGGGGGTAGGTCAAAGAGAGGAATGTCCTGTGCTTTGCTCATGGGCAGGGGTCCATGGAGGTCTTAAAGGGAAAAGTTAATGGGAATGGCTGTTAATATTGGTCGGAAAAGAGAGGCACAGAAAAAGCATTGGGAGAAATTGGGGTGGGTCATTAAGGGAAGGAGGTCCGCTGCATATTGGATGTACTGTAGCTAGGAGAGGGTAGCTTGTAGTTCCTCCTGAGACTGGTTTTCCTGTTGGATAATATTAGCATGGGTAAATACAGATTTGGGTAGGGACAAGTTCATCGGAGACATGTAGGTCAGCTACGGGGCATCTGTCATAGCTGTTGGGGTAAAGTTTACCCATGACTCCGGTTCACCAACGTTCATTCCATAGATTGCTGATGGAAAGCTGAAAATGAGTTTTAAGGTTGGTGAGCATGGTGCCACCACAACTGATAGATCCATCCTGCAACTCCAATCTCTGCAACCTCCGTAAGTGGAGACTTCCTGGAGACATTCATTGTAGCACGCTACCTCGCCGATAAGGAGAATGCCACACTCAGGATTCTTCTGACAGCATTTATTGAACAGCTCTCATGATGGTGAGGTGGAGGGAAGGACGCCGAGCTCAGAAAGCCCGCTGCTTAAATAGAGCTTTGGGAGACGTGCAGATCCCTCATTGGCTCAAATCTTTCATCCAATTGTCATACTCGGTTTTCGCGCCATGCGCAGGCGCATTCTCAAGTAAAGCTTCCGTGAAGAACCAGGAAGCAGAAGCCTGTGACATCTTTTAATGGCGAATGCGGCTCCTCACAATTCATTTGTGTTTCAGTAAGGAAAGCAAAGAAAAGGGCTGGGGATAGTGGAGATGGATTCTGGGTGTAGAGGAATCTCAATCCTGGTTTGACATTCTTCAGGTGGGCAGTCCTGGGTTCCTATAACTTTATTGTGTTTGTTGTAGGTTTCCCTAGCATAGAATCGCCAATGGTAGGTGTTGGGAAGGCTAGGGAGAGGCTGGGCGGTAGCAGAGTTAGCATGAAGGATGACAAAAACAGCCAAGAGAACAAAGGAGAGGGGGGCTTGTAGAGGGCACATGGCCTGGGCAGCTGTCACCATGTCATGGATGTCCTTCCAGGAGATCCTGCTGTTCCTCTGGGCATGGTGTCTTGTTGCAGCCCAAGTTGCCCCACGTTGGGGTCCAAAATGTTGAGAACCGCTCTATCAATGTTGGAACCCACAATGCCAAAAGCCTTGGGGGCTAAATTGTTAGAGCCTGCACTGCCCCCAAGCTGTTCCATTCCTTGGGTTGGGGTTCAACAAGAGAGAGAGTGAGGACAGACACAAAGAATGGAGACCAGACAGAGTATGATTCAATCCCATTTATTCTTCAGTCTCTCTTCTCTCTTTCCAAATCCCTTGTCCCTAGCACCAAGTCTCAGGTCCTAATCCCTGTTCTAAGTTGCTAGTCTCTCCCAATTCCAGGTTCCCTGCTCCAAGTTTCAAGTCAAGCACCAAGTGTCTAATAATTTCTTCTGTCTGCCTCTCACCTTTTATATGTCTCACTTCTAAGCCACACCTTTAAGTCTTATCTCTAAATCATACCTTTAAGTCTCACACACCAAAGGAAAAATCCTGGGTATCTAAAACAATATGTTATCATGGTGTGCTCAGCTGTTGTAGGCTATTGTAAACAAGTCTCTTGTCAGGGTATATGACTCAAGATGGCTGCAAGGATGATAGCCGCCTTCTGTCGGCTCCCCACAGTGTCTCCTTTGCCTTCTCTTCCCACTCCTTTGTTCTTAATCTGTTAGTGAGAGGTGGGCCATCTTCTTAGTTGGTGGGGTGGTGTTGGCCATTTCTGGCAGGGACCCAGATAGGCTTGGGCTTGTTCTGTGGAAAGAGACAAGTGAAACCCCTCCTGGTTGTAAGGAGGGGATCTGGTCCCATCCAAATTCCATCCAAAGGATCTCGACATAGAACTTGGATGGGGGAGCTAATTATGGTGTGTGCCAATGGAGGGAAATAGGAGGGTGTTTGCAGTTTTTGTAGCTGTTAAACATGTTCAGGGTAGTGAGAGCCATCATTAATTGTACATTATGGGGATAAGTAGTGGTTCGTTGTTTCAGGAGTTGGGCCTTCAGGGTCTGATGTATTCTCTCTATTATTCCTTGGCCCTGAGGGTTGTGGGGAATTCCTGTAGGAGGGGCAATTTCCCAGCATGTGCAGAAGGTTTTAAATTGAGAGCTAGTGAAGGTGGGGCCATTGTCGTTTTTTATCTGTTGAGGAATGCCCAGGATGGCAAAGGTAGAAGGCATATGGTAAATTAACCTTTTTGAGTTTTTAACCTGTCTGGGCTTGTAGCCCATATAAAATGTGAGTAAATATCTATGGTAACAAAAACATATTTTTGTCTACCAAATTGGGGAACGTGGTTAACACCAATTTGCCATAAAGCATTAGTTTGAGGCCTTGGGGATTGGTGCCCATGGTTTGTAAAGCTGGGGTGGTAATGAGGGATGCACAAGAGGCACATGTTTTTATTATCCTCTGAAGCTGAGCAAGGGGGATGTGAGGGGAGCGAGTATGAAGCCCCTTTAGATTTCTGTGTGTGCGTGAATGAAATTGGTCTGTTTGCTCAGTGGAGGCTATTAATGTCCCTCTTGGGACAGCATATACACATTGCAGTTTGGTCAGCGAGTGCATTTCCCTCAGATATCGGGCCTGGCAGGGAACTGTGGGATCAGATGTGCTGGATATAGATGAGGGAGGCTCTCTCCTGTAGGAGAGTGGAGACCTGTATGAGTAGAGGGGAAAGTGGGTTGTCATCTAGTTTGACAAATGATCTTGACAACCAGGGGAGCAAATTGACAGCATATACACTGTCTGAAAAGAGGTTAAGGAGCCTTTGACTTCTTTTAGAGCTAGGTAAATGGCATGTAGTTCTTTATATTAGGGGGAGTGGTGGGGGAGCTCTTTGAATCAGAGGATAGGGGGTTCATCTTCAGGGAAGTAGTGTATTACTGCTGCAGCTCCCCTCTTCCCCCCATTGGTAATTATTGAGGGGGCTCTTGCTATGGGCTCTCTTGAGAATAGTTGGGGGGCAGCCATCACAACAGAGGGAGGGCAGAGGCCCATTTTTCATCAGGATAATGGTTGTCAATTTGTCCTAGGAATCCTATTAAGCTGATAGTGAAGTGGGAATGATTTTTGATTAGCAACTGAACATCAGAGAGGGAGAAGGGGGTGACAAGAAAGTCAGGTTCTTTTCCTAGGGTTTGTAGGACTGTATTCCTGCCATTTTTAATCATATTGTCGAGTGCATCCACTTCATTTAAAATTTGGGATGCACCATCCATTGGGTTATGGAGCCATTCTAGCACCCCCTGTGCTTGTTAAAGGGTTCCTACAAGCATAGGGAAGGAGGGCCAGTACCCTGTTTGCTCCCCTTGCCTCTGTGTTCCTCACAGTTTCTTTCTCTCTGCTAAAAACACCAGGCTGGGCTTGGAAAAACTGCGTGCCGCCTGGCAGCTTCTTTCAGGAGCTGCCATCTCCAAGCCAGCCTCCACTTGTCTCTGCCATGGCTTAGTCTGTTACATAGCCTTTCACTCCTTCTGACTCTCCTATCAAGCCCCTATGTTTCTTGCTTTGAGTTTTTCTTCAAGGTTGGCCTTTCTTCTCCTTCTCTAAATTTAAGATTTACCGGCTAAGAAAAACAAATGGGGAATACCCTGACCTCTCTGCTAGAGCACCCAGATATCACATGGCAGAGCAAGCCCCTTCCCTACTGCTTCTAAACTCGACATTAAATGCTTTTCTTCCCAACAGCAATACCTGCAACAACGTTCCTGCTTTTCAACCAAATTTTTTTTCACTTTTTGTTTAAATGTTTCCTTTTCTCTCTAACACTCTTGATATATGTCCAACATTTTTTTCAACCTTTTGAGATTTCTTCAAGGTTCAAAAGTCATCTAATCTACTTCCATAGGTCAAGTCAACTATGCTGATCACCATTTTTCAATTTGTAATTAACAACTAGTTTCCTTTTACAGACAAACTGTTGCTGCCTACCCCAGATACATAATTAACATAATGTTTTTCTCCCTCAGCCATCCAAAGCAGACTCAAAGGTGCCTTCCAGGACTAAAATTTCCTCAAACACCTTTGCCTTTCTAGGATCTTAACGACAGACTGTGATGTGCTTGCTCCCAAGTAACTTAATACTTAATACCTAGCCTTCACAGACATCCCCCTGCAGGGGAGCTGCTCCTCTGTTGTAATTATCCTGTGTGCCCACACCCACAGATCCAGCAGAGACAATGCCATCTCCTGGAACCTGCCTGGGATGCCAAGCTGCCTTCTTCCAGACACATGCTGAACTCCAGAAACACACTGAGATGCTCGCTAAGATGCAGAGACACATACTGAGACCCAGAGAAGACAGATCCAGACCTTCCAGCTACAGATGAACTCTTTTGCCAAAGTCAAATAGCTAAAAGTTACATGTTAGTAAGAAAAACGTAATGTCTATCTAGACTAATCAGATGTTATTACCCTCAAACTATACCACTTGTATTTGATTGGTTCAATGATCCCTTGCCTTCCCAATCCCCACTCTCAGCTCCCCTTACCCTGTGACTTAATTGTGCTAGCCCCTACAGCCTGAGTAGTGTTTTCTTTTGATCTCCTCATCCAAAATTTTCACTACAAATGACACAGTCACCCTGGGACACCCCTCCTTTTAAAGAATAAGATGAGGGGGATGTGTGTATCTTGGTTCTTGGCTGGGCATGAGCCTTGAACCCCGGCCCCAATGGGGCAATGGCAGGTGTTTGGCCACGCCCCCAGAACCCAGGGTCCTGACATGCAGTCTAAGATCTCCACTAACCTACACCATTCAGTCATGTAAGGACAATACAGCCCCTCCCAAAGAGGTGTCACCAGCACAGGTAGAGGATGTGACTACAGGCTTCAGCCTCAAGAGATTTCCATATTAATGTTACCTAAAAGCCAGAGGGTGTAGCTAATTAAGTGACCCTCCTCCCCCTTTCCCTCCCTATTTAAGTCAGCTCCCCCCTGTCTTAAGGGGGGGGTGTGCACATCCAGACTATCTACATTTGCCATGGACAATAAAGCCATTTTGGAAACCCACGGACTACTCGGGCAGTTGGGGCCTCTCTCTATTCCCCTCTTGTTTCTCTCAAAGTGCTGGCTGGCCGGCATGCGCTTGTTCCTCATCTCTGTTCTGCCCAGCCTCCCAGCGACATCTGAGAGCCCCAGAATGGCAGACCCCAGCCTCTGGGCCCACACCACACCTAGCGCCTCCCCCCCTCCCCCGACTCCCCCACTTGCCCAGTGCTACACAGACCTGACTCAGCCAAGATTCCACGAGTTTCTGTCATGCTGACCTACAGTTCCAGCACTCCGAGCAGTGATGCATGGACCCACAACGCAACAGAGATCCATGCTCGGGGCCTGCCTGTGCGCGGTGTGTGGGCCCTTTAGCTCCGCCCCCCTCCCCCCCACTCCATCTAACGAATGACTAGTACTTCTGGAAATTTAAAAGTACTGGTTCAGTACTTTATGCCCTGATTATGATTGTTTTTGTGTTAGAAGTTGAGATTGTTTTAATATTTTTCCCCCATAAGAGAATCATTGACATTGAGTTATTTCCACTATGAAGGAAAAAAGGCAAAGCAAACCAAAATAACAACACCCCCGCCCCCGGCAAGCATTTAAGCAAACAAACAACAAGAACATTCTAAATCATGGGCCAACTGTGTTAGCTCTTGCTAGCTCATGCATCCTTCTTTGGAATTCAGGTTGTTGCTGCTCTGAGCTGGCAGGCCCTTGGCAGGAAAGAGCTGACAGGCAGCTTGCAGCCAGAGAGCTCTAGTTCCAGGTGCCATTAATCTCATTTTTCTATCAGGGAGAGTCCTTCTCCTTCCTCTCTCTTTATTTTTTGGAGCCTTTCTATTTGTAATTCTTCATTAAACACTCCTGCTTTTTCCACCAGGAAGGGCTTTTTTCCTGTGGGACAAGTGGAACCATGTTAACAGTTAGAAAAACTGGTAAGGTCAAACAGATTAAGAAATCCTGGCAATTCTCATACTTGAGAACGTTTGAATCTGCTCCAGACCAGATTCCTGTCCTAGAGCACTACACACTATTAAGAGGACCATGGCAACTGGTCAGGGAGCATAGAGTCCAAAAGTTTCTTATTACTAAGGCTTTTTTACTATTCCACTCCTAAAAATCCTCTATCTCTATAATTTCTTAGCTTTCTGCTCTTAAACATATCTCATAACATTATGCTATAAACTACCTCAGGATTTGTAAGTTTATTGGATGTGGTTTTAAAAAAAACTATAACAAAATTTAGCTTAAAACTTATTACAAAAGGACACCCACAGACCCATCCAGAGGCCCACCAGCAGCCATGCCACAAGGCATGGGCTGGTAGAGGACACCAGAGGCCTGCTTGCCTCTATACTACACAGCATGGGTAAGGGAAGACACCCAGAGGCCTGCCCAGAGCCATGCCATGTGGCATAGGCAGGTGGACACCCAGATGCCCACCTGCTGCCACATCAAGAGGGAGGTTCAAGGTTTGATTGGAGGAGAACACTTCTGCCTACAGCAGGAGTCACCACCATGTGCAAGTATGTGGTGGACAGATGGGAAAGAAAGAGAATGAAACAGTTGAGCATTATGAAGAGAAGTGGAACTGGGGACTCAAGGGTGAAGAGGAATAGCCTGATGTGAGCAGACTTCTCTGTCTTCCGAAGCCATGATGAAATCTCAGCCCATGTCTCTACTGAGGACCATGTCTAGGTTCATGGCCATACAGCAGCAAGGGTCTGTGTCAATGTCTGTGGTTCGTATTACCACTAAAGACCAGGCAGATGTCCCTAGGCTGGACTGCTACATAGGACCATGTTGATGTTTGAGTGCTGTGCAGAGCTGGGTCCACCCCTCACTGACTACAGCCTTTGGAAGAGCCAGCTCTGTACCTTGCCTGGGCAGCACAGTAGAGCACATGGCCTTGGTGGCAGTGACAAGGGTAAGCCAGCCTGAGGGCACAGATGAGGTGCCCTTCACACTTTTCCACAAGAGGCAGTTGGGAGAGCTGGCGCTGCCCCTTGCTGGCTGCAAGACATGAGACAGCAGGCCCTACACCTCACCTGGGCAGTACATAAGAGCTGGTCCTGATGATGAAGGTACAGGTGAGTCAGCCCCTAGGTGAGAGCCAGCGAGCTGTCACAGCCCTTCACTGTCGGCAGCACTTGGGAGAGTGGCCCTCACACCTTAACTGGGCACCACAGTAGAGCTGGCTCTGGTGGTTTGGGTGTGACTTAGCCAGCCCTGAGGGCATGAGAGCAAGAGAATTGACCCCTTGCTAGCTGTAGTATTAGATGAGCTTGGCAGGGGGCAGTGCTGGAGAGCTTGCCCTGGTAGTGTGTGTATGGACTGGTGTGCTGACCAATTCAGTTACCATCCAGGCCCAGATCCATGGCTTTGAGTTGGCCCATCCCAACATCCACTTCATCTGTGACCTGCTAGAGCATGTGAAGGGGCCAGTCCTATAGATTCAAAGCTGCAGGGTCTCCATGACTCAGGGCAACAATGACAATGGGAAGTCTGAGAGGAGCCCCAGTGAAGATCCAGTATTGATGGTGTGGCAGAGGCCAGAGACCAATGGCTCATTGCAATAAATACTTGCAAGTAAAGATGAGTGGACAAAAGAGTCACTGTAGGACACACTATGACACACTGCGGCTTCCATCATGAGATGTCTTTTATGCTTTGCTTTATTTTTTTTAATTCTTCTGGGGGAGGTTACAAAGGTGGAGGAGGCTACGAAGGTGTGAGAGGAAGATGAGTGGGATTGGGGTGCATGATGTGAAACTCACAAAGAATTAATAAAAAGTAAAAAAAAACTTACAACAATAGGCTTATAGTTAAAAACATCTGCACGTTGGTAGTTGTAATGCACTTCAATATATTATATTTGTGATTTGACTCTTGTTTAGAATATACTGTATATATAGCATAAATTCAACTTTTTAAAAATAGATCTACTAAAAATTAGATGTTTTAAAATAGTTGCCATGTGGCTGGCAGCCATCTTTACTAAGGTTAAAAAAGGATACATGCCATGTGACTTCACCCTAATCCTGATTAACATGACCACATGGTATAAACCAACGAAGGCAATACTAATAAAACTACTCCCTCCAAGGCAATGGGCAAAGAGACACCTTGTTGGTGGTGGTGCCAGGAGCAGAGCAGTTGGAAGTCCTTTGTTCATCCTAACTTGATGCCTGGCTTGGTGGCCAAAGCTGTTTCATGCCTATGACACATAAAAATCAAATCAAATCAAATCAAATCAAATCAAATCAAATCAAATCAAACCAAACCAAACCAAACCAAACCAAGCCAAATCCAATCCAATTCAGGCAGTGCAGTGCAGGAGGAGAAAGACAGACAGAGACCTGAGGACCTCCATGCCACCCACAGATCTGACCTACAGCACATGGCACTGGACCCACTTGCAGGGATCATGCAGTGAGGACAGAAGATGTCACTCAGGCCCTCCAGCTTTGTGGCCACCAAAGCAGGAGCCACCACAATGTGCAAGTGTGTGGTAGGTAGATGGGAGAGGAAGAGGAGTGGAGCAGCCTGAGCATTATGAAGAGGGATGGATCTGGAGACTCAAGGGTGGAAAATAGCTTGTTGTGAGAGGCCAGCCCCACCACCTGGGGCCATGGTGAGGTCTCAGCCTGAACTGCATGAGGGTCATATCTGAGTCCATGGCTACACAGCAGTAGGGGTCAGTGTCAATGTCTGTGGCTCATATTGCTTCTAGAGAACATGGAGACAGACATCCTTGCCAGGTTGGGGCAGCTGTCAGGGACCACTGTGCAGAATTGGCCATGCTCCTCACTTGCTGTGGTGCTCTGGGGAGCTGGCCCCACTTCTCACTGGTGGCAGCCCTTAGGAGAGCAGGCTCTGCACCTTGCCCAGGCAGCACAGTGGAACTGACCCTGTGGGTGGGGATGGAGGTGGGGGTGGGAGTGAATGTCAAAGACCAGCTTTGACACCACAGGGTAAGTAGAGTCCGGCAGCATGGTGTGACACCTACGATTGGAGTCAGTGTTGAGAGCAACTGATGGGAGTCAGCACCAAGAGGGGCTGATGAGGGTCTGTACAGATAGTAACCAATGCCGGCTGTTGCCTATGGTCGCCAGTGATTAGAAAAAAGGGGAAAAATCAAACACACACACACACACACACACACACACACACACACACACACACACACACATACTGTGGTTGAAGCAAAAGCAGGCTCCAGCATTTTATTTTTCTCTTAATCATTTTTATATCCTTTAAGACAGTTTTTCTATTTAGAAAGTTACTTCATAGCTACAAGTTATACATTTTCTTAAAATAACCACTGTAAAAGCATGTTCTTCAAAAATAGATTAAAATCATTATACAAGAGGAAATTACAACAGGATTATTGATTATGTATTCCTTTTTTGAAATATATCTAAGGAAACAGTTCTAGTCTCTCTTTCTTTCCACAAGCTGGTTGTAACCCCAAAGTAATAATTCTTTTGTCATAGATTAATAAAGGTTAAGTAGGAGAAGTCTATAGTATCAATCTGTACCTACTAAGGAATAGACTGTCTATCTTACGTCTTACTTTTGAAGTCTTGATCAGCTAGGCTGGCTAATCATCTGTTCTCTGTTCTTATATTCTTAATACTCTTAATGTTCTTATACTCTTGTTTACTTTTTATTTATAACCTTCTTATTCCCTGGTACACACTGAAAACCTGCTACCACATCTCTAGATCACAAGATCAAGGAAGGAACTCTGGCCCAACCGAGGGTGAATGCTTTCTTTGATCATTAATTTGTTCCAAGCCTATTTTTCTTGCTGCTACAATTACATGCTTGCAATGCATGAACGCTCACTGTACTCCTTTCTCTAACTCATGTAGCTCCTGCCAGTCTATGGGATAGGGACACATTCTAGTCTTGATTCTAACTTTAAACTTTCTATCAACGCTGGGCGGTGGTGGCGCACGCCTTTAATCCTTGGGATTAAAAGCACTTGGGAGGCAGAGGCAGGTGGATTTCTGAGTTCGAGGCCAGCCTGGTCTACAAAGTGAGTTCCAGGACATCAGGGCTACACAGAGAAACCCTGTCTCAAAAAAAAAAAAAAAACAAAAAAAACTTTCTATCAACTATACCAAATTTCCAAAATTATTTAAATCAAGCTAACTTCCTAAAACTACTTAAATCAAATCAGGAATTCCATAAAATCACTAATTCATCTAAACAGCGTTGTCTCAAGAACTTTCATCTTCATGTTGATCTTCAGGAAACTTACCCACAGAGTAGACTATCACCCAGGAAGTAATCATACCAGGCTACAGGTAGTAGGGGTCACCTGGTGTTCACTTATTTCAAACCAAGTAAGTGAGGAGTATGGCAATGACAAACACGAGAAAGCACATCAGTAGCAAGAAGCAATCCTGGGACAAGGTCTTTGGGGTCAGGCCTTTCTAGAGTGCACCCCTTCACAGTCGAGCAAGACAGTGGGCCATTTCCATGGAGCTCACTTGTCCACTGTAGCTCTTCCTGTATGGCACCCATCAGGTGAGCCCACTTTGAGGATGTTAGTGTGGGAGAGCTGACCTCACTACTCATCTGCTCTGGGTGGTATGGGTAGAGAGGTTTTGCTTTTGCCCCCACATGCCTTGCCACCTCCAGCAGTCAAGAAACCTGCCACAGTGTTATGAGTGTGGGAGAGCTAGCCCTGCCCATCACCAGCTGCAGCACTCAGAAGAGCTGGCTCTGAACCTCACCTGGAAAGCACAGCAGAGCTGGTCCTGGTGGTGGAGATGCAGGTGAACTGGCCTGGAGGGTGAGAGTGCAAGAGAGTTGGCTCCACCACTAGTTTTCTGTGAGGTGGCATAGGTGTGCGAGTGATATACTCTCCCTATCCGTTATCACCTACAGCAGTAAGGAGAGCTGGCTGGGGATCATGCGAGTGGGAGAGCTGGCCCTGTTTGTAGCACTTGGGAGAGTGGGCCCTGTACCTTGCCTGAGCAGCATAGTAGAGCTGAACCTGGTGATGGGGTATGGGTGAGCTGTCACTAAGGGTGTGAGCAAGGGATAGCTGGCCCTGCCACTCCTCTGCCATGAGGTGGCCTGGGCAGAACAAGGAAGTGGGAGATGCCATCACCATCTGAAGCAGTCAGGAGAGCTGACCCCAGCCAGAGTCATGAGGGTGGGTGAGCTGGCCCTGCTCTTTGCTGGCTGCAGAACTTGGGAGCATGGGCCCTGTACCTTACCTGAGCAGCACAGTAGAGCTGGCCCTGGTGGCAGGGGTGAAAGGTGTGGATGAGCTGACCCTGAGTGTGTGAGGGAGAGCTGGCCTCGCCCCTCCATGACACAGGGCAACAACAGGATAACCAGGAGGAGGCCTGGTGAGGATCCAATATTGATGGTGTGACTGAAGCTGGAGATTTCGAAACAGACTCACTGGAATGACCATTTGCAAGTGAAGATGTGTGAACAGAGGGATATACTGTGGGACACACTGTGGTATACTATAGCTTTCCATGATGAGGTGTTTTCTATGCTCTGATTTTGTTTTTTGATTTTGTTTGTTTGCATGTTTATATATTTTTATTTTGGGGGGGGAAGATTGCAAGGACAAAGAGTGGATATGAGGTGATGGGGAGATGAGTGGGACTGGGGTGCAGTTAAGAAAGAAAATTGTCACTCCTGCAGTGGAGTTTGATTCCTAGCACCCACAGGGAGGCTCACAACTTTCTGTAACTCTAGTTTCAGTGGATCCCACACCCTCTTCTGACCTGTGTGGGCACACTGCGTGCACACAGTACACAGACATACATGCAAGCAAAACACCAATAATGGTGGTTAAAATAACAACAATGTGCAGGGCAGGTAAAGAGATGGCCAATGGTTACAAATGCATAGTGCTCTTCCGGAGGACCTGAGTTTGTTTCTCGGCACCTATGTTGGGTGGCTTACAACCACCTATAACCGCTCCAGGGACAGCTGACATCTCTGACCTATGAGGACACCTGCAGTCAGATGCATATACTCCCACAGAAACAAACATACACAACAGCATAATTTTTGAAATAATTTTTTTTAATGCATAGAAAGGAAGGCAGATACTACTAGTTCATGACTAAGTGGCTTCTAAGCATTGTGTGTCAGCTTGCAGCTACTTTTTCTTTAGAAACTCTCATAAATGGAGAATTGGATCCCCGAGTGAGTTCATACATTAAAGTTATAGTGAAGTTTAAAAGTCAGAAAGAGGGGAAATAGCTGAGCTTGGGTACTGATTGTAATGCAGGAAATCATGGTGGGAAGATGACATGGGGCCTCAGGTCACCTGTTCAGGTTTGGTTTCTCTAGGTTCTTCACACACAAGCTCACACAGGATGTTGATCTGAACTTATCTCTTAGATCTCACTGCAGGATTCCTGGTGCATTCCTTTTGGTTTGTGTGCATCGTCTTCAGTAGCAGGGACCATTGTTTCCCCCTCCAAGACTTGGCCATTTATGGTGGACACAACTGGGAAGAGACGAGTATTTGAGAAATGGCTGTTTGATTTGACCCAGTGTCTCCTTAAGTAGCCCTGGCGGCCCCACAACTCACTGAACTCTCCTGCCTCTGCCTCGTGAGTGCTGGGATTAAAAGATGTTTGTCATCCTGCCTCAACTGCTACATAAATGCCCGAGAAGAAATACCTGTTGGGGTTATACTGTGGAATTGCTTGTTTAAATGTCCAAAGTTTAATATGTGGATGTGGCCGTTTTAAAAATACAATAAAATGTTACAAAAATAAGCATGCCGTCATTGCCTCATTTCCTTTCATTGTACTTCACAGAAATAGCCAGCATGAACGTTGATAATGGATCTTCCTATGTGGTTCAGGCTAGCATCGTTCTCATCTTCCTGCTCCCACTTCCTAGCTTAGCTTGCCATGGATCTTTCCATGCCTCTCTCCCTGTGATGAACTTTTGTTCAACAGTTTTATGCTCCCAACTCCCCCCGTGTGCTCATATATCTCTTTCTGCAACTCTAATCGCCACGGTATTTTTTCTGTGTGGTGTGTGCTGCTTAAACTCCAGTTCATGCACAGAGAGACACAGTTATATACACATATCTCTTACAGGTTACAACACTAAAGCATTGTGGTAGGGAATTGGAGATTGATCCCTTGTCTTATTCGGTATAAATAAACAAATAAATAAATGTATGGTGGGCGTGTCCTTTGCTTGCTGTGGGGATCCTAAACCACGGAAGACTTGAGCTACTGGGCTAGCCATGTTGGCACACTTTTAATCCCAGCACTCAGAGGCAGAGGCATGAAGACCTCTGTAGATTCAAGGCCAGCCCAGACTACTTAGTGAGTTCCAGGCCATATAGTGAGATCCTATCTAAAAAATGAAACTTCTGGACCATGAGTCAGTCTCATGTAAAATCACGCTGTGGCAGCCCACAAGTTGCTATGGAAGCAGAGGACGCTCACTCATCTCCTGCATCAGAAAAGTCAAGGTTGCTTAGAATCTGTACAGACCACATTCACTAATTAGCTCAGTACAGAAAGAGTGTGTTAATACCTATTCCACAGAGTCATCATTAACATTTATGGAGAAATTATTATATAATAGTGTTGAATGCTCAGTCACAGCTTAAGTAGAACTGTAGTTTGTTAATTATGATATTATGCAGTTACGAGGAAGCAATGTCTACTCACAGTACCAGGTATCACACTTCAAGACCTGTTGTTGATAAAATAGTGTTGGCATTGCTGTTATTTGTTTAAAAAAAAAGACAGTATTATACTATGGTGGTATATATCTCTATGTAGTTAGATTTATTTACATAGAATATCTGAAAAAAGTTACTTGTTGTCCAAGTAACTTCCCAGTGCTTATTTTTGAGAAAGGGACCTGGGGATCAAGAGCAGGAGAAAATCTTGCTTTTCACATTTACCTGTTTGTGGCGATTAAAGTGCAGTTTGCCTTTATTATAGAAAGAACAGCTTTGGCTTTTCTTAATGGATAAAATCATCTTCATGTTTATTGTGAAGGCAATATCAAGGGGCTAGAGAGGTAGCCCAGCGGGTAAGAGCTCTTACTGTTCTTGCAGAGGAGTGGGGTTCCTAGCACCCATGTCATGTGGCTTACAGACTCCTGTCACTCCAGCTCCAGGGGCTTCACTGCCCTCTTCAATCCTCCAAGGACACCTACACATGCATATTTGTGTACACATGCATGCAAATAAATAAATGAATGAATAAGGCACTGGAGAAGTGGATCTCTGACTGAGTGCTTCTTCCTCCAGCAAAGGACTGGAGTTCAGTTTCCAGCACCCATAGCAGGTGGCCCAAAACTGCCTGTGACTCCAGCTTCAGGAGATTCATAATTTTTCTGGTCTCTGTAGGCACCTACACACATACATATAAATAAAAACTAAAATAAGGTGGTATTGATTTGCAGTGATTCTTAAAATGTTTTTATGTGGCAATATTCCCCAAGCTTCTCGTGACACAGTGATAAGCCTTGATGAGGCATACCAGTTCTGGGCTCTTGGAGAATGTTGCTGGGTGTTGTAAATTTCAGTCTTCTCACGTTGGACGGAAGGTGATGGCAACTGTCGTATGAAGAGATCATTCAATGCCATTGCATCATCAAGTACATAGTTCACACTGGTGTCGTATAAGGCTGTGGCAGGACCTTGGCTTGAGCTATCAGTCTTTCCCTTTACCTCAAGTTAAAGGGCTCAGTCCCCAAGCCTCAGGTCGTCTTACCTGAGCTTTTGACTGGCCAGCTGTGAATCAGCTTCCCTGAGCACTTCACTTATTCTTACTGGCTGAATATGAAGGCAATTCCAGAGGACAAAGATGGTTGGTGAGGTGCAGAGAAGGGTGTGGTACCTCCCCTTGATTATCAATCTCCATGATTACTTACTCAGGGCCTTCTGAACCCATTTTAATTGATACACAGGTCATTTGGATTATACTTCATGCTATAATTTTTAAAACATTTTAATTAATTAATTAATTAATTAATTTATATTCCATATCAGCACTCTCTCTTCTCAGTCCCTCCTTACAGAGATCTTTCCCCCATCCCCCCTTTCCTTCTAAGAAGCGGAGTGCCCCCTGGGTATCATTCCCTCCTCCCCAGCAATAAAAATCACTGGGGAACTAGCTCCATCCTCTCCTACTGAGGCCATACAAGTTAGGGGAATGGAATCCACAGGTAGGCAAGAGATTCAGGGACAGTCCCTGATCCAGTTGTTGGGGGATCTTCATGAAGACCAAGGGCACATCTGCTACATATGTGTGGTGGTGGTGGGGTTAGGAGTGGTGGTGGCCTAGGTCCAGCCTATACTTGCTCTTTGGTTGGTGGTTCAGTCTCTGGGAGCTCTTAAGGGTACAGGGTAGTTGACTCTGCTGGTCTTCTTTTGAAGTCCCTGTCCTCTTTGGGTCCTTCCCTGAACTGTTCCACTAGACTTCCTGAGTTCTGTCTAATGTTTGGCTGTGTGTCTCTGCATCTGTTTTCATTGGCTACTGGGTAGAGCCTCTCAGAGGACAGTTATACTAGATTCCTGTTTGTAAGCATAACAGAGTGCCAGGGATTGGTTCTTGCCCATGGAATGGGTCTCAAATTGGGCCAGTCATTAGTTGGCCATTTCCTCTATCTCTGCTCCATCCCTGTTCCTGGACATCTTATAGGCAGGATACATTCTGGGTTGAATGTTTTGTGAGTGTATTGTCCTTATTCCTCCACTGGGAGTCATGCCTGGCTACAGGAAGTGGCTACTTCAAGATCCATATCTTCCATTGTTAGGAGTCTCAGCTAGAGTTGCCCTCGTAGACACCCTGGGGCCCACCCCATTCCCAGGTCCCCTTGACCCCCCCCAACCAAATTCAGTTCTCTTGCCCGTTTTCTCCCTGTATCTGATCCCTGCCCCACCCTGCTGTCCTTCCCATCTGATTTCTCACCCAGTTCCTCTGTTTATCCATCTCTAATACCTATTTTATTTCCCCTTCTGAGAAAGATTTAACCATCCTCCTTTGGGCCATTCTTGTAATGTAGCTTCTTTGGGTCTGTGGATTGTAAGGTTGTTATATGGTAATGTATGGCTAATATCTACCTATAAGTGAGTACATGCCATGCATGTCCTTTTGGGTCTGGGTTACCTTACTCAGTATATTTTCTAGTGCCACCCATTTGCCTACAAAATTCATGATGTCCTTGTTTTAAATAACTGAGTAGTATTCTATTGTGTAAACGAACCACATACATTTTAATTCATTCTTTACTTGAAGGACGTTTAGTTTGTTTCCAGTTTCTGGCTATTACAAATAAAGCTGCTATGAACATAGTGGAACATGTGTCCTTGTGGTACAGTAGAGCATCTTTTGGGAGTGGTATACCTGGGTCTTGAGAACTCTTCCCAGTTCTCTGAGAAACTGACAAGTTGATTTCTAGAGTGGTTGTACAAGTTTGTAACCCCACCTGCAAAGGAGCAGTGTTCCCCTTGTTCCACATCCTCTTCAGCATGTGCTGTCCCTTGAGTTTTTGATTTTAACCATTTTGATGGGTGTAAGGTTGAATCTCAGAGTCATTTTGATTTGCATTTATTTCCCTGGTTAAGGACATTGAAAATTTCTTCAGGTGCTTCTCAGCCATCTGAGATTCTTCTGTTAAGATTTCTGCTTATCTCTATACCCCATTTTAAAAATTGAATTATTTGGGTTGTTAGTGTCAAAGTTCTTGAGTTCTTTATATATTTTGGATATTAGCCCTCTGTCAGATATAGGGTCGATGAAGAACTTTTCCCAATCTGCTGTTTTATCCTATTGACAGTGTCCTTTGAATTACAGAAACTTTTCAGTTTCATGAGGTTCCATTTTTATTAATTGTTGATCTTAGTGCCCGAGCCATTGGTGTTCTGTTCAGAAAGTTGTTTCCTGTACCAATGAGTTCAAGGCTATTCCATACTTTCTGTTCTATTAGATTTAGTGTATATGTATTTATATTGAAGTCTTTGATCCACTTGGACTTGAGCTTTATGCAGGGTGATAAATATGGATCTGTTTGCATCTTCTACTTATAGACATCTAGTTAGATTAGTACCGTTTGTTGAAGATGATCTCTCTTTTTCATTGGATGGTTTTGGCTTCTTTGTCAAAAATGAATTGTCTGTAGGTGTGTGGGTTTGTTTCTGGGTCTTCAGTTCTATTCCACTAATCAACCTGTCTATTTATTATTTATTTATTTATTTATTTATTTATTTATTTATTTATTTATTTAATATGAGTACAATGTAGCTGTCTTCAGACACACCAGAAGAGGGTATCGGATCCCATTACAGATGGTTGTGAGTCACCATGTGGTTGCTGGGAATTGAACTCAGGACCTCTGGAAGAGCAGTCAGTGCTCTTAACTGCTGAGCCATCTCTCCAGCCCCCAACCTGTCCTTTTCAATATCAATACCATGCAGTTTTTATTGCTATTGCTCTGTAGTACAGCTTGAAGTCAGGGATGGCGATATTTTCAGAAGTTCTTATTGTCCAGAGTTGTTTTGGCTATTCTGGGTTTTTTTGTTTTTCCATAAGAAGTTGAGAATTGCTCTTTCAAGGTCTGTAAAGAATTGTGTTGGAATTTTGATGGGGCCTGCATTGAATCTGTAGATTGCTTTTGCTAAAATGGTCATATTTACTATGTTAATCTAACCAATCCATGAGCATAGGAGATCATTCCACCTTCTGATATTGTCCTCAATTTCATTCTTCATAGACTTGAAGTTCTTGCCATACAAGTCTTTCACTTACTTGGTTAGAGTTACACCAAGATATTTTGTATTATTTGTGCCTACTGTGAAGGACATTGAATCTCTATTTTTTTCCTCAGCCTGTTTATTATTTGTATAAAGAAGGGCTACATTTATTTATTTATTTATTTATTTATTTATTTATTTAATATCCTGGTCTCTGACCCCCTCCTGGTTCTCATCTCACAAGTCCCTCCCCTTTTCTTCTGAGAGGTTGGAGCCAGCTTCCCCCCACCTCATGTATCTCCTAACCCTGGTATATTAAGTTTCTGCAGGGCTAGGTGCATCCTTTCCCATTGAGGCCAGGCATGGAAGCCCAGTTAGGGGAACAGATTCCACAAACAGGCAATGGCTTTAGGGATAGCCTCAGCTCCAGTTGTTAGAAGACTCACATGAAGACCAAGCTGAACATCTGCTATATATGTATGGGAAAGGGGCTAAGTATAATCCCTGTATACTCTTTGGTTGGTGGCTAAAACTCTAAGAGCCCTCAAGGTTCTAGAGTAGTTAATTCTGTTGGTTTTCCTGTGAAGCTCCCATCCATTTTGGGACCCTCAATCCTTTCCCCAGCTCTTCCATGGGACTTCCTGAGCTTCATCTAATATTTGGCGGTGGATCTCTGCATTTGTTTCCATAGGCTGCTGGGTGGAGCCTCACAGAGGACATTTATATTAGGCTCTTGTCTGCAAGCATAACAGAGTATCATTAGTAGTGTCAGGGATTGGTTCTTGCCCATAGGATGGGTCTCAAGTTGGGCCAGTTATTGGTTAGCCATTCCTTCAATCTCTGCTCCATCTTTGCCTTTGTATTTCTTGTAGACAGGACATATTCTAGATTGAAGGTTTTGTGGGTGGATTTGTTGTCCTTATCACTCCACTGGAAGTCATGACTGGCTACAGGAAGTGCCCACTCCAGGATCCATATCTCTACTGCTATGAGTCTTAGCTAAAGATACTCCCATAGACTCCTGGGACTGTCCCTCATTGCAGGTCTCTGGCATATCTTAGAGATGCCCCCAAGTTATTTCTTGTCATGTTTCATTTGGGCTAAACTTAACTTCAGTTGCCTAGCCCTCATGGCCATGTTTTTACTCCACAGTATCTCTTTCTCTGTCCACTTCTTCTCTCTTCTGCTCCTCATGGTTCTCCTCAGACCTCAAGCTTGGGAACAACAAGAACAACAACAACCCCTGCCTATTCTCTCTTCTGCTCAGCTATAGACTGTAGGCATCTTTATTCACCAATTAGGAATAATTTGGGTGGTCAAGGTTATATAGTATCACTTGGGTCTATGTGCAAATTCCCTTGTCCTGGGGGCCAGTATTTAGCATTATAATACATAACAAAAGACCAAGCCTCAACAATCCCTTTTTTTGTCTAACTAAAAAGGCTCTTTTTCTTATAATAATAAACACCATGCAGTACAACCGTTATGAAAATTATTAAGTAAGAGATACATTTAAAAATTCAGTTTGTTGTCTGGTCCACACCTCTACATGCTCTAACTAGGGACATAGGTGAAACCCCCACATCAGTCACCAAGCCATCTGGGACCCCACAGAGCCCAGCAGATGTGAGCTCTGTCTGACCCTATTGGAGACCTATCTCCCTTCTTGTACCTTCACCTGCATTAGAGATGGATTTGCATGCCTGTTTCCCCCTGCTACCCCTACCCCGTGATGAGATACATAGGGAGGCCACCCTCTCAGAGACAAGGGAAGGACAGATGGGGAAAGAACTCTGCAATGTGGGACCAGGAGGGGGGCAGCATTTGGGGTTTAAATAAAATAAAATAAATAATTAATACAAAAATCCAGTTTGTTTGTATTCAGCAATTCAGGAGAAAATATTTTGTTATCTATCCTAGCTTGGTGAGTTCAGATTTCTGAATTTAAATAAATTTTTATCCTAATTTGTATATTAACTTAAAAACATCTTCTTAGACCTAAAGAATTTAAGCTTATATTAAGATTATGATTATCTAGTCTTCAACCCCATTCAAGACCTGAGAAAGAATAAATATTATCTGAGTATACAGGATGTGCAGAAACATAGCTCCCAAAAATTATAGAAATGACAGAGACAACTGACCATCTTGACAGTCCCAAATATTCTTCATAAAGTTGGATCATTTATCTTCAGCCTTCTGGCCCAGAATATCTGACAGACCTTACGAGAAGCAGGAATTATGAAGAACTTGCTTATGCTGTCTTGGCAGAACTTAGCAATTGACTATTCTATGTCCATTTTTCCTTTTTGGACAGCATTTTGTCTGTAGATGAAGTTAGGTCATTTTCTTTGCTCAGTGGCTAGTTTGCCACAATTGAAGCATATGGATGAGGTTTTTTGATGCTCATTATCTTTCCAAGTCAAGTGGGTTATTGCCAGAATTTGTCATGTCTCAATATCAAAAGGATCTTAAATTAATAAAATTATGTATAAATGCCATATTCTGTGACTTTCTGAGGTTATTGATGACAATCTATCTATCTATGGTATATCTGAATTGTTAATCATTGTTTATTCTTAGCTATGCACTATCTGAATAATCTTGAGGATATTTTATTATAGTTAACTAAACTAGTATTTAATATGACTAGGAGTTTGACTATCTCACTTTTAATTTGTATTTCTTAATTATTCCTAATAGTTCATGACAGCAACTTTCAAATGAACTAAAACTTTATATTGAATCTTTAAGAATTATATAAGTATAATACTTCAAAAATCATTGAAAACAAATATACATTATGTGTATCAAACCCTCTTAAATTTGTATCAGTATACAATAACCTACACAATGATTCAAAAGTAACCTTATTTTGTATTAATGTATAAAATTATGTACCAATGTAGCAAATTATAACCTCAATTTGCTATATCAAAATATAAAGATTTTTACCAATGTAAGATTATGGCTATAAAATAGTTTTTGGTTTAAGAGTAGATTGAATGTAAATTGATTCATACTTATCTCCTTGTACAAAGTTCAAGTCCAAGTGGATCAAGGACCTCCACATAAAACCAGATACACTGACACTAATAGGAGAATGGGGACAAGCCTCGAACACATGGGCACGGGGAAAAGCTCCTGAACAGAACACCAATGGCTTATGCTCTAAGAATTGACAAATGGGACCTCATAAAACTGCAATGCTTTGGTAAAGCAAAGGACACTGTCAATAGGACAAAGCAGCAATCAACAGATTGGGAAAATATCTTTACCAATCCTACATCTGATAGAGGGCTAATATCAAGGTATAAAAAGAACTGAGGAAATTAGACTCTAGACAATCAAATAACCCTATTAAAATGGTGTACAGAAGTGAGTTAGGAGGCTTTAAGCAGAAGCAAGAGGGTATCAGGCTTGATTATTGCTGGTATAACAGCTTTAATTTCATTAATTGCTAGTACCACTGCCTCTGCAATAGCATTGACACCAGGAGTTAAGACAACTATTTTTGTTAACCATCTAGCAAAAAAAATGTTACTAATGTATTGAGTATACAAAAGGAAATATATAGGTATCTGGAACAATTAATGATGCTCTATAACCCATTCAAATTATCTGAAGGAGGCTCAGGGTTCAAGAGTTTGAAGCCATCCCAATTGACATGACAAATATTATTGGAGTAGTGTTACTTTTGAAATTCACAACGGGGTTCCTTCTGGTCTGGGCCCAGGAACTGAGCAGATCCAAGATGGCAGCTCTGCCACCAATCACACAGAACCCAGAGGAAGCGGGGGTCCCAGGAACTCTAACCTAGGCAGTATCTTAGGTAAGCAGACAGCAACGTTCACCCAAAACAGGGAGTAACTGGGACCCACAAGAACCCAGGAAGTCACTCCCAGCCTGGAGCACTGGTTCCTTCCAGTCTGGGCCAGAGCACTGAGCAGATCTTGAGTGGCAGCTCTGCCCCCAATCTCTAAGAACCCAAAGGAAGTGGGGATCCCTGGTGCTCTAACTCGGGCAGTATCTCAGGTAAGCAGACAGCAAGGCCCGCCTCAAACAGGGCGTAACTGGGATCCACAAGGACCCAGGAAGTTGCTTCCTGCCTGGAGCACTGGTTCCTTTCGGTCTGGGCTAGAGCACTGAGCAGATCTTGGGTGGCAGCTCTGCCCCCAATCTCTGAGAACCCAGAGGAAATGGGGCTCCCAGAGCTCTAACCTGGGCAGCATCCTGTCTGTGCTCGAGCACTGAGCAGATTTGGGCCCCAGTGCTTATCCCAGTAGTTACACCCACCCAACAAAGTTCTGATACAGCCAAGATAATAGGAAAGACAGGCTCCAGTCAGGGACAGGGCAGGTAGCACTAAGGAGATACAGATGGCAAAAGGCAAGCGCAAGAACATAAACATCAGTAACCCAGGGTACTTGGCATCAGTAGAACCTAGTTCTCCCACACTAGAAAGTCCTGAATTCCCCATATCACCAGGAAAGCAAGATTTAGATTTAAAATCACTTCTAATGACGATGATAGAGAACTTTAAGAAGGACATAAATAACACTCTCAAAGAATTTGAGGAGAACACAGGTAAACAGGTAGAAGCCCTTAAAGAGGATACACAAAAATCCCTTAAAGAATTATAAGAGAACACAACCAAACGGGTGAAGAAATTGAACAAAACCATCCAGGACATAAAAATGGAAGTAGAAACAATCAAGAAATCACAAAGGGAGACTACACTGGAGATAGAAAACCTAGGAAAGAAATCAGGAGTCATAGACACAAGCATCACCAACAGAATACAAGAGATAGAAGAGAGAATCTCAGGTGCAGAAATACCATAGAAAATATCAACACAACTGTCAAAGAAAATGCAAAATGCAAAATGCAAAATGCAAAATGTTCTTAATACAAAATATCCAGGAAATTTAGGACACAATGAGAAGAACAAACCTAAGGATAATAGGTGTAGATGAGAGTGAAGATTTCCAACTTAAAGGGCCAATAAATATCTTCAACAAAATTATAGAAGAAAACTTCCCTAATCTAAAGAACGAGATGCCCATAAACATACAAGAAGCCTATAGAACACCAAATAGACTAGACCAGAAAAGAAATACCTCCTGTCACATAATAATCAAAACACCAAGTGCACAAAACAAAGAAAGAATATTAAATGCAGTAAGGGAGAAAGGCCAAGTAACATATAAAGGCAGACCTATCAGAATTACACCAGACTTCTCACCAGATACTATAAAAGCTAGAAGATGCTGGACAGATGTCATACAGACCCTAAGAGAACACAAATGCCAGCCCAGGCTACTATAGCCAGCAAAACTCTCAATTACCATAGATGAAGAAATCAAGATATTCAATGACAAAACCAAATTTACACAATATCTTTCACAAAACCAGCATTACAAAGGATAATAGCAGGAAAGCTCCAATACAAGGAGGGAAATTACTCCCTAGAAAGAGCAAGAAAGTAACCCTCTTCTAACAAACCCAAAAGAAGATAGCCACACAAAGATAACGTCACCTCTAATAACAAAAATAACAGGAGACAACAATCACTGTTCCTTAATATCTCTTAACATTAATGGACTCAATTCCTAAATTAAAAGACATAGGCTAATGGACTGGATACATAAATGGGACCCAGTATTTTGCTGCATACAGGAAACCCACCTCAGTGCAAAGACAGACTCTACCTTAGAGTAAAAGGCTGGAAAACAATTTTTCAAGCAAATAGTCCTAAGAAACAAGCTGGAGTAGCCATCCTAAAATCTCCAGCCCAAGAACACAAAGGGGGGAGGGGACTCATGGCTCCACCTGTATAGGTAGTTGAGGGTGGTCTTGCCAGGCATCAGTGGAAGTGGACAGCCTTGGTACCTGAAAGTTTGGATTCCCTAGTGTTGGGGAATTGCAAGAGCAGGGAGGCAGGAATGAGAGGATGGTGGGAGCACACCCTCATAGTAATTGGAGGGGGGGAGAATGGGGTAAGGGGTTAGGCATCAGTAGAAGTAGAGGGCCTAGGTGCCCGAAAGTTTGGATTCCCTGATGTTGGGAAATTTGAGAGCAGGAAGGCAAAAATGGGAGGATGGTGGGAGCACACCCTCATAGAAACTCCCAGAATTATATGGCTTAGACATGACAGAGGCAGGCCGCCAGAAGACTAGATTCCAGAATTCAAACAACTATCTTGATACTAAACTTTGTTTTGAGAATTGTATATTGCAGAATACATAGCCTTGGTGTATCTACTCATCAGGCAAGCTGAGCAGACCTGTTCAAACCTCTGATGTCCTGGAATTTCAGCTGGATGCAGTGAAGACATAGTGTCAGAGGCTTATCAATTTACTCTTTCCCCAACCCCTCTTCTAATATCTCAACACCCATAATAAGCTTGAAGAAGTTAATGAAGAGTCAGCGTCCCTATTCCCTGGGCTTGGGGACTAAGGTGGTTAATATTGGGCTGTCTTTCTAGGGAAAAGTAGTGGTTTTGGTGGAACCAGAGGATTAGCTAGGATTTATTGCATAGCCTGCTGGTAGAAATATGTATAATTATTATTAAGATGAAGTTATAATTTCTTAAATAGTACAACATTTACTTTGATTTCAAATTTAAGGTTTTCATTGGTACGAGCTTCTTATTAATATAAAGGTGAGATGAATATTGTTACTATCATAGGCATTGCGCTTGTATAACACATTTAGGAATACAAGGCTTAGACCCAGTTCTTTTTAACTTTTTTAACTTATTTGAAATGGTTAGCCTGTGAGTTAAGGGCCTATAGCAAATTCATGGCTTTGAGTTTATTGTTAGGGTGTTTTCTATATTTTCTTTAGAAATAGCTGAGAGGAGTTCACAGACAACAGTCCAGATTGCCTTACATAAATAGTTGGTTTTCAAAACATCAGAAATCCACAGAATTGACGTTACAAACATTTCTGTAGTGATGTTCATTTTGATTAGAGACCTGTCTGCTCCTGACAGCTTCCTGTCTTGGATTCTAAGAAGAAATTGAGCATCTTTGGAGTTATTCCAATTGTGGTGAGTCAGCCATTAGGCAAGAATTGCCTCTTTCCATCTACAGACAAATCACTGTCCAGAAAATGACACACTTGCAGAATAGTTGACTGATTATATCTGCCAGGACAGAGTAATCAGCCCTTAATAATTCTGCATCACTAGGTCTGTCAGATGATCCTGGGCCAGAAGGCTGAAGATCAGATGCTCCAACATTTTGTAGTATAGAGACTGTCCAAGTGTTCAGTGGTTTCTATAAATTGGCTAAGTTTTAGAAGCTATGCTTTGTGCTTCCCATAATTTCAGTTAACTCAGTCATTCTGGATTTCTGATGGGGTTGAAAACTTGTAGTCTCATAGCCAATCCTGGCTATTCACTTTGAGAGAAAAGATTTGAGAGGATGGTTTTCAGCTGACATTCATTCTAAAGCCAAGAAAAAAAAAAAGCCAGGTTCAGAACTAAGTCTTTTACTTAGGAGAGATGACAGAGGTTCTACTTAGTCAACAAAATGATGGACTGGGTATTAGGTTTATCTTGCACCTTACTGACATAAATTGGTATAGTTATGTTCTAACTGTACTTTGAGAGAAAAGTTTTATTTTAACAGGAAGGGTGATATATAGGAGGAGCTAAGGTGGGAGAAATAAGGAGAGGAGGAGTAAGGAGAGGAGGAGGAGAAGGAGAGGAGGAGCTAGGTGATGAGAGAGAAAGAGAGAGGGGGCCAGACATGGAGGCAGATGTTCACGTGTCTCCACCAGTCAAAGATAGTTCATATATCTAGGTTGGGTATTAGGTTACACTTCTGATTGATATTGAGCATTACCAAATTTATAAAGCCATTGGTTAACATTTTAAAAATTGAATAAAAGCAAAAAGGAGAAGGGGGTATGCGATAGGGGTTTTCTAGGGAGGGGAAATATGGAAAGGGAATGGCATCTGAAATGTAAATAAAATATCCAACAAAAAAATAAATAAAAGAAAAAAAAAGAAATTCACAATGATTGTCATTATAATTAGAAAAAAGCTTAAAGACACCTGTAGAGTATTTGGCATAATCCTAACACCTCTCTGGGTGTGTTAACTTTGAATAGTGAGATTATGAATTTAAAGAATGCTGCAGATAATGCTGATAATATTATCTATGGGCTGAGCTCAGTATTTTTATTTTGGACAAAGCTCAGGAATGGCATATATAGCTTGATCAGGCTAGCTCTTCTTGTTTCGGGAATACTTTTATTCCTGCCTATCTTGTTAAAGCTTATCTTTAACAACATCAACATGTTGGCAGCCAAAGTACATGGCTTGAACCTGAAAATGGACCCCCAGACAGAGTTATTAAATTAACAGGCTGGCAAGCCTATGACGGGTAAGATTCTACACAGAGTCTTACCAACTGAAGACAGAAGTACATTGCTTTTGATAATGCATATTCCATGATGAATAAAGAAGGCTTTCTTGTCAGAATGACTTAAGACAGGCTCAGTCTTGTTAATGAAATATAAAGGGGGGAGAAGTGGAGAGCCTTTTGGGCTGCTTGGCAAGAATCTGACATGTGCCAAGGACAAGAAAATGGGCTCCTTGGAAGGAATATGACATTGTCCAAGGACAAATAAGTAGGCTTCAAGCAGGAATCTAACATTAGACTAGAACAAAGAAGTAATTTCAGGTAGGAATCTAAATCTTAGGCTACAACAAAGAAGTAATCTCTGGCAGGAATCTAAATATTAGGCTAGAACAAAGAAGTAATTTCAGACAGAAATTTAAATTTTAGGCTAGAACAAGGAAGTAGGCTTCAGACATGAAAATGACCTTAGGCTAGGACAGGGAAGTAGGTTCAGATTCTTTGGTCATCCTGATAAGCCTTTAGAAACAGTGACAATGGAAGTGTTTATGTAATTGGGTTTAATGCCTTGCTTTTTTTTTTTTTTTTGACTATTTTTGTTTATTGTATTGCTTGTTCCTTGATTATTTGCATCTATTGTATTGCTAGTCCCTCAACCTAGAACTGACCTTAATTCATGCATGTAATCAAAAGGGTATAAAAGCATAAAGGAAGAGGGGCTATAGGATAGGAGTTCTAGGGAGGGGAAATGGAGAAAGGGGATGACATCTGTATTGTAAATAAATAAAATATCCAATTAAAAAAAGAGAAAAAAGAGTAGATTCAATAATCCACCCCATTTGTCTAATATTCTCATATGCCAATATTCCCTTATTCTTTTTAAAATTATTTATCTATCTATCTATCTATTTATTTCTTTATTTCTTTCTTTCTTTATTTATTTAATATATGTGAGTACACTGTAGCTGTCTTCAGACACACCAGAAGAGGGCATCGGATCCCATTACAGATGGTTGTGAGCCACCATGTGGTTGCTGGGAATTGAACTCAGGACCTCTGGAAGAGCAGTCAGTGCTCTTAACCTCTGAGCCACCTCTCCAGTCCCTCCCTTATTCTTTTTAATCTTCTATCTTGTATCTAAAAAGAAAGAATGATAGAGAAAAGGAAAGAGATGCCTGAATCTATGCTCCCTATTTTGTTTCCTTCCTATCTAGGATTATTTGTATATTATCTCCTAAAATGACAACATATTTACAACTCATAAAATGATCATCTATCCTCAATTTAAGAGATTGGGATAACAGTCTTTTTATAATTGCTTTCTGCTGAATTGGAGTAAAGGATTCCTGTTTGGGGACCCAAAAGAAAACTGGAAAAATGGTTAAGCCAAAAGAAACCTAGTTGGCATCATTTGTTGTCCAGTTTCTATGTGTTGATTAAGTTTTGGGGCTTAACTGAAGTCCTTAGTGGAACAGTCTGAAAGATTGGATGAACCAAGGACATTTGAGATTAGCAATACTTCCTGAAGCTGTTCTAGAAACAAGTCTCTTGAAACAGCATCAGTTTGAGGCAGGATTGATCAGGGAGTTGGAACAGCAGGTCTCCACATCTCAGCATCCTGTCAGGAATGCCTTCCTGGTCTTTAATTCTATAAGATACAAAACTTACAAGAAATATATAGTTCTATAAAGACATTTATATGGAATGTGCAGGGTGTATAGATCAACTTCTTCAGAAGCTAGTTTGCTCATATAATCTTCATTCATGTCAATATGGTATGTAATAATAAGTCATGAGAATTCCTATTTCTTTTTTCTTCTTTGGAGATTAATATTTATGTGGCTAGTACCCTATATTCCCCTTTCTCTTTATATAAATAATTTAACATCTATCTCTGTAGCTGCCTGCAGCCACGAGTAACTGGGTTCTCCTGAGAGGAAGCCTGGGAATTAATGGGAATGGAGGGCGAGAGAAATGTGGGGCCAAGACAAAGTATTCTGATCAAGGTCTGAAGTTTAATAATTTGCTTTCACATATAAAGGGGAAGCCCCATCCCCTAGAGTCTCTTCTCAGTTCAGCCCAGGGGCTGGGTAAGTCAGGAAGGTGTCAAGGCTAGCTCAGCAGGCAGTCCATTCTTCTTAGCTAGGTAGCAGACTCCAGACTGAGGCTGGCAAGGCAATGCCTCTCCTAAGTCCTACTGTTGTTTGGTTTATTGTGGTAAATGGCTTGCAAGCCTGCTCAGGCCTGGGAGAAGGGCACAGTTCTCTGCTTAATTTTTTAAGATGGCAGTGCCAATATCTGTACAGGGCACAATATTTCATCCCATCTAGGGTCTAGAGTGGCCAGGCGACCATGCCTGGCTTAGGTTGGCATTTATATTACTCTTATATTACCCGTCATTGAGGAAATCATACATAGCATATTGATGTATGCCTCTGCCTTAGGTTTATAGGAACTAAAAATTACTCCTATAATTACCTGTCATTGAGGAAAACATACATAGCATAATGATGTATGCCTCTGTCTTAGGTTTATAAGAGCTCAAAACACTTTTACCCATCATTGACTAACCGGCCATCATTGGCACACTCTTTAGACCCAGACCACATTCAGACCAAAGGACCTGTGGGCATGCATTAGATGCAGTTCTTCACAGCGATATGTAACTGCCATGATGAATAGCTGAGCTTGCTGAGAACAATCCTGTGTGAGGGCAACCAATCTGCTTAAAATACAAGGTTCAAAGGTTAAAAGCAACATGATTATCCAAGCAATGTAGAGAATAAGGTTGGAAGTGGAAGTGTTCCAGTATCTAATCCAACTGCTAATTAGCAGGGATCAGACACAAAGTCTGGCCACCAGGTGGGTGGCTTAGTAAAAATTACTTACTCTCCAGTAAGAGCGGAGACTGTTAAATCAGCTGGCTGACTTTGAGCCATCTTCATCATTAGAATCATAATTATTAGGCTCAAGATCTGTGTCCACTTGACAGACCAGTCTTTTAGGTAGCCATCAGGCTCTAATTTCTTTTTTCTAAAAAATGTAGACTGACCCACGACCCCAAATTAGAACAGGATCGGGACCACACCAAGTATTGTTAAAGGGTCTCTCCACAAGACCCTGGCAAATGAGTTGGAAGTAACTGGATGCCAGTGGCAATCTGCTGCAGACTGACCTTTAGCATCAGTTTGTAGAAAATTTAAAGCAAATAAAACAAAAGCAAGGTGTGCTTTTGGTGACCTTGTGGGGTATAATTCCCCCTTTCTAGTTTAAAAAGCCATTTTTTTTTTTTTTTTTAGAATTACTTGTAAAACCAGGGAAGAAGCACCATTAGCTGCTTTCCCCATATTTAGAGAGTTATGAAAATATTATTTTAAAGTTTCATAATCTCTCTTTTATAATTTCTTGTCCTTGAGGATAATCAACAAACATCTCAAATATTTGACTGTAGCCAAATAACTGTAATAGCCAGTTCCATTATCCCATCCCCCTTCTCTTGCTTCTATGAGGATGTGCCCCCACCCACCCTCCACTCCCACCTCCCACCCTCAAATTCCACCCCCACTTGGTATTTAGCCTTCATGGGACCAGGAATCTCCTCTCCCACCTATGCCTGACAAGGCCATCCTCCCCTACATATACAGATGGAGTCATGGGTCCCTCCCTATGTGATCCCAGGCTGGTGATTTAGACCCTGGGAAGCTCTGGTTGGTTGGTATTGTTGTTCTCCTCATGGAGCCACAAACCCTTTCAGCTCCTTCAGTCTTCTCTCTAACTTCTCCATTGGGAACCCCTTGATCAGATCAATGGTTAGCTGTGAGCATCTGCATCTGAATATGTCAAAACCTGGTAGACCTCTAAGGAGAAGAAAGTTTAGAGGAAGAGACATATAGGCTTGATAGGAGAGCCAAGAGTCAGAGAGAGTGAAAGGCTGTGTTTATGGGAGAGACACGTGGCAACCAGGCCTAGCCTGATGTTTTTAGCTGAGAGGAAGAAAGGTGGGGGGAAGGGAGCAAGCAGGGTCCCTGAATTAAATGACAGAGAAAAAGGGGAAAAGCCTATGTTAGCAGTCTGTGTGACTCCTTGGGGGGAGAAACACTGGGGACTAGAGTTTAAAGTCAGTGCTCTTGAAAAGCTGGCAGGCACCCCTGGGGGGGGGGTCAGAGAGCAAAGATTAGGAAGTCGATGTCACCTTGTTGAGTTGGAGAACATGTGGGAAGAAAGAGACAAACTTATGTTAGCAGGCAGCACAAAAGACTGAAGTCAGCGCTCCTGAGAGTTCAAAACGAAAGGGGAATCTCTCGCCTAAGGAAAGAGTCTTCGAAGGAAGGTCACAGCAGGCACTGGGACTTGAAAGACAGCTGTTAGCTGTGAAGGAGTCCTCTCTGTGGAGCTGGGGAGGATGGGCAAAGTAGAGGCTAGGGAGTTGCCGCCATCTTGTCCTTGACCTGGAGAGCACATGGAGAAGGAGAGACAGAGAGAAAGAGGAAGAGAGAGGAGTTAAAGCAGAGAAGCGACCAGGAACACATGGAGAGAGAAAGAGAGATACCTAGTTTTTTTGAACTAGGCAGGAGCTAGTGGTAGCTAGGAATTAGAGGAAGTTAACAAGAAACACGTGGAGAAAGAAAGAGAGGGGGGAGACAGAAAGAAGCCTGCTTAGTCTTGTGAACTAGGTTGGGGGTTACTCACTGTCTTGGAGTTTCGTGGAGAGGTTTTTTGTGGGCACTAGTGGGGGTGCACTCTTGGAGCTGGCTCTGCCCGTGTCCTCTACCACTTGTAGGGAATGATGTAGGCTCATTCGTGGGCACGTGTGTCTGTGTTGTCTTGTGGGTCCGTGGGTCTGTCACAGCTCAGTCGACTGGAACAGTGGCTTAGCATGACAGAAGCAGCAGTGTGGGATCTTTAACTGAGTTGGTTCCACACCACACCGGGGGCACTATAGGTCCATGCGCCGAGATTGGCCACCATCTTGGGGTCTTTGGACACCAGCAGGATGGAGGCGGGGATTTCTTTCTTCAGAGACTTGAAGTTCTTGTCATACAGATCTTTCACTTGCTTGGTTAGATTCACTCCAAGATATTTTATATTATTTGTGACTATTGTGAAGGGTGTCATTTCCCTAATTTCTTTCTCAGCCTGTTTATCCTTTGAGTAGAGGAAGGCTACTGATTTGTTTGAGTTGATTTTATATCCAGCCACTTTGCTGAAGTTGTTTATCAGGTTTAGGAGTTCTCTGGTGGAAGTTTTAGGGTCACTTAAGTATACTATCATATCATCTGCAAATAGTGAAATTTTGACTTCTTCCTTTCCTATTTGTATTGAAGACCCCCATACTCGGGAGACCCTTCCTCAAGTCTCAGAAAATCACGACCACCCAAAGATCACAAGAAACCATACCTGGATGCAACCAGCAGAGGCTTTATTAGGGAAGTTAGCCGGCGATCAAACCACAAGCTCTCTAGTTCCAAGAGCAAGGTTTGGCCTCAAATGGCGGGCTAAGAGGTCTTTTATAGCATGGGGTGGGGAAAGGAAGGCATTTTCGCGCGGTTATACATGATTGGTTGCATTTTCGTGCGGTTAACATGATTGGTTGTTTTACAAATTTTGAACATAGCACTGGGAAGACCAAGGGAGGGAGGGGTAACCAAGAACAGTGGAACATTTCAGAGGAATCTAGCCCAAATGATCTAGAGTCATGTGAAAATCACTCTGCACACTCATTCTTCTAAAAAATGTGGTCTTACCAAGTCACTGTCCTCTATACCGTCATTACAAAACATTTCTCACTTCTTCCAATCACAGCCCCACCTAGATGACTTGTATTTTTTATGGTCAGGAATGTGTCTTCCTGCCTTGGGCCTCTTCCACCCATAGGTGGGCCTATTGCTTGAGGCTTGAGGAATGTAATTCATCCAGCAAGTGTCCTGGGGTATGAAGGCCTGAAATCTTATTTTCAGTTCCTCGTTCTGGAATTTGCACTTTTCTGCCCAGGTCTAAGGGCAAAGAAATCTACACATATTTCATAAAATGGCCTTTATAATTTTTCACTCTACAGTATCCCTTTGACTTCCTTTTGTTGTCTAGTTGCTCTGGCTAGGACTTCCAATACTATATTGAATAGGTAGGGCCAACTCACCAAGATGTTATACCCAAGTCACAGTGACCGCCAAAGACCATAGAGAATAAACACATAAAGGTCTTTATTATGAGCTTGCCAGCAAGGGTTCTCACTATCACCATCACAGCAGGTCAGCAGTGAGAGCCTCGAGTCGAAGGGTACAGGGTATTTATTGTGGTTATAGCAAGCTTAGAGAAATTCCATATGGGTCAGCAAGTTAATATTTTAAAATCTGTATTTCTCATGTAATCTGCAGGAATCATCATGGGGGCAAAACTGTGGGACCGTGAAAAGTAGTGTCGTCCCCAGTTGAGCTATGGCTAAAAGCCTCAGAGACCGTGAAGGGATGGTAGGAGCTTTGCCTGTTCCAGGGTACCAGGTCCCTGTCACTGAAGAGGAACTTTGGAACACTTGTCTGCTCCCTCCCCACCATGGGATAAACTAATTAACATTCCTTAGTCAGAGGACACATGCTGGATTAACATTCCTCAATCAGAGGAGGAAGGGAGAGGTTGATTAACATTCCTCAGACCACATGGAAGGGAACCCACCTTTGCCTGGGGGAGGCCCAGAGCACATAGACGCATTCCACAGGACTGACCAACCCTTGCCACTTACAGACAAGGGAGGTCCTTTCCACCTCATTCCCCAAAGACCAATCAGTTTAAAAGTCACACTGTTCTGCCAATCATATTGTTCCTAGTCACTGTATAAAAACTGACCAAATGGGCTGCCCAGAGTTGCCGCCTCTCCTTTGGGTGTAATCCCCAGTGCATTGGATCATTAAAATTCATCTCCAAGTGATTCACTCAGGGGGTCTCTGGTAAAGTAAGGCTCACAAGAGTCTTACATCACTAGCAGCAGACTCCCCTAGATTTGTGGCCATCAGTCACATAAAGGCAATGTATGCCCTTCACATGACCTGTGGCCACGTAGGCTCAAGACAGACCTCCATACTAATGAGGTACCTAGAGGCCTGGAGGGCTTAGCCTTCCCAGACATTCCTCTCTGCAAAAGGTATTGAAGAGCTCCAAACTCAGGAGACCCTTCCTCAAGCCTCAGGACATTGCGGCCACCCAAAGATCACAAGAAACCATACCTGGATGCAATCAGCAGAGGTTTATTAGGGAAAGAGCTAGCAGCCAGCGGTCTGACCAGGTACTCCAGCTGGAGTCAAGGTCTGACCTCCTCGGCCAGTCCTTGGAGGGTTTTAAAGGGAAAAACCACAAACCAGGGGAGTGGGAAGGGGGGTGAGGGGTTGTCAAAGATGCAAAACATGAAAACAGTGGAACAATTCAGAGGTACTCACTCTAAATGATTAGTGTCATGTGGAAATTGCTCTGCATTCTTCTCAAAAATGTGGTTTTTACCATGCCATTGTGCCCTATCCTGCCATTTCAGATTACTATCTTTACTTTTTCCGGCTATAGGGCTATGGCCCCACCTAGGTGGTAGCATCTTTATCTGTAATCAGGAATGTCTTCCTGCCTTGGGCGAGGCTTGAGGAATGTAATCCAGCAAGTGTCCTTCACCTGGAATGTGAAGGCCTGAAATCTTATTTTCAGTTCCACGTTCTGTAAGGCGAAAAATCTACACATATTTCATAAAATGGCCTTTATAATTTTTCACTCTACAGTATTTAATCTCAGGCCCACCCTGAGAAGTGGGGTTTGGTTTTACACATTCATTTTTTGTCATAACAATAAATGCCTCAAAGCCATAGACTGCCTCTTTTTACTGGGCTTTGCTGTGGCAGCCATGAAGAAGGCCTTTGCCTCCAGAGCTGCCATCTAATCTTCTGTAGAAGACCTCTCTGCACTCCCAGCCGCGACCACTACCAAGCCCAAGACTACCACCCGTCAAGCCGTGGAGGACTCATCCCCTTGGGACCAGCCAGAGTGCCCTCCTTCTCCCTTAGTCCCCGGCTAGATCCAGCCCGAGGGTCCCCACTCTGTTTTCAGCTCTTCCCCAGCTCCCAGCGGTGCCTGGGTGTCCAAGAGCCTGAGAACCAGATGGTCTCGGTCTTGTTACAGGCCCAGGAATCCCCAGACCAGCTCTGGCTGTCCCTGTGCCTCACACTGAGCCTCCTCACCCCCAGAATGGTGTTTTGGGGCTTCCCTACAGCCCAACACCCACCCAGAGAAGGTGTGGGGTAAGTGCGGCCAAACTTCCCGTGTCCTGGCTCCCAGAGGAGCCGTGCCCTGTGTCAGAGTGAACACTGGAACTGACAATCCTACACAATACCACCTGACAGACAGGATGGCTAGTTTTTTTTTGTTGTTGTTGTTTTGTTTTGTTTTTTTTCCGGATGTTTTAGTTTGTCTATTTGTACCTTGACCCTGCTGTTGTAGCCTGATTGGCTAAGGGGCGTGGCCATTAAGATGTTTGCTGAAGTTTCCTTCCTGGGATTGAAATTTAGCCCCTTCACACAAAATAGAGCTTCTTCTTCTCAAAAGTAGAGTTGGTTGGGCTTTACACAGTGATTAATGTTATAGAGGGAAAGAAATCTGAAACATTTTTCAATTATTACATACCTTAAATCACTTTCTTAGACATGTACAGCTTGCATTTATGTTTGTAGACACTCACAAGTTACATACACTTTAAACATTTTCCTTTCCCATCTAATCATTTACTGTGAGGCACAAATGGTTGATTACTGAAAGCAGTCATTGGTGTAGTAAAAAGTTATGTTGAAACCTGTTATCTCTCGGTTTGAAGTCTGCCAGCGAGGTAAACTGTGTCTGTGTCTGCCTTTCTCAGCGGGGAAAGCAGAGCCTTACTTTTCCATGTGAAATGAACTGACCTGGAAGCTGTAGCCTTGGGAGAAGGAGCTGGTTACCTTGTTGTTAATATAAAGCTACAGTTAGCCATCAATGTCATCAGATAGCTGAGAAAGATAAATTATAGCAGGAAATATAATCTAAATGATCTATGTATTGATTAAGAAACTGAGACTTACTGCTACCTGACCAGTTATCCTAGGCTCCTGTGGTCTCAATGTCTTCACTGGGTGCAGAAGTAGTCAGTCTTTGGTTGCCACACAGGACAACATTAGCCCTTGGCTGCCAGACCCAGAAGATCTGAGAGATTTTTCCTGTGGAGAAGAAACCTTTCTTTGACAGAACAGAGTAGAATAGTCATCCCAAGAATGCCCACAGCTTGAGCAGCAGGTGAAGCAATGAGACAGTTTTCCCCAGTAGTTAGCATTACCAAAATTCAGGTTGTGTCACCTGTGTCCCATTGTCTTAGGCTCTCAAAAGGGTCACTGCTAGTATCTGGCATTTTTGTCTATAATGTGAATCATTTTCATTAAATATTTTAAATGCCATATTCAGCAAATCTTCAAGGAGTCTGAGAATCATAATTTATTAAGTTTACCTGAATTGAATAAACTTTACTTGTTTTCAGTTAGTTCCTTTAGGATTAATTGTGAGAACATGTAAAGGAAACTGAATAGAGCTTGTCACTGGAAATGATTACATTTGTACTTAGCCTGGCTGTGAGCATAGTTCTGAGCATATTAAAGAACTTGATTTTTGTGTAAGGCGATTGAACATTAACTGGCGTGTGTTAGTTATCTTTCACAGCTTACCACAAGTCAGTATCCTTTATAAGACTTGGACTTTGTAGCTTTATCCCTGGTAAGTTTGAGCCTTACAAATTTGAGTTGAATATTTAACTGAAGATCTTTTAGGATAAAAATAAAACTTTAAACCATAAATACAGTCTATATATAGACTGGGAATCTTATCCTTTTATAGTTCACTATTACAAAAAATTTATCTTTCAATCACATTTGTTATTTAAAAATTCTAGAAGCCTAGTATTGATCAGTTAGCAAAGACATAAGTGGTTAGACATATTCCTCTAAGTCAGTTTCTCTTAACTATCATATATCTTTTTAACCTTAGGAATTTATCACCATGCAAAAGTTCATTCTACCTAAAACAATTTGGAAACATTCTGTTGCCTTTTTAGTCTAAAAGGAAATTTAATGATAAATACTTAGCTCAGTGGGACTAAAAAGTTTTATAGGTGCTGCCTTAGTTGGGTTATACCATGTGGTCATCTTAATCAAGATGGTGGTAAAGTCATGTGGCATGTACCCATTTAAACCTTAGTAAAGGTGGGTGGGTGTCAGCCACCTTGTTTGCTTCCATTCTCATGAAGTCATTAGCTAAGATGGAGGCAAGTCACACGATTGCTATTTAAAAACATCTATTTTCCTAGACAAGAGTTGAATTTAAGTTACTTATATAGCAAGTAGATCTATTTTTCTAAGAGTTGAAACATATAGGTAGTATGTTATACCAAATTAAGATTATTGATGAATATATTTTTGTTCTACTGTTAATCTTTTGTTACAAGTTTTAAGCTGAATTTTAAAAAGATTGTACATATTTTTAAAAAACAATATCCAATGAACTTACAAATCCTGAGATAAAGAGTGTTTATACAAAACAGTCTTAAAATACTTCTTGAGAGCAGAGCACAGAGAAGTCACAGAATAAAAGGATTTCTGAAGTGTGGAAAGTAGAGACTTTGGGATTGTGAGTGGGGAAAGTTTAGACATAATAGATTTTGGGATCATTTGTTTGTGCAGGGGTAGGCATTATACCATAGGAAAGAATTTGAAAATTGACTCTCATCGAGTCAGCTGTACTGAGGTCACAGTGTTTTTCAGTAAGACAGTGAGGCTATAATAAAATATTCGAATCTGAGCAGGAAAAGTCACAAAACAAGTACTTCTGCCAGAAGGAGGGTTTCTATAAGTTCCATGGGGAAGCTGAGAGACAGAGAACACTGTAGCTGTGAGAAACAAGGGTCACACGTAGAATCGCCACCTTAGGGAGGATCCCAGTATTGTAGAAGCCCAGAAGGGCTTAAAAAACAAAACAAAACAAAACAAAACAAAACAAAACTGTGGGGCTGCAGCTTCTAGGGGGAGACAAGGAAGTTCCAGGTAGGAGCTGAGGACAAAGGGAGCAGAGGGCATAAATGACAAGAATTTAAATTCAGGATGACCTCAATGAGACTGAGAAACTTGTGAGAGGAATGTTTCTGTTTAATCATACAGGAGGGGTGCACCCTTCCACGTGGTAGAGGCGATGGGAGTGCTCTGGCACACCAATGTAACTTTTGTAGTAATAGACAGAGCAGGCAGCTCCAGAGTGACACTTATTCAGTAGAGGAGGAGAGGAGAAAGCAGCTGAAGAGCACTGGGAGATAGTTGCCAATGTGGTATGGCCCCAGAGGGTATAGAAAGCTTGAGATGCAAACATGGTGGGTGCTTCAGAGGGTACAGGGTGCTCCAGCGGTCAGAGAGAGTATACTCACCCAGTAGGTGAGGGCATGTGGATGGTTACAGCAGGTGGTGGAAAGAAGCAGCTGGAGAGGTGCACTCTAGATTTGGAGCTAAACATGAGTGGTAGAAGTCAGCAGAACAAAGGATCTAGTCATACATTAACCCAGTCAAATCATCAGCTTGGTTCAGAGGGTCCCTAGGAAAGGAGTTCATCTGGTTTTAGCGCCAAATAAATAAAAAGACTGAGGACATGACTGCTCCAAGGTATGCTTGAGAAGAAGGGTTTATTGTAGATGTGAAGGAGAGAACAGCCAGAGGTACTGGAAAAATCCAAACTGAGCATGCAGCAGACTGAACCAGGTTGGGGGGGGGGGCAAAGAGAACACCTGGGAACCAAGAAGCACCAATAGACCAAGAGACTACATGTCCAAAATGGCTGAGTTATATAGGTATCAGAACCTGGGGGAAGGAAAATGGAAGCCTAAGCCCTAGGAGGAAGAGGTTTAGGATGGGGGCAGGGTAAGAACTGCTGGGAGGAGCCATAGGTACTGAATGAAACTTGTACCAGGTTTCTTTGAGACCTAACACTTTGTCCTTGTTCACCTTCCTACCATCTTAACATATATTTACAATCGGGATTCATGGCATGAATAGACTTGAAACAGAACAGGTAACAGAGGCTAAGAATTGTGCTGAACCTCCTTTGTGTTAATTTAACTTTTTATTCCTTTCATTAACTTTATTATTAACTGAGGTGGATATTGAGCACTTCCTTCCATGGATTAGGAAAGTGAAAAACACCTAACTTCTGAGTCTGGAAAGTTATATGTAAAGGCTTATCTGTAAAGGCTGAATATTATATAATAGGTTAAATCAGTTTACTTTCAGAGAGTTTGCAGATCAATGTCCATGGGTAATTATGTAGCACTGCACAAAGTGTCCAACAAAGTAGATCTTTAACAGATTATTTACAGAAAACAACTCAGCAGAATATTCCCCTTGATGACCTAAAAGAAAGTAGCTTCCCTACCTAACACCGAAGTCATTAGGGGATAGCAGCTCTATGGCCCTGATGCAGAAGGGGAAGGGAACATACTAAGAAGGGGTCAGGATCTACTCTATAGTGAAAAAGAACTTGCTAAATCCTTTGGGCACACATAAGAGCAGTATTTTTTGTGCTTTCTTTTGGACATAGCCATTAGTCCTGGATGGCATTTCAGGACCTCCTGAATCAAGTTGGCAGCCTGGGGAGATTCCAGATCCTTCAGATGACTTTCATTTTGACCTGCAACATAATAGTATCTCCTCATTCTCTATTGGAGAACTTTACAGCAGCCATTCCCGATCACCGCTGCTGGGTGCCCATCCTCGACAATGACACTGTCTCTGATAATGACAGTGGGATCCTGAGCCAAGAAGACCTCCTGAGGGTCTCTATCCCCCTGGACTCCAACCTGAGACCAGAGAAGTGTCGTCGCTTCATCCAACCACAGTGGCATCTCCTTCATCTGAATAGCACCTTCTCCAGTGTGACAGAGCCAGACACGGAGCCCTGTGTAGATGGCTGGGTGTATGACCAAAGCACCTTCCTCTCCACCATTGTTACTGAGGTAAGTGACTTCATTTCCTGTCATACATCCATGACAGGTGTTTAGCAGTAGCATGGATAGTACTCATGCTTTGAGCTTAGATTTCATCTTTTAGCTAATATTGATTACTTATCTATTAAATGTACAACATTTTCAATGAGTCTGATAACTAATAAAGGATAGGGACCTGTTCTCCTGATCATTTCACTCTAGGGGATGACCACAGTTTAAGAAGTAATTCTTATGTATCAAATCAGCTTAAGCAAATAATTTATGTGCTATGTTACAAATATTACAAGTTGGCTTTTATTTTTCAGCTTTGATTTCAAATAAGAAATATTTAGGAGATTGAACAAAACCATAGTGAGTAGTTTGGGAGTATGGCTCATTGGTTGAATGCCTATGTGGCATGTATGAGCCCAGGATTCCATCCCTAACACTCTAAAGTCTCAATACTTTACCTTCTGTGATAGGGTAGAATGGGGCTGGGCTCCAACTTCAGTATTGTCAACATATTTATACCTATATAAATTTATATCTCTATCTGTCTATGTATGTATGTATGTATGTATGTATGTATGTATGTATGCATGCATGCATCTATCTATCTATCTATCTATCTATCTATCTATCTATCTATCTATCTATCTATCTATCATGAGAGGCTGAATTTGGGTATGGGACCCAGAACATTTTTTAAGGTTCTCAAATTATTGCAGTATATGGTGAAGTTTGGGAATTTTTTTTAGCATGGTCTACAAGTCAGTAGTGCAACCTAAAGATCTAGGCCCTAGTTACTAAGCAAAGATTCCTGAAGTTATGTGTGTTTAATCTGAGACAAGGATGGTAGATTCAGAAGGTGTTGAAATGGGAGAAGAGTTCAGGAGTCTTCTAGAATGAAACATGCTGAAGCATTTTGATATAGTTCGATAGGCTATATGCCTTATTTTGATGGTTTCAATATCTTTCAGTGGGACCTGGTGTGTGAATTTCAGTCACTGGATTCAGTAGCTAAGTTTCTATTCTTGACTGGTGCGTTAGTAGGAAATATCCTATATGGCTGCTTAACAGACAGGTGAGTGTCTCTGGTTCATGGCTCTCCTTATGCGTGAGTATTTTAGTCACTGCGAGTCATTCAATCATTATCCAAGAAGCCATTGCAAATTATATTCTAGCTGTATCTTAATCCTAGAGATCCACAAACACAAATGAAAAGTCCAGTCAGTGCCATGAGTGCTGTTTGAATAAAATTTCTAAGTTGCGTGGCCACATGAATACCTTCTCCATGGAATATATGGCATTTCAGGATGAGAAGTAGAGACAAAGTGTCACAGCATGTTTGGGAGAGGTGAGGAAACAGTCAACTATAGGAATGAGACCAAGATGTTTTAACACATGGTTTTCATCCTATTTGAGTATTCAAAAATGGAAAACAGCATTGACTCTCTTGTCAGAGGTGCTGTGCTTTCTCCCTCTTGGACATTGCATCAAAGCTGTAGTGCACAGAGAAGGGACATCATGCTTATTGATCAAGCACAATGGTAGGATGTCCTTTGACACTTGTGGCACCATTGGTGTGTTGGGAAGCTATGCCTGTCACTTTTTTTTTTTTTTTTTGGTTCTGCCAAAGATGATTTCCAAAGGACACACTTTCAGGCTATGAAACAATTAATCTAATGACAACTGTCATCAAAGTTTGTGATCTAATAACTTAGATCTGGTGCTTGAAAATACCTCTTTTTAAGTAGATAATTATTTCTGCCGAGCAAGATGTTGCCTTTTTCTGTAGCAGAGGAGGCCTATCCTGGGCCCTCATATACATGTAGTTCCCTTGTGACTCTTTTATTTTAGCCTCAAACATATTTAGAATCACTGTGTATATGTGCACATGATGTGTGTGTGTGTGTGTGTGTGTGTGTGTGTGTGAGAGAGCATGTATGCCATGACTTGTAATGTGGAGATTAGAGGACAACTTTATAGAGTCAGTTCACCTTTGCATGGTAGCTGGAGAGCTTTTTGCCAGGCATGGGCTGCAAGTGTCTTTAGCCACCAAACCATCTCATTGGCTCTGCACCTCTTTTGTAAGGTTATTAATTTTCTTCATAAGGGCTCCTCTCTCATATTTTTAAAAAGAGTTTTAATTGTTCCTTGATAATTTCACAGTTGTCAGCAATTTATCTTTATATCTGCTCCACCTGCTCCCCTCCACTGGCTTTCAGGTGCTCCAGCACATCTCTCTCTCTCCCTTCATATAGTCTCATTAAAAGAAGTCATCATAGTGTTAGGTCCTATGACAACATTTTTTATGTGTTTAAAATGCAGGTGTTTAGCCTGTATGCATGTCTGTGCTCCATGTGTGTACCTAGTGCTCCACCTTCTGGTGGAGGCCAGAAGGTGGTGACAGATACACTCAAACTAGAGTTGCTGATGAATGTAGGCTGCCATGTGGGTGCTGGAGTAGAACCCGGGTCCTCTGGAAGAATAGCCAGTGCTCTTAGCTGCTGAGTCATCTCCCCAGCCCCACATTATGATATTTCAAATATGAAGTGTGTTTTTGGGTTCTTATTCCTCCACATCCCCTCCTGAAGGTCTCAATCCCCTCCCTGTTGCTCCTCCTAGATTTTCTTCCCTTTCATGTTCCATTGTCCTTTTTTTCCACCCTCATCCTTCCCATCACCCACTATTGGGCCTCTTTTCTGGATTTTGCAGATGTTAACACATTTACACCCTCTTTACATATATACATTATTATAGGCTATGTTCCTCATATACGGGAGAACATGCAGTTTGCTCTTTCTGGGTTAGGTGACCTCACTAAATATTGTACTCTTTGAATCCACACATTTCCTGAAAATCTCATGATTTCTTTACAAGTGAAGAATATTCCATTGTGTATATGTACTGCATTTTAATTATTGATTTATCTGTGGATGGGCAACTGCTGGTTCTATGTCCTTGCTATCACAAATATATAGCAACAATAAAAATGATGAGCAAGTGAATTTGTGCCTGGATATGAAGTTTTTTTTGGGTCTATACTCAGGAGTTGTATGATATGTCATATGGTAATTTTAATTTTCGAGTAACATCCCAACCAATTTACATATTGGTTGTACTGATTTGCACCCCTACTGGTTGTGAATGAATGTTCCTCTTTCCCATATTATCCTCAACATTCATTTTCCGATTTCCTGATGATAGCCACCATGCCTGCAGTATTTCCTCTCACAGTTAACAAAGTCTAAAAGGCGTCTCTTACTACTATCAGACCATGTAGTAATTTTCTAAGTATGAATCCTAGAGGCACATTAGACTGTAACAAGTGTGTAACTTACTCTTCATGGAGCAGTGCCACATAATGCCAGGCAAGCAATGTTAGAGGTCAAGCTTACTAGCATGTCTTGTGGCTTGTGGTTATTCTTTGCTTCTTAAATCCTGAGAGTAATGTTACAATCTCTCATTCCATTAAACTATTTTCCCTTTTACTTTCTGTTTTTATGTTTTGTGTATTTGAAAAGACTGTTTACCAAAATGTAAATTTCAGATTCAGAATTTGAAGGTAAATTTCAGATTCAGAATTATAATTTGTGCTTCTCTTTTCTCAGTGAAGAGTCATTAAAATATTTAATTATTTTATTATTTGTGGGTTGTTTTATTTTATTTATTTTAAAGGTGTCTCACTGTGTAAAACATGCTGGCCACCCATTCCAGGGTGACCTTGAAATCACAATCCTCATGCCTCAGCTTCCAATGACCTAGAATTATTAGGGTTAAAACAGATTTTGGGGGTTAAATCAGTGTTTCCCAACACCAGGAACGCTGATGAAGATGAGTAAGAAGTTTGGCAGCTGAGTATGAGGTAACCTGACAGGAGGCAGGAGAGGATCAGGAAAAACAACAAAACTGGTTTCAGCAGATTCTAGCTGGCTCCCACAAAGCTTCCCTCTGAGTAACTAACATGCAAAAGTCACATTTGCTTTTCCTTAGTGTATGGTCAACTTTGTGAGTGCTTACACTTTTATATGTATTTGTGCATATAAATAACTAACTATAAAAGACAGACTTATAGATAATATAGACTTATAGGCAGCTTCTGAGAAAGCATCTTTCTTGCCAGAAGGGAAGACACCCAAAGACCACTCCAGGGAAGGCAAGGAGAAGGAATATGATATATTAAGACTTCTAGGTTCAGCTGTTGAACTTTCACATCGCTGCTTGGCTCTTCACTCAGGAGAGCCATTTCTGCTTTTCTGACCTTTCACTGTTAACAATCTCTCTGCTCTCTTTTCCTTGATGGCCCATGATCCTTGTGAAAGACCCCCAAAAGGGGACCCTCACCCAAGTCCGGACCTGCACGAACCCAAGGACACACGAGAAACCATCTTGATGCAATTGCAGAGGAGGTTTAATGACGAGGGCCCTCGGGCTGGAACATATCTCATGCAGGAGATAGAGGTTCCGACCCAGAACCCAGGAAACTTGGGATATTTATGGGTAGGGGTTGGGGAGAGCGGGAAAATTTGGCGCAGTTACATATGATTGGATATTTCAAACATCAGCAACTTGCAGAACTGGCAGAACTTGCAGAAACTTGGACCTCCCAGAAAGGGAGGGAGAGAGAAGTAAACACCAGATAGCCCATTACTCACTTGGGCTTGTTTGGACTTGCCTGGGCACGCCCTTGCATGCCTTTATTTTTGGTCACCCTGCCCCTGCAGGGACTTAATATTTTATTATGACTAAATTTAACAAATTGGTGGTGGTCTTTGCTGACCATGAATTTTTTGTTATTGTTTCAATGCTGCTTTCAAAGTTTATTTTCACACTTGGAGGCAGCCATTTTATTTTTACAATTTTCAGGAATATGTTAATTGATTACTTTCTTCCATTTATTCAAAGAACGAATTAAATTTAGATCTTTGTTTTGAATCCATTTTCATTATCTTGACTTTTCCATTAGAACTGTTAGTCTTTGATCAGAATAATTTGTCTTCAAGAAATGTCACAATGTAAGGCTACAGAGATGGCTCAGTAGTTAAGAGCACTGGCTCTTCTTGAGGTCCTGAGTTCAATTCCCAGCAACCACATGGTGAATCATGACCATCTATAAAGGGATATGATTTCCTCTTCTGGCATGCAGGTGTACAGGCAGACAAAACACTCATACATAAAAAAGAACATATAAATAAATAAATAAATAAATAAATAAATAAATAAACTGTATCATATTTGATGTAAGACATCAATCTAAACATCCAAGAAGCTCAAATATTATTAGCCAAGCAACATTAATCTACATGCCTGTTTTTGTGCCAGCACTGTGCTTTTTTATTTTTTTAATTACTGGTTCTGTAATATATCTTGAGATTTAGAAGAGTAATCCTTTCTGAATTGTTCTTTTGTTGCAGGATTATTTTGCCTATCTGGCTATTTGCGCTTCTGTATATATAACTGATTTAAAAAAAAAAAAAATTATGTGAAGAATAGCCTGGGGATTTTGGCTGGGATTACATTAAATCTGTAGATTATTTTTGTTAAGATAGTTATTTTCATAATATTAATCCTACCAATCCATGAGCATGGAAGGTCTTTACATTTTCTAGTGTCTTCCTCAACATCTTTCTGTAGAGGTTTAAAGATTTCATTGTAAAGCTATTTTATATCCTTGGTTAGGTTTATTCCTAGATATTCCTAGGTACTGAATTTTCTTACTACTTGTGAATGGGAGTGTCTATGATTTCTTTCTAAATATTCTTGTTATTGGTGTAAAGAAAGGATGCTGTTTTGAAAGTTAATTTTGTATCCTGTTAATTCACTAAAAAAGTTGGTCATTTCTAGAAGTTTTTAGGTGGAATTCATGGGCCCTCCTGTGTATATTATTTGAACATCTGCAAGCAGGAATAATTTGACTTCTTTTCCTATTTGTATTCTTCAGTTTCCCTCTCTTGTCTTATTGCTCTAGCTAGTAATTTTAACACTTTATTGAAAAGGAGTGGGGATAGTGGACAGGCCTGGTTCACTCCTGATTTTAGGTGGATTTGAAGACCCCAAAATTAGGGAGACCCTTACTTAAGCCTCAGGATATCGCGGCCACCCAAGAACTCTCGCAAGACACCGTACCTGGATGCAAATGGCAGAGGTTTATTAGGGAAATAGGCCGGCGGTCAAACCCCAAGCTCTCTCGCAAGAGCAAGCAAGGTTTGGCCCTGAGTGATGGGTACCGGGGTCTTTTAAAGAGCAAAACCACAAACCAGGGGAGTGGGGAGGGGATAAGAGGTTGCCAATGATACATAACATGAGAATAGTGATACATTCCAAAGAAACCTACCCTAAAAGGTTAATGGCCATGGAAATTACCCAGTACAATCATTTTCTCAAAAATGTGGTTTCACCAAGTCACTGCCCTACCTTGTCATTTATCAACTATTTATTCTCACTAGCTCCAGCTGTAAAGCCACAGTCCTGTCATTGTGTTTTTACCACCTGAATGACTTTCACTCCTTACAGCCAGTTCCTGGAACTGGCCTGGCTTGTTTCAGAGAAAATTTTCCATGTCCCTAAAAGAACTTAAAAGACATCTATATATGTATATATTCTATAAAAATGATTTTTATAATTTTTCATTCTTCATTCCCCATTTCCTCTAATGACAGTTTTTAATCATAAAAACTTAGATTTTAGTATCATCATAATGGTCATTTTCTTGACCTAAAGTCCAATATTGATGTCGCAGTACTAAAAGTTGAACAGCACTTATTCTCTCTCTAACAAAAGTTACTAATCTATTTAAAATGCAAGGGCCTATGGTTAAAAGCAAAAGTAAAATCACAAGAGGTCCAGCAAGGGAGGATAACAGGGTTCTCAACAAAGGGGACTTATTGAACCAACTTTCAAACCAGTTCTGCTGTTCCTCTCTATCTTTCTGTCTCTGGTCTAACCTTAACATTCTTTTCTTAGAGCAACATACTTCTTTAAGAAACAGTAAGTCTAGTCCTCTTAGCAGCACCTGTCTCTATAGCCATTCTTTGTCTCAATGTAACAGCTAGGGTCAAGGAAAATAGGCTCTCTGCAAAAGCGTCTAGGGTGTATCTCAAACTCAGTTCAAGAGTACCTGCGGGAACTAGCTGGACAAGTACACAATAATCTTTGACTGCAAGCTCACCATTTATCAATCTTAGGAACTAAGTATCTGTTAGCAGGGCTTTTTGGGCCCTATTCTATTGACTAGGGGTTTCAAAACATTTTTTTTTCTTTGGAAACTACTTTCAAAGTTGTCTTCTGACTTTTACACATTTTGTGGCACATAGCTGTCTACATACACATAAAATCACATATATAATAAAAAGAAATTGCAAAAAGGAACAAATCTGTATAACTCTAGATTCACATTTCAACTTCAATCTTGTAATCACAAGCTGTCATTTAACCTTGGGTGTATACACACTAAGTCCCACCCTCCAAGGCAGCATTTTCCCTGTGCCTCTGGGGTGGTCTCAGGAGTCAAAGCCTGCTGCTCTTTAGCCTTGTAGAATAGCAGAAGACCTTGAGCTAAAGAGTAGGGGGTTGTTCAGGCATCTGGATCTTCTCCAATTGGCATCAGTCACAGGTGGTGATGGTGAACTTCAAGGAGTTCGGATGGTCCACAGCACCAGGAACAGTCTTTTAGTAGCCTGAAAAATCATTTCTCACACAAAATGGACATTCTGGGTATGGAACAAGGACAAGGGAACACTCTAGCCAGCGCCAGTTCCGGAGGGCAATTAGTTTTAGGGTTCTGTATATTCTCTCTACTTGTCCTGAGCTTTGGAGACAATATAAACAGTGGATCTTCAATTCCTGACTTACCTTAAAACTGCTCTCTGATCTAATTACCTAGGACACTTGAAACCTCGGGAAGGTCCCTATTCTAGGCTGTTTTCTCCTAGGTATTTCTTATTTACTCTAAGTCTTATTATTTCTCTGGCTCAAAACCTAAGGTCCCTTATACGCTTTAAGTCTCTTGGCTGCTTGGTTGCACTCATATCTTAAGAGTCCATCTGTGTATTTAGCCTGGTAAATCCTTTGCTTTCTGGGGAGTGTAGTTCTCCCTTCTTGTGTGCGCCATTGTCTATTTTAGGCCCCAAACCTGGGAGGGCTTCTGTATCAAGCCACTTGATCTGTCCGGTTATTGCCTCAGGCTGGAGTCTCCTCCCTTGGTGTCCTGGGCAACAAATATTTACAGCTTCTGGTTTCATCAGGGTTTTCCTCTCTTGGCATATAGCCTTGCGGGCATGGGCTGTGGCAAAAGCATACCTGCTTGTTGACCCCAGGTTCCAAGGTTGCTCTCTGCACCGATGATCTCAGGGGTGGGGGAGTCAGTCCAGATGACATTTGTGTTCACCACAGTAGCGCTGGCTTGTCTCTGACCAGCATGGAGAAAACTGCTCCCGTCTGTAAAGCAGGTTACCTCGGCTCCTGGCTGAAGTCAGTCTTCTATCCGTTGAATTCTTGTCAGCTAGTTGCAGCCCAGGAAGTGTTGTATCTGGATGTCCATCCTAGGGGGTATCCCCTCAACCAGACAGGGGATAGGAGCAGCCTAGGATGACCATAAATGAATGGGATACCCAGCCCATCTCTTAGTCCACCATTTTCGGGTAGTCCATGAATACGTTTTGACCCATTGGTCTGGAGGAAGCCCCTGTGTCTATCAAAAGTTGGGTGGCCCCATCTATCTCAATAGCCGTCTTTACACAGAGCTGTTATCTTCGCCACTTGGGGTGTTTTTTGAGGCCTGGGATTTTCTGGCCCTGGCTTCTATTTGTTAGGGCCCTCTTGGGCCCTGAAGCTGGCTCCTTTACTTGCAATGCGCACACTGGTCTTTTTCAAAGAGTTTTATCTCTCTTTGATTGGAGTCCCTTTTTTTCTGCTTTCTGTAAATTCTTTCCTGTCACCTTTCTCTTTCTTCACCTCTCTCTAGTCTCCTCTATTCCTCTCTATTCCTCTGGACTCACAGCAACTGATCTCTATTCTTCTTCTCTATTCTTTTCTTCTAGACTTACACTAAACCTTCTCTATTCCTCTTCTCTATTCCTTTCTTTTAAATCTTCTCTCACTTGCTATTACCATCAATAATTTTAATATGTAGTATACTTCCTAAATCTTTCAATGACTTATCTTGTAGTCTCTGTAGCCTCTGGAGCCTTGTCTACACTGACAAAATGTCTCTATGAGCTAATCTAGAAAGGCTGTGGGTAACTTATCTGATCTCTGCTTAACCTCATGTGTCCTGATCAAAATTAGTGGGGACTCATGTAACCCTCTCTCTCAAGATCTATCAGCGGGATCTGGCGTGGGCCTTTGGGTGTCCCTTACCTTCTGTCACATGAAGGTCTCAGTCACATCTGGTCCGAATTGACCCACTGCTGACCACGGCCTGATCAATTGATGGGGTCCCCATGTCTGAGGCTTCACTCCTGAAGACCAGAACCTACAAGGGTCTTGTGGAGAAAAGGCTTTTACCTTATTTATTGCTTTGAACTCTGTGTAGACTGATGCATTTGTGAGGCTGCATGACTGCTGTTCACATCACACTAGAGACCATAACCTAATTCAGTCTGCAAACAGTACCTTGTCCACAGGTGTAATGTAAGCTCACCTCCGAAGCTCTAAGAAAGAAACCAAATCAGAATGAATAGCCTTATCTATAGCATTTCACAGTAAGGACTATTAAGATGTTGAAGGTTCACACAGTATTAACAATTTTTAAAAGGCAACTTGAGTTACATTTGATACTTATTTGAATTTAACTTTTAACAAAATAGAAACTTTGGTAGAAGTGATACACAACAAGAACAACAAAGTAAACATTTTTATGTCTAACATAAGAGCACAAGTCTTCACCACTTCTTCAATTTTATCTTGTTAAAACTCTCATCTTTGAACCAAATCTTAATGAAAATCTCATATAAATAATGAAACTGACTCAAACAGTAATGGCTAGAAAATTTATCAAAACTGAAATATATATATTTCTGACTCAGGGCAGCCTATAACTTTTAAGCTGTAATTTTAGAAAAAAGCACTCCTTTACTTATTAAACTGGGAAAAATCATTATCAACTTTCTTATTACAGAAGCTAAAAAACTGCTGGCCCCTTTTTTTTTCTGCTTTCTGCTGGTGCCCTTCTCCTAGCCACAGAGCAGGGCGAATTATCAGTTTTTCTTGTGTAAATCAAGACTGCCTCACAAGTAAGTTTTAAACTAAATTAAGTAAGCAGTTTTAACCAGTTCTTCTCTCTTTCTTTTTTTAAAAAATAATTAACTCTCAGGTGAACAATCTTGCTGCGGCTGTTTGTCTAGCTGTCCTGGCTCCACTGCCAGGTTTTTTTCTTTTTTTATCACCTGGGTTCTCATCTATCTTCATAGGCGGCAGGTGGAAAACGCCGATTTGTTGCACTAGTGACCTCAAGGTACCCAGTACAGCCAGGAATACCAAACTAGGTAGCTGTTGCACGCTGTTGCTGTGCTGGGGAACCACGAGTTGTCGCCCGCCAAGTGCGGGCTGGGTGAGGGCACCCTCCATGTGCTGTTACCTGGAGTATACCCTACATGCGGTAGGCGGGCTGTAGGAACACGAACTGCGAGCACAAACCGAGGTAGCTGCCCCTTATTAAAGGACCTGCCCGCCTTTCTGCAGCTGTATTCTTGTACCGGCAGCTTCATTCCTCTCTCTGCTGGCAATCATGTTACCTATTCTTAACTCAAGATGTTTAACACAGTAGATTAACAGCTAACACACAGATGATTTGCCAAGAAAAGACACACACATATAAAAAACCAACACAAATAGCTCACCCCTCTCATGGGTGGTACATAAAACACAGAAAGCTCACCCCTGCCATGGGTGGCACAACAACAACAACAAAAAAACCACAGATAGCTCACCCCCACACGCTCATCAATCACTCGCAGCCCGCCCTGCTTGTACTCGCAGCCCGCTCTGCCGCCCACACCTCAATTTATCATTGGTGGGAGGCTGGGAACTCGTCTCGCCTTTCAGACCACAGCGGGCAGAAGACCTGCATGTACTCTGGCTTCAGTACCGGGGTGGCTCGAGTGCAGCTGCCGGCGTGGTGGGGGCTTCACCGGCAGAAGAGGGGTCGCCACCACCCATTGGGGTTGCCACTCTGGCCAGCCCGATCCCCAGGGCCACCAGGGCGGGCGTGTCCCCTACGTTGAGGCCCTGGACCTGATCTGCAAGTGGCCATGGTGCTCTGCTCAGCTGCTCTGCCATGCAGTGATGGCAAAGAAAGGTTGCAGAAAGACTGTCTCATTGTTACACACAGGATACAAGCAGAATAGACACACAAAAACACCAACTAAGACCCGTCATAACGTGAGTGCCAACACCACTCTAGAAAAAGAAACCAGACGGCCGGGAGTGCGTCCCCTCTACCAAGAGGACCACCATCCTCCCCGGCACCCAATGGGAATCCCAGGTGTCCCTGTGACCCCAAACTCTCCTCCCAGGACGTCTCCTGGGGTGCAGCAGCGGTGACTATCCTTGGCACATCTGCCAGTCACCCGTTTGTCTCTACCTGAGACAGAAACGGTTTGCTGTCTTTTACAAGACAGAAACGACTGCCAAACCAAACCACAAGTGAACTTTTCAGAAACCAGAACAGAACAGCTCAGACGAACGAACAGACACAAGACAAGAAGAGAACCGCGGTGTTCCCTCACCTCCCAGTTGGGGTTCTTGCAGAGTAGGGTGGTCACAAATCCCGGACGAGCCCCCACAGGAAGACCCCCAAATTAGGGAGACCCTTACTCAAGCCTCGGGATATCGCGGCCACCCAAGAACTCTTGCAAGACACCGTACCTGGATGCAAACGGCAGAGGTTTATTAGGGAAATAGGCCGGCGGTCAAACCCCAAGCTCTCTCACAAGAGCAAGCAAGGTTTGGCCCTGTGTGATGGGTACCGGGGTCTTTTAAAGAGCAAAACCACAAACCAGAGGAGTGGGGAGGGGGTAAGAGGTTGCCAAGGATACATAACATGAGAATAGTGATACATTCCAAAGAAACCTACCCTAAAAGGTTAATGGCCATGGAAATTACCCAGTACAATCATTTTCTCAAAAATGTGGTTTCACCAAGTGCAACACGCTACCTCGCCGATAAGGAGCACGTCACACTCAAGATTCTTCTGACAGCGTCTTTTATTGTTACAGCTCTTTTAGTTAGAAGGATGCAAGATGGAGAACAAAGGAAGGACCCCAAGCCCCAGAATGTACTGACTTATATACTATCAAAGAGACATGATCTGTCCTCATTGGCTTACAGACTGGGGTCTCATTTACATATCCACTGATAGTACTATCAGCGGGAAAATTCGCGCCTACGAGTGCGCACAGCTGCAGACACCAAGGCCAAGAAGAACCAGGAACAGGAAGCCAGCGCCATCTTATAATGGCGAGCGTATAGCTACTTCAGCAAACGCAGCATGGCTCCTAACAACCAAGTCACTGCCCTACCTTGTCATTTATCAACTATTTATTCTCACTAGCTCCAGCTGTAAAGCCACAGTCCTGTCATTGTGTTTTTACCACCTGAATGACTTTCACTCCTTACAGCCAGTTCCTGGAACTGGCCTGGCTTGTTTCAGAGAAAATTTTCCATGTCCCTAAAAGAACTTAAAAGGCATCTATATATGTATATATTCTATAAAAATGATTTTTATAATTTTTCATTCTTCAGATTGCTTTGAGTCTTTTTCCATTTAAAATGATATTTGCTATGATATTGTCATATATAGACTTTATTATGTTGAGGTATGGTTCATACAACCCTGTTCTCTTCAGGACTTTTGTCATGAACTCATGTTGGATTTTGTCAAAGGCTTTTCTACCATATCACCCACTATATCATTCTTTGGTATATTCTCAAATACTCAATATTCAGTTCCAGGAATGCTTGCTCAACTAGCTTCACTGTTACTATATTCACAATATCTAGGAAATGGAAATAACCCAGATGTCCTTTATGAATGAATAACAAAAGTGAGTATACATAAATGGTGGAATTTTATTCAGTTGTAAAGAAAAATGAAATTATGAAATTTGCAAGTAAAATGGAACTGGAAAATAGGCTGAGGTAACCCAGATCCAGAAAGAGAAACACTGCATGTTCTCTCCTAATTGTGGATCCTAGTTCCAGATCTTTAGATTTGAGTATATAACCTGAAGTATCCAAAGAATTATGATACAAGTGGTCAATGGCTGCAGATAGAACATCAGTTTTTTTTTTTTTTTCAAGGATGAGCTCCCACACAGGATGCCCAATCCCAAGTGGCCATCTCTGGACACACGGATTATGTAATCTGTCTGTCTGTCTGTCTTCTGTCTACCTACTTATCTATCAGTTATGTCTCTCATGTGTATATGCATGCAACAATCTAAGAAAGTAGAAACAGTATGAAGTGATGGGGAGAGAAGGAACGATAGAGATGGGCAGAGTGGAAGATGGATGGGGAAAGGGATAATGGGATAACAGAGGGACAATCAAAAAGTGGGAGGATAAAAGGAAAATGGGGGTGAAGATGACTAGAAAGGAAGGGTAATGCATGGGGAGAGAAAAAGGAAAGATAAATAACACCAATAAGTTTGAAAAAACAGGAAATAACCCAATGCCCTTGATGAATGAATTATTAAACTAGGCTACCACCAAAGGTTTGTTGTTCAAGAAGTAGAACATTTACAAATTTAATAGATGACTCTTTCCTATGAGAATACATATGATTTATATGATACACTTGTAGCTGTCCAGCGGCCATGGATGAACTGGGTTTACCTGAAAGAGGGGCTGGAAATGAAAAAGAGACAGTGGGGGGTCGGGGGGGGGGGACCGAGAGAAACATGAAGCCAAGACAAGGTTCTGATCAAGACTCAAAGTTTAATATTCAGCACTGCGTTTATATAGGGGAAGCCCACCCGAATTCATCCTTTTGTTTCAGCTGGATAATGTTGCGAAACAGGCTCAGCTGGCAGTCTGTTCTGAGTTCTTGTAGAAAGTTGCAAGTGTAAACAAAGTGGCTGACTTCACCTAGGTGTTAAGGTCCTGTAGGAAGTTCTAAGTGTAAACAAAGCAGATGACTTCACCTAGATGTTAAGGTCCTCTGTGGCAAGCAAGGCCTGTTCAGTCAGCTCAAGGCTGGGAAGGGCACAATACCTAATGCATTGTTTGGACTGACTAAGCTTTATCTAGACTGTCATTTTAACATTTCATTTAACACACCACTTTTTAAATTCATACCTTGTTCTAAGTTGAAACACAAACTTAATACTTATGATTATGTTGTATAAATTTGCATGAAGTAGAATGTATACTTATGTATAATTAATGTTACAATGTAAATATTCTGCTGAGTGTAGCAGACACCACAGCATGGCTACTAGTTACCCAAATTACTTTAAATCCAGTACACATGGCTTTGTTCAACTGAGTGGAAAGAATTCCTCTTCTTGTTGACAATAAAACTCTGAATTCTGACCTTTTGAATTTGTTTTGTTAAAAATCTGCTTGATAAAAGTTTCCATTTGAGGGGCTGGAGAGATGGTCTAGAGGTTAAGAGCACCGGCTGCTCTTCCAGAGGTCCTGAGTTCAATTCTCAGCAACCACATGGTGGCTCACAGCCATTTATAATGAGATCTGGTGCCCTCTTCTGGGCTGCAGGCATAACGCTGTATGTATAACACATAAATTTCATTTGATAAATAATTAAGTATTTTGTCATGTCAGTGAAACAAGGTACTAATCTATGTTAAGTAAATACTCTAGTAAAAGGGTATTTATATAATGTTAAAACTCAAATGTTCTGTGCTGTCTTGTGGCTTGAATTAGTAGGAAAAATACTAGTAGCAAATTGGAGAAGAAGCTTTTCTGTTTCAAAGAAGAACTGTTTTCAAACACAGAAAGTTGTTTGTCAGGATATATACTTTTAGTTATTTCTTCATTATTTATCACTTTAAAGTGTCTTCAGTTTGTATGCCAAGTGCATTGTTCCCATAGTCTAATCCTTTCTTTTCCTTAGGTTTGGGAGGAGGTTAATCTTTATATGTGCTTTATTACAATTGGCCATCACTGAAACCTGTGCAGCCTTGGCTCCCACCTTCCTCATCTACTGCTCACTACGATTCCTGGCAGGAACTTGTTTCTCAACCATTTTGACAAATAGTGGCTTGCTCAGTAAGTCAAAACTTTTAATGGACATTTTACAAGCGTTGTTTTTGATCTGGATGTCCCTCCTATCTTAATTTGAAATCAAGATTCATTCATTTTCTTTTCTTTCAGTAATAGAATGGATAAAGCCTAAATTCCAAGCCTTGGCAACAGCACTGTTGCTATGTGCTGGAGCGATTGGACAGATAATATTGGCAGGCCTGGCTTTTACTATTCGAAACTGGTACCACCTCCATCTGGCAATGTCTATACCAATGTTTTTCTTACTTGTGCCCACAAGGTATGAACTTCCTTTCTCTTCTGTCTTATGAAATACTGGCATGACCATGTACATGGAATCAGGATGAAGGAAATGCATTTTACTTGGTTGACACCTGACAGTGTGTGCTCCTCTTTGAGTTTTGTGTCATGAGGACAAGTAGTACTCAGATGAACCAAGGAGACCGAATTAAACTTAAATTTAAGACCTAAATTAGGATTTTTATAAAATTACATACATGTGTGATAAGAGATGTAGTTATAATGAGGAGGACTCATTATTTCTTTATCTGAAGAGTCTAACTGTGAGTTTTGATTTTACTAATAACTGTATAAAATGTATACCATCATATTCATATTATGGATAAATAATTTCTGAGGAAGTGTATTCAATACATACATATTATCATTCTTAGATATGGTATACTTAAAACTATGAACTATTAGATATTTAAATTTTATTACTCACAAGTTATTTTTATTTACTAAGGAAAAACAACCTAAACAAAGAGAGTAGCAATGTGAATACTTACCAGAATGTTCTTGGTTTTTCTGTGTGTCTTTTTTTACGAAGCTTTGATTATCCAGGTTATAATAGAATTTTTGCAAAAATATTTCCTTTCTTACAGGAAAATCTTTAAAGATTAGATTGGTTCGACTGTAGTTTGTATTACTATGAGTGATTTTAAAAGGAAAACATTTTGGAAACTTTTGTGACATTTATCTTTGCAGGTGATATGGATAAAAGACAAGAAGTAAATTTATCTCCACTATTTAATGAAGAACATACATGGTTTCTCTAGTTTAAAATTGTAGGCAGGGGCCTGGAGAGATTGCTCAGTGGGTAACAGTTCTGGCTGTTCTTCCAGAGGACCCAGGTTTGATACTCATCACCCACACAGTGGCTCACAACTACTCATAACTCCAGCTCTAGGGAATCTGATGCCTGCCCTTGGCCTCCAAGGAAACCAGGCAAGCATGTGGTGCACAGAAATGCATGTGGGCAAGACATTCTTTCACATAAAAGTAAAATAAATAAAAATAAAATCTTAAAAATGAATGTAGGCCGGGGTCTGGACAGATGGCTCAGTGGTTAAGAGCACTGACTGTTCTTCCAGAGGTCCTGAATTCAATTCACAGCAACCACATGGTGGCTCATAATCATCTGTAATGGGATCCAATGCCTTCTTATGGTGTGTCTGAAGACAGCTACAGTGTACTCACATGCATAAACACAAACACAAACACAAACCCCCAAAACTGTAGGCAGAATGACCCACTCATCTTATTTGTTCTTTATATCCTCTTCCTTTTCATCTGTTTATTTTAAAATTTTAATTTAATTTTGATTTTCTTTGAAACAGAGTCTCACTGTGCAGCTTCAGCTGTCCTGAGACTTACCATGTAAACCAGATTGGCCTTGAACTCACAAAGACTTGCCTCTGCCCACCTAATGCTAAGATTAAAGGTGTGTGCTATATAATCTGGTTCATTTTTATTTTTTGGTTTGAAAGTTGAAAAAAATTTATAAGATGCCCAGATAGAATCCATGTGTCTTATTTTCAAAAATCATTTATTCTTTGAAGTTTTGTGTGTACATTGCACACATGAATATAACTTATTTTTATCATCCCTACACCTCACATTCCCCTTCCAACTCCCACCAGGACCCCATCACATCTTCCCAACTTTATGTACTACTTAGGTATTTGCATGATTATCCCTTTGAGTCCAATGAGTACTGCCCACGTGCTCAAGGGTGTATAGTTATCCACTGGGTTATGTGCAAACCAGTGACCACAGTCCTAAAGTGACTTTTTCTCTTCCAGTTGCCATCAACTGCCAATAACTCCTCAGTTACGGGTGCAATCTGGTGTGCCCTTCTCCCTTCCTGCTAGAATTTTTTTAATTGGATATTTTATTTACATTCCAGATGCCATCCCCTTTCCATATTTCCCCTCCCTAGAAAACCCCTATCGCATACCCCCTTTCCCTTTTTGCTTTTATACAATTTTTTAAATGTTAACCAATGGCTTTATAAATTTGGTAGTGCTCAATATCAATCAGAAGTGTAACCTAATACCCAATCTAGATATATCAACTATCTTTGACTGGCGGAGACATGTGAACATCTGCCTCCATGTCTGGCCCCCCTCTCTCTTTCTCTCTCATCACCTAGCTCCTCCTCTCCTTCTCCTCCTCCTCTCCTTACTCCTCCTCTCCTTACTTCTCCCACCTTAGCTCCTCCTACATATCACCCTTCCTGTTAAAATAAAACTTTTCTCTCAAAATACAGTTAGAGCATAACTATACCAATTTATGTCAGTAAGGTGCAAGATAGACCTAATACACAGTCCATCATTTTGTTGACTAAGCAGAACCTCTGTTATCTCTCCTAAATAAAAGACTTAGTTCTGAACCTGGCTTTTTTTTTTTTTTTCTTGGCTTTAGAATGAATGTCAGCTGAAAACCATCCTCTCAAATCTTTTCTCTCAAAGTAAATAGCCAGGATTGGCTATGAGACTATAAGTTTTCAACCCCATCAGAAATCCAGAATGACTGAGTTAACTGAAATTATGGGAAGCACAAAGCATAGCTTCTAAAACTTAGCCAATTTATAGAAACCGCTGAACACTTGGACAGTCTCTATACTACAAAATGTTGGAGCATCTGATCTTCAGCCTTCTGGCCCAGGATCATCTTTGTGTGGCTATCTTCTTTTGGGTTTGTTGGAAGAGGGTTACTTTCTTGCTCTTTCTAGGGAGTAATTTCCCTCCTTGTATTGGAGCTTTCCTGCTATTATCCTTTGTAATGCTGGTTTTGTGAAAGATATTGTGTAAATTTGGTTTTGTCATCGAATATCTTGATTTCTTCATCTATGGTAATTGAGAGTTTTGCTGGCTATAGTAGCCTGGGCTGGCATTTGTGTTCTCTTAGGGTCTGTATGACATCTGTCTAGCATCTTCTAGCTTTTATAGTATCTGGTGAGAAGTCTGGTGTAATTCTGATAGGTCTGCCTTTATATGTTACTTGGTCTTTCTCCCTTACTGCATTTAATATTCTTTCTTTGTTTTGTGCACTTGGTGTTTTGATTATTATGTGACAGGAGGTATTTCTTTTCTGGTCTAGTCTATTTGGTGTTTTATAGGCTTCTTGTATGTTTATGGGCATCTCTTTCTTTAGATTAGGGAAGTTTTCTCCTATAATTTTGTTGAAGATATTTATTGGTCCTTTAAGTTGGGAATCTTCACTCTCATCTATACCTATTATCCTTAGGTTTGGTCTCCTCATTGTGTCCTGGATTTCCTGGATATTTTGTGTTAAGAACTTTTTGCATTTTGCATTCATTTTCTTTGACAGTTGTGTTGATATTTTCTATGATATCTTCTGCACCTGAGATTCTCTCTTCTATCTCTTGTATTCTGTTGGTGATGCTTGTGTCTATGACTCCTGATATCTTTTCTAGGTTTTCTATCTTCAGTGTAGTCTCCCTTTGTTATTTCTTGATTGTTTCTACTTCCATTTTAGTGTCCTGGATGGTTTTGTTCAATTCTTTCACCTATTTGGTTGTGTTTTCTTGTAATTCTTTAAGGGATTTTTATGTTTCCACTTTAAGGGCTTCTACCTGTTTACCTGGTTCTCCTTAAATTCTTTGAGAGTGTTATTTATGTCCTTCTTAAAGTTCTATATCATCATCATTAGAAGTGATTTTAAATCTAAATCTTGCTTTCCTGGTGATATGGGGAATTCAGAACTTTTGAGTGTGGGAGAACTAGGTTCTACTGATGCCAAGTACCCTGGGTTACTGATGCTTATGTTCTTGCGCTTGCCTTTTGCCATCTGTATCTCCTTAGTGCTACCTGCCCTGTCCCTGACTGGAGCCTGTCTTTCCTATTATCTTGGCTGTATCAGAACTTTGTTGGGTGGGTGTAACTACTGGGGTAAGCGCTGGGGCCCAAAATCTGCTCAGTGCTCAAGCGCAGACAGGATACTGTCCAGGTTAGAGCTCTGGGAGCCCGGTTTCCTCTGGGTTCTTAGAGATTGGGGGCAGAGCTGCCACCCAAGATCTGCTCAGTGCTCTGGCCCAGACCAGAAGGAACCAGTGCTCCAGGCCAGGAGTGACTTCCTGGGTCCTTGTGGGTCCCAGTTACTCCCTGTTTGGGGTGAATGTTGCTGTCTGCTTACCTAAGATACTGCCTGAGTTAGAGCACCAGGGATCCCTGCTTCCTCTGGGTTCTTAGAGATTGGGGACAGAGCTGCCACCAAAGATCTGCTCAGTGCTCTGGCCCAGACTGGAAGGAACCAGTGCTCTGGGCTGGGAGTGACTTACTGGGTCCTTGTGTGTTCCAGTTACTCCCTGTTTGGGGTGAATGTTGCTGTCTGCTTACCTAAGATACTGCCCTGGTTAGAGTTCCTGGGATCCCCGCTTCCTCTGGGTTCTGTGTGATTGATGGTAGAGCTGCCTTCTTGGATCTGCTCAATTCCTGGGCCCAGACTGGAAGGAACCTCCTGCTAGAATTTTTAGCTGTCTTGATTTTGTGTGCTGAGCTCATGTATATAACAGCCATGTCATTTGGAGATGACAGCATTTCACAACACTCTTTTCTACCTTCTAGCTCTTACATTCTGTCCATCCCCTCTCTCACCAAAGTCCCTGAACTCTGGGTAAGGAGTGTTGATATTGATGTCACATCTCTGGCTGACAACTCAATCACTTATTCTCAACATTTTGAACAGTTATGATGATCTATATTAACCACTACCCTCTGCAATAAGAAGCTTCTCTAACTAAGATTGAGATCAGCACAAATCTACAGATATAAAAGTAAGGGAGCTTGACAATCTGACCAAATAGCAGAGTAGCATCAATACTGGCTTCATAAAAAGAGTTTGGAAATGTTCTTTTAACTCTCTTATGGAATAATTTGAGAAGTATTGATGTTAATTATATGAAATTCAGGCAAAATTCTGGGCCAAATGCATCTGGCCCTGGAGTTCTTTAGGTTAGAATACTTTTTTATTTTTGCTTTAATTTCATTGCTGGTTATATGAATTTGTTTCAGTTATTTATTTCATCTTGGTTTGATTATGGCATGTTTCATGCATCTAAATATTTGTCCATTTCTTTTAGTTGTTTCATGTAAATGGACAAGAGATTTAAAACATGTTCATAAATTTTGTTGGTATTTATTGTAATGTTTCTCCTTTCATTTCTAATTGTACTTATTTGGGCAAATTATTGTTGTTATTATTATTAATTATTTATTTATATCCCAAATGTTGCTCCCCATCATGGTCTGCCCTCATAGGTTCTTCCTCCATTCCATCTTCTTCTTTTTTTTCCAAAAATTATTTATCATTATTTATTGATTGGTTGCTTAATAACTTTTCAGTTATCTGTCTTTATTATGCCAAAGAAACATTGGAAGGTTAATCATACAAAGTTTCCCTCAAAGTTTCACTAATTTTTTTTATTGGGTATTTTATTTACATTTCAGATGTTATCCCCTTACCCCATATCCCCTCACCCCCTGTCCAGGAATTCCCTATCCTGGTATGATGTGTCCTCATTTTCATTAAATTCTAAAAAGTCTTTAATTTCTTTCTTTATTTCTTGCTTGACCAAGTTATCATTGAGTAGAGTGTTGTTCAGTTTCCACGTGTATGCAGGCTTTCCATTATTTTTGTCATCATTAAAAACCAGCCTTAGTCCATAGTGATCTGACAGGATGGAAGGGATTATTTCAATCTTTTTGTATCTGTTGAGACCTGTTTTGTGATCAATTATAAGGTCTATTTTGGAGAAGGTACCATGAGGTGTTGAGAAAAAGGTATATTCTTCTGTTTTAGGATGAAATGTTCTATAGATACCTGTTAAATCCATTTGGTTCATAACTTCTGTTAATTTCATTGTATCTCTGTTTAGTTTCCGTTTCCATGATCTGTCCATTGCTGAGAGTAGGGTGTTGAAATCCCCCACTATTATTGTGTGAGGTGCAATGTGTGCTTTGAGCTTTAGTAAAGTTTCTTTTATGTATGTGGGTGCCCTTGCATTTGGAGCATAGATGTTCAGAATTAAGAGTTCATCTTGGTAGATTTTTCCTTTGATGAATATGAAGTGTTCTTCCTTATCTTTTTTGATTACTTATGGTTGAAAGTCGATTTTATTTGATATCAGAATGGCTACTCCATCTTGTTTCTTGGGACTGTTTGCTTAGAAAATTGTTTTCCATCCTTTTACTCTGAGATAGTGTCTGTCTTTTTCACAGATGTGTGTTTCCTGTATGCAGCAAAATGCTGGGTCCTGTTTATGTATCCAGTCTGATAGTCTATGTCTTTTTAATGGAGAATTGAGTCCATTGATGTTAAGAGATATTAAAAAATGATTATTGTTTCCTGTTTTTTTTATTAGAGGTGGAATTATGTTTATGTAGCTATCTTCTTTTGGGGTTGTTGGAAGATTACTTCTTTGCTTTTTCTAGGTTGTAGTTTCCCTTCTTGTGCTATGGTTTTCCACCAATTATCCTTTGAAGTGCTGGATTTGTGGTAAGATATTGTGTAAATTTGGTTTTGCATGGAATATCTTGGTTTCTTCATCTATAGTGATTGAGAGTTTTCTGGGTATAGTAGCCTGAGCTGGCATTTGTTTTCTCTTATGGTCTGTATTATTTCAGTCCAGGATCTTCTGGCTTTTATGGTCTCTGGTGAGAAGTCTGGTGTAATTCTTATAGGTCTGCCTTTATATGTTACTTGAGCTTTACCCTTACTGCTTTTAGTTTTTTCTTTGTTTTGTGCATTTGATGTTTTGATTATTGTGTGGCAGGAGGTATTTCTTTTCTGGTCTAGTGTAATTGGGGTTCTGTAGGCTTTTTATATGTTCATGGACATCTCTTTGTTTAGGTTAGGAAAGTTTTCCTCTATAATTTTGTTGGAGATGTTTACTGGCCCTTTAAGTTGGGAATCTTCACTCTCTTCTATACCTATTATCCTTAAGCTTGGTCTTCTTGTTGTGTCCTGAATTTTCTGGATGTTTTAAGTTAGGAGCTTTTTGTATTTTGCATTTTCTTTGACAGTTGTGTCAATGTTTTCCATGGTATCTTCTGCACATGAGATTCTTTTTTCTATCTCTTGTATTCTGTTGGTGATGGTTGCGTCTATGACTCCTCATCTCTTTCCTAGGTTTTCTATCTCCAGGGTAGTCTCCCTTTGAGATGTCTTTATTGTGTCTACTTCCATTTTTAGATCCTGGATGGTTTTGTTTAATTTTTTCAACTGTTTGGTTATGTTTTCTTGCAGCTCTTTAAGGGATTTTTGTGTTTCCTCTTTAAGGACTTCTACCTGTTTACCTGTGCTCTCCTGTACTTCTTTAAGGGAGTTATTTATGTCCTTCTTAAAGTCCTCTATCATCATTATGAGAAATGATTTTAATTCTGAATTCTGCTTTTCCAGTGTGATGGTATGTTCAGGGCTTGCTATGATGGGAGAACTGGGTTCTGATGATGCCATGTAACTTTGGTTTCTGTTGCTTATGTTCTTGTGCTTGACTTTCACCATCTGATTAACTCTAGTGCTACCTGCACTCACTGTCTGTGACTGGAGCCTGTCTTTCTAGTTATCTTGATTGTGTCTGAACTCCTCAGAGTCCTGCTTTCTCTGTGATTCTGTGATCCTGAGCTCCTGGTTGGAAGATCTCCTGGGACTCAGGCTGCCTCTGGGATCCTGGAATCCTACTGCTCTGGTTGCAGTGGTTCCTCTAGGATGTCTCAGGATATGGTGTCTTCATGGGAGCAGACCAGCTAGGTGTTCACTGCTCTGAGTGCAGTGGCTCCTCTAGGATGTCTCAGGATATGGTGTCTTCACATGAGCAGACCAGCTAGGTGTCTTCCCCAGCCAAAAAGCCCCCATTCCATTTTCTTCTCCCCATCCCCTCTCCCCTTTGCCTTTCTGGGCTATCACATTTTTTTCTTTTGGTTAATTTGGCTAGGGGTTTGTTAATACTGTTTATCTTTCTCCTTTTTTTGTTTACTTTTCTTAATTTTTGCCATGATTTTAGTTCTTTCTATCTACTGTTTTTGGTCTGTTCTTGTTTTTCCAAGGCTTTAAGATATATTATCAAATTACTAACTGGAGATCTCTCAATTTTTTTTTTGATGTAGGCACTTAGAATTATAAACTCTCCTCTTAGGAAAGCCTTTATTGAATTTTATAGATTTTTGTACATTGTGTTTTATTTTTATTTAATATTAGAAATTTAAAAAATTTCTTTCTTAATTTCTTCCCAGTCATCTTTTAATTTCCACAAGTTTGTATACTTGCTGTAGTTTCCACTGCTGTTGGCATCCAGCTTCATCCTTTGTGATCAGGCAGATCACAGGGTGGTTCTTTACATTTCTCTATATATGTTGAAGTTTGTTTTATGTCCTAATATGAAGTTGATTTTGGAGAAAGTTCCATGGGTTGCTACAATATAGAATATACATTATGTATCATTTGAGTGGAATGTTCTATAGTTGTTTATTATGTTCATTTACTTTTATGTTATTTAATACTAATGTTTTTATTTAGTTTTTACATATAAATACATTTAAAAACATTGAAAGTGTAACTTGCATATTCTAACATTTACAGCATGCTTCTGTTTTAAACAGAATGCATGAATATATTAGTCAGAAAAAATACTTCGCTCATTAAAAATGATTATTTTAGTGAAAATAAAAACAATTTTAATTCCTTTTTGTTTCCTAAAATAAAGATGCAGCACCATTTTGTAGTTTTAAATGTTGGTAAATTTCAACAAACTCTTCTTATTTTTTTGCTTGTCTGTCTGTCTGTCTGTCTGTCTCTGTCTCTCTGTCTGTCTGTCTCTGTCTGTCTCTGTCTGTCTCTGTCTCTCTGTCTCTCTCTCTCTCTCTGTTTCCATGTCACCCACCCTCTCATGCCCTCCAATTCCAGTCATCTCTTCCTGTCCTTTTCCCCTCCCCTTTTGCCATCTGATTCCTCCTGTTACCATCCTCACCTGCCTCCAGTTCACTGCTGAATCTATCTTATTTTCTCTTCTTACAGATATCTATGTGCCTTGCTTGTTACTTGGCTTCTCTGGGTCTGTGGACTGTAGTGTGATTATTTTTTAGTTAACAGCTAGTATCCATTTATAAATGAGTACATACCATACCATTCTGGGTCTGGGTTACCTCACTCAGCATGATTTTCTCTAGTTTTATCCCTTTTACTGAAAATTTCATGATGCCATTTTAAAAAACAGTTGAGCAATTCTCCACTGTGTAAATATAGCATATTTTCTTTGATGAGGGACATCCAGGTTGTTTCCAGTTTCTGACTATTATAAATAAAATCACTATGAACATATTTGAACAAGTGTCTTTGTGGTAGGATGGAACATCCTCTGGGTATATGCTCAAGAGTGTATAGCTGGGTCTTGAGGTATATTAATTCCCAGTTTCTGGAGGAACTGCTTTATTGATTCATTTCCATAGTGGCTGTATGAGTTTTTCCTTCCCACCAGCAATTGAGGAGTGTTCCTCTTGCTTCACATACTCATTATCATGAGCTATCATTTGTGTTTTTGATCTTTGACATTCTAGCAGGTATAAGATGGAATCTGAAAGTAGTTTTGATTGGCATTTCTCTGATGGCTAAGCATGTTGAACAATTCTTTAAGTGTTTCTAGGCCATTTGATATTCCTCTGTGGAGAATTCTCTGTACCTTATACTTAGCCTCTTTTGACTAATTTTGGTTTGAAGGCTATTTTGTTAGATATTTTAATGACTATATCAGCTTCTTTCTTAGGTTCATTTGCTTAGAAAATATTTTGAACTCTTTACTCTGATGTAATGTTTATCTTTGATGCTGAGGCGTGTTTATTGTATGCAGCAGCAGAATGGATCCTATTTTGCATCCATTTCTAGTTAGTCTGTATCTTTTTATTGGAAAACTGAGTTCATTAATATTTAGTGATATTAATGACCAATGACGATCAATTTATAGTTTTGTTGTTGTATATGTAATTGTACACAAATGTACATGCACCCTTCCCTTCTTTTGGTTTTCCAGTATAAATTTATTTATTTATTTCCTGTGTTTTCATGATTATAGCTAACTTCCTTGGGTTGAAGTTTTTGTTTTCTTCCTTCTATAGGGTTGGATTTATAGACAGATATTGTCTATTATTATTATTATTTTTAGATTTATTTATTTTATATATGTGAGTCCACTGTTGCTATCTTCAGACACACCAGAAGAGGCCATCAGATCCAATTCAGATGGTTGTGAGCCATCATGTGGTTGCTGGGAATTGAACTCAGAAGCTCTGGAAGAACAGTCTCTTAACTTCTGAGCCATCTCTCCAGCCTCCTGATAGATATTGTTTAATTTGATTTTTATCATGGAATATCTTGTTTTTTTCCATTTATGGTAATTGAAAGTTTTGCTGGGTATAGTAGTTTATGCTAGTGTCTGTGGTCCCTTCTAGTTTTTAGAGTCTCCATTTAGAAGTCTGGTATAATTCTAATAGGTCTATCTTTAATTACTTAGTCTTTTTCTCTTGCAGCTTCTAATATTCTTTTTTTGTTTGGTCTGTTTAGTGTTTTGATTATCTTGAGGTGAAGGGACATCTTTTCTGGTTCAACCTACTTGGTGTTTTTGTGTTCTGTATGATTCTTGTACCTTTATAGGCATCTCCTGGATGTTTTGTGATATAACATTTTCTTTGACTGATGTATCCATTTTTTTTCTATTGTATTCTCCATGCTTGAGATTCTCTCTTCCATTTCTTGTATTTTTTTTTTTTTTTGGTGAAGCTTGCATCTATAGATACTGTTCATTTATCTAGACTTTTCATTTCCAGAAATTTATTAATTTTCTTTCATTGCCTTTATTTCTGTTTTTATGTCTTTAATAGTTTTATTCATGCTCTTCAACTTTTTTTATTGGCTTTTTTGGTTTTCTTAAAGAATGTATTTATTTCCTCCTTTTTTTGAGGGGGTGTCTTTTCTTTGATTTCTTCAAGGGATTTATTCATTACTTTAAGGTCTTCTATCATCTTCATAAAGTTGGTTTTAAGATCTTTTTCTTGTTTTAAGATCCTTTTCAGCTGTGATGAAATATTTAGGGTCTGCTGTATTAGGATAACTGGGCACTGGCGGTGACACATTTGCCATAGTTGATTGTATTCTTACACTAGCATTTAGACACTTGAATTTGGGGTGATTATTGGTCTAGGTGCCAATTTCTGAGTTTGTCTTTGTTGGCTGGGTGTTTTGTTTCTTAGTTTGTGTTTTCTCTCTTCTCTTCTTGCCTGTGGTTGAGCAGGGGCCTCCACCCATGTTGCAGGCTGGACTTCTGGTGGCCCTTTGGTCAGGCAGGAGGTCTCTGCCTGATTTTGGGGCTGAGACATGATGACAAAGAGGAGACAGGAGATTAGGAATAGGGTGGGTGGCACACACACACACACACACAGAGAGAGAGAGAGAGAGAGAGAGAGAGAGAGAGAGAGAGAGAGAGAGAGAGAAAGAAGTCAATAGGTAAGGTGGCCTATCTGAAGTTTTGGTAACTGGAGTGGCCTCTTATTCTTTTTTTGTTTTTTTGTTTTTTTTTGAGACAGGGTTTCTCTGTGTAGTCCTGGCTGTCCTGGAACTCACTCTGTAGACCAGGCTGGCCTCGAACTCAGAAATCCACCTGCCTCTGCCTCCAAAGTGCTGGGATTAAAGGCATGAGCCACCACCACCCGGCCCTCTTATTCTTTTTATTTTTAAAAAGAATTATTTCATTTCATTTTCTTTCTTTTTTTTTCTTTCTCTTGATCGGTCTACTGGTGAGAGTGGATATTGAAGTCACACATTGTCATTGTATTGGAGTCAATTTGGGATTATATATTTAATAATTCTTTTATATAATTGTGTGCAGCTGTGTTTGATACATATATACATACATATACACACATATACATACACATACATATATGTATGTACATAATGAATTTTTTAAAATTTACTTTGCATCCCAATCACTGTTCCCCACCTCCCACAGTCCCTTCCTCATGACCTCCATTTCTCATCTGAGAGAGTGGAGGCCTCCATTATGACACATCAAGTCTCTGCAGAACTAGGTACTTCTTTTTCCACTGAGGCCAGACCAGACAGCTGAGTTAGGGGAACAGGTTTCACAGAGAGGCAACAGCTTTAGGGATAGTCCCCACTCTAGTTCTTAGGGACCCACATGAAGACTGAACTGCACATCTGCTACATATGTGTCTGTGGGCCTAGGTCCAGCCTGTGTATGCTCTTTGGTTTGTGTTCAGTCTCTAAGAGACCCCAAGGGTCCAGGTTAGTAGACTCTGTTGGTCTTTCTGTGGAGTATCTATACCCTTAGGGGCCCTCAATCCTCCCATAAGTGTCCCTAAGCTCCATTCAGTGTTTGGCTGTGGGTTTCTGCATCTGTCTGAGTCAACTGCTAGCTGGAACCTCTCAGAGTACAGTTGTGGCAAGCTCCTGCCTACAAGCATAACAGAGTATCATTAATAGTGCCAAGGATTGGTACTTGTCCATGGGATGGGTCTCTAGTTGGGCTAGTTATTGCTTGGCCATTCCCTCAGTCTCTGATCCATCCCCCGTCCCTGCATTTCTTGTAGGCAGGATAAATTTTGGGTCAAAAGTAGTGTGGGTATTCTCTATTTTATGGCTAATATCCACTTATAAGTGAGTACATGCCATGCATGGTGAGCTGTTCTCTTAATGAATATGAAATGACTTTTTAAATGAATTTTTATCATTTCTTGTAACAAAATTTCCCCCAATTAACTTAAATATTAATACAGCAAGAAGCCTGTGATTGGGAATTGGAAAAGAAAAGTGGGTGGAGATTTTTTAGAGACAGGAGACAGGACAGAGGGAGGAAGGAAGGAAGATGGAGGAAGAGAAAGACATCCAGATTCCGTATGGCTTTTAATAGTCACAGGTAGCTATGAATATCTTATAAGGGATGGATAATTACAGGACAATTTGTCTGAGCTAGGTGTGCAATTTATATCAATATCAATTGGCCACCAGAGGATTTAGATTTAATATGGCTTACAAAATTAGGATTCTAGTTGATGTGCCCAGTGATTAAGTTGCCATTGATTCTGAACTAAGTTTGTGTGGTGGTTTCCTTCACGTGGTGGCTCAACTGGGTTCCAGAAAGAAAGGTAGAGTGACAAAGCGTGGTTTTGCCAGAAGTGCACCACAAAAGGCTGTGGGAGTTTTGAAGCATGGGGCTGGCATGGTAGTGACCAGCCAGTGGGAACTTAGAAAGCTGGGTGGAGAGATTTTGGAGCTCTGAGTCAGAGAGTCTTCACCAGATGAGAACAGGCTGGCCATTGCCTGCCAGTGCCTGGCTAGCCAGCCTGTCAGCACCTTGTTGGCAATAGAGTGGATTCTTTGTTAATACTTCCCACAACAATTTCTCACTAGTTTTGTTTTGATGTCTACTTTGTTAGATATTAGAATATCTATGCCTGTATACTTCTTGGGTCCATTTGCTCAGAATCTCTCTTTCTAGCTTTTTATTTTAAGGCCAAATGTATTTTTTGATGTTAAGTTTTGTTTCTTGGAGGCAGCAAAAGATAGATTTTATCTTCAAATCCAAATTGTTAGTCCATGAGTTTTTATTGGGGATTTAAGGCCATTGACATCATTATTTAATATTTTGTATTAATTTTTGTCATTTTTGTGGTATTTTCTTAGACCTCTTTAGATGAACAGTTCTAAAATAGTTACTTTATTCCCTGTGACTTCATGTGTGTGTGTTTAGTCTTGCCTTCAGAGAAAGTATTTCTTCTAGTATTTTTTGTAGAGCTGGCTTATGGGTTAGAAATTCCTTAAATCCTTTTTTATCATGAAAAGTCTTGATTTTTCCTTTAATTTCAATAGATAGTTTTGCTGGTAATAATATTCTTGGTGGGTAATTGTTGTCTTTCAGATGTAGAAACACACGTTTCCACACTCCTTTGGCTCAAAAAGTTTCTGTGAAATAATCAGGAATTATTTAGATGGGCTTACTTTATAAGTTACTTGGCTTTTCTGTTTGTAGCTTTTAACACTATTTATTCTGTGTTTTTAATGTTTTAACTATAATATGTTGTGAGGAGTTTTTTTTCTTCCTGGCCTCATTTATTTGTAATTTTGTAGGTGTTCTGTACATGGATAACAATTTATTTCTGTAGGTTGAATACATTTCCTGATATGATATTTATTGAAAACATTCTCTATGACTTTGCTATGGTATTATTCTGTGCCCATAGTCTGAATGTTGGGTATTTTCATGGTGTTCCAAAACCTTTCTACTTTCTGTTTTACCTCTTTTTAAAGTCATCATTGACTTTTACTGAGTGATCTAATTCCTCTCTTCTATCTCTCATACTCTGTTTGTCACTTGCCCATTTTATTGGTGAGGGTTGCCTCTGAGTTTTTCCATTTGGCTTTTTAAGTTTTTCAATCATAGCATTATTTCAATCCTGGGTGTTTTGTGGTTTGTTTGTTTGTTTGTTTTTTTTTTTGTAATCCTATGTCTCTTTTCATATCTTGGGTTGACTTCTGTAGTATCTACTTTTCTATTGCTATAATTAAACACTGTGACCAAGGCAGCTTACAGAAAGAAGAGTTTATTTGGACTTATTGTTTTAGAAGGATGAGAATCTATCATAGCAACAGGTGGTAGGCATGGTGGCTTCTAGCAAAAGCAGAAGCAGAGGTATCACATTTCAAATTACAAGCAGGGAGAAAGAGAGAGAGAGAAAGAGAGAGAGAGAGAGCAAGAGAGAGAGAGAGAGAGAGAGAGAGAGAGAGAGAGAGAGAGAGAGAGAATGAACTAGAAATGGTATAAATTTTTAAACTGTTAAAGCTCTACCCCCAGTCCCCTAGTGTCACCAACTGGAGACCAATTACTCAAATGCCTAAGACTATGGGGGTATATTCTCATTTAAGCCAACACAGCTTTCTCATTTATTCATCTCTTTGTTTTTGTTCTGCTGGAGTATATTTATGTCTCCTTTGAATTGTTTCTACATACTTACCATTCTTTTGGATTCTTTGATAGTTCTTCTAAGTCATTTTCATTAAGTGCCATTATTATAAGAGCAATGATTTGTTGAGGGAGCATGTTGTGTTGGTTTTCCTTGTTATTTATTTATTTATTTTTTTGTGATGGGACTTGCAATCTGAAGTTAGTTTGTTGGTTGTGTTTTTCCTTTTACTATTTTATATTTTTATTTTATGGTGCTGTTTGCAATGTTTAGTGAAAGAATCACTTCTAATAGGGTTGAGATGCCTCTTCTGAGGTATTGGTGTTTAGGGTTGAGAGATCTATCTTTATTGATCCTCTGAGGTTCAAGTAGTCCTGTGTCATCTAGGCCCTCTTGATTGGATTTGTAACTTGTGTTGTGAGAGGAAACACTTTGCATGCTTGTGGGCCTTACTCAGAGTCAGATCTAGCCCACCCTGGTTTCTCAGCTATTGGTAAGACTACTGGGATATGTGGATCTTCCTGCACACCTGTAATCTTAACCTGTTAAAAACCAAGCCCTTCAACGGGCCCTCAGCTTCCTTTGAAGTTGGTAAAATATGTGGAATTACTCAATCAACAATCATATATATATGTATACATATATATGATTAAAAAATGTATCACTGACCTTCACTGCACATTTCTTCTACCTTGACTTCCATTCTATTGATGAGACTTTCAATGGAGTTTTTTTGTTTATTTTCTTATAAAATTGTTTTAATTTATTTATTTAAAAAATATTTTTCTCTCATACAATACACACCGACTGCAGCTTCTCCCTATCTTTACTCTGCCCCAGATCTACTGCTTCTTTGTTCCCCTTTAGAAAAGAGCAGACCTTCCAGTGATATCAACTTAAACATAACAAGATACAATAAGACTAGCTATAAACCCTCATTTCAAGACTGGACAAAGCAACCCAGCAGGTGGAAAAAGGTTCCAGGAGCAGGCAAAAGAATCAGAGACACCACACTCCCATTGTTAGTAATCCAACAAAAATTCCAAACTAAACAGCCAGTTGTGGTGACATCTGCTGGTAGGATTTGCTGAAGGAAGTGGTGGCAGGAGAATTACAAGTCGGAGGCCAGCCTTGGCTCCACTGAACTTTTTATTTGGATTATTGACTTTTTAAAATTTTCAGCATTATTTCAGGTTGGTTTTTCTTCAGTAATTCTATTTGTTGAGTATGCTTTCATATCTTGTATCAAATTCTTTATTACTCTCATTGTTTCTGTTACCTTGGAGCACATTCACTTCTTATTTGAGGTGCTTAACTCAAATAAGGTGATTACAACTGTAATAATTTTGTTGGATTATTTATCTGGAGCTTTTCCTGGTCACTTTCATTATGGATCATTATTATGGAATTTGTAATTTTTGTAAGTCATGTTGCCTTGGTTTATCATGCTCTTGTTTCTGAGCTGGGATTGAAGCAGTTGGAAAACTTTGTTGATTAAGTGTTTCTTTATTTCTTCTTTTGTTGGTTCAGGTTGCCCTTTTTCTTTTACTAGAGACACAATGTTCAGGATAGGACTGAGTCATAGTATTGTTGAGATGTAATTTTCCTCTTCAAATTGGTCCAGTGTGTTTCTGGGTTGCCTGGATGGGCCTGAGCAGGAGAAGCTGAAGTCTCCTACTTAGTGCAAGAGGCTATGTGAGCTTAGCTTCCAAAATTACACCCTTTATTTTTTCCCACCCTTTTTTCTTTTAAAAATTATTTTAAATGTGCTACAGTACTGGATCAGCAGAGAAGACATACTTAGTTAGAATTGACTCTAAGAGGTGATTACAGGTTTGATACAGTGAGATGCATTCATACCAACAAAAGTGTAAACCTTCTGCCAGATTTATTCATATAGCTTAAATCTTCACAACATATCAATTGACATCATAGCACTGATGCTCCCATTATATAGATGAGAAACTGAGCTAGCTTCTTCTTTCATGCATGGTTAGATGCCATCAGGTTCTTGGCATAGGAATGAATGCAATTCAGATGATATAATTTGTCTGTAAAATTTCTTCAGAGGTTCTTAATTAGGAAAAATATTACAAATAAATATTTCCTTCAGTTTAATGACTTCCATGAAGTTTGCATCCAAGTCATGGCAGGAAGACGAATGTGACTCCAGGTCTGCATTCCAAAAGTACAGGTGTATTGCATGAATGAATTGTTTCCTAGTGAAGGTATCAGAAAACAGGATTATATTTACTGTTTTAACAGAATGAGTTGTAACCATTAGACTAATAAAACCATCCAAGAACAAATTTGGCACAGAAATGACCACATTGCAATTGTTTATAATTCCAAACTCTTCTTGAGCAGGTGGCTATCAGAGTCAGCTCGGTGGCTGATTATGGTCAACAAACCCCAGAAGGGCTTAAAGGAACTTAGAAAAGTTGCACACCTAAATGGAATGAAGAATTCTGGAGATGTCCTAACCATAGAGGTGAGCATAATGGGGGCATAAAGGAAACACAAGCTTAGTAATACATGCCTAGATGTCAAGATACAATATGCTACTATTAAATATAATGTATACATGTTTCTTTTAAAAGGGACTAAAACATGTTGTTTTTCCTTTTGCTTATTGAATTTAATTTGTAAAAGTGTCTCCACAGGATTTTATTCACTTTAAAACTTTTCTTAGCATATATTAATTATACATAATGAGTGTTATTGTAACATTTCCATATATATTATATTTTATCATATTTATCACTCCTTGCTCTTGTTCTTCTCTCACTCCTACTGGTCCCCTTCCTCTTCTTACATAGTCCTCTTATATTTTAATGGCTTTTTTGTATGTGAAACAAAAAATTCTATTAGGGTTAGCTATAAAAATATGAATGAGAGGTTATTTACAGGACAGCAGATAACTTCCAGTAGCTATTCAATTGAAAAGAATTTCTAAAAATAAATAACTGACTATCAATCTTCAGGAGCAGTAGGCCTTTATAAGTCCTTTCATCTAGCAGTGGTCAGTAAGAAGGGAATGGCCTTACAAGCCTCTCTACTCCCCATGATGGAATGTTGACTGGACCATCTGGGTGGGTTTTGTGCTGGTAATCATGACTGCTAAGACTTTAAGTGTACAATGGCTATAGAAAGCCTCAAGAATAGAATGTTGTGCACCACCACTTTCTCTGGCTCTTAAACTTCTCATATTGTTCCTTGAGCCATGGAGGGGGTAATATAGATGCCCAATTTATGGATGAGCACTCAACAGTCATGTATTTCCAGCACTTTGACCCATTTTGAGTTTGCAGTAACTGCACCCAGTATAAAAAGAAGCTTCTCTGACATTAGCTGACAGCATCAGTACTCTAGGACACAGATTTAGCTATGTTGATGGAAATTCAACAGCAGGTCAAGGCCAAACCACAAAACAACTCCCAAAGCAGCAACAAGAGCTTCCTGTCTTGGTTACTTTTCTATCACCATGAGAAAAACACCATGACCAAGTCATTTTATAAAAGAAAACATTTAATTTAGAGGCTCACAGTTCCAGTAGTAGTCTATGGTGGGGAGCATGGCAGCAGGCAGGCAAGCATGGTACTGAAGCAGTAGATGAAATATTATGCTCTATCTACAAGCATAAGTGAGGGAGGGAGAGTGAGAAAGCAAGAGAGCAAGAAAGGAGTTAGGGAGAGAGAAAGAGAGCTAACTGGGAGTGGCATAGATTTTGAAATCTCAAAGTTCACCCCCCAGTGACACATCTCCTTTAATAAGACCACACATCCTAATCCTTCCCAAATAATTTCACTCAGTGGGGAGCAAGCATTCAAAAACATGATCCTATGGGGACTATTATTCAGGCTACCATACTCTTTCCACTAAGGTCTATGATGTACAGACCTATGGGTTTTCACTTAGGTTTGATGTGTCAAATACAAGTTATCATTTGTGGTACAGGCCTTAAGTCCAGTCAGAAAGTGGTTTGCTAACCCCATGGCAGTGATGCTGACACTGCACAAGACACACTTTCTCTGGCATGTTATAGTGTAGCACAAGTATTTACATCTGAGTCAACTGTTGATGAAAATTCTTTTGCAGCAGTCTGCATAGCACTTCGCAGGACTATGAAAGCTAACCAGCAGGGAGGAAGTTTCTGGTTCAGTTTTCTAGAAGGAAACCATCAGCAATGGTATGGGCAATTTGACAAGATCTAGAATCACCTAGGATTCAAGTTTCCAGGTATACCTGTGAGGGGTTATTTATATTAGTTTAGTTTCTGAGCATGAATATGAAGGATCATCTTGATTAGGTTGAACAAGGAAGACTATATTAAACAGACTGGCATCATCCTCTGGGATTGGTCTCTGGTTAAGGTAAAAATCAGGAAGTTGGTAGAATATATTTGTTACTTTTTGCTGCTGTGATAAAATAAAGAATTTATTTGGTTTATGGGTCCAGAGAAAGGGTTCATAATGATGGGGGAATCATGACAGTAGGCATGCATGGCAGCAGGAAACAGAGAGAGTGAACTGGAAGTAGGGTGAAGCTATAAACTTCCAAAGCCTATTTGCAGTGATGTACTTCTTTCACCAAGGGCCCACCTCCTAAATGTTGGATATCATCCTCAAACAGTATCACAACTAGGCACCAAGTGTTCAGATATACAAGCTTATGGTGAACATTTCTCATTGAAATCACCACATTCTATTTTCTGGACCTCATGAGCTCATAGACATATCATAATGTAAAATGCATTTAGCCTAACTTGAAAAGTCCCCATAGTCTTTCATGTCTCAATATTATTTAAAAGTCTTAAGTACAAAAATCTCTTCTAAGTCTTAAAAAAATCTCTTAACTGTGACTCACTGTAAAAAACCAAAACTAACACACTTCTAACATACAATGACACAGAATATGAATTCCTATCCAAATGGGAGCATAGTGAAAAACCACTGAACCAAAGCAAGAGCAATATCCAGCAGGACAAACACTAACTCCTGTAGCCCCATGTCAAGTATCTAGATCTTAGGTTTCATAGGGCTTAGATGGGCTCTATGCTTTCGGACTTTTTGCCTGTAACATATATCTCCACTGTATTTGGCTCTTCTTGGCAGATGTCCCATGGCTCTGGTATCTTCCACATCTTGGGGTTTCTACTGAAACCCAGGCTTCCCCTTTTCAGCTTTATGCAATGGACTCTGAAGGCCTGGACTACAATGGACTTCTTGCAGTGACTCCAGTGCTGGCATACATTTGGCTGTCTCCATGCTCTCTGAAACTGCAAAGGGAGAATTTACAGTTTCCTCATTTGTGCATCTTTAATGGCTCCAAAGCCAGTGCTACATGCATGATACTACCAAACTGGGTTATGCCAGCTAGAGACGGACCCTGGGCCACTTCTACTATTGCAACTTTTTATGTTGAGAATCGTGTTTTTTCCCTTAGGCTTCCTTCTTTTATACACTGGAAGCTTAGATGGTGGGGTCTTGCTCTTTAGCACATTTCCCATCATTTCAATGAGGAGCATGAAGCCTTTCCTTAATACTTCAATCTCTTTAACTATTACAGACTTTCTTTAAGCACATGCTTTGATTGCAAATCACTCTAGTGATATTTTATGTTTTACTCTGCAAGCTTTACATTTTGCATTTCTTTCTACCTCACTTGCTCATTTTTCATTGTAGACCTGCATAAAAGTTTTCAGTAATATAACCACCCCACAGACTCAATGGCCTTCTGTCTTGAAATTTTTTTTTTGCCAAAGAAATTAGTCTCTTGCCTGTTAATTTAGTCCAGTGGTTCTCAACCTTCTTAATGCTGTGACCCTTTAATACAGCTCCTCATCTCGTGGTGATTCTCCAACCATGAAATTATTTTGGTTGCTACTTTATAACTGTAGCTTTGCTACTACTATGAATCATAATGTAAATATCTGTGTTTTTTGATGGGCTTAGGTAGCACATTGTGAAAGTATCATTAGACCCCCAAAGGTGTTGTGATACACAAGTTGAGAACCACTGATTTAGTCTCATGTAAATTCTCAGAATATGCCCAGAAACCAGCCATATTCTTTGCCAAGATATCATATCAGTAGACTGAGGCCCAGCTGCTAACATTGTTCCCCTCTGAAACCTCATTAATTTGGCCTCCACTGTCTGCATTACTTTTATCACTACTGTCTACCAAAGACTGCTATTAGAATGGCTTTTTAACAATATGTTTACAGTATTAATGATCCAAAGCTCCAAAGTGTTCAACATTCATCCAGAAAGCATCATGGTCAGTCTCTTCACAGCAGCAAGCTAGTCTCTGGTACCAACTTCTGTGTTAGTGAATTTTCTGTAAAAATACCACAACAAAAGAAACTTGCAGAAGTTTACCTGAGTCTACAGATCCAGAGAAGAATACACAGTGGTGGAGGAGACATGGCAGCCGGAGCTGGAGCAGGACGCTGAGAGTCTGTATCTTTACCCGCAAGCAAGAAGTAGGGTGAGGCTGTGAACTCTTTTTTAAAAAGTTATTTTATTTATACGCCTTGACTTGAAGCCCCAGGGAGTGGGGAGGCCTGTCAGGGGAACATCCTCTTAGAGACAGGGGGGAGGAGGAATGGGATAAGAAACTGTAGGAGGCGGGGCCAAGACTGGACTATAAAAAATAAAAATAATAAAAAACCATTTTATTTATTTACATTTCAGTTGTTGCCCCCACCCCCACACAGTTCTTCATACCACTCTTCTTCCCTCTTGACTTTGAGAGGGTGCTCCTCTCCTCTGACATCCCCCTTCCCTGGGGCCTCAGGTCTCTCAAGAATTAAGCACATCTTATCCCACTGAGGCCAGACCAGGTAGACCCCTGTTGTGTATGTGCCAAGGGCCTTGGACCAGCTCCTGGTGTATGCTCCTGGCTGGTGGTTACTCTGTGGTACTCTCTGGGGTCTGGATTAATTGAGACTGCTGGTCTTCCTATGGGGTTGCCTTTCCCTTCAGCATCTTCAATTCTTCCCCCATTTCAACCATAGGGGTCTGTTGCAGTAAATTTTTACCCCCAATAAAGCTTGTATAAAAACCACACAACTCAGTTATTATATTTATAATCTATTTGCCTATATTGGGAAGATCTATCACTATACTAATTTATTCCCCAGTTATGACACCCTTTGCCACTTGTGGCTTCTCTAGACCATGTGGTTTGGCTCCATCTTCCTTCCACCTCCTCTTCCTCTGTTCTCTCTCGCCTCTTCCTCTGTGAGACCTTCAGCCCCACCTTTCCCTTCCACTGCCCAATCATCAGCTCTGGCCTTTATTTGATAAGGTTCAGTGAGATCACTTGAGTTGGGGGAGCCCCTCTTGAGGAAGCAAAATTAAAATCAAAATATAAACAGCACCAGTGTAACGCACAACATTTCCCCCCTTTTGTCCAATTAAAAGGCTCTTTTCTCTGAGGTATACATTGAGCAAACTCCTCACAGTTATGCAAATGGTAAAATATAATATACTTAACACCCAGTTTATCATATTTGCCAATTTAGATAAAGTGCTCTACCATCTATCCTAACTTAAAGAGCTAACAATTTCATACCTGAATTATGTTGTTATTTTAGCTTGCATCATCATCTGAAAACTATCCTTTCAAATATATATTGTTTCTCTCAACGCTAAACAACTCAAGTTTGATTATGAGACTATAACCAATTTTCAACCCTGTCTGAAATTGGAGAACAACTTAAATATTACCTGAAAATATAGTACACACAAACCATGGCTTTCAAAACTTAACCAATTTTTAGAGATGGCTGACTACCTGGACAGTCCCTCATTACTCAAAATGTTGGAGCATCAGTCTTTAGTCTTCTGGTACAGGATTATCTGACAGACCTCAAATGAAGCAGGAACATGAAAGATTAGCTTACTCTGTCTTGGCAGAGCCAAGCTGTTGACGATCCTGTGGTGTGTCCTTTTCTTGACAGTATTTTTGCTATCTGTAGATGGCAAATTTTGTCCAGTGGCTACCTTGCTGTAACTGGAGCTACTCCATCTGGAGGTTCTGATGCTCAATTTCTTCATTGAACCATGAAGGGATACTGTAAGAAGCAGATATGTCTCTATTTCTAGTAATAATGAAATGATTAGATGTCAGCTTCTGTGGATTTATGATGTTTTTGAAGACATCTATATAAAGTATATATTAATGGTTAAACTTTGACTACTCTTAGCTACTTATATTTGAATATTGTAGAAAGCTCCTTAATATAATTAGATCAGAATCTAATATAACCATGAGTTTACTGTCTGGCCCTTAACTTGTATTACTTAATCATCCTAAATGGTTTGTAATGGCAGTTACTAGAAGGACTGAGTCTAAGTCTTGTATTCTTAAATGAGTTTCACAGACACTAAGCCTATCAAATAGTAACAATATTAATTTCAAATTTTGTATCAATATAAGTAATTCATACCAATGAAAACCTTAAATCTGTATCAACCTATAAAATTATATACCAATGTAAAAATTATAACTTCAACTTGCATTAATATTAAAGATTTCTACCAATGTAAGATTATGGCTATACAATATTTTGTTTAAGATTAAATTTAATAGCCTATCCCTATTTGTCCATTTCTCCAATTTCTATGATAACACTACATCCCCCTTTTCTCTTCTACCTCCTTTCCTTTACTTAAGAAAGAAGGATAAAGAAGATGAAAAGGTAGAAATCCCTGTTGCAGGAATTTTCCTGCCACATTGTATTTGCAGTGGAGCTCGGTGATTGGGTAGTAGAAGAGGTAGGCGGGACTAGGAGTTGGGAGGAGGAAAGAGGAAGGGGAGAGAGAGAAGCAAGATGGAGACCGATCAAAAGGTTAGATATTGGGTTTACAATTCTGATTGTGTGGGCATCTGGTGTATTGAGTATTTGCTGATATATAAATCCATTGGATAATCTTTAAGCATTAAGAGTCTTCTTTGTACTGGGTACCTCAAGGATGGTGGTTATTGTTGAGGATTGAACCAGGAGCCATGCTTGGAGTCCATGGTGAAGGCAGCGGCCACAACAGTTTTCATGGGTCCCAGGCCTGTGCTCCTGGCTAGCTGGTGCTGTGGTCAGAACGGGAACAACAGTGGGAACATGGTGGTGGTGCAGGAGCTAGCTGAGTCGCACACTACAAATCCCTGAGTCTGAGCTCTCTATTTTTCTTCCCATCGAAAGCTACAACATTTGCAAACTATCCCTTAAAATGACAACATATCTATAATTCATAAAATAACCAGAACCATCTACCCCAACCTAAGGAACTGGGAAAATAATTTTCTTTTGCTTGCATATAGCTGAATTGGGGCAAAGAATTCCGTTCTGGAGGTCCAAAGGAAAATAGGAAAATTGGTTTGGTCAAAGGTGGGCTAACTGACATCATTTGCCTTCCAGTGTCTATGTGCTGAGAAAATTCATGGATTAACTGATGTCCTGACTGTAACAGTCTGAAAAGCTGGATGGGTGAGCTAGCTGTTCTGGAAATGTCCTGGAAGCAAGTCGTTAGAAAAAACAGCTTCAATGTAATTGAAGTAGAATCAAACAAGGAGCTATAATGGAAGGTTCCAGAATCTCAGCATCCCAGAGTGTGAATCTTGTCAGGGCTGTCTCTTTTTTCTTTCATTCTACAATATACAAACCTCACAACTAACACATAACTCTGTAAAGACATTCATATGAAATGTGCAAGGTACACATATCAATTAAGGAAGATCAGTAAAGAAAGACAACTGCCTTTCTTTAGAGGTTAGTTTGGTCACAAAATCAAACTATATAATTTTCCATTAAAGCCATCCCCCTCCTCCTGCTTCTATGAGGGTGTACCCCCACCCACCCATGCACTCCCACCTCCCCACCCTCGAATTCCCCCATGCTGGGGCATCTAGCCTTCACTGGACCAAGGATATCCTCTCCCACTGATGCCAGCCAAGGCCATCCTCCACTACATATACAGCTAATTTGATGTTATCTCTTAGGGTTTCTATTCCTGCACAAAACATCATGACCAAGAAGCAAATTGGGGAGGAAAGGGTCTATTCAGCTTACAGTTCCACATTGCTGTTCATCACCAAAGGAAGTCAGGACCAGAACTCATACAGGGTAGGAACTTGGAAGTAGGAGTAGATGCAGAAATCATGGAGGAATGATGCTTACTAGCTTGTTTCTCCTGCCTTGCTCAGCTTGCTTTTTTATAGAACCCAAGACCACCAGCCCTGGGATGGGACCACCCAAAATGTGTTGGACCCTCCCCCTTGATCACTAATTGAAAAAAATGCCTTACAGCTGGATTTCATGGAGGCATTTCCTCAAAGGAGGCTCCTTTCTCTGTGATAACTCCAGTTGTGTCAAGTTGACACACAAAGCCAGACAGTATATATTAGGAGCCTGACTGGTTTTGTGGCCAGCCTCTGAAACTGAATGGATATTGATTTGTGTTTTCCACTGTTGTAACAGATCTCTTCCCCATAAGTTTATGGCTATGTCAGCCATATATAACCTTAATTTTCCTAACGAATCCTCAGGCCTTGTTCATTTAAGCCATCTGGTGCTTTGCTTTATTTGGGATAAAGTCCCAACTCCTTGAAATTGGATGTCCACTTCTTGAAGTGGCCAATCTACAAGCCATGATTTTGGAGAGATGATGGTAACATCTGCTCCAGTGTCGACCATTCCTTCAATTTCAATATTGTTTATTAATATTCTAAGCTTTGGCCTTTTATAAAAAGCTTGCCAAAATATTCATTTTTGGCCTCTTCTTAGGTTTTTTGAATTGTTTGTAGAAGTTTCTTCAACTTGTTATCTGGTCTCACAAGTTCTGTTTTTAGAGCAGTAGTGTTTAATTGTCTTGAGGAAGAGAACTCTCCCTGTTTGACACTGGGGCTTGCAAGAGCCCCCCTGGGAATTTTTTGATAAAGTGTTGCTCTGTTTGTCTGTTGTTGCTCTACATTCCCTAGTCCAATGTTGTCCTTTGCCACATCTTTTATATATCCCAGAGGGCATTGGCTCCCTTTTACATATCCCAGAGGGCATTGGCTCCCTTTTGGGATTAATTTTGTTTTCTCTACAGTTTCTTCTGCAATGACCCTGCTCACAACAATCAAGACATTTGAGATTTTGGGTCATTTCAAAGCCTCTAGTGGCAGCTTCTCCTTTTAAGGTTGTATCAGGTGAATGAGGTCTAACATCAGCTGTGTATCTAATCCACTCATCTGTTGATATTGACCTTGTCCTCAGTGGTCTGATTACTTCCTTGCATTCACATTTTCAAAAGCTAAAGACTTGATTATTGCCTTTCTTGCTGATGGATCTGATACACTCCTTTCCACAGCTGAAGTCAACCTTGGCAAAAAGTCAGAGAATGTTTCCCTTGGACCTTGCATGACTTAAGAAAATGGTTCACGTCTTTTCCCTGATTCTGTGACTTTGTCCCAGGCATTTAAGGCTGCCAAGTGACACAATGCCAAGGTTTCTTCATCATATACAGCCTGCACCTCTGTCTCAGGAAAACAACCTTCACCAAGTAGCTGATCTTTGAAAATATCTCTACCCTTGGCTCTGGTTTTTGTCATGGTATCTCCTTTCCTCCTTTCTCCATGAGAACCATTGTAAATGTGACACAGGTTCTAGTATTGCTTTTGTTATGTCCTTCCAGTCTTGGGATTATTCTATTTTTAATAGCTCATGAAGCCAGTATTTGTTTTACAAATGGTGAATGCATTCCAAAATTAGTGACACTTTTCTTAAATTTTCTCAGTTCTAACACATCCATGGGTTACCATTCAAGTTCCTGATAACCCTGTGAAATCATTGTCTGGAGGTCTTGGTTGTATACTAACAGGATAAACTAAAGTTTGTTTTCTAACAACCCTTGGTTGGCTTTCTCTAATTTTATTTTCTGTCTTTACCTGAGTATTTTCCCTAATTAATATTTTAAATTCTTTCCTTAAGGTCTGTGCCTGTGCCTCATGTCTATCCTTTTGTTGTTTCTCCTGTTCCATAAGTTCCTGTATCTGCTGTTCAAGGTTCTGCTTAAATTTTTTATATTGTAATTTTGATATTTTGTTGTTTTACTTTGATTGACTAATTTAAAAAGGTTCTCCTCCAAGTCCTGCTTCCAACCCTCATTATTTTCCCTCTGCTGCTCAGTCTGATCTGTGAGCTGCTGCATCCTATTTTCTAGCATCCTTTCCCGCTCCTATCTCCAACCTTCATTTTCATCTCTCTGCCACTTATTAGGACCTATGTTACCAAGTCTTAAATTTCTCTTTCTGCTGTTCATGATACTCTATAAATTCCTGTATCTTCTGTTCTAGGCCCTGCTTCCATAATTTTATCTTCTCTTTATGTTGTAATTTTGATCTTGTAGCATCTGCCTTATTTTAATGTACTAACTTTAGTAAATTATCCTCTAGACTCTGCTTCCAAACATTATCACTATCTCTTTGCTGTTTATTCTGATCTATGAATTTCTGCATCTTCTGTTCTAGCATTTTTTTCCAGTTCCTGTCTGCAACCTTCATTTTTGTTTCTCTTTCACCTATCTTGGCCTAAAAGTTCCTGTAACTTCACTTTCTCTAATCACTTTTGTAAGGCTTGTAAGGTCCTATCTTTTGAGAAGACATGATAAACCAAGATAGTAACCATTATAATAATGATAATTGACAATGTATCAATTTTCTTTAAATACATCTCTGCCAACAGGTTCAAAATATCATCCCATAAAACCCAAAAGGTATTGTGTTTCTCACATTTAAGTATCCAAATATATATTTTTCTTTATTATTAATTTATAATTCTCAGTACCTGATCCAAAGCTTTTCATACTTTTGTCTCCCTCTGCTGTTCTTTTTAGGATACTGCAGTCCTCTTCTTTTATTCACAGGACTGGCTAACTAGAAAATCCCAGAGCTTCTGAGCCAGCTCTCTGTCTTTTGTTTGGGTTGCAGCCATCAGCGTGTGCACTGATCTCAGACAGAGAGACAAAAATGCATGTCCTTTTGGGTCTGGGTGACCTCACTCAGGATGATGTTTTCCAGTTCTATCCATTTGCTTGAAAAATTCATGATTAATTTTTTTAATAGCTGAATAGTATTCCATTGTATAAATGAACCACATATTCTGTATACATTTTTTGGTTGAGGACACCTGGGTTGTTTCCAGCTCTGACTATCACAGATAAGGCTGTTATGAACACAGTGGAGCATGTGTCTTTGTGGCATGGTAGGGCATCATTTGAGTATATGTCCAAGAGTGGTATACCTGGGTTTTCAGGTAGAACTATTCCCAATTTTCTGAGTAACCTCCAGATTGATTACCATAGTGGTTTTACCAGTTTGCAATCCCACTAGCAATGAAGGAGTGTTTCCTATTTCTCCACGTCCTTGCCAGCAGTTTTCTTTAAACTCAATATCTTCTTCCTTAAGATTGGTGTAGTAAAACCTTGTGGTTACAGAAATGATAGATAGGATGACTCTATTTGAATTTGATTTTGTTTCAGTTTGGCATAAGATTAACAGATCAAAAGTTATTTCCTATTTTATCAGCCTTGACTTTCTACAGAAGTTCAACCTTTAACCCTTATTTAATTCTTCCTTTCCTTCCTTTATATTTCTTTTCTATTTGGCATAAGACCACCATTCTTTTTCTTTGATTCTTAAAATATTATTTGGCCCCTTTGCTTAAGCAAGGGTAGTCTCTCAGCAAAATTCTGGTCTTAAAAGTGTGTCCAGGAAGGCAGGCAGTTCACTGAGCCAAGATGGCTTCCTCTGTGTCTCTGTCTTGAACCCTTGTTTCAATATGATTTCTATCTTTATTACATTTCTGTAAAAAACAGAAGAACATCAGCATTCCTAAAACTGATTACTTTTACCTTTAAGAAGGTACCAAGGCTTGTTATAAACTGGCATGAGCAAAATTTCTTCCTATTCATACAAGTTTCTTGTTTCTAAAGTTGAACATTAAAAACAGCAATTCAATTACAGCTTGGGAGCTTCTAGAATTTCCCTAACTTTTTCTTCTTTAATAACTCTTCTCAAATTCTTTTTCTCATGCTTACTAACAACACTTGTTAGTGATCTAAATGTTTATTTAAGTAATAAATTCTTAGGAAAGACTAAATTTCCTGCAAAACTGTTCTTCCCAGGGAACTTTCATTAATTTCATTCTTGTTTATACAATTTTTGTTATCCCATCTCTAGCTTTTAGAGAGAGGCCTTTAGAGTAAGAATCATAAGTATATGTTGATGGATTTTCATATATTAAACCATCCCTGCACCCCTGGGATGAAGCCTACTTGATCTTGGTAAATGATAGTTTTGATGCATTCTTGAATTATGTTTGAAAAAATTTTATTGAGTATTTTTGCATTGATATTTATAAGCAAAATTGGTCTGAAGTTCTCTTCCTTTTTTGGGTCTTTGTATGGTTTAGGTATCAGAGTGATTGTGGCTTCATAGAATGAGCTAGGTAGTGGTCTTTCTGTTTCCATTTTGTGAAATAGTTTGAGGAATATTGGTATTAGCTCTTTTTGAAAGTCTTGTAGAATTCTTTACTAAAACCATCTTGCCTTGATCTCTTTTCAGTTGGAATGTTTTTTTATTTTTATTTTATCTTTTAAAAATTTTATTGGATATTTTATTTACATTTCAGATGTAATCCCCTTCCCCCGACCCAGGAACCCCATCTCATCCCCCCTCCTCCTGCTTCTATGAGGATATGACCCCACATGCCCTCTCACTCCAACCTCCCCACCCACAATTTCCTCCACACTGGGGCATCCAGCCTTCACTGGACCAAGGACTTCCTCACCCACCTATGCCTGACATTGTCATTCTCCCCTACATATACAGCTGGAGTCATGGGTCCCTCCTTATGTGCTCACAGGCTGGTGGTTTAGACCCTGGGAGCTTTGGTTGGTTGGTATTGTTGCTCTCCTCATGGGGCTGAAAATCCTTTCAGCTCCTTCAGTCTTCTCTCTCACTCCTCCATTAGGAACCCCATGATCAGCTCAATGGTTAGCTGTGAGGATCTGCCTCTGAGTATGTCAGACTCTGGCAGACCTCTAAGGAGATAGCTAGCTATATCAAGCTCCTGTCAGCATAGACTTCTTGGCATCCACATCTGTGTCTACCTTTGGTGACTGCACAAGGGATAGATACCCAGGCGGAGCAGTCTCTGCATGGTCCCTCCTTCAGTTTCTGTTCCACACTTTGTCTCCATATTTGTTCTCATGGGTGTTTTGTTACCTCTTCTAAGAAGAGCCAAAGCATCCACACTTTGGTCTTCCTTGTTGATGAGCTTCAGGTGGTCTGTGAGTTGTATCTTGGAATCACCAGCTTTTGCGCTAATATCCAATTATCAGTGCGTGCATACCATGTGTGTTCTTTTGTGATTGGGTCATCTCACTCATGATGATATTTTCTAGTTCCATCCATTTACCTAAGAATTTCTCGAATTCACTGTTTTTAATAACTGAGCAATATTCCATTGTGTAAATGTACCACATTTTCTGTATCCATTCCTCTGTTAAAGGACATCTGGGTTCTTTCCAGCTTCTGGCTATTATAAATAAGGCTGCTATGAACATAGTGGAGCATATGTCCTTGTTATATGTTGGAGCATCTTCTGGGTATATGCCCAGGAGTGGTATAGCTGGGTCCTCAGGTAATGCTATGTCCAATTTTCTGAGGAACTGCCAGACTGATTTCCAGAGTGATTGTAACAGCTTGCAATCCCACCAACAAAGAGGAGTGTTCCTCTTTCTCCACATCCTCACCAGCATCTATGATCACCTGAGTTTTTGATCTTGACCATTCTGACTGGTGTGAGGTAGAATCTCAGGGTTGTTTTGATTTGCACTTCCCTGACGACTAAGGATATTGAACATTTCTTTAGGTGCTTCTTGGCCATTTGAGTTTCCTTAGTTGAGAATTCTTGGTTTAGCTCTGTACCACATTTTTAATAGGGTACAGAGTCTAAAATTGTCTGGAGTCTAATTTTTTGAGTTCTTTGTATATATAGTATATTAGCCCTCTATCGGATATAGGATTGGTAATGATCTTTTCCCAATCTGTTGGTTGCCATTTTGTCTTATTGACAGTGTCCTTTGCCTTACAGAAGCTTTGCAATTTGATGAGGTCCCATTTGTCAATTCTTGATCTTAGAGCATAAGCCATTGGTGTTTTGTTCAGGAACTTTTCCCTTGTGCCTAGGTATTCAAGGGTCTTCCCTACCTTCTCTTCCATTAGTTTCTGTGTATCTGGTTTTATGTGAAGGTTCGTTATCCACTGGACTTGAGCTTTGTACAAGGAGATAAGAACAGATCGATTTGCATTCTTCTACATGCTGACCTCCAGTTGAACCAGCACCATTTGTTGAAAATGCTGTCCTTTTTCCACTGGATGGTTTTAGCTCCTTTGTCAAAGATCAAGTGACCATAGATGTGTGGGCTCATTTGGATCTTTAATTCTATTCCATTGATCTTCCTGCCTGTCTCTGTACAAATACCATGCAGTTTTTTTTTTATCACTATTACTCGGTAGTACAGCTCGAGGTCAGGGATGGTGATTCCCCAAGAAGTTCTTTTATTGTTGAGAATAGTTTTCACTATCCTGGGTTTTTTGTTATTCCAAATGAATTTGCAAATTGCTCTTTCTATCTCTATGAAGAATTGATTTGGAATTTTGATGGGGATTGCATTAAATCTATAGATTGCTTTTGGCAAGATGGCCATTTTTACTATATTAATCCTGCCAATCCCAGAGCATGGGAGATCTTTCCATCTTCCGAGATCATCTTCAATTTATTTCTTCAGAGACTTGAAGAACATATCTTTCACTTGCTTGGTTAGATTCACACTAAGATATTTTATATTATTTGTGACTATTGTGAAGGGTATAATTTTCCAAATTTCTCTTTTAGCCTGTTTATCCTTTGAGTGGAGGAAGCTACTGATTTGTTTGAATTAATTTTATATCCAGCCACTTTGCTGAGTTGTCTATCAGGTTTAGGATTTTTCTGATGGAAGTTTTGGGGTAACTCAAGTATACTACCATATCATCTGCAAATAGTGATATTTTGACTTTTTTCTCTCCAATTTGTACCCCTTTGACCTCCTTTTGTTGTCTAATTGCTCTGGCTAGGACCTTGAGTACTATATTGAATAGGTAGGGAGAGAGTGGGCAGCCTTTTCTAGTCCCTAATCTTAGTGGGATTGCTTCAAGTTTCCCTCTATTTAGTTTGATGGCTACTGGCTTGCTGTATATTGCTTTTTACTATGTTTATGTATGGGCCTTGAGTTCCTGATCTTTCCAAGACTTTTACTTCTAAGGAGTGTTGAATTTTGTGAAATGCCTTCTTAGCATCTAGTGAGATGATCATGTGTTTTTTTCTTAGAGTTTCTTTATATAGTAGATTACGTTGATGGATTTCTAAATATTGAACCATCCCTGCATTCCTGGGATAAAGCCTACTTGATCATGATAGATAATTGTTTTGATGTGTTCTTGGATTTGGTTTTTGAGAATTTTATTGAATATATTTGCATCAATATTCATAAGGGAGATTGGTCTGAAGTTCTCTTTCTTTGTTGGGTGTTTGTGAGGCTTATGTATGAGGGTGACTGTAGCTTCATAGAAGGAATTGGGTATTGTTCCTTCTGTTTATATTTTGTGGAGTAGTTTGAAGAGAATTGGCTCTTCCTTGAAGGTCTGATAGAATTCTGCACTAAAACCATCTGGTCCTGGGCTTTTTTTTGGTGGAGAGACTTTTAATGACTGCTGCTCTTTCTTTAGGGGTTATGGGACTGTTTAGATGGTTTATCTGCTCCTGATTTAATTTTGGTACCTGGTGTCTGTCTAGAAAATTGTCCATTTCATCCAGATTTTCCAATTTTGTTGAATATAGGCCTTTGTAGTAGGATCTGATGATTTTTTGAATTTCCTCAGTTTCTGTTGTTATGTCTTTCTTTTCCGTTCTGATTTTATTGATTTTGATACTGTCTCTGTACCCTTAATCAGTTTGGTTAAGGGTTTATCTATATCGTTGATTTTCTCAAAGCATCAACTCTTGGTTTTGTTGATTCTTTGTATCTTCTCTTTGTTTCTACACGGTTGATTTCAGCCCTGAGTTTGACTATTTCCTGCTGTCTACTCCTCATGGGTAGGTTTTCTTTTTTCCTTTCTAGAGCTTTCAGGTATGCAGTTAAGTTGCTTGTATGGGATCTCTCCAATTTCTTCATGAAGGTACTTGGTGCTATGACTTTTTCTTTTTACACTGCTTTCATTGTGTCCCATAATTGGGTATGAAGTTTCTTCACTTTCATTGAATTCCATAAAGTCTTTGATTTATTTCTTTATTTTCTTTCTGACCAAGTTATCATTGAGCAGAGAGTTGTTCAGTTTCAATGAGTATGTGGGATTTCTATTGTTTTTGGTATTATTCAAGTCTAGCCTTAGTCTGTGGTGATTTGATAGAATGCATGGTATTATTTTAATCTTCTTTTATCTGCTGAGTTTTGTTTTGTGTTTGATTATATGGTCAGTTTTGGAAAAGGTTCCAATGAGGTGCTGAGAAGAAGGTATATTCTCTTAGTTGGGGTGAAATGTTGTTATGCCCAGTTTGTAGGAATCCCAGGAGACCACCAGAGATAGTGACACTGATGTAAATATACACAAGAGTCTTTATTATTTGAGTCCGGACTCAGGCTGCAGCCTCCCTTGCTCTGCAGTTTAGGAATGTGACCCTTGGGTCTAGGAGTTTGTTCTTCTCTCTCTCTCTCTCTCTCTCTCTCTCTCTCTCTCTCTCTCTCTCTCTTTCTCTGTCTCTCTCTCTCCCTCCCTCTCTCTCTCAGAGGCTAGTGTATTTTTACAAGCCAGCCAAGCTGGAAACACTTGGTTGCCTTTTTCCCATAGTTTAAGAATGGAGGCCTTATCACTTCAAGAACATTAATTTTTTTGCCTCCTCCCAAGGCAGGGGACTTCTGCACCAAGGGGGGAGTGCTGGCTGTTTAACTCAGTGAGGGAACTAGTGAGTGCGAGACTCAGTTGCCTTGTGTCTCTTTATTCTGTGGTTATCTGTTAAATCCATTTGGTTCATAACTTGTTAGTTTCATTGTGTCTCCACTTAGTTTTTGTTTCAATGATATGCCCATTGGTGAGAGTGGATTGTTGAAGTCTCTCACCATTATTCTGTGAGGTTCAATGTATGTTTTGCGCTTTAGTAAAGTTTCCTTTATGAATGTGGGTGCCCTTGCATTTGGGGTATAGATGTTCAGAATTGAGAATTCCTCTTGGTGGATTTTTCCTTTGATGAATATGAAGTAGCCTTTCCCATATTCTTTGGTAACTTTTGGTTGAAAGTCTATTTTATTGGATATTAGAATGGCAACCCCAGCTTGTGGGACCATTTGCTTGGAAAACTTTTTATTCTGAGGTAGTGTCTGCCTTTGTCACTGAAACGTGCTTCTTGTATGCAGCAAAATGCTGGATCCTATTTATGCATCCAGTCTGTTAGTCTGTGTTTTTTTTAATTGGGTAATTGAGTCTATTGCTGTTGACAGCTGTTAAAGACAGATGCTTGTTAGTTCTTGTTATTTTTATTGCTGGAAGTGGTATTATGTGTGTATGATTCTCTTCTGGGTTTGTTGTGAGAAGCTTAATTTTTTGTGTTTTCTTGAATGTAGTTTCCCTCCTTGTCTTTGAGATTTTCTTCCAGTATTCTCTGTAGGGATGGATTAATAGAAAGACATTGTTTAAATTTGGAATATCTTGGTTTCTCCATCTATGGTGATTGAGAGTTTTGAATATTTTGGGTTAGGAGCTTTTGCACTTTGTATTTTCTTTGACCATTGTGTCAGTATCTTGTATGGTATCTTCTACACATGAGACTCTGTTTTCTGTGTCTTGTATTCTGTTGATGATACTTGCATCTGTGGTTCCTAATCACTTTCCTAAGTTGTCCATCTCCAAAGTTGCCTCCTTTTGTGTTTTCTAGTTCTATTTTTAGTTCTTGAACCATTTTGTTCAATTCCTTCACCTGCTTAATTGTACTTTCCTGTATTTCTTTAAGAGATTTGTTTCTTTTTAAGACCTTTTACCTGTTTGCCTCTGTTTCGCTGTATTTCTTTAAGCGAGTTATTTATATCCTCCTTGAAGGCCTCTATCATCTTCATGAGATGGGATTTTTAGGTCATTATCTTGCTTTTTAGACAGGGTATCCAGGGCTTGATGTTGTGAGATGACTTGGATGTTGTGGGATGATGCTGAATTGCATTGGTGTCTGTCATTTATAGTCTTATGCATCTCTCTGGCCATCTGGTTATCTCTGATGTTAATTGGCTTGGGTAACTCTGACTGGAGCCAGATTGCTTGGAGTCAGGTAGTGCTCTGGGATCCTGGGTTAGTGCTCATTTCTTTGGAGGAGGCAGTGCTGTCTCTGGTCAGGGTAGGCCTCTTGTGTCTCTGGTTAGACCAGGCCTCCTGTGTTTCTGGTTACTGCAGACCTCTTGGGAGGCAGACAGGCAGTAGGATTTGGGAGGGTATCAGGCCAGATGATCTGGCCCAGGTAAAGAAGCAGACTCAATGGAAGTTGGAGCTAGGAAGGTAGGTAGATCCCATGTCAGTTGGGCTCTGTAGATGTTCCTGCTGGCATGGGTATTTGGGCAAGATTCTCACCTATGTCTTTGGTTACTGCAGACCTCCTGGGAGTCACACAGGCTGTAGTGTGTGGGAGGTTATCTGTGCCATTCTACCTTTTAAACAGTGTCACCAACTGGGTACCAAGTGTTCAAATACATAAGCCTAGGAGGAACCTTCCTGGTCAAACATCCATAGACTATAATCTAATAGTATTCACTTGTTTTTTCCTTCCTAATATGTATCTCTCATCTGTACCCTACCTTCAATATTCTGAATTCATCTATATTTCCTTGCTTAACATATTCTTATTGCAGATTTTCTGGCTCTCTTGGTTTTATATTGCTTACCACTTTTATATCTGACATTGTTTCTTTGATGTGTATATTTTTCACTAGACAGAAACAGTAACTAACAGATCTAGTTCTTTGCAGGTGCCCACTATACCCACAGTGTCCATCATTTTGTGACAACTAAACAGTTCATTAATGTTGTTGAAGGTTGTGAGAACAGTCATGAAGGAGGAACTGGAGGCCTCACAGACAAAATCTTCAATATGGGACTTGTTCCGTATACCCCACCTGTGTAAGCGGATATGCCTCCTGTCCCTTGTAAGGTAGGTTTCCCACTGTTTCTATTAAAATGGTTTGAAGATAAATTTTCTCACTGATATTACTTGATATTAAATAATGAGGAATATCTGGAGCTTGAGGTAGTCAAATGGTTTTGAATATACAAATACAGACTAATTGTACAGTGAGGAGTGTATTTATCCAACCACTTCCTGAATTTATCATTAGCGATTAATGCTCAGAAGCTCAGTCATGGTACAAAATGGGGCTCCAAGTATCTCCTGTTGTCTGTTTCAATTTCAAAATAGATAAAAATCTCAAAGTTAAGGTGCATGAATGTGTACATCTCAATAAATACATACATTATACAACCCTTAACTAGATCAAGACACAGTGAAAATTCTAAAACTCTTCAAGGACTCATCATGTATTCCCAAAATTCTACTATGCCTTCAAAAATTCAATGATATATCCCATCTTCATACAATAATTTTATTATGATTATAAAGTTAGGGCCTGGAGAAATGGCTCAGGAGTTAAGATTACTAACTGCTCTTCCAGAGGGTTCAATTCCCAGCATTCACATGGTGGCGCAAAATGGCCTGTAACAACATGTTTTTAAATTGAGGTGTTGCAGTCCAGTGGCCTATGGTTAAACTGGGTTTACCTGAAAGGGGGGCTGGAAATGAAAAGGAGGAGGGACAATAGAAGAATGAAGCCAAGACAAAGTTCTGATCAAGGCTCCAAGTTTAATAAGAAGCACAGCATTTATAAAGAGAAAGCCCACAGAACCCATCCTTTGTTTTAGCCAGGGTATATTGCAAAGCAAGGTCATCAAGGCAGTCTAATCTTCTAAGTTCTTGTGGGAACCAGCATGTGCAGCCAAGCCAGATGACTTCACCAAGATTGATAAGGTCCATAGTGGCAATCGATCAAGGTCTGTTCAGTCTGCTCAAGGCTGGAAAAGGCCTGCTCAAGGCTGGGAAGGCTACAATTCCCCCTTTTTGTTTTTTAACGATGAGCAGTACCAGTTGCTGGATGGGGGGCACAAGATTTACTTGTTTTCCATAATTCTATCTAGGGTAAAGAGTGGCCAGGTGACCATGCATGTCTTAGGTTGGTGTCTATATTGGTCCTTCTTACCCATCATAGAGGCCAAACATAGCATTGCTGTATGTTTCTGTCTTAGGTGGATAGGAACTCAAGAACACTCTTACCCATCTCTGGCTAACCAGCCTTCAATAGCACACATTTTCCCAGTCAGACCAAAGCCATGAAGGACATATCAAAGCTGAATATGCACTCAATGCATTTCTTCATATCGATGAATAACTGCCTTGGTGAATAGCTAAGCTTGCTGAAAGTGATCCTGGATAAAGGCAACCAATCTGTTTAAGATACAAGGTCCAAAAGTTAAAAGCAATGAAATTATAATTAATGGTCTAAGCAGTGTAGAAATTAAAGTTGTAAATCATGGTGAAGTAGAGAAACAGGATTCAAACCATCTCTGATTCTGTTCTTTTTCTCTTTTCCTTTTTATTAGTTCTTGTTGAACTTTAGCCATAGAAACCTTTACTACTCCTGAACGATTGATGTAAAAGCAACATTCTTTGTGGAGGGTTGCACATAGTCCTCTCTGCTGAAGGAATAAAATATCAAGTCCTCTCCTGTTTTGAAGGACTATCTCAGACAAGGAGGTTAGAGACTCTTGCAAATGGGAAATAGAAGTTTCTATTCTTTCTATATCTGTATGTATTGCCATTCTAAGGAGCTCTAAGGTTTTTCCTTGCAAAACCAGGGCAGAAGCACCACTAGCTGCTCCTTCCACACAGAGTCCCAACAATATTGAAATACTTAATGTAAAAGTTCTCTCTTGGGGTGAGAGAAGCCTCCATCCCAACGATCGAAAAGCTCATTATAAGAATGATAAATGAGCTTAGGAATAAGTTGAACCAACACACAAAAGTCTTTGGAGCTATCAAATACTTGTGTATGAAATCAGGGGGTAAGACCTGTGGAACAAACCCACCATCCCTCCTTAGGAGGCATAAGATAAGAAAAAGAGTGGAAACAGTAAGCACTTGATTGCACAGCTCTGTCTTTTACCTTTTTGAATTTTCCCTATTAAGGTACTTAGTCCAGAAACTTCATATAGGGAAAGGCCTATGCCAGATTTCTGACTCCATTGACAATTAGAAGAGCTTTTAGAATAAGAAACATTGCTAGATAATAAAGCAATACCTTCATAGTAAGGAGGTGCTATATTATAGCAAAGCCAACAAGAATGAGTAATATTAGAATAAGTATCATTAAGCATATGAAACATGTTCACCATAAATTCTGTAAGGGGAATAGCAAATGTGGGAAAGGTAGGGGTGGCAGCTGTAGGACTATGGGGGATACTAGACACTGGAGGAGAAAATAGGGGAGCAGTGGTAGTTCTACTCTTTTTAGCACTATTTTTCTTTTTATCTTTCTTATTCCTCTTTTTGGGCTTAGTAATGACCTTATTAGGTTCCATTGAAAAAGAAATGGGCTCAATTTTAAGCTTGATGGTAAAGAGTAACCCATCATCATAACCTTGCTTATAACATCAAAGTCCCCAAGTTTTTTCTTTTAGCCAATCTTTCTTTACCCATCTTCCTGAATTACTAAAGCTTACCCATAAAGGGTTGCAAGCCCCTGAATATCTACAGGTAGAAGTAAGCAATTTGATTCTGCTTCTCATGTATTCTCCATTATTAGAACTATTTCTTTTAACAGAAATAAGCTCCCAACTGGAGGAAGGATTCCACCTAGTTTCACCCAAGTTAACACAATTCCAGTCATAACAAAAAAATGCTGGACTTCTCCACATTGATATTGCTTTTCTCTATTGATTTGATCCTTAGGGCAGACATAAAAAGCAGTATTTAAAAGATGGCAGTGAGGATAGGGTTGCTCACATCCTATATCTACATATTTTTCCCTGTAAGTCTGCTTGTTTTTAGGGAGTGGCTTAAGTGGAATATCCTAGGTATCTAACCCAGCTGCTAATTGGCAAAGATCAAATACAAGGTCTGGTCACCAGGTATATGGGGGATGGCTTTGAGAATTGATAGAAAACACTTGCTCTCCAGTAAGGGTGAAGACTACACTCCAGGTTAATTTAGCTGGCTGATAGGGATTTTGAGCCATCTTTATCATTGGTATCATCATCATTAGAAGGCTCAGGATCTGTGTCCACTTGACAAACCAATCTTTCAGGCAGCCATCAGGCTTCATTTTCTTCCTGTGGAAAAAACACAGACAGAACCTTTTCCCCATATTAAAACAGGGTCAGGACCATTCCATGTATTAGTTAGAGGGTCTTGCCATTTAACCCTGGCATATGATCTGGAAGTGACTTGATGCCAGTGGTGATCTACTGCAGACTGACCGTTAGCATCAGTTTGCAAAAAAAAATAAAAAAAAATAAGACAAAAGCAAGGCATGCTTTTGGTAACTTTGAGAGATATAACTCCTCCTCTTTTGTTTTTAAAAGCCAATTTTCAGAGTGCAATATGCATGTTCAACAATTCTTTATCCCATTGGGTTATAAGGAATTCCAGTTTTATGTTCAATACCAAATGCCTTACAAAATGATGTAAAGTTGTTTCCAGTATAAGCAGGCCCATTATCAGTCTTGGTGACTTTGGTAATCCCATAGTATTAAAGGCTTGTAAGCAATGATTAATTTCATTTCTAGAAATTTCTCCCATGTGTAGAGAAGCAAAGAGGAATCCTGAACAAGTGTCAATATAGACATGTATATATTTCAATTTTCCAAATTCTTCATAATGAGTTACATAATTTGCCAAGTATGATTTGACATAAGGCCTGTTAGATTAACTCCTAAATGAGGAACTGGAGATAATGTAAGACAGTTATGACATTGTTTTACAATTATTCTACCCTGTTCCTTAGTGATCTTATGTCAGAGTCTCAAGGTGTGACAAGAGAGATGAAATTTATTATGATCACGTGTAGCCAAAGCAACAGGATCTCAAATTAAGGCTTCTCATATTAAAGCTCTGTCAATGTGATCATTGCCTACAGCCAAAGGTCCAGGAAGATCAGAATGAACTCATATATGACCAATATAAAAAGGAACTTTTTGGGCGAGAATGATGTTTTGTAATTGAGAAAACAGAGATCCAGCTGGTGTATTGAAATGAAATGTGCCACAAGTTTCCAATAGAGGAACAGACTGAGCCACATATAGACTATCAGTAAAAAGATGAAAAGCATCATTTATTCTGAAAAGCATTTAGTATTACTGTTAGCTCTGCTAGCTAAGCAGAGAGCTTAGGAGTTTCTATGACTACTTGTTGATTATTCATGGGATATCCTGTGTGTCCTTTAGAGGAGCCATCAGTAAAAATTAAAAGAGCATTATGTAGAGTCTGTAAAATGTCATATTAGGAAATATAACATTATGTACATTTAAAAATTTTATCAGCCTATCTTGAGGGTAATGATTATTTATAATGCCTTTAAATCCTACTTGAGCAAGCAACCAATCTGTACTATGCTGCTTTAACCAATTATCCATATTAAAAGGCTGAATAATGATGTCTGGTTCTTTGCCAAAATAAATTAGTGCTTTTTTTTCTTCCAAGTATAATAATACGATCTACTGCCTCATAATATGGCAGGATATTATGTTTAGGATATATCCTTGAATGTGTCCACATAAGAGGAGCTTTTGCCACAATAATCCTGTAGGTTTATGAGTTGTATTAAAAATCAGCAAATGTAAAGGCAAAGAATAATCTATAGAAGTAACAAAATGTTTTTCAATATCTCTTTCTACTTGTAAGGCGAACATTCCTTCTGAGGTTAAAGACTGAGGGGAGGTAGGATCATTACTCCCTTTAAGAATATCAAATAAAGGGTTCAATTATCTTGTAGTAAGCTTTAAATAGGGGTGAAGCCAATTGATATCACCTAACATCTTTTGAACATTATTTAAAGTTTTAAAACTGTTTCATGGATAATTATCTTCTGGGGATAAATGGCTTGATCTGTAAGTCCAAAGCCTAGATAATTATAAGGATCCTGAGTTTGTACTTTGTCTGGAGCTATTTGTAGTCCTTTATCAGCTAATTTCTGCTGCAAATCTTTATAACATAAAAGCAAATCCTGAGGATCTTTTCTCGATAACAAGATGTCATCTATGTAATGTATAATTTATATTATTGGCCATTGCTATCTTATACTCTGAATGGCTTGTGTCACAAATTTTAAAATTGAATAGAAGGAACAATGAAAGCAAATTTTTTGCAATCCTGGGGGGTTAAATTTGCTTCTACCACTGTATCCAATAAATCTTGTGTAAAAGGAACAGTAGGCCAGTACTATGCTACAGCTGTTTTTAGCTCTGTTATTACTCTTGCAATCATCTCCACTTGCTTGATTTTTCCTTAATTACAAATATGGGTGAGTTAAACATCTTTAGCTTGTGATTGAATTGTAAACTGAAGCTAATGGAACATTGGAAATTTAACTATATTTGTAAGCTTCTTTTGCCATATTAGAGCACCCCCATAATTTTGGAAAATAAAACCCAGTTTCAAACAATCCATTCTCTTTAAAATCAATACCAAGAGCATTACTTTCATGTTACAAAGTTTGGCTGCCAGTTCTTATATATAAATGCATGATAGTGCAGCTTTTAATACCCATTAAAGAGACATTGTTTTAAATCCTATCCTTTATAAGTCTAGTTTCTAGGATAAGAATTACAAAAAATATTATCCTAATTTAGAAATATCTTTAAAGATCTGTCCTCCTGGGTTGGCTCCTGCCATGTGTTGTTGTTTAGAATGACTCCAACCCTGAGTTACCAGTTTTAAGCTAACTTTCTGTTACCAATGTTACAAATTTTTAATCACACCCAATAACTTATTAGCCAATACTCTATAACCAAGACATGCAGAACATAGTTATACTTTTAAAACCAGTCAGAAACAAAAATGAAGTGGCTATACAATTTACATATTTAGACCAGACAAAATTTTCTTACCCTTTCTAGATGTAATTTCAAGAGAAAATCACCTTGTCACTTGCTGAACCCAATAAAATAAAGTCATAGAGATTTTTCTAGGAAAAAACACCCATCAGCTCCCTTACCAAGGATGCTGAAAAGCTAGCTGTTGGCCGCCTTAAGAGTGACTTGTGTAGATAATCAGCTCCTAGCAGGGCTTCTCCTGCTGTGCTTGACTCCCAGCCAAGGTGCAGGAAAACTTAATCAATTTCTGCTGTGCAAATTGAGACTGCCTTTTAAACAAGTTAAACTAAATCTAGCGGTGTGACAGTCAGCAGATGAAGTTTTAACTAGTTTTCATTTTTAACAGGAAACACAGAACAAAAATCATTCAAACAAAGAAACAAAGCAAAACAGACATAAATTGACAGACATGGACAGATTGGTGCACCAAGGATAGACAATAGACAGAGAGGAAAGAGAACTAAATATCCCAAACAGACCCAGAAACAGAACTAAGGATTTCTCCAGTAGGAGCCAGAGAGGGAGCAGGATGTCTCCCAATTTTCTCCTGTTCCTAGGAGAGCTCTAAAACAGCTTATATCCATGTTCCTTCTTGTTTGCTAAAGCATTCTGGACAGGGGACAACTGCTTTTCTGAAACCCTTTCTTTCTCTGTCAAATTCAAGGTCTAATTCTTCATCTCATTCTTTAGGAGGTGCAGCAGCAGCTGATAGTTGCTCCTCAGTGCCCTGCTTTTGTAACTTCCTAGTTCCTCCTCAACTTGTATAATTAATTCTTTTTTTAAATTTTAATTTTTTATTATTTTTTAAAGTTATTTTTATTGGATATTATATTTACAATTCAGATTTTATCCCCTTACCCCCATTCCCCCCCCACCCACCCACCCAGGGACCTTCTATCCCATCCCCCCTCCGCATGCTGCTATGAGATGTACCCCCACCTACTCCCCCACTCCCACCTCCCCACCCTCGAATTCACCCCCCCCGACTCAGTGTTCATTCTTCATGGGACCAAGAATCTCCTCTCCCACCTATGCCTTGAATTCCTGATCTTTCCAAGACTTTTACTTTGAAGGAGTGTTGAATTTTGTCAAATGCTTTCTCAGCATCTAGTGAGATGATCATGTGGTTTTTTTCTTTGAGTTTATTTATGTAGTGGATTACATTGATGGATTTCTGAATATTCAACCATCCCTGTAGTTCTCTTTCTTTGTTGGGTCTTTGTGAGGCTTAGGTATGAGCATAATTATAGCTTCATAGAAGGAATTGGGTATTGTTCCTTTTGTTTCTATTCTGTGGAATAGTTTGAAGAGAATTGGTATTAGGTCTTCCCGGAAGGTCTGATAGAATTCTGCACTAAAACCATATGGTCCTGGACGTTTTTTGGTGGGGAGGTTTTTAATGACTGCTTCTATTTTTTTAGGGGTTATGCGACTATTTAGATGATTTATCTGCTCCTCGTTTAATTTTGGTACCTGGTATCTATCTAGAAAAATGTCCATTTCAACCAGATTTTCCAATTTTGTGGTAAGATCTGACGATTTTTTAAATTCCCCCTGTTTCTGTTGTTATGTCTCCCTTTTCAGTTCTGATTTTATTAATTTGAGTACTGTCTCTGCGCCCTTTGGTTAGTCTGGCTAAGGGTTTGTCTATCTTGTTGATTTTCTCAAAGAACCAGCTCCTGGTTTTATATTTTGTAGAGTTCTTTTTGTTTCAACTTGGTTGATTTCAGCCCTGAGTTTGATTATTTCCTGTCGTCTACTCTTCTTGGGTATATTAGCTTCTTTTTGTTCTAACGCTTTCAGGTGTGCTGTCAATTTATTAATGAACGTTCTTTCTATTTTCTTTTTGTGGGCACTTAGAGCTATGATTTTTCCTCTTAGTACTGCTTTCATGGAGTCCCACAAATTTTGATATGATGTGTCCTCATTTTCATTTAAATCTAAAAAGTCTTTAATTTCTTTCTTTATTTCTTCCTTGATCAAGTTATCATTGAGTAGAGCATTGTTCAGTTTCCACGTGTATGTGGGCTTTCTGTTGTTTTTGTCCAAGTCAAAGACAAGTCTTATTCCATGGTGGTCTGATAGGGTACAAGGGATTATTTCAATCTTTTTGTATCTGTTGAGGCCTGTTTTGTGACCAATTATATGGTCTATTTTGAAGAAGGTGCCATGAGGTGCTGAGAAAAAGGTATATTCTTTTGTTTTAGGATGGAATATTCTATAGATGTCAATTAAGTCCAATTGGTTCATAACTTCTGTTAGGTTCATTGTGTCTTGGTTTAGTTTCTGTTTCCATGATCTGTCCACAGCTGAGAGTGGGGTGTTGAGATCTCCCACTATTATTGTGTGAGGTGCAATGTATGCTTTAAGCTTTAGTAAAGTTTCTTTTATGTATGTGGGTGCCCTTGCATTTGGAGCATAGATGTTCAGAATTGCAAGTTCCTCTTGGTACATTTTTCCTTTGATGAATATGAAGTGTCCTTCTTTATCTTTTTTGATTACTTTTGGTCGAAAAAACGATTTTATTTGATACTAGAATTGCTACTCCAGCTTGTTTCTTGGGGCCATTTGCTTGGAAGAATATTTTCCAACCTTTTACTCTGAGGTAGTGTCTGTCTTTTTCACAAAGGTGTGTTTCCTGTATGCAGCAGAATGTTGGGTCATGTTTGTGTATCCAATCTGATATTCTATGTCTTTTTATTGGAGAATTGAGTCCATTGATATTAAGAGACATTAAGGAAAAATGAATGTTGTTTCCTGTTAGTTTTGTTATTGGCGGTGGTATTATGTTTGTATAGCTGCCTTCTTTTAGGGTTGTTAGAAGATTAATTTCTTGCTTTTTCTAGGTTGTAGTTTCCCTTCTTGTGTTGGAGTTTTCCACCAATTATCCTTTGAAGGGCTGGATTTGTGGTAAGATATTGTGTAAATTTGGATTTGTCATGGAATATTTTGGTTTCTCCATCAATATTGACTGAGAGTTTTGCTGGGTAAAGTAGTCTGGGCTGGCATTTGTGTTCTCTTAGGGTCTGTATGATATCAGTCCAGGATCTTTTATAGTCTCTGGTGAGAAGTCTGGTGTAATTCTTATAGGCCTGCCTTTATATGTTACTTTACCCTTTTCCCTTACTGCTTTTAGTATTTTTTATTTGTTTTGTACATTTGATGCTTTGATTATTATGTGGCAGGAGATATTTCTTTTCTGGTCTAGGCTATTTGGAGTTCTGTAGGCTTCTTGTATGTTCATGGACATCTCTTTCTGTAGGTTAGGGAAGTTTTCCTCTATAATTTTGTTGAAGATATTTACTGGCCCTTTAAGTTGGGAGTCTTCACCCTCATCTATACCTATTATCCTTAGGTTTGGTCTTCTCATTGTGTCCTGGATTTCCTGGATGTTTTGGGTTATGGGCTTTTTGTATTTTGCATTTTCTTTGACAGTTGTGTCAATGTTTTCCATGGTATCTTCTGCACGTGAGATTCTCTCTTCTATCTCTTGTATTCTGTTGGTGATACTTGTGTCTATGATTCCTGATCTTTTTCCTAGGTTTTCTATCTCCAGAGTAGCCTCCCTTTGTGATTTCTTTATTGTCTCTACTTCCATTTTTAGATCCCGAATAGCTTTGTTTAATTCCTTCATCTGTTTGGTTGTGTTTTCTTGCAATTCTTTAAGGGACTTTTGTGTTTCCTCTTTAAGGGCTTCTACCTGTCTTTCTGGTTCTCCTTAAATTCTTTGAGAGTGTTATTTATGTCCTTCTTAAAGTCCTTTATTATCATCATGAGAAGTGATTTTAATTCTGAATTCTGCTTTTCTGGTGTGATGGGGTGTTCAGGGCTTGCTATGTTGGGAGAACTGGGTTCTGATGATGCCATGTAACTTTGGATTCTGTTGCTTAAGTTCTTGTGCTTGCCTTTCAACATCTGTTTAACTCTAGTGCTACCTGCACTCACTGTCTCTGTTTGGAGTTTGCCTTTTTAGTTATCTTGCTTGTGTCTGAACTCCTCAGGTTTCAGATGTCTCTGTGATCTTTTAATCCTGATCTCCAGTTGCTGTGAGTACAGTGGCTCCTCTAGGATGTTTCAGGATATGGTGTCTCCACAGTAGCAGACCAGCTAGGTGTCTGCTGCTCTGGGTGCAGTGGCTCCTCTAGGATGTCTCAGGATATGAGTGCCCACTAATCTGAGTTCAGTGGCTCCTCTAGGATGTCTAAGGATATGGTGTCTATTGCTCTGGGTTCAGTTGTCCCTCTAGGATGTCTCAGGCTAAGGTGTCTGTCCCTCTGAGTTCAGTGGCCCCTCAAGGATGTCTCAGGATACACAAGAGCAAACCAGGCAGGTGTCTGCTTCAGGCACTAATTCCAGGCAAGTGGTGAAAGGGGAATGGTATTTCTCAGGGGTGGGGTTTGGGTGTCTGCTTGAACCTGGCCATTCCCTGCACCCAGTTATGCCTCTGGGGCAGGAGTAGGGCAGTGTGTGTGTGTGAGTGTTCTTACCTGCTGCTCTGGGTTCAGTGGTCCCTCTAGGTTGTCTCGAGATACACAAGAGCAGACCAAGCAGGTGTCCACTTCAGGCACCAGGCCCAGGCAAGGGGCGGAGGGGAGTGGTCCTAATTAATTCTTTCATTTTTATGTTTACCATTTCTTCTTCTGGGAACCAAGGACAACATAAATCTACTTGAGCTAAGAATTTCTCTAACGTCTTTATTTTGAACCCTGCTCCTCTCACCTGAAGGAGCTCTTTTAGGCTGTAGACAAAGGCCTATTTAGTATTCTTCTGCCCCATTGCGTTGTCACCCCTAGGTGAAGTTGACATTGGGTCAACACCTCTTCAGCCTAGCCTGTATCCCCTCAAATGCACCTCCTGCCACTATAGCCTCCAAAAGATAAAATTTATAACTAGCACTAGCATTAATGTTGTTCTTTGATTACCATGCAGGATACTTTTACTTTTTCTGTTTTCTGTGGCGCTCCACCCAAGACAGTCTTTCTTAGTGAGTCCTTCATTTTTTTTAAGGTCCCACATTGGGCGCTACCTGTTGCCATCCACCAACCTATGGTTGAACTGGGTTTACCTGAAATGGGGGCTAGAAATAAAAAGGAGGAGGGGTGAGAGAAGAACGAAGCCAAGACAAGGTTGTGGTCAAAGGTCCAAGTTTAATAAGAAGCACAGTGTTTATAAAGGGAAAGCCTACAGAAGCCATCCTTTGTTTCAAGCCAGGGTATATTGCAAAGCAAGATCAGAGTGGCAGTCTAATCTTCTAAGTTCCTGTGGGAACTTGCATGTGCAGACAAGCCAGATGACTCCACCAAGGTTGATAAGGTGTGTAGTGGCAATCAATCAAGGTCTGTTTAGTCTGCTCAAGGCTTCGAAGGGCCTGCTCAAGGCTGGGAAGGCCACATTGAGGACAAGACAAGTACCTTTTTGGCAGTCAGAAATTCAAGAACCCTCCGGTTTTGTAGTACCAATAAGGTCAGATAGTTGAGCTAGTTCTGGAGCAATAGTAGAGCCAATGTTGATTTCTTCAACAATGTTGATTGTTGACAATGGAATATGTCAGTTAGGTGGAAATCTGTAGACTATGGGTACAAGATAAAGTTAAGGAACTTAGGGGAATCTTGGACATATGTTTGTAACTTTCAGTCTTGCCCCACAGTCCTGGTGACTGGTAGGGTGTAAAAGAGCCTCAAGACCAGGTGAAAGAAAGGGACCACTCTCAGGGCTTGGTGGTAAGCAGGAAAGTTTAAGTTTCTGACTGATAGGAGTACTTATCAGATAAAGGATCTTTATGCAGTTTGAACTGTAGCAGATGGAATCAAGTCATACTCCCTGAAGTTTATATGAATGTTTTAAAGTTGACAAGAAGAGGTTAGTAGTATCACTACCTGTTTTAATCTGCATTGAAATCCTCACTGTAGGGTAAGTAGTTAATAAGTGTCTGCATATGGCTTAAGCAGGTGAACTCCTTCACATCAGAGAAAAAATAAAGCCTGAACATTTGCCAACATAAACACAAACATGCATCTGTAATAAGTCAAAAACTTCTGGCAGGAAGGAGGACAAAGGGGAGGAAGAGCTTGAGGGCCTGATAGATGGTTCTGAGATAGAAACATGGACAGTCTTTCCTTGGCCTGATTGTCCTCATATCACCACTGGAAGGGGAATAGGTGAATATAGGTTGGACAAAAGAGATGTCTCTATCACAAAGAGAAGTACTTTTCAAATTCTATATTTAGAAAAGGAAACAACCAAAGGAAATTACAAAAATTTCAGCCCATGACTATTAATAATTTAAATTACTTTAAAAAAAGTTTTAGTAACCAGTACTTATAACTGTACTAAGACTAGATTAATATATCTTATTGAACCCAATTGATTAATATGCTAAACCTTGAATTTTCAAATTTTAATATTATATATTATCTTTAAGTCTCATTTGCACAAACCTTAAACTATTTTTCAGACATTTCTAACTTGCATAAACATTTAGTCATTTATTATGAGACACAGGTGCTTGATTATTGAGAGTATTTATTGAAAAGGCAAATCTTTTTTTCCTGTGTTCTTCTCTCATATATTACATACCAACTATGTTTACCACTCCCCCCTCTTATATCAATTTCTCCCTCACACTTCCCCAGTTACCCAGATCCACTCCTTTCTTGGTTTCCTTCAGAAAAGTGCAGGCCTCCCAGAGGTATCAACCAAACACAGCAGAACAATTTACAATAAGACTAGGCACATACTTTTATATTAAGGTTGGACGAGGCAACTTTGTAGAAGGAAAAGGGTTCCAAAAGCAGGCATAAGAGTCAGAGACAGGGACTGGAGAGATGGCTCAGCAGTTAAGAGCACTGACTGCTCTTCTAGAGGACCTGAGTTCAATTTCCAGTAACCACATGGTGGCTCCCAACCATCTATAATGAGATCTGGTGCCCTCTAGTGTGTCTGAAGAGAGTGATCGTGTACTCACATACATAAAATAAATAAATCTTAAAAAAAGAGTCAAAGACAGCCCCACTTTTGTTGTTAGAAGTTCCACAAGAACACCAAGCTATGCAACAATAACATACATGTAGAGGACCTAGGTTAAACCTATTCAGGCTTCTTGGTTGTCAGTTCAGTCTCTGTGAGGCCCTATAAGCCCTGATTAGTTGATTTTGTAGACTGTGTTCTTGTTATTTCCTTGACTCTTCTGCTTCCTAAATTCCTTCTTGTCCCTCTTTCTCAGAATTCCCTGGGCTCCAGAAAAGACAAGTGTTTTTTAATTAATTAATTAATTAATTAACTAATTAATTAATTATAAACTCAAAATTTTACTCCCCTTCTGTCCACCCTCCAACTGTTCCACATCTCATACCTCCTTCCCATCCCCTGTTTCCACAAGGATGTCCCCATCCCCACCCTCCCACCCCACCAGACCTCTAAACTCCTTGGGGACTCCAGCCTCTTGAGGGTTAGATGCATCTTCTCTGACTGAACCCAGACCCGGCAGTCCTCTGCTGTATATGTGTTGAGGACCTCTTATCAGCTGGTGTATGTTGCCTGGTTGGTGGTCCCATGTCTAAGAGATCTCAGGGGTCCAGGTTAATTGAGACTGCTTGTCCTCCTACAGGGTCACCCTCCTCCTCAGCTTCTTCCAGTTTTTCCCTAGTTCAACCACAGGGGTCAGCAGCTTCTGTCCATTGGTTGGGTGAAAATATCTGAATCTGACTCTTTCAGCTGCTTGTTGGATCTTTTGGAGGGCAGTCATGATAGGTCCCTTTTTGTGAGTGCTCCATAGCCTCAGTAATAGTGTCAGGCTTTGGAACCTCCCCTTGATCTGGATCCCACTTTGTGCCTATTGCTGGACCTTCTTTTCCTCAGGCTCCTCTCCATTTCCATCCCTGTAGTTCTTTCAGACAGAAACCCTTATGGGTCAGAATGTGCACTGTGGGATTGCAACACCCTCCCTCACTTGATGCCCTGTCTTCCTGTTGGAGGTGAGCTCTATAACTTCACTCTCCCTACTGTCAAACATTTTATCTAAGGTCCCTCCCTTTGAGTCTTGAGAGTCTCTCACCCCCCAGGTCTCTGGTGCATTCTGGAGGCTCCCCCCCCAACCTCTTACCTCCTGAGGTTGCCTGTTTCAATTCTTTCTGCTGACCCTCAGGGCTTTAGTCCTTTTCCCTTACCCAATACCAGATCAGGTTCCTCTCGCCTCTCCTCACGTCCCCCCCCCCTCACTTTCCTTCCCTGGTCCCTCCCTCCCTCCTCAGTCATGATTGCCTTCTTTTTTCTCCCAAGTGGGACTGAGGCATCCTTACTTGGGCCCTTCAGCTTGTTGACCTTTTTTGAGTTCTGTGGACTGTATCTTGGGTAGTCTGTACTTTTTGATTGGCTAATTTCCACTTACTAGTGAGTACATACCATGCATGTACTTTTGGGTCTGAGTTACCTCACTCAGGATGATATTTTCTAGTTCCATCATTTGCCTGCAAAACCCAGGATGTCCTTATTCTTAATAGCTGAGTAGTATTTCATTGTGTAGATGAACCATATTTTTTGTATCCTTTCTTCTGTTGTTGGACATCTGGGTTGTTCCCAGATTCTGACTATCACAAACAAGGCCACTGTCAACATAGTGGAACATGTGCCCCTGTGTCATGATGGAGAATATTTTGAATATATTCCCAAGAATAGTATTGCTGGGTCTTGAGGTAGAACTATTTTCAATTTTCTGAGGAACTTCCAGATTGATTTTATGCTGGAGATATGGCTCAACCATTAAAGGCTAGGGTCACAATGCAAAATATAAGACAAGTCTTTTAACATCATCATTGGAGCATAAAGGAACAGTAAAAAGAAAATTTTAAGTGAGTAACATCAGGCTGGCAGTTTTGAGCTTATGATGTCATTGAAACCTGTTTGTAAGTTTACCCTTTTCAGTAGGAAGCTGGTTAGCTCTAGGAAAAAGCAATGCTTGACCTTTACATTTGAACCAGTTATAGGTCTAATAAATTTTTTATATCCATTTTAGGCTGGGAGGTAATTGTGCTGCTATTCTGAAGCTTTTTTTTTTTAACTTATGGAACTTAGATAATTTAAACTTTTCTTTAAAGTTCTTAATTTTATCTCATCATTAAGCAACAAATTATTATAAAGTGAGAATGTTTTAATGGTGAAAGCAGGTTTTTAAACTTTGACCAGATGAAGCACCAAAAGATGGTATCTGTCTAAGCATCTCTGTTTTTTCCCATGATAGTCACAATTTATTTATTTAATATAAAATAGAAAAATATATTCTGTTTTTATTTAAAAGAAAGCTAAACCACAGGGGCTTGTCCTTGAGAGGTTAGGAGAAGGAACATATAGGAAGGAGTTGGGTGAAAGAAATGAAAAAGCATAATTTAGGCATGATAATCCATGTTCTATAAGTGGCTTGGGCAATTAGACATAATGATGAAGGAGTGATTGATCAGGTAGCCCCAGACAGTACAGAGTACAGAGTACAGACTACAGGCCCTATAGCCCTAGGTTGGACAGGCTGGCTATCAACACCCATCACAGAGATCTGAGAAAGGTCAGTTTTTTATCAGAACAAGCAAGAAATATAGCCTCTGTATAAATTAAAAATGACAAAGACTTAGCTGCTACCTGGAAACTCAGCCTAGGTTCCTGCATGGTAAATATAGTGGCTTTGTTAGAGGCAGAAGTCTCAGGGCAGCATCAGTCTTTGGATGCCAGGTGTTGAAGATCTGAGAGATTTTCCTGTGGAGGAGGAACTTGGAGGACTGATCTACGTTGATGAGACTATATGGTGCAATCAACTGTACAGTCTCCTGCTTGTCCAAAGTTTGGGCAAGGCCTCAGTGGTGGGTGAGGCTTGGGGCAATTCTTTGATCAGTAGCCAGTGTTGTAACACTTGAGGCAGGTCCCAGGTAGAATCTGTTCATGTCCTATTTTCTTTGGTTGTAGTGGGCTCAGGGCTGTTGTCAGAAGCTGGTATTTCTGCCTGTCACAGGAAGCTTTTTACGTCTCCTCTCATCCATTAAACATCTTAAGTACCATATTCAGCAGATCTCTCTGAGAAGTTTAAGAGCCATCATCTAGTACCTGATTTTGAATATTCTTTTATATTAAACAAACTTTACTCATTTTTCAGCTACTTTCTTTAGATGTAACTTTGACAACACACACAGGCTAAAGCTTGTCCCTGTAAATGAGTTACATTTGTACTGAGCTTAACTAGAAACGTAGTTTTGAGTTCATTAAAGAATTTGATCATTTATAAGCTGACTGACCAGTACTTGACTTGTGTGTCTTAATTATTTCTAATAGTTTACAAGCTAGTAACTTTTATAAGATTGAACCTTAAAATTTATACTTTAAAACAGAAGATCCTTTAGTATTAAAAGAAAATTTCAACTATAAATACAGTTCACAGCAATACTGGAACCTCATTTTCCTGATACTTTTGTAATGTACTTTTGTAAAATATCACAAAAGTGATCGCAAAAGTGGCATGCACCTTTAAAACCAGTACTCAGAAGTCAGAGAGAGACAGATCTCTAAGAGTTTAAGAATAACCTCTGGTCTACAGAATGAGTTCTAGGACACCCAGGGCCATACAGTGAAACCCTGTCTTGAAAACCAATCAACCAACCAAACAACACAACAAACAAAAAACCCAACAAACTCACTCAACTTATCCAAATAGTTAAAGTCTAACACAAATACATAAATGGTTAGACATATATCTTTAAGGTAGAAGTAGTTAGACATATATCTTTAAGTCAGTTTGTGTTAGCTTGAGTAGACATTAGGAAGACAAAAATCTTTAAATTAGTTCCTGTTAGCTGACTAAACCTGTATAACCTTAAGGAACCATAAACCTTAATTATCAAACATATAATGCAAGTCTTATTTTACATAAATAAGAGTTTAATTCATGTTACACACATGATATGCTGTAGAAAATTAAGATGCTACGTATATAGATATTTTAGCTATCAACTCTGTTACAGAACTTAAATTAACTTTTTGTTACTGATTTTTATTTTTTTATTAGATATTTTATTTACACTTCAGATGGCATCCCCTATCCCCATTCCCCACCCCTTAGAAGACCCCTATCCCATGCCCCCTTTTCCTTTTTGTATTTATACTTTTTTTAAAAAAATAATGTTAATCATAGGCTTTATAAGTTTGGAATTGTTCAATCAGAGGTGTAACCCACTGACCAACCTAGATATAACAACTATCTTTGACTGGTGGAGATACATGAATATCTGCCTCCCTGTCTCCCCCCTCTTTCTCTCTTTCATCACCTAGCTTCTCCTCTCCTTCTTCTTCTCCTCTTCTTAATCCTTTTCTTCCTCTCAGTACTCCTCCTACCTTAGCTCCTCCTACACATCACCCTTCCTGTTAAAATGAAACTTTTCTCTCAAAATACAATTAGAGCATAATTATGCCAATTTGTACCAGTGAGGTACAAGATAGTCCTAATACACAGTCCATCCTTTTGTTGACTAACCAGCTCCTCTGTCATCTATCCTAACTAAAACATTTAGTTCTGAACCTGGCTTTAGGATGAATGTCAGCTGACGACCATCCACTCAAATCTTTTCTCTTAAGGTAAATAGCTGTAAGTTTTCAACCCCATCAGAAATCCAGAATGACTGAGTTAACTATAATTGTGGGGAGTTGTTACTGATTTTTAAACCATGCCTAATGAACTTATACATTCTGAGATAAAGAAAAATTTGATTTTAGTGAAGGATTCCTAAGAAAAGAAATCAAAGATAGTAAATTTTTTTTTCAGCTTGAACTCAACTCTCTGTTTTTTTTATTATATGTTTTTTATTAGATCTTTCATTTACACTTCAGATGCCATCCCCTTTCCCCATTCCCCCCTTAGAAAACCCCTATCCCATGCCCCCTTTTCCTTTTTGCATTTATACATTTTTAAAAAAAATGTTAATCATAGGCTTTATAAGTTTGGTATTGTTCAATCAGAGGTGTAACCCACTACCCAACCTAGATATATCTACTATCTTTGACTGGTGGAGATTCATGAACATCTGCTTCCCTGTCTCCCCCCTCTATCTCTCTTTCATCACCTAGCTTCTCCTCTCCTTCTTCTTCTCCTCTTCTTACTCCTTTTCTTCCTCTCAGTACTCCTCCTACCTTAGCTCCTCCTACACATCACCCTTCCTGTTAAAATGAAACTTTTCTCTCAAAATACAATTAGAGCATAATTATGCCAATTTGTACCAGTGAGGTACAAGATAGTCCTAATACCCAGTCCATCCTTTTGTTGACCTACCAGCACCTCTGTCACAAAGATAGTAAAATTAAGAAGAAGAAAAGGAGGGTAATTCTGAAAGTTAAACATCTGCAATTATGCTTGTAATTTGTAAACTCTATTAGAAATAGTTTACTTATAATGGTCTACATTTAGAAGGCTGGATCTGGACACTTTCAGAGACATACTTGGAAGTTAGCTGTAGTTCTCTATAATGTTATGATAGCAAGAGATAAAGTTGGGACAGGATCTGGATTTCAAACAGGGGTTAGTGCATATTTTAAGGCTCTTTTAATTGTCAAGCTAAAATTGGTTTTGTTTCTTCTACAGTATTTATTGTAAGTTGCATTTTGTTAGTGTGTTGAAACCTGGTATGTCCATTACAGGGGTCTATCAACCAGCTTTTGTCTTACTGCCTTGAGTAATAGAAAACCTTGATTCTCTGAAAAAAGTTGAAAGTGCTGGAAGAAGTGAGTTAGGCTATAAGCAAAAGCAAGAGGGTAGCTGTGGGAAAAAGCCACAGTGGACTGGTAGCTGGGACACAGAGATGTCCTCCACAGTGGTCACACACCAGGCCCCAACAACATGAGAAGATCCAAAGTGGTTCCAAAGGTTTATTGTTCATGGTGAATGTAGATGGTCTGGGTGCACCCCCCCCACTTAAGCCAGAGTGGGCATAGGGAGGGAAAAAAGGGAGGATCTGGGAGGGAATAACTTAATTGGGTATGCCCTCTGGCCTTTAGGCAACTCATGAATATAGAAATCTTAAGGCTGAAGCCTGTAATCATGCCCTCTACCTGTATTTAGTTGACATACCTTTGGGAGGGCCTGCATAGCCCCTACATGATGGCAAGGCACAGATCAAATGGAGATCATAGACCACACGTCAGGAGTCTGGAATCCTGGGGTGTGGCAAGATATTTGCCGTCCCTACCCAGGCAACCAACACCTGTTGGGTCTCTGGCTATCTCAAAGCCAGTGCTCTACCAGAGACCAAATCATCCTATTAAGGTCCTACAGGTAGCGGGCTTGATTATTGCTGGTATAACAGCTTTAATTCCATTAATTGCTAGCACCACTGCTTCTGCAATAGCATTGACACCAGGAGTTAAGACATCTAGCAAAAAATGTTACTAATGTATTGAGTATACAAAAGGATTTATATAGGTGTCTGGAACAATGGATGATGCTCTATAACCTATTCAAATTATCTGTAGGAGGTTCAGGGTTCAAGAGTTAGGAGCTATCCCAAGTGTCATGACAAATATCATTGGAGTAGTGTTACTTCTAAAATTTACAATGATTGTCATTATAATTAGAAAAAAGTTTAAAGACACCTGTAGGGTATTTGGCATAATCCTAATACCTCTTTGGGTGTATTAACTTTGCATAGTGAGATTATAAATTTAAAGAATGCTGCTCTGTTGAGCTTTGATGCTGCAGATAATGCTGATAAAATTATCCATGGCCTGAGGTTAGTATTTCCATTTTGGACAAAGCTCAGGAATGGTATATATAGCTTGATCAGGCTAGCCCTTCTTGTCCTGGGAATACTTTTATTCCTGCCCATCATGTTAAAGCTTGTCTCTAACTACATCAATAGGCTGGCAGCTAAAGTACATGACTTGAAACTGAAAATGAACCCCCAGAGTTATTAATTTAACAGGCCAGCAAGCCAAGGACAGTTAAGATTCTTCACACAGCCTTACCAAACTAAGACAGAAGTGCATTGCTTATGATAATGCATATTTCACGATGAGTAAGGAAGACTTTCTTGTCAGAACAACCTAAGACAGACTCAGTCTGGTTTATGCAATAAAAAGGGGGAGATGTGGAGAGCTTTTGGGGCTGCCTGGCAGAAATCTGACATAGGCCAAGGACAAGGAAATGGACTACAGGCAGGAATCTGACATTAGGATGGAACAAAGAAGTAATTTCAGGCAGAAATCTAAATCCTAGGCTAGAACAAAGAAGAAATTTCAGGCAGGAATCTAAATCTTAGGCTAGAACAAAGAAGTAATTATAGGCAGAAATCTAAATCTTAAGCTAGAACAAAGAAGTAGGCTTCAGGCATGAAAATGACTTTGGGCTAGGATAGGGAAGTAGGCTCAGATATTTTGGTCATTCTGATAAGCCCTTAGAAATAGTGATCATTGGAGTGATCAGGGGACTCTGTTTATTGTTGTGCATGTTTTTTGACTATCTAAGTTTACTGTCTTGCTTGTTCCTTGACTATTTGCATCTATTGTATTGCTATTTCCTCAACCTAGAACAGACCTTAATGCTTGCATGTAATTTAAACCGTATAAAGGCAAAAAAGGAGGAGGAAGGATGGGATAGGGGATTAATGGGGGGGTGGATGAGGAAGGGGAATGGCATCTGAATTGTAAATAGATAAAATACCAAATAAAAAAAGTTAAAAAAGGAAATAGTTTACCTTTTAGCTGTTCTAAAGTACATACTATCTTTTTCCTGGGCTGTTCTGTTTCAATCTCATTTTTTTCTGTTACAGACTCAGGTGGTCAGCTTGACCATGACACAGACATTGGAGAAAACTTTCAGACAAACACACTCAGGTCTAGAGCAGGTCAAATTCAAACTCCAGACTCAGCTTATTAGTAGTATAGAAGAGCATGTTACAATATCCTAATATTATCCAAACCCCAAAGACATTTGAGTATCTGTAAGACTGACTCCAGTGCTCAAAGGGAGAAATCATAGAGAGTACAGAAATCTTAGAGAAAAGAGATTTTTTTTTAAGAGTGAAGAGTAGTGAACACTTAGAGATAAATGAGTTTGAATAATTTACTCCTTTGTGGCAGAGGTTGTTGCAATCTGTGTGAATTATGAAGTTGAATGCACCATTTTCTGGCCATTGAGATTGATTTTCTAGTTTGCAGTTAAAATAAGGCAGTAAGGCCTAATGAAATCTGAATCTGAGGAGGGACAGAGACTTGAGAAGGCAGGCAAAGGAGTGGTGACATCTGGCTGATAGTGGGAGGAGGCTATGGTTGATGAGATGATAGAGAGCTGAAAAGAGGGAGGGGCAGAAAATTAATCACAGTATCAGGGCAACAAGTTTATAGGAAACAGTTAGAAAAAGTCTTCCCTAAGTCTATACATTGGGAACTGTAAGGAGAAGATTTGATGGAAGGAGGAGACCAATGGCTTATACAAGTGAAAGGGGGTAGGAGGAATTACAGGTTGATCACAAGTATGCAGAAGGAGGGAGTGGTGAGCTGGTGGAGGGGTGGGGTAAGTGTCTCTGAATGGAAACTCAATCCAGAGAGTGTCCCCAAGTGAAGTGAAGTTCAGGTGAATTCCCAACTGAAGGATGTCAAGGAGGGTGTGAGAAATTGCCTGGTGTACAGCAAGACTTTTGTAGCAGGCTTCAGTGAGGATGAAAGAAAATCTGAAACTGTCCAGAGAGAAGGGCATTTGCCCTAGTCTGTAAGGAAAGGTGAGTAGGTATTCAGGAGAAAGAAATGGTGAGAGAGATGGGCTCAGAATCTCAGAATCTCAGAATCTGGTGTATGACAGAGGCAAATGATCTGTACCATGGAAAAGCCCAGAAGTCAGTTTTTGGTTTAGTAAAAGGGAGAACTTACTCTCCAAAGGTGTTTCTTCTAGGTTTTTGGCAGCAAATGTAAGCATATGTAGCAATATACAACCAAACACAGCCATTTTCAGTGGATAAAAGAACAGTTTAATTTAAAAATATGTCAAGCTTCCTCAGACAGTAGAGGACATCAGCACCTGCAGAAGCTTGTTATGTTTTATGTGGGTGGATAGAGGCTAGTGTTGGGGGGAGGTCACTGCTGGGGGGGAAGTCACTGCTCAGAAGCTGGAAAAGCCAGGTGGTTAGCAAGGGGACTCTTTCAGACAGATGAAGTACTGACAGTTGCAATGAGGAGCATTCACACAGCCTTTTTTTTTTTTCTTTTTCTTTTATTGGTTATTTAATTTATTTGCATTTCAAATTCCCTCTTCCTGGTTTTCCCTCTGCAACCCCTATTCCATCCCCCTTCCCTCCCCCTCTATGAAGGTGTTCCCCCACCCACCCAATCACTCCTGTCTCACCTCCCTAACATCCTTCTATGCTGGGACATTTAGCCTCCACAGGACCAAGGGCCTCTTCTCCTCTGCTAAATATACAGCTGGAGCCACGAGTCCCTCCATGTATACTCTTTGGTTGGTAGTTTAGTCTGTGGAGCTCTGGGAGGTCTGGTTAGTTGCTGAACTCATGGCCTTGGAAGGAGCAGTCAGTGCTCTTAACTGCTGAGATATCTCTCCATCCTCCTCAGGCAGCCTTTAAGGGCTTCTGAGAAATGCGTTAGGTTTCTGTTTTCTAGTAAAACCCAGTTCATATGGAAGTCAAGTCATTGCCATCAGCACTCCACTTTGGGAACCTAACAAATATGGGAATATAGCTATTCCTTGACAAATGTATATTTATTGTTATTATTATTATTTTTTTACTTTTTTACAGTTCAGTCATTACCTCCTTCTGGTCTTCCCTCCCACAGTTCCACATCTCTACCCTCCTTCCCCCTGTTTCCAAGAGAATGTTTCTCCCTCACTCTTTTCCCCAGGTCTCCCTACTCCCTGGGACCTCAAGTCTCTGGTTGATTAGGCACATCTTCTCTCACTGTGGCTATACAAGGCAGTGCTCTGCTGTATATGCGTCGGGGGCCTTATACCAGATATATGTTGCCTTGTTGGTGGCTCAGTGTCTGAGAGATCTCGGGGGTCCAGGTTAGTTGAGACTGTTGGTCTTCCTATGGGGTTGCCCCCTTCCTCAGCTTCTTCCAGCCTTTCCCTAATTCAACCACAGGAGTCCCTGACTTCTGTCCACTGGTTGGGTGTAAGTATCTGCCTCTGTCTCAGTCAGCTGCTTGTTGGCCCTCTCCAAGTTCAGCCATTCTAGGCTCCTGTCTGTAAGCACACCATAGTATCAGTAATAGTGTCAGGCCTTGGAGCTTTTTCTTGAGATAGTTTCCAAATTGGGCCAGTCACTGGACCTCCTTTCCCTCACTCTCTTCTCCATTTTGGTCCCTGCAGTTCTTTTAGACAGGAACAATTCTGGGTCAGAGTTTTTGACTGTGGGATGGCAACTCCATCCCTCCACTTGATGCCCTGTCATTCTACTGGAGGTGGACTCTGTGCCTTGAGAGACTCCTGCCTCCCAGGTCTCTGGTATATTCTAGATGGTCCTCCCCACCTCCCACCTCCCAAAGTTGCATATTTCCATTCTTTCTGCTGGCCCTCAGGGCTTCTCTCCTGTTCCCACCCTCCCAATACCTGATCATGTTCTCCTTTTCCCTTACCCTCCCTCTCTTATCCAGATCCCTCCCTTTCTCTGCCTCCCATGATTGCTTTCTTTTCCCTCCCAAGTGGAATTGAAGCATCCTCACTTGGGCCATTCAGCTTGTTAACCTTCTTGAGTTCTGTGGATTGTATTCCTTGATATTTTAACAATCAAAACTGGCTGCTTTGACATCAACTCCAGGCTCATGATGTAACTTTCTTTGTTCTTCACAGATTTGTGATATGGATATCTTCACTTGGCTTGCTGATCAACTTTCAGCACCTGAGGGTTAATGTTTTCCTATTGCAGTGTCTTTTTGGTACAATCAGCATTCCAGCCAATTTTTTTGGATTTTTTTTGGTGAATCACTTGGGCCGCAGAATAAGTCAACTATTTATCATATTCCTATTTGGAATTTCCATTTTGGCCATAATATTTGTGCCTCAAGGTGAGGAAAAGATGCAGGGTGAGCAAAGAAATGATCTCCTTCTTTTTCCTTGGGACTTTTAGGCTCACCTATAAAATCAGAACAAAACATATTCTAAAGATTTTTTTGTGTGGCTAATCTGGGTGTTTAGGGCACACTATTCCATTAAGGTACCCAGAGTTGAAAGTCAGTCACATTTGGTTATAGAAGATGAATGTTTATTATATTCAAGATGCACATGAAAACTGGTGCTAATTATTCCCAAGTTTTGTTATTCTACATAAGACCTTATAATCTGATTGACCATGTCCAACTCTATCTTATTGCTTCGTCTTCAGGAAGAACTTACTTTCTGAACTTTGTGTATCTACTTTATGAGCCTCATGACATAAGGACACAAATACAACTCTCATTTGGAAATCAAGAAAATGGGTATTACTTGTATTGAAGTACCTAAAGTATGACTCATTAAGCATTAAGACTTTAGAACCGACTACACTAAATTTAAATAGACTTAAGTAATAGATGGCAGTACACAGGTGGTCATAACTCTTGAATATCAGTAATGGTGTAAATTTTTTTTTTTGCTTCACATGAAGGCTAAGTGCAAAGTTTGGATCTTACATAATACCAAATTGTATAGAAAATGACTTTATGAAACTTTCCTTGAATGTTTTTTTTTAAAAGTCTGACATGTTTCCTAGCAGCAGTTGTTGAGTCTTGAGACATTATTTCACACCAAACCAATCTCTAGATTGCACACCATTGCAAGGATTCTGTCTTTTTTATAACACAATACTGCAGTATTTCAAATCAATTGGCTGTGAGTATCTGAATTAATATATAATCCTTAGTCACTTCTCCACAACATTCCTACATTCTCCATGAGAAATTGCTGAGAGACTGGATAAGAAAATACGAAAGTGAGCTCCTTCTGAACTTACCCAGTTTTCTACTTTGTAAGCAAATATCAAGAGATTTAAGGCATATGAATTCAGTTGTTTAGAAGCTTTGATTTCCCATAAACTAATATAGGCAGATAGGTCACATTCTTCAATTTATCAGCCACTAAGGGAATTCTACCCTTGTATACTTTCTCTACACTATATTTTACACTTTTATTCATTCCCAGTAAGGATAGTTTCTTTTTTGGGATTTGGGAAGTACAAATTCCACAGCTCAGATTTCATGATTCTCCTTGGTCTTCCTCTCTTTAGAAATGCAGATCCTACGCATGGTTTTGGCAACTTTGGGAGGAGCATTCTCTTCTGTCTCTGTTGGCAGTGCTCTTGTGCATGCAAATGAGCTACTTCCCACTATAATCAGGTACAAGACTCAAGGTTCATTGTCAGGCTCAGACCAAGCTTTTTAATTAATTAATTAAAAATTTTCTGTGCATATGCATGTGAATATATGATAGGTGTTTGTGTACATATGTGCTTGCTATCATGTACTCATGGAGGTCAGAAGACAATTTTCAGGAGTTAATTCTCTTCTTCTGGTCTTAGGAATTGAAATCAAGTCATCAAGCTTGTTGGTAAACACTTTTACCTGCTGAGTCATCTTTCTGGCTTCTTAGCTTATTTACATTCATTGGCTGGATAGTTAGTTATCTAAAACAATTGATTTTGATGATAACAACAAGTATGTCCAAAGTTTCTTCAAAGTTACCTTTTGGTCAGTTCCTGTTAAATCTACATGTACCACTAATTCAATCTCATTAATATTTGAAACTCAGAAAAGAGAAAAGTCATGAGAATAATCTACTTTACTGTGTTTTTTTTTAACCTTTCAAAATCAATTCTAAAAAGTTAGCACAAAGAATAATAGGTTTATTGTATATTTACACACCTACTCTGTTTTGGTTGCTCTGTCGCTTTTATCCAATTCCCTTCTGCTAGTTTACCCCCATTTCTCTAATTACTGCCTCCTCCTTTCAGGTCATGTGTGTGTGGCATGTGTGCATGTGTGTGTGTGCATGTGTGTGTGTGTGTGTGTGTGTGTGTGTGTGTGTGTGTATCAACTCCTTTTTCACTTAAGAGCTTTTCTTTTCCCCCTTATTGTACCCTCTCTAGTTTCCAAGTGTCTATCAATAACTCTGCCCAATGTACACATATATATAAAAGCTAGAATCTAGGATTTTCACAGTAAAAAAATGTGTAGTATTTGTTTTTCCCACATCTTGCTTTGTAAGTGATAAATGAGTGTTTTAATATGTGGTCTTGAGAAAAGATACTATAAAATGAAACAGAAATGAAAAAAAAAACAAGAGTAAAATAATCAACATTGTTATGTCTAAATACACTGCTTATTTCCATAATTAATGCAAGGGCTATGTCAATTTCAAATGTGCATCCTCATGGAGTTATTTCTGCATTTTGTTTTTTGCTCAAGGGCAACTGCTTTAGGAGTCATTGGAATTGCTGGTAGTATTGGGGCAGCCCTATCTCCTCTGTTTATGATCCTCAAAACATATTCTCCCTCCTTACCTTGGATCATCTATGGGGTTCTTCCCTTCCTTGGTGCCCTTGTTGTCCTTCTTCTACCTGAGACCAAGAATCAGCCTCTGCCTGACTCCATACAAGATGTGGAAAATGAGTAAGTAGAATCCTGCCCCTCATAGGACTTGGGTGCTAATGGTCTTGTGATGAGGCAGGTGAGATAGCCTTGACTCCCAAAACCGCTCTGGGTCAGGTAGGCTGATAACTAGACAGTTTTGTTTGTTTGTTTACACATGGAAGTTATATTTGATATAGGAACCATTTGCATATATTTTTATACATTGGTTTCAGATGTGCCTGGAAACTCTCTAAATAACAAAGATCAGCATAGGGATATTTAGAGATAACTAGGACGAGAATATATGTCCTTTGTTCTCTCTGACCTCATGTGAAACACATAACCTTGATGATATTTCACAAGCGTGCACAAACACAAATGTCATTTTATCCCTCATACCTGCTGGTAAGCATGTAAGTGCTGGTAAGCTATCTGAAACTCACAGTACTTATATGCTTGAGTGTACAATGGTCACTGAATAACTTAAAGGAAATTGCATATAGGTCTAAAGGAGCTGCCACTAATGATACTGTATCTGAGTGAAGTAATCTTGGTTTTGTTATGAGATTCAGATTATTTTTGTTACTCTAGGGATGAAAGTGTTCATGACAGAGAAGAAGGGAATCATCAACAAAAGGGTCATAGAATGTGAAAAAATGAGCAGAATTTCAAAACTTATGAGGCATTTCTATTGCTACCCCTCACCCAAATATCCTTGGAGAATACCATAATAGCCAAGGTAGAAAGTGCCCTAGTTTGCTTCTCTGTTGCTGTGATAAAACACTGAGCAGATGTAACTTGAAGAGAGAAGGGTTTATTTTAGTTTGTAAATTAGTCCATCACTGAGAGAAGCTCAGACAGGAGCTTAAATCAGAAACTAATAAGGCAATGCTATTTACTAGTTTGCTTCCTCTGGCTTGTTCAGCTACCTTTCATATACAGCTTAGGCTATCTGCCTAAATATGTCACCCCAGTGAGTTGGGCCCTTTTTATCTCAACTAGCAACCAAGAAAGTTCTCTAAAAACATGCCACAGACTCATCTGATGAATCAGTTCTTTAACTGACATTCTTGCTTCTCAAGTATGTCAAATTGACAATCAAGATTAGCCATTGCACAGAAGTTACTAGGAGACTGGTCTTTTACTTGACAAGATGCACTCAGATCATTTTTGGCAGAAATAATAGGTGTTTTCAAAGCAGTTGGGTGAAGGATAAGGATGTAGGGGATATCATTTTTCTCTGTGTCCTCTTAGGTTTACTGTGTTTCTCATGTTTGTTGTATGTGTTACAGAGGAAGAGTCTCCAGACAAGCAAAGCAGAAAGATACTTTCATCAAAGTGACACAGTTTTAAAAAACTCCAAGAACTGAAATCTAATAAAGGAGCAAGATAAGAAAATTATTGCTCAGATTTATGATGGTCCAGGTTCACTCTAGATATAGCAAAATTCTAGATCAAATAACAACATGGCAAAAAGTTTGTATTAAATTTAAAATTTTCACACTCAACTGGTACACAAATTATCTCAATAAAAAAATTAAAGGAAAACATAACACAGGGAAATAAATCTTCAGAGATATTTTTATGACAACAGACACCTATGAAGTTTCCAGATAGGACTTGGATGAATCTTCTTCCAATTATTGTGACATGATGCTTGGGAAAAATTAAAGATAGGTAATATACTGTGGAATATTTATTAGTTTCATCCCATGGCTGTTGGGATAATCTCTTGTGCACCGTGTAAAGATTGTCTTTGTATTATTCAGATGCTGTTACTGTACCAGTAGAGATTTGAGTACAGCTGGACTTTGGTATTATTATTTTTATGAAGCATCACTTGTCTCAGTATTCTGTAAACATATTCTCTATTACCTTATGGTTGGTTTAATAAAGAGGTGAATGGTCTACACCAGGGCAGGAGATGAAAAGTGAAACATTTGATTTGGTGAAAGATAGGAACTCTGGGAAAGAGCTGATGATGAAATTTATTAGCTATTAATAAGGAAATGTGTTAGAAGCCTCAGAATTATGTAAGAAACACCATGTTAACAGCAAAGATTTGAAGAAAGATTTTTCTATCACTTGGCAACAAGCCAAGAAAATGATAAGGAAATGTCCTACTTGTTCTTTATTTAACCTAACTCCATTACCTGCATTAAGTAACCCAAAATGTAGTCAAAGAAATGAAATTTTACAAATAGATGTGCTTTATTTTGCAGAGTTTGGAAAAATTAAAGTATGTGCACTATTTCATAAATATATATTCAGGATTTAAATGGGCAGCTGATTTTCTGAAAAGGCTGATTTTGTAATTACACATTTATTATAAGTTATGGCTATTATGGGGATACTTTTACAAATTAAGACTGAAAGTGCTCCAGCATATTTCTCCAGTAAAATGAAAGTTTTTTTGCTTATTACAACATAAACCTTATTACATGCATACCACATAATCCTACAGGACAAGTAATTATACAAAGATCAAATCATACTTTAAAAGAGCTGCTTAATAAACAGAAAGTGGTAACAAAGACTCCCCCCAGAGAAATATTACATAGCATTTTATTACCTGTAAAAATTTTAAAGCTTATGAACAGAAAACAACAGACATTAGATTATGGAAAAAAACCCCACTGAATTAAAGCAGTCTATATGTTTTAAGGATGTGTTAAGTTATAAATGGAAGTCAGGAAATGTGTTGCATCGGGGTAGTGGCTATGCCTTTGTTTCAGCAGAAAACAAAAAGCTGAATATTCCTTCAATATTAATAAATATTAGCTTTAACTGGGGGAGAGCTCCTGAAAATCCTGGCTTTATATCTGAAGGAAGAAACCAAGAAGAACAAAAAAAACAGGTAACATGAATGTTGATCCTTCTTCATGCGAACAGCTCTGAGATTGGCTGAGACATGTCACTGCATAGCCAATAAATATTGCTGGCTACAGAGTCCTCAGTACTTATTGTTGCATGGCATCCTTTCATATGACATGGATGGAGATTTATATTACAATTTGGCTATACAGTCCAAATGGACCTGTAAAGTTTAATGGCCTTCCTGATTGAACAAGGAGCAGAGAATAATCTTTAGCTAGTTTGTGTACACTGCTCATTATATACATATATTAATGCAGAAATGTCTATTACCTTTAAAAGTTTATGTGTTTTCAGAACAAAAGGACCAGATACCAATGAAGACAAGACAAGTAGCTCAGGTGATTTAGACTCACAGACTGTCTCAAAAGCTGTTTCTTCAAAAACCTATATCCAGAATGACTTCAAAATGTTAGCTCAATTGTTCCATCCCCCAAAACTTCCAGTCATGTCTTCAATTAAATCCTCCACTTTCCCATCACACAGAGACTGGAGAGCAAATGATATAGCTGGCTCTCCCATTACTTGACCACTTTCCCAATTTTCTTAAGGTCCCTAAAAAATGCTATTGCCCTTAGACAGTAGGAAGCAATTTTAAGAGAGTGATGCCCCTATTTCCAAGAGGTGACATGAGTAATTGTTGGTCATTAGTGGGTGATGGGAGTTTGTCTTTGTTTAAGGAGGGTTAGTCACAAGTTGTCAATGGTCTTTGTCAGGGAGGAAACAAAGTAAAGGAGGCTAGATTCAGGGATCTGTTTCTTTCTTTTTGTTCCACCTTTCCTTATTTCTTTTCTATCTAGTGTTAAGGAGAACATGAGGAGATGGGATAAAAAGAAAAAAGGGGAATATAAAAAAATGATAGAATGAAAGGGTAGATTATTGAATTTACTTTAGACCAGAAAGCAACAACAAGCCAATTTTTTTTTTTACATTGGTATGGATTTTTGTATATTGCTAGAAAATTAAGGTTATTTTTGTTATAACATATTATATTTAAGTTTCAGCTCTTGTATAAGGCATTGAACCTATACAACTCACTTTAAAATATAAGGTAAAGTTCTAGTCTTGGAAAGCTACTGTTAGAAACCGTTTAGGATAATTAAGAAATGCAGGTTAGTGTCAATCAAACTTGTCATATTAGGTACTAATTAAGTTAATTTCCCAAACAAACTTTATTTAGCCTTCTGTAGATATTTTCAAAGTTAAGGAGATTGTTCTGGGTCAAGTGAGACTGGGGGTTAATGGTCCTGGTGCAAGAGTGAGATCGAGACATGTCCAAACCTTGAAAATCTCATCTTGAGACTGGCAGTAGTAAGAATTGCTCCCTCCCTGTTCTGGGCCTGAATGACCTGGGGCATGGAGCTCTACAATCCCCACTTCCATCACCATTGAGGTAGTCAGATAGCCTCATGGCCAAAGTACAGGTTTAAACACCTGGAATTCTTCTTTATGTAAACAAAGCATTCCCAGAACCTCAGCCCCAGTCAATAATGTATACTCACCCCCAAACCTCTACCTACTCCCTGAAGTTTGTATAGCCCTTGCTATAAAGAACTTTTTCACTGAAAACTGAAGAAGAAGAAAAAAAAAAAACTCTAGAAGAGCTGCTTCGCTTTCCCCTGATAAAGAAGAGCTGTAACACTGAAAACTGTCTTGGAGAAGGCCTTCCTACCACTCACCTGGCCAGACTGAGACCCTGCCAACCTGCCTGTTCCATTTCAGTTTTATCCTTTCCAGCCCAGTGTGCAACAGTGTCTGAACACCCCAAAGGAAGAAGTGGGATACAGAATGACAGCCAGTGCTCATGTGGATTCAACAGGACCTCTGGTTTGAGCAGGAAATGGTGAGTATCCTCTGGCCTTTGGTGTCATCCCAAAGGGCCTTAAGCCTCTACACTTTGAGGACAGGCAATATATTTTCTCCTACTTTGATTTTGGTTCACACCATCACGTGGATTCATATACATTGACAGGACATCTGAGGCTATTTCCCAACACGATCATATAATTTAATTAACCTGTTTATTCTTTTTTTTTCAAAAAATGCCAAGTATATAAAAAAAGATCTCTTTTATTCCCCTGTACATAAATATATATTTATATACATACATAAATAAATATATTTCAGTATATTTCACTCAGATAAAACCAGCGGGTTACACTGCTGCTCAAAGCACAGCCCCAGAGAGGATCTGGAAGGCACACCACACCGGAACTGCCTTTCTGTCTTATGTACACAGTCAGCAGAGCCTGAACCCACTCCAGCAAGTAGGCAAGGGGGCCCCAGACGGGTCTACAGCAGCTGTCCCACTAGAGTCCCAAATGCCCCAGCAAGCGTTGCAGCCCTCCTCAAAAACAGGTCCCCAAGTAAGGAGGAGGGGAAAAAAAAAAAAGGACAGAACATGACAATAAAACCCTCAGGGCGACAGTCAGTTGAAGCTTGGAACAGGAAGGTAAACCAAACAAACAAACAAACAAACAAACAAACATTAAAACATTGACTTGCAGGCTAGAATGTGCCATCTTTCAAAAAAAAAAAAAACAAAAACAAAAACAAAAAGCAAAGAAACAAAAATAAAAACAAAACCAAACGAAACCCCCAACACATAAAATAACTTAAAGGCATTTTTTTCTTTAAAATTGTTATCATCTACAATCCTTTTGCAGGCTACCATGCCGGAATATACACACATTTACAGCTTGTCTGGTTGTTGCATTGGTTGTGCGTTCTGTGTGAGGTCTTGGCTTTGAAACTGTTAAGTTGGAACCAAAAAAGGAAGACCAGTTCACTTGGGAATTTTACTAAAGGATTGGAAAAAGGGCAGGTGGCTCAGCATGGCCCTGTAGCCTCTCCCATGGCACCTTTCATAGGAAATGGGGGGATGGGAAAGGAGAGGAGGGAAGCAAACCCAGGCAGAATTTGAGAAGCAGCAGGTTAAGAGGTAAGTTCAAGTATTTCTCCCAGCACAGGCGGAGTCCCCACAGAAGGCACTCAGGAGTTGGAAGAGGTGACAGGGACTTAAATATGGTGCTAGTTTTTATCCCACCCCCCAAAATGTTTTCCCCTACCCTGGCCCATCTTAGTGACCCACAGTCTCCATGGTGACTAAAAGTTCCATGACAGGGCTCTGAAACAAAACCTGTTTATTCTATTGTAAGTTCTGCCACATGGCCAGTTATGTTTTCTTCAGTACCAGCACCTGGCTGAAGAATCTCCTGTCTCTGACCCTTTCCTGCCTGGAAGATTGATCTAACCTCCCTTGTTTTGTTTCAGAACATGCAGCTCTTTATTAAATCAACCAGAAAGCGATGGAGAAAATGTTTACGAAATGCTGAGAATACAAAGACAAGCTTTATACACTACACAAAAAATTATCCCAACATCCCACTCTTTTAGTTCAATAAAAGGCTCTTCCTTTAACATCAATAAAGTATATACAATAAGAACAATTATGAGCAATATAAGGTAAGAATATGTTTATAAGGTCTAGTCCATATTTGTCTGGCAACCTTGGAGAGAATCCTTTACTATCTATCCTATCTTGGGGAGTTCACAGTTCTGTACCTAAATCATTTTCTATTATATCTTGCATTTATCAACCTAAAAACACATTTTTAGATATGTTATCTATATATGTTAGATATGTCATAAATTATTTCATTAAATCTTAAACAACTTAAGCTTAGTATGAGACTATAACTATTTAGTCTTCAACCCCATCTGGGGCCTGAGAAGGGTTAAATATTACCTGAGTAAATAGAAAGTGCAGAGGAATTGGCTTCTAAAAGTATAGAAATGACAGAGATTTCTGGCTGCCTGAACAGTCACCCAAGATCCCTCTGCAACACTGGCACATCTATCTTCGGCCTACATGCCAGGATATCTGACAGACTTTCGTGAAGCAGGGATTACAAAGGACTGGCCTACCTTGTCTTGGCAATGTTCAGCAGTCAACTTCCTCCACATTCTGCTTGTCCACAATTTGGACAGCATAGTGTCAGCAGTTGAGGCAAGGGCAGTTTTTTTGGCCAGTACCTAGTTTTGTTACATTTGAAGCAAACTCCATACGGAGGTTCTTCAATGCCCATCATCTTCTTTAAAGTAGACTGGGGCTGATGTCACAAGAAGCCTTATGTTACCAAAACATCTTAAATGCCATATTCTGTAGATCTCTGAAGAGTTTGAAGATTATCTATCTATCTAACACATATTTAAATCATCAAATATTGCTTGTTTCTAGCTATTTACTATCTGCTTAACTTTAAAAACCATCTATAGAAGGCTAAATAAGTTATTTCTATATTTAATTAAGCTAGAACCTATCATGACCACAAGTTTGATTGATTGACTACTAACTTGCATTTCTTTTTTTTATTGGTTATTTTATTTATTTACATTTCAAATATATACCCTTTCCTGGTTTCCCTGCCCCCACAAACCCTGTATCCCAAATGTTATCTCCTTTTTCGGTCCCCCTGAAACTCCCTATCCCATCCCCCCTTCCCTGCTTCTATGACGGTGTTCCCTCACACACCCACCTATCTACTTCTGCCTCCCCACCTTCGAATTCTCCTGCACTGGGGCACTGAGCCTTCGTAAGGCCAAGAGCCTCTCCTCCCACTGATGCCCAACAAGATCATCCTCGGCTACATATGTGGCTGGAGCATGTGTACTCCTTGGTTGGTAGTTTAGTCCCTGGGAGCTTTGGGGGGTATGGGGGTCTGGTTGGTTATTGTTCCTCCTATGGGGTTGCAAACCCCTTTAGCTCCTGTCCTTTCTCTAACTCCTCCACCGAGGACCCCATTGGGGACCCTGTGTTCAGTCCAACGGTTGGCTGTGAGCATCCATCTCTGTATTTGTCAGGCTCTGGCAGAGACTCTCAGGAGACAGATATATCAGGCTCCTGTCAGCATGCACTTTTTAGCATCGATAATGCTAAAAAGTGTCTGTGTTTGGTGTCACCTGTATTTTTGATCTTAGCTATTCTGACTGGTTTTAGGTGGAATCTCAGGGACGTTTTGATTTGTATTTCCATGATGACTATGGATGTTGAACATTTTTCTAGATGCTTCTTGACCATTTGAGATTCCTTTTTTTTTGTTTTGTTTTTTGAGAAAGGGTTTTTCTGTGTAGCCCTGGCTGTTCTGGAACTCACTCTGTAGACCAGGCTGGCCTTGAACTCAGAAATCCGCCTGCCTCTGCCTCCCAAATGCTGGGATTAAAGGCGTGCACCACCACTGCCTGGGCCATTTGAGATTCCTTAGTTGAGAATTCCTTGTTTAGCTCTGTACCCCATTTTTAAATAG